>NW_022993942.1:1206562-1806562 GCF_012275295.1 Melopsittacus undulatus
ATAATAGAACAGATATTACAAAGATTTTTGTCATTGCTGTTTCTTTATGTTGTTGAGTTCTGGGGCTTTATATGTTTCTCTAGCAGCCAGAATGGTCCTGTTGATAGCTGTACACAGCTGGGCCTGCCCTTTTTCTCCTGGATGTCTCTCTGATAACAGCGGAGGCCATCCCTCATATCAAGGTCTGGCATGGCATGTCTCCCCACCGCTCTATGCCTGCTAGGTTGCAGCCAACAGCAGAGCTAAAGGTTCTTCTTGGTGGCAAACACGGAGGCCAACCCAGTCTTGCCCTTGACTGTGGTAGCAGGCATTTGGTCAATCTCAGTCCTTGCACCTTGTTGTCAACGCAGAGTTTCACCTGCTTCATCCAGTAACAAGTCACTACTACCGCAAAGCACACACAGATTTACATTAGCAGAGTAAATATTACAGAGTGCAGCAGCATGTTGAAGATGCTGATGGCAGCGAGGGACTAACCAAAGAAACTTCTTACCAGTGGAGTTCTCCCACCATCTTAAGTTATTGCATTACCTGCTTTATAACACTACCATCATATTAGAATCTTTCTAGCTTTTGCTTTCGCATTTCCTAGCAGCTGCTGCAAATTTGCATGCTCTAACATCTCTTTTACAAGTGACAAATCCATACAATACAAGGTATAGTTTCTTGTTAGCAACTGGCTAGTAAATACTGGTGGTTTTATACACAAAATAACAGCCTCTAATAATTAACAAGCACACATATTCAAGTTGTTACTTTTCAGTTGCCCCCAAGTGATGTTTTGCAATCATTCGTTTTTCTCTTCCTCTATCTCATTTTGCTTGGGGTTTTCACGGTCAGCACCTGTAGCTGATGTGAGTTGACTTACACTCATCTGTCCAGCTCATGGCAAGGCTTGAAAAACTTTGCAGACAGCCACCATGGACCTGTAGGTAGGAGGACACAAATATACCACTTCCTCCCAGGTTATCAGTTCTTGAGAAATAGACAGGTTAAAGTGATTCCTTAAAGCAGAAGCATTTTGATGCAAAAGGAATGTGAAGCAGCTGCAGGAATAAACTGCTTAGGTGACGGCTGATAAAGCTTGTGGTTGTACTACCCCTGTCTCTTTTTCTGCTAGCAGTTCTCGTTTCAACTGAACTGCTCCTCCAAGTATTGGATTTATCCTCAGGTCACAAACTGCCCCAATACTTTTCTTTTTCCCACTCCTCGGCTCCAGTGTCCACCCCGGCCATTCCACTGGGGGGGCACTGGGAGCCGAATTAGAGGGCAGCTTCATCTGAACATGGGTACCAAACTTTTTTCAGAAGTGATCACCCTGTTTTACGCGGCTACAAACACTGGCCTGCTAGGCAGCAGCTATAAATGCCTGCCTGCTTCAGCAGCAACTGCGCTTTTGCATTAACCCTTTCTTGCCCGAAATGTTACACAGCTACTTGTTAAAAATTTTTACATGAACCTGACAACAAAAAATATACAGAACACCATCTGCCCTCAACACACACACACACACACACACACATATGTATGGGACCCCACAAGCACACTCCACACAACTGCAATATTTGAAACACAAAATCCAGACAATCATTACAACCACTACATGGTCCCACATACAGAACATGGCACAAGGACCCTGTGAAGACTATAAGGAAATCAGCTCTGAGAAGCATCATTGAAGTGCGAGGTGGCAGGCTCAACCTTAGCGGGCGTCCCCGCAGAGGCTCTGCCTCCCTCACATCGCATGAGGCTTGGGCTTTTATACTGACCAAAATGCACACTCATTCTGACACAGGTGGCCAGCCTAAGTCGGAAGAAGTTGCCAGCAATATCAATAAAGGTTTCCAAGGGTTGATAGAAACATGGACATACTTATATTTACCAACTTCTAGTACATGAGTATCACAGACAGACTGTATCAAATGAGTGTATATGGGGTCCCAACTCCACAGTCTGTCATATTCTGCCCGATACCCCTGATAAGAGCATACAAGAGACCTTCCCATCTTGGGTGGGAAGCACACACACCACGGGAAACCGTGCAATAGATCTGCATCCCCCACCCATCTTGCTTCTCCCTTTACAGCTGCCCACTTATCATGAGGATCTGGGGGATATAAATCAGGCTTCTTTTTCGGAAGAATAGGCTCCAGGTCAAAAGGACTATCCAGGTCAGCATCGGCATTATCAGGCGTCAGAATCTCAGGAGCAGCAACAGAAGACTGACGAACGAATGTGCACAGGTTTCTTCTCGTGGTCAATAGGACCTGAGTCGAAAGGATCATTTTCATCCCCGCCCTCAGTCTTCACAGCCGTGGCGGCAACCGGCGAAGGTTCGAGGAGGGGGGGTGCGCTAGTCTCCATGATCTCATTTCTTGACTTTAACGTCTCTAAAACAGTTCTCCAAATGACTAACAAACCTTTCACAGTGTTGAAACAAGGGGAACATAAAATCACAAAATGGAATATATAAACCTTTAAAATTAGTTGTAAGTAATGTTAAGTTCAATGGCTTTGTAACAGTAGCAGTGGAAAATTACTGAGGTGCATAATACATAGAAAAAATAGAGTACAGATAGAGAACATACTGGCACAAGATAAATTGTTATAGTTGATGTGGTCTTAAGAAAAACAGTCTAGAAAAACAGGACACAGGGATAAGGAGTATCTGGGAATAGCAGGTGTCCAGGATAGGCTGTGGGTAAACTAACTGATAAGTAGGAGGATAGGGGGATTATTATGTCTCTGGTGCTAGTGAACCAATTAAACTGGTATGAGCATCTACTGCGCGTGCTTCAAAGGCTGCCAGAAGTGATGAAGATTGTTGGAAGAAGTAAATGACCCTCAGAGACCACCACCACAGTTCTGTACGCATGCGGGGAGCTTTCTGGAAAATGATGTAATCCATACGTAGCCTCATGAATATGTATGTATGCCCAGGGACTATATAAGGATGGCTTGTGTAGTAATAGAGAGACACACGTTAGGAGGAGTTATCCCCCGTGTCTCCCGGCGCCGCAATAAAGAATACCTGCTTGTCAGCTTGAAAACTTTGTTGGCAAGTTTGTTCCTGGAGTTTTCTCCGAATCAATTTGGCACCCCAGATGGGACCCTCTCTGCTCGGCTGCAGGACCCGCTGAGGACAGGGCTCCCTAGGGCCCTCGGGAGTTTTTCCCGGAGGGACCCCTCGACTCATTCGGATCACTGCGGGAGCAGACAAGGACCATCTTCATAAAAGGTATTCTTTTCTTTTCTATAGTCTGTAAGGTGCAGGGGGCATCTTGCATAAAGACTGCATTGGTAATTGGGTTGGTTTGGTAAGCGTACGCAAGGTTTGGAAGCCTTCCGTAAATCGAGATAAGAAATCTCGTAGGTAAAGGCGTATACCCGGCTGCTAGCGTCCGTTTGGTATACACCCACAAGAAGCAGGGGGCTTCTTGTGGTTTGGGTCCTGCAAGATGCAGGGGATGTCTCGTGGAAATGGTTTTGGATCTTGTTGTGGCTTGTGACATTAAGGATTTTGGTCTTGTGATTTTGGTATTGGTGACAGGATATTATAACTGTGTTATTAACTGTGGTTTGTTTGATAGAATTTTAGTCTCTGTCTGTTTCAAGTGTTGTAACTGTGTGGAGTGTGTCTGTGGGATCCCGTGTGTGTGTGAGTGAGATTAATAATGGAAAATCAGCAGAGTGAAGAGATCATGCAAAAGAGTCCTTTAGGGTGCATTTTGGCACACTGGAAAGAACTGGAAGGGTCTCCTGGGGGCTTGGTAAATAAGAAAATGTTGTCCATCTGTTTTGAAAAATTTTGTAACCGATGGTGGCCTTTGTATACTTTGGAAGATCAGGAAAAATGGTCTAAAAATGGAACCTGAACTATAATACATTGTTACAATTAATGTTGTTTTGAGGCTGCAAGGAAAATGGCATGAAGTAATGTATGCCGATATGTTCTTCACTTTAAGAGACCACGTGGAGTGACAGACGCAATGCAAAATTAATATGGCTCCACCAGATCCCTTAATTTTGGCTTTGGAAAAGGACAGGGAAAAACTGAAAGTTAAGATGGAGAGATGTTGTTCAGCCTGTGATACTGGGGAAAGATGTTTAAAGTTAAAAAACAGTAATCAGGAAGATAGGCTGTAAAATTATCTATCACAGGTACCTCCGAGGAGCACCCTCTGCATCTCTCCTCTCTGATATTCGTAAGGAGCGAGAGATCACTGTCACTGGCACCAAGCGGCAGATGCACATTCCCAGTTCAGAAAGGGTTAAACCAGCAGTGCTGTTGCAGAGGTATCTGCAGCCCCTGCAGAGCAGGGTGAGCAGCTGTGAGAAAAAAAAAGGAAAACCAAGGGGGAAAGGAGGGGAGCTCGCGCAGCTCCTGTGTTTGAGCATGGGATGCTGGGTGCTGGGGCAGGCAAATAAGTGGGAACAGACATGTGCACGGACGGGACTGAGGGGTTGTTGAATAAATGTGGACAGGAGGAAGCATGGAGAGCGTATAGGAATCGGGAACGAGTAGGAAAGAAAAAGCCGGGTCGTGCTATAGCCATGGCTGCGGTGGTTGCTTTGAAACTGCGGGGGGAGAGTTCGGACGCTGGAAGCGAGACTGCCCTTGGGGGGGGTAGTGCCATGGTGTGGCTCCAGCGACTGAATTGGAACCAGACTGACAGGGACCTGGGGAATCTACCCTGGCAGATCCGCTGGTTAAATTAAAAGTAGAAACTAAAGGAAATAAAGTGGAATTTTAGTGGATAGAGGAGCAACTTATTTGGTGTTAAATCTGAGAGAAAGGAATTTGTTACAGATGTGGGAGCTACTGGCCACCAAGAAAAACAGAAGAAAAAAAAACAAAAAAGCAACTCACAACCAACCCGAGGCATTCTTTCTGAAACCCTTAAAGTACAAATTGGGAAAAAAATAGGAATGCATAAATTTTTATGCATGCCAAATTCTCTAAAATATTGCTTAGGGTGAGAAGCAACATTTAAAGAAGGCAGAATGGAATTTAGAGTTAAAAACAAACAGTTAATTGCAGTTTTGAGTTTATCTTTAATTAAACAGAAAAGCAAACACGAGAACCTCCCTGAAATAGAAGAAATCCTTAATCAGGTATGTCTGGGAGTATGGGCATCTGAAATTCCAGGTAAGGTGAAAAACGCTTTGCCTGTTAAAGTGGAAATAAAAAGGGGGGGCCTGCCCAATTAGAATAAAACAATATCCCTGAAAATTAGAAGATCAAAGGGAATTTAAAAAAAAAAAAGTCATTGATAAATTTTAAAATATACATTATTAATTGAATGTGAATTGGAATATAATATTCTGGACAGTAAAGAAATAGGATGATAAAAGTTGTAGATTGATTCAAGATCTCAGAGCAGTCAACAAAACTGCAGAGGATGTTTGTCCAGTAGTAGCTAATTTGTACGAATTATTGACTAAATTGAATAATAATCAGAAATGTTTTGCCATCTTGGATTTAAAGGATGCTTTCTTTTGCTTACCATTGGCCAAAGAAAGCCAAAATTTATTTGCTTTTAAATGGGAAAATACTGACATAGGAAGGGAAACTCAATTAACTTAGACAGTATTACCTAAAGGATTTAGAACAGTCCAGCAATTTCTGGAAATCAGCATGAGAACTAGGATCATGGAAGCCACCTGCTCAGATGGGGACTCTGTTACAATATGTGGATGACCTATTAATTGCTACAGAAATAAAGGAAGAATGTATCCAGTGGACAGTGAAATTATTAACTTTTCTGGGACTGAACGGTTATCGGGTATCCAAGCAAAAGGCCCAACTAATCCAAACCCGAGTTTCCTACCTAGGATATGAAATAACAGGAGGACAGAGAGAACTTGGAACTGCCAGAAAAGAAGCCATCTGTCAGACTCCACAACCATCGACCGTCAAGGAGCTCCGAACATTCCTGGGAATGGCTGGATGGTGCAGACTTTGGATTCATGATTATGGTGTTCTGGTAAGACCACTATATGAACTGTTGAAGGGAAACCCTCCCTCTTTGGACTGGACTGATAGAGCAGAGGAGGCATTTAGAAACTTAAAGATGGAGTTAATGAGAGCTCCAGCTCTGGGACTTCCGGATGTGACCAAACCATTTTGGTTGTATTCCTATGAAAAACAAGGAATAGCTTTAGGGGTCCTTGCTCAGAAATTAGGACCCTACAGACGGGCAGTAGCATATTTTTCAAAACAGCTGGATGAAGCAAGCAAAGGATGGCCCGGATGCCTAAGGGCTGTGGCAGCAGTTGTCATTAATATTGAAGAGGCTCGCAAATTCACCTTGGGACAAAAGATTACTGTACTAGTGTCCCATGTGGTATCAGCAGTCCTAGAGCAGAAAGGAGCCCACTGGTTATCTCCCTCACGTTTTTTAAAATACCAGGCCACCCTTGTGGAACAAGATGATATAGAAATTGTGGTCACTAATGTTGTCAATCCAGCATCCTTTTTGCAGGAACAATCGACAGAACCACTAACACATGACTGCTTGGCCACTATAGAAACTGTATATTCAAGCCGACCAGATTTAAAAGAAAAACCTCTGGAAGATGTTGATTCTTGGTTTACTGATGGTAGTAGCTTCGTGAAAAATGGTAAACGGAAAGCAGGGTATGCCATTACTACTACTTCACAGGTAATAGAAGCTAAACCGTTACCCTCGAATACTTCTGCCCAGAAGGCAGAAATAATAGCTTTAACAAGAGCCCTGGAATTGGCTAAAGATAAAAGGATAAATATTTGGACTGATTCTAAATATGCATTTGGTGTGGTTCATGCACATGGTGCTATCTGGAAAGAAAGAGGACTTTTGAACACACAAGGTAAACAGGTTAAACATGCTACAGAAATTCTACAATTACTGGAAGCTGTTCAGCTACCTGAAGAAGTAGCTATTATGTACTGTAAAGCACATCAACACGGTAACTCTGATCAGGAAACTGGGAATAATTTGGCCGATTTTGAAGCCAAACGAGCAGCCGAACAATCACAAATTATGTCCTTAATCCCTGATGGCAAACTAACAATTGAGAAATTTAAACCTAGGTATTCAAAAGAGGATAGAAAATTGATTGAGGATTTAAAGGGACAAGAAAATGAAGAGGGTTGGGTTCAGATACCTGATGGGAGAATTGTAATCCCCTATAACCAACTCTGGAAGTTAATTCAGGAAGAACATAATAAAACTCATTGGGGTGGCAATTCTTTATATAAACATGGGGGCTCGTCCGGGATTTGAACCCGGGACCAAATGGAAACAAATGAAGATATTTCATGAGATGGCTGTGGATGACACTTCCTGGGGTTTTGAAGAAATATGGAAAAAGTTAACTTCATGGTTACCTAATTTCTCCTGGTTGAGGCAACTGGTAGCAGGAATATTGATATTAATTTCTGTAATATTGATTACTTGTGGTATGATACAATGTTCCCTCTGGTGTTGTAAGCGATCTGTGAACAACTATGAAGATTGGAAGAGACATGAAATCAAGCATCAAGTAGAAACGGGAAGGTATTTTAAAAAGACTTTTGATGATAATTGTAATATATAAGGTGTTGCAAAAGAATTTGCAAAGGGATAAAGAAAGGGGGGAATTGAAACAAGGGGAACATAAAATCACAAAATGGAATATATAAACCTTTAAAATTAGTTGTAAGTAATGTTAAGTTCAATGGCTTTGTAACAGTAGCAGTGGAAAATTACTGAGGTGCATAATACATAGAAAAAATAGAGTACAGATAGAGAACATACTGGCACAAGATAAATTGTTATAGTTGATGTGGTCTTAAGAAAAACAGTCTAGAAAAACAGGACACAGGGATAAGGAGTATCTGGGAATAGCAGGTGTCCAGGATAGGCTGTGGGTAAACTAACTGATAAGTAGGAGGATAGGGGGATTATTATGTCTCTGGTGCTAGTGAACCAATTAAACTGGTATGAGCATCTACTGCGCGTGCTTCAAAGGCTGCCAGAAGTGATGAAGATTGTTGGAAGAAGTAAATGACCCTCAGAGACCACCACCACAGTTCTGTACGCATGCGGGGAGCTTTCTGGAAAATGATGTAATCCATACGTAGCCTCATGAATATGTATGTATGCCCAGGGACTATATAAGGATGGCTTGTGTAGTAATAGAGAGACACACGTTAGGAGGAGTTATCCCCCGTGTCTCCCGGCGCCGCAATAAAGAATACCTGCTTGTCAGCTTGAAAACTTTGTTGGCAAGTTTGTTCCTGGAGTTTTCTCCGAATCAGTGTCATTGTCTTTCGTGGCTGCATTCCACAGTTTAACTCCTGCCTCATTCCACGAAGAGATCTCAAATACGGTAGACTCATCAATCTCTGGGTAATGCATCTTCAGCCATTTCAACATTAACTTTAAGTCTGTCTCTTTAAAGGTTGCTCCCTTCACCTTAAGAAGGACTGAAAACATTCATAAAAAGGAGGCTTCTTCCTTAGTAATTTTTTCCCAAGTCTCGAGATTAAAAGCTTCGCTGACTCCCACAATTAACTCCTTACTCCAGAGCAACAATCTTTTTAGTATAAGCTCCTTTTTGAGGCTTCTACCTCCGAGTATGTTCCCATTACTAATCTTGTCCCACAGTGTCTGTTCTATACGTTCCCATTCAGAAACTTCAAATGCTGCCTGCACAGTGGGCAGAAGACCACGGTCTCAGGACCATTTTAACAGTCTTTGGAAGGCAGCATTATTAATTGCACACAGATCTTGCAAAAGTCTCCATTTCCCTGATTACTTTTGGAGTACAAATATGTGTTGGTTCCAGGGGCTAATAGGTGGAACAATATGTCCTGCTTTCAGTTGCTCTTCAACCGATAAATGTGCTTGCTCCAATTTTTCCCCTTTGAAAGGCCACTGGTCAACTTAAACTTGTTTTTATGTTAACCATGAAAGTCTGAGCAGGGGCTTCAGATCAGTGACTGTTAGGATAAATTTGCCCCATCTGTGGCAAGTAACAAATTCCATTGCATTTGCAAATCTCGCCCCCACAGATTCAGAGAAACTGGCAGTATATATGTTTGAAAATGAGCTACAGCACTATCCGGTGCAATAGCTTTGAGGACTCGAGTACTTTTAAAAGGAGATTGTATACCTCCTATTCCGGCTACTGGTGCTAAAGCCTTTTCAAAGGGCCAATCAGTCAGCCACTGAGATTGTGAAGTAATCGAAACATCTGCCCCAGTGTCTATTAATCCACTAAAGACTCTATTTGCAAATTCAATAAAGGTTGTTTCTGAGTAATCTCCTGGGTCCAATAAAACTCAGCTTTCCCAGAGCTTCCAAATCCAGAGTTAATCCCTGTGTTAAATTCTACTTTTGTGACTCAGTATGGAATCAAAACAAGTTGTGCTAATTTTTGACCTTTTGGAATTTTACAACTGCTGTTTAAGGCAGATGCTAAAATTTTTACTTCTCCTGTATAATCCGAATCTACTACTCCTGGATGAACTTTTACTCCTTGGAGAGTTGTACTTGAGCATCCTAACAAAAGACCCATAAATCCATTTGGTAAAGGTCCCCAAACATTGGTAGCTATAGCTATAACAGTGGAGCAATCTAGTTCGATGTCGGTGCTTGTTGCCAAATCCAACCCAGAGCTGCCTGTTGTAGCTGCTGCAAGGTCGAAGATAGAATGTTTGCTGCAAAAACCCTGTTGTTTTGAGGGGCACTGGGTTTTGCCATGCCCGGCTTGGAGTTTCCCAACAAAGGATTTCCATCCTTATCAAATTTAGATTTACATTGATTGCTCCAGTGATATCCTTTCTTGCATCTAGGATGGGGTTGAGATGGCATTTTTTTCTTTTTGCTTCGGTTTCTTTTTGGGACACGTTTTACTGTCCTTCCTGTCCACAGTTAAAACATTTTTGCTGACTCATTAAATTTCGATAGTGCAGCAGCCAATACAGAAGCCTTATGAGCCTCCGTATTGATATCCTGACATGTTTTAATAAACTATGCAATGTCTGTAAATTTTTTCCCTGACTGGGGCTAAAGCAGCTTTGCAATCTCCACTTGCATTTTCATATGCTAGCTGAAATAAAAGCGCACGAGCAGCCTCAGGATTATCAATCTGCCTTTGTACAGCATTGTTTAATTGGTCTATAAAAGACACATAGGGCTCCTGAGACCCTTAGTGAACAGTTGCAAAAGATGTAGTTTTCTTTCCTGATTCATGTACTCGCCTCAGGGCTTGTATAGCCATATGGATGGCTTGCTGGAATACCAGAAGGTTTAAATTAATTCGATCATGAGGTTGCAGCCATTGCCCAGAGCCTGTTAATATGTCAGCATCTATTGGTATTCCTCTTTGAATATTATCTAATACCTGTAAAGCCACTGAGTTATTATATTCCAATCTCCACACTGAGTATTGAGCAGGTGTCAAAATCGTTCCCATTAAAGTGTTCTAATCCCATGGCACCATAGATCCTGATCTAGCCATCATTTCTAGCAGACCTAATGTATAAGGACTTTGAATTCCATTTTCCATCACTGATTTTTTCAATTCCTTAAATACTGCTTACAGAATTTCATATACCAGTTGTTGTTCCTGCCCGTCTGTTCTATAAAATACAGGAAAAGCAAAAGCCGTGTCTCCAGTAAAATCTCCATCCTCTATCGCTTTCTGTATACATTTTTGTATAAATGTTTTAGTAGCCTTCTGGTTAACTAACGGCTGGTCAAAAGGTTCTTTATTGTGATCAGTCAAAGGAGATGCGGTAAGTTGAGGAGCATGAGGGATATTCGATGTGAATGCCTTTAATGGTGTCAAAGGTGTGTATAAATTTTGCTTCTTTTCTGAATCTATGGGGCCAGGGTCAAAAGGATCACCAGGCTTCTCAGAAAAGATATTTGCATCGTTCTGTCCTTGCTCTTTCAAATTGTCAGCATTTTGATAATTTGTTTTATCATTTTTCTGAATTATATCCTCAGCAGGCTGTAAATTAGATAACGCAGAATAAACAAAATGCCATATCACTATTAAATCAACCGGAACCTCCATACCAAGGCAATTTTGAGTCTGTAAATTGTCCTGGGTTTAGCAGTAGCAGTCAATTTTTCTCCTTAGTAGCTGGTGCAGCACTGTGTTTTGACTTCCAGCCTGGGAACAGAGCTGATAACATCGATGTTTTTAGTTGTTGCTAAGTGATGTTTACTCTGACCAAGGACTTTGCGAGCCTCATGCTCTGCCAGGGAGGATGGGAGGCCAGGAGGAAGCAGAGACAGGACACCTGACCCAAGCTAGCCAAAGAGGTATTCCATACCGCAGCACGTCATGCTCAGGGAGGTAACTGGGAGTTACCCGGAAGGGCATGCTCTCTTCTGGGTCGGGCCTGTTTCGGTGGGTGGTATTGTATTCTCTTCCCTTGTTATTTCTCTTAGCATTATTATTATTGGTGGTAACAATAGTGATTTGTGTTATACCTTAGTTACTGGACTGTTCTTATCTCAACCCATGGGAATTACATTCTTTCAGTTCTGCTCCCTATCCCTCCGGGAGCGTGGAGAAGGGAGGGAAGGAAAGAAAGGGGTGTGTGTGTGTGTGTGTGGGGGGGGGGGGGGGGGGGTAGTGAGAGAGAGACTGTGTGGTTGGGTTTAAACCACAACAGTTCTTTTTGGCGCCCAATGTGGGGCACGAGGGTTTGAGATAATGACAGATCTGACTGGATTTGTCACTCGTCAAAATGCTGATTTATTGGCTCTCAAGGTTGTTTCTCTTGATCTCACAGTTTCAGTATATCATACCTTACTTAGGGCCGGTATTTGCTGTGTTAGTGTTTTTCAAGTGTGGGGCTTGGGCTAAGGTTCTTGTCTCATTGTACTATGATAATAACTTGTAATACAATAGAAGCATTGATCATGAAACTGATCTGGCTTGTGTTCCCAGTGTGGTCATCACCTTTATACTTTGGGAGGTATATAATAAAAGTGCTTAGCAATTACACATCTTTTTTCTCCTCGGGTGATCAACCTGTGAAGGAGACATTCTTTTACATTCCCAGTCCCGTCCCCTCCTCCATCCCCCATCCCCCCCGACAGTTTACAGCATCATTTGAGAGTTTTGAAGTTGAGACCTGTTTGCTGATTGTGATGGGGATCACCATGTTGGCACGCATACAGAGTGTGTTTTGTCCATGACCATTTCGTCTGATTTCAAGAGTTAAGCAGAGTCAGGTTTGGGTCTTGTCTGGGGTTAAACGATGATATAGGAGGACCAAGAGGTTTTCCCGGAGGCTGGACAGCCATGAGTGGCAGGGTGTGTGGGATAGTATGGGCAAGTATCTAGGTCAGAGGGCCCCTCCAGTATTTTGGAATTTCACCACCAAACAAGTGCAAAATCCAGAAAAATTAGTAAAACACTTAAATGAGGTGTGTTGTCATTCTGGCCATACCAGAGACGGACAAATTATGGCAACGTGCTGGGGCTTGACCTATGCTTACAGAGCCTTGTTCAACACTATCCAGCACCTTCAAAAGGGAAAAATTGCCCCTGGATCTGAGGGCAAAGCAAGAGCCAGTGCAGCTACTCCAGCTCCAAGCACAGCAGCTACACCACCCCCAGTGACAAGTATAGCCGCTACCCAAACATCGACTGCAACAGACAGTGCAGCTACCCCAGCTCCAAGCAGAGCAGCTACAACACCCCCAGTGACAAGTACAGCCGCTAGTCAAACCACAGTGATAATCACTGCACCTAAACCAGAGGACCAATTCATACCAATATCAGTTGCCCCTGTACGCAAGAGAAAAAGCAAAAAAAGAGGCATGAAGGGTGAAACAAGATGAAGAAACAATGTATTCACCACCTGGTCCAGCATTTGATCAGGAGTCATCATCACATGATGAAGAAAAAGAAGAAGAGGTGGCTTCTTGACCTCGGACCTCAACTGAGCTACAGAATATGCGAAAAGATTTTACCCATCAACCAGGGGAGCACATCATCGCCTCGTTGCTCCGATGCTGGGATAATGGGGCTGATGGTCATGAACTAGAAGGTACGGAAGCCAAGCAGCTGGGATCACTTGGTAGAGAAGGGGGAATTGGCAAAGCAATTGCAAGAAAGAAAAAGTCCCTCAGTCTTTGGAGGAGGCTTTTGGCAGCTGTGAAAGAAAGGTTTCCATACAAGGATGATGTTATGAGTCGTCCGGCCAAGTGGAGTACTTCAGAGAAAGGCATCCAGTCTCTGAGGGAATCAGCCAACGTAGAGATGATCTATCACATCAAGCTGAATAACGGGGATATACCCGTAGACCCAGATGAAGTGGAATGTACAAGACATGTAGCGAAAACTTACACGGAATTGTCGAGGTTTAAACCAAGTCCCCCAACTCCCAGAGAGTTAGGAAGGAAAATCCAAAGAATGTAGCCCCCACGGGTTGAGATAAGAACGGTTTAATAGCTAAGGCATAACACAATGATAATGATACAGCCAATAACAAGCGAAAAGAATACAACACCCCACCAGCCACCGACCCATAACTCACCCCACCCTGCCCAGCCAAGCACCGCGTGCTCCCTCCTCCATTTTTCTCCAGAGCCCCACCCCTCCTGCTCTCTCTCTCCCAGTATGCATCCTGGGCATCACGTGCTATGGTATGGAATACCACATTGGCTAGCCTGTGTCAGGTGTCCTGTCTCCCCTTCCTCCCAGCCTCCCCTCCTCCACCTGGCTGGAGCACATGCTCAGAAAAGGCCCTGAACAAAAACACCCCCAAAACATGCCCACCACCAAGCAACCACTCCCAGCCCGGAAGTCAAAACACAGCACTGCACCAGCTACAAGAAGGATAAACATGACTGCCACGGCTGAACCCATGACAGGAATGCACCGTCATCATACGCCCATTCATTGGCAACAGTAACCTGGAATGACACAGTACCACTAACAGTGGATGAAATGGTTCATAAACTCTGAGAATTCGAAGACAATCTCACCCTTTCCATCATCTCAGCTATGGAAAAATTGTCTCAGGATCTCAAACAGTTGAGGGACGATCTATCTGATTTATCCAGCTCCTCAGATGTACCAACACGCATCTCAGCTATTAACAGAAGGCCTCCTATTGTTCGAGAGAGAAGATATAGACGGTATACACCACGGGCCACCCTATGGTTTTACCTGTGGGATCACGGAGAAGACATGATGAAGTGGGATGGAAAACCTTGGAGGTGGGTGAATTCAAGAGGGGAGCAAGGGCCAAGACTGATCATCCCATGAGAGCTGCAGCTTCAGTCTCTGGTGTGCAGGTTCCCAGATGGAGCAGAAGAGCTGATTTTACTCCAGCTCCTGTGATAATGAAGAATAATCCCTTTCAACACGACTTAAGTGTCCAACGTTGTGATGACTATTAGGGAGGCCCTGCCTCCAGCCAGTTGGAGGTAAGGGACAATTGGATTTACTGGACTGTGTGGATCAGATGGCCTGGCACATCAGTTCCACAGAATTATAAGGCTCACTAGAGCAGAGTATACCCTGATGCCATCAAGCTGTCAAGGGGTGGAACCCATTTGTATTTCTGGAGTGACAGGAGGATCCCAAGAGTTGACCGTACTGGAGGCTGAAAGCAGCCTGACTGGGAGGAAATGGCAAAAGCACCCCATTGTGACAGGTTCAGAGGCTCCATGCAACCACAGCATAGATTAGCTCAGGAGAGGGTACTTCAAAGATCCAAAAGGGTACCGATGGGCTTTTGGTATTGCTGCTTTGGAGACTGAGGAAATTGAGCAGCTGTCCACCTTGCCTGGTCTCTCAGAGGATCCTTCTGTTGTGGGTTTGCTGAAAGTCGAAGAACAGCAAGTGCCAATTGCGACCACAACAGTGCACCGGTGGCAATATCGCACCAACCGAGACTCCCTGATTCCCATCCATAAGCTGATCCGTAGACTGGAGAGGCAGGGAGTGATCAGCAGGACCCGCTCACCCTTTAATAGCCCCATATGGCCAGTGTGAAAGTCTAACGGAGAGTGACTAACAGTAGACTATCGGGGCCTGAATGAAGTCACATCACCATGCTGCCATGCCAGACATGTTAGAACTTCAGTATGAATTAGAGTCAAAGGCAGCCAAGTGGTATGCCACGATTGATATTGCCAATGCATTTTTCTCAATTCCTTTTGCAGTAGAGTGCAGGCCACAGTTCGCTTTTACTTGGAGGGGTGTCCAGTTCACTTGGAACCGACTGCCCCGGGTGTGGAAACATAGCCTTACCATTTGCCGTGGACTGATCCAGACTGCACTGGAACAGGGGCAAGCTCAAGAACACCTGCCATACAGTGATGACATTATTGTGTGGGGAGATACAGCGGAAGAAGTCTTTGTTATCTCAACCCCTCATGTTCTCCCACTCTCTCCCATATCCGAGTATGAAATGATCCTGTTGCTGTAAACTAGTTGCTGTTTGTTTTCACCCATAACAAAAGATTCATTACTTGCTTCTCAGACAAATGATAACCAGAGGATTTTAAAATTTGCTGTAAAACTTGCAAATATATTTTCTGTTCAGCTGATTCTACTTGTCCTGTTTTTCTAATGCAATCCCGTAATTTCCCATTCAACTGACCTTTGATGATGATGATAGCCTGACTTCACAAATGTAGATTTGGGAAGCCTGCTGATGACTAAAAAGGCCAATGTGGGATAGGCAAATCTGGTTGCAAAAAGCACAATGAAAGGTCTCCTTGGGTGGTATGGGAGAGGCACGATTCTTTCTACATTGTTTTTTCTCCTAGAGACTAATTCTGCATGTGTTCTCAAAGGAGACAACAGCGTTATGTATGGTGTGTCTCCAAGTCTCCCAGCTGGGGGCCAAGGTGGACCACTGATGGTAGTCAGTATGGCCAAGGCTGAGGTTCTGTTTCAGGGAGCCCTTACATCTCCTCTTTGGGGCAATTCTCTTGCGGCAGCCAGTGGCGAGTTCACCGTAAAACACAGTCTTAGGGAGGCGGTAATCCTCCATCCTAGAGACGTGCCCTGCCCAGCACAGCTGCGATTTCAGCAATATGGCCTCGATACTGGTGACCCCTGCCTGTTCAAGGACAGTAACATTTGACACATAGTCCAACGGATGTTCAGAATTGTACGGAGGCAGCGCTGATGGAAGCTTTCAAGCAGTCGCAGGTGATGGTGGTAGATAACCCATGATTCAGACCCATATAAAAGAGTAGACAGTACAATGGCTCTATAGACACTAATCTTTGTACTTTTCTTCAGGTGTTTATTGCACCAGACTCTTTTATGGAGTTTTCCAAAGGCTCTATATGCCTTTGCTATTCTGTTATCTATCTCTTTGTCGATCGTGGCATCTGAGGAAATAATGCTTCCCAGGTAGCTGAACTGCTGAACTGACTTAAGCTCTGACTTGCCAATGGTAATGTGGTGATGATGATAATCTTCTTGTGGTGCAAGTTGGTATAGAACTACTGACTTCTTCAAGCTGACTTCCAGCCCAAAAAGCTCAGCCACCTCCACAAAGCAAGATGTGAAATGCTGCAGAGTTGCTTCTGTGTGGGCAAAAAGGGTGGCATCATCAGCAAAAAGCAGTTCACGGACAAGGTGATTTAAGATGTTAGTGTGGGTCCTCAGTCGCCTTAGATTGAATAGGCTCTCATCGGTACGATATCGAATATAAATGCCATTTTGTTCATCAAGGTCTACCATAGCCCTTTGAAGCATCATGCTGAAGAAGATTGTGAATAAAGTTGGTGCGAGAACGCAACCTTGTTTCACACCACTGGTTATTGGGAAAGGTTCAGAGAGTGCATCGCCATAGCTGACTTGGCTGCGGTGATCCTCATGTAACAGAATAATCATTTTGAGGAACTTGGGGGGACAACCTAATTGTTCCAAGGTCAGCAACAGGCCTTTTCTGCTCACAGTGTCAAAAGCTTTGGTGAGTTACATAGAACCCCTTATTCTGTTCTCTACACTTTTCTTGCAGTTGCCTGAGAACAAATACCATGTCTGTGGTACTTCTATTAGCTCTGAAACCACATTGACTTTCAGGTAGAAGTTCTTCTGTGATAGTGGGTACTAATGTCTTCAATAGTATTCTTGCAAGGATTTGTCCAGCAATGGAGAGCAGAGTTATACCTTGGTGCTAGCAGTAGTGGTTTGTGTTACACCTTAGTTACCAGACTGTTCTTATCTCAACCCATGGGAGTTACATTCTTTCTATTCTCCTCCCTGTCTCTCTTGGAGCGGGGGGGGGGGGGGGGGAAGAGGGGAGCAGGGGAGTGAGCGAGAGGGCTGCGTGGGTCTGAGATACTGACTGCACTTAAAACCACGACAGTTGCAAACATTCCTCTGGCTCAGTAAGACATAATTAATAAGGTGCCAATGTTTAGATCGAGGATGCATCCAGGTTGTCTTCAGGCTGTCTTTCTGTTGGAAAACAGTATTGGTGATGGTAAGCTGATGCTCTGCACAAAACTCAGGCAAGAGGCATCCGTTATCATTGCAGCTACCAGCACCGTGCTTGCCTAGTACTCCTTTCCAAGCTTCAAAGTTCTTACCTACTCAGGCCTTGAAGCCAGCAAGGATTATGATCTTATCATCTATAGGAACTTTATGAGTGTGGCGACACAGGTCGGTGTAGAATTTGTCTTTTTCTGCAGGGTCAGCTTGCAGAGTTGGAGCATGCATGCTGAAAAGAACATGTTGCTTATTGTGTAGTGGAAGGTGTAAGGAGATAATATGATCGGAATGACCTATCAGCAAGTTTTCAAGTTTAGAGATGATGGAGTTTTTAATCATGAAGCCAACTCCAGAAAGATGACTTTCAGTTTTGGATTTGCCTGACCAGTAGAGTTTATAGCCGGCACCATGTTCTTTAAGGCTCCCTTCCTCATGAAGGCAAATGTCATGAGAGCAGCAATGTCGATGTTGAGTTGTGACAGTCTGTGGGCAATTAGCACAGAAGGGTGCTCAGGATGCCCACTGTCTGCTGTATCAAGCATGGTTCTGATGTTCCAACATGCGAGTGTCAATCTGGACACACCTTTGGAGGCAGGTGTATGCCTTTGTCTCTTTGTCTTTGATCGACTGCAACAGAAGATGCCTGTTGGCCGCGGCTAGCCAACCAGGTGGAGGGGGAGATGAGCTTTTATTAGGCCACCTTTTCTAGGCCTCTCTCCATATGGAGCAAGCAGTGTTCTCCTTGAAAAAATGGCTGCTTGGTCCTTCAGGATGTTGCTGAACAAGACTGTCATCTCCTGGGTCAGTTTCGAGCAACCAATGTCCTGAACCGCCTGCATGCAGGGTTGGGACTGTGGCTTCCAGTGTACCTTATCACCTGCCGTTTCGTCCCTCGCCTGTCGCTACAGGGCTTTGCAAGTGTGGATAAACCCTTTGGGCCTTCACAGTGGATTTTTTAGGTGAGGCACAGCATGTGCAGAACTGGCCCCACCCTTTACACCTGAGGTTTATCTGCCAGGGCCTAGCGAGCTAGGATGGTGACAGCAAAGTCCTCAGGTCATAGGTTTGGTTAGAGTATCCTCCTCTTAGATGGATGGCCTTACAAGGTTAAACGAGCTCCATCTGCCCGGGTTTGAAGTTAGAGTTGTCCTTCTCCTAGGGTGGTTGCCCGAAGGCTAGTGAGCCCATCATGCCCATGGACACACTTTGACCCTTCAGTTGCAACCTGTCTGGCATGGGAGACCCTACCGGAGGCATATGCCACCACCGGCATAGCTCTCAACCTCACAAGGGCACACAAGCTCTTTCCCCACAACAAGGGGGTGTCTGTGAAAGAGTACTGACCTTTAATAGGCGAATGTCAGTACCAGAAATTCTCTGTCAGATAGCGCGGACACCGCAGTGTTGAGCAGTTTAGTTACCACACTTGGAGGGCATCATTTGTGACGTCTGTAAAGAATGAAGATAAACACGCACACACACCCCATGCTTCCACAATTAGTAACAGTTCAGTTCTTCTCTATTTGCTATAGCATGGGTCTGAGCCATGAAGCCAAACAGCAACTACATCATTCCCAGTGACTTTTCAGTCACTATAAATTCCATTTTATAAACAATCACTCCCCAGGCTGCTTCCCAGCCCAATCTTGCACCCAAACACTCCCTGGCTCACTCAAGACCCAGGTGCACTATCAGTAATTCTTCTTCTTCTTTAATTACCCATATAGCAGGAACAGGACAATTTGAAGTTCCCATAGATATGTGCTGTTGTGATCATCAGCGGAGAATAAGTCATTGGGAAAGCCAGCAGCAGCAGTGGAACTGTCCCCAGGTCACCCTGACTTCCCTCTGATCATCACCTTAACAAAGAATGAACTTTAAGGAAACTAGATGAGCGCAGCAGTGACCAGACAAGTTCAGTGGTGTCATCAGCAGACAACAACCCAGCACTACACACAATGCCTTCTGCCCTGAAAGACTGTTACAAGAGATGGAGCCTGACATCATAGAATCATCGAATCATAGAATAGTTGAATTAAGCAACTTTTTAGGGACTGGTCTATTTACTAAGGAATGAGATCTCTTTCTTTGTGTGCGTGTACGCTTACATATATGTAAAAAAATAAGAAAAAAGTGATGGTACATTTTAAAAAAAGGGGTAATGTATTAAATGTTTGTTTTATGTATTGGGCCTAGAAAATGAGCACTGACTTTCATTTTTCTTGTTCTTTCTTTAACAGGAACTCCTAATCTACATGTGGTTGGACAAATTGTTGGGTATATGAGAATAAATTTACCTGCCGCAGAAAGGACTCAGTCAGAGACCGATATGATCAGACAAAAAGCCATTTATTGCAAAGCATTAACTCCTTATATACTATTGCTTACACACACCTACAGCAATTTGGCATATCACGATTGGATACTTGTCTTGAGGACCCTTAGTGACTAACATATAATTGGTTAAGCACAGGTGTGAGAACTTGACCTCGAAAGCTTGCCAACAGTCCACAGTTCTCATAACTCAGTGAATTCCAGCTTCTTCTTATCTTGCTTGCTTAGGCTTCCTCGGGCCTCCCACGGCCTTGCTGTATCCCTCGGAGTTATTCAGAGCTCATGTACCAAATATCCATTCTCCTGTGAGAACACTGTCTCCGCATTTACCAATTAAATTTTTGAACAAAACTCTGAACAAATTCATTAGTGAAATGTTTTACTTTGGTTCCACAGAAGCTCTTGTTCAATCATGTAATTTTCTCCTTTGGCAGTTTTTCATCGTTTTCCAAATATCAATTGTTGTGTAATTCTAATCCCCACACTTGTGGCATAGAGTTAATGTCCTTGTGAGTGAAGCCAATCTGCATAATCAAGCTCTAAAACAATGGTATGTTTCCTGCTGTTCCTGCTGAACGGCTGCCTAAAGTAATTCTTATCTTGTCATAAACTACTTGAAGGAATATAGAGCATCATGGGAAACAGAGAAGCTTCACATGAAAAATAATATGGTGAATGACTTAATGTTCCTGCAAACTGATTGTATGCATGCATTTATGTACTTCTAGTGCCACTGGATGAAGAGTTTCTAGAGACTTGGGTGACATGGTTTAGTGTGAGGTGTCCCTGGCCATGGCAGGGGGGTTGGAACTAGATGATCTTAAGGTCCTTTCCAAGCCTAACTGTTCTATGATTCTATGATATCAGCATGACATGAATGTTATTGAATAAGGGGTGGATACTGTTCTAGGTTCAGCAGTAGCAGTCATTTTCCTCCTTCTTAGTAGCTGGTGCAGTGCTGGGTTTTCAACTTTAGCCTGAGAACAATGCTGATAACACACAGATGTTTTTAGTTGCTAAGTAACGTTTACTCTGACCAAGGACTTCTCAGTCTCATGCTCTGACAGTGAGGAGTGTCACAGGAAGCCGGACGGAAGCAGAGACAGGACACCTGACCCAGACTAGCCAAAGGGGCGTTCCATACCACAGCATGTCATGCCCAGCATATAAACTGGGGGCAGTTACCCGGAAGGGGTAGATCGCTGCTCGGGTCAGGCTGGATATCGGTCAACGGGTGGTGAGCAGTTGTATTCTCTTCCCTTGTTATTTCCCTTATAATTATTATTATTGGTGATAGCAGTAGTTTTTTTGTATTATACCTTAGTTACTGGACTGTTCTTATCTCAACCCATGGGAGTTACGTTCTTTCAATACTCCTCCCCATCCCTCTGGGAGCTGGGGGGAGGAATGGGGGGGGGGAGTGACCGAGTGGTTGCATGGTTCTGAGTTACTAGCTGGGCTTAAACCACAACAGGGAGTGAGTGAGTGGCTACCTCATGAAGGCGAACTTCACTGAGAGCAGCAATGTCGATGTTGAGTCATGACAGTTTGTGGGCAATTAGTGCAGAACGGTGCTCAGGATGTAAATTGTCCTGGGTTTAGCAGTAGCAGTCAAGTTTTCTCCTTCTTAGTAGCTGGTGCAGCTCTGTGTTTTGACTTTCAGCCTGGGAACAGAGCTGATAACACCGATGTTTTTAGTTGTTGCTAAGTAATGTTTACTCTGACCAAGGACTTTGTGAGTCTCAGCAACTACGTCATTCCCAGTGACTGTTTTCAGTCACTATAAATTCCATTCTATAAACAATCACTCGACAGGCTGGCGCCCAGCCCAACCTTGCACCCAAACACTCCCTGGCTTACTCAAGACCCAGGTGCACTGTCAGCAATTATCCTTCTTCTTTAATTATCCACATAGCAGGAAAAGGACGGCTTGCAGTTCCCACATCTCCCTTTTTTTTTTTTTTCACACAACACTTTGGGTTCCATTCTTCACAAACTGGCAGCAAGTCTCTACATGAGACTTTTGTCCTGGAAGCAGTGCTGATAGCACTGATATTTTTAGTTACTGCTCAAATATCTAGTCTGACCAAGGACTTTCTGCGCCTCATGCTCTGCAAGGGAGGAGGGGTGCCGTGGAATGGACTCAGTCAGAGATCAATATGATCAGACCAAAAGCCCTTTATTGCAAAGCATTAACTCCTTATATACTATCGTTTACACACACCTACAGCGATTTGGCATATCATGACTGGATACTTGTCTTGAAGACCCTTAATGACTAACATATAATTGGTTAAGCACATGTCCTGGATTCAGCAGTAGCAGTCATTTTTTCTTCTTCTTGGTAGCTGGTGCAGTGCTGTGTTTTGACTTTTGGGCTGGGAACGGTTGCTGATAGCAAGTATGTTTTGAGTTACTGCTCAAACGTTTGTTTTGTCCAAGGACTGTGCCTCATGCTCTGCCAGGGAAGGAGGGGAGGCCAGGAGGAAGGAGAGACAGGACACCTGACCCAGGCTAACCAAAGAGGTATTCCATACCATAGCACGTCATGCCCAGGATGTAACTGAGAGTTACCCGGAAGGGCGAGAGAGCTCTGGGGGGATGGAGGCGGTATCAGTCGGTGCTCGGTCGGGCAGGGTGGGGTGAGTTATGGGTCGGTGGCTGGTGAGGTGTTGTATTCTCTTCACTTGTTATTTGCTTTATCATTATTGTTTGTAGTAGTAGTAGCAGTAGTGATTTGTGTTATACCTTAGTTATTAAACTGTTCTTATCTCAACCCGTGGGGGCTACATTCTTTGGATTCTCCTTCCTAACTCTCCGGGAGTCGGGGGAGCAAAGGGGGGGAGTGAGTTAACGAGCTGCATGGCTGGTTTTAAACCACGACAGCACAGGTGTGAGAACTTGACCTCAAAAGCTTGCCAACAGTCCACAGTTCTCATAACTCGATGAATCCCAACTTCTTCTTATCTTGCTTGCTTAAGCTTCCTCAGGCCTCTCATGGCGTTGCTGTATCTTTCAGAGCTATTCAGAGTTCACGTACCAAATATTCATTCTCCTGTGAGAACACTGTCTCCACAGAGGGGAACCCGGGAGGAAGCCGAAACAGGACACCTGACCCAAACTAGCCAAAGAGGTATTCCATACCACAGCACATCATGCCCAGGATGTAGAAATGGGGGGCAGTTACCTGGAAGGGGCTGGGGCTGGGTATTATCGGTTGGCGGTTGGTGAGGTGCTGTATTCTCTTCACTTGTTATTTCCTTTATCATTATTACTATCATTGGTAGTAGCAGTAGTGATTTGTGTTATACCTTAGTTATTAAACTGTTCTTATCTCAACCCGTTGGAGTTACATTCTTTCAATTCTCCTTCCCATCCCTCCGGGAGCAGGGGGGAAGAAAGGTGGGGGGGGGGAGTAGACTGCGTGGTTCTGATTTCTGGCCTGAGCTTAAACCACGACAGACATCAAAATGTTTTAATATAACAAGATTGAATTCCTATGAAGAACTTTATAAACTTAAACAGGGGAAGTTCAGGTCAGATATAAGGATGAAGTTCTTTACTGTAAAGGTGGTAAGGCACTGCCAAAATAAATGGTAAATGCTCCATCCCTGGCAGTGTTAAAGGCCAGGCTGGACAGAGCCTTGGGTGACATGGCAGAGGGTTGGAACTAGATGAACCTAAGGTCCTTTCCAACTCTAACTATTCTATGATTCAATGATTCTATGTTGATCTGATGCACTTGCAAGGAATCAAAGTGTCTTCAGTTCTGTTCTCTTTTGACCCCTGCCACATGCTGACCCACATCAAAGACTTGAGCGCAGGTGCCAAAAGCTATATATGTGATAAAGTGCATGTGGAAAACATGCATATTATCCACAGGAAAAATTTCTGGTTTTATACTTGCAGTTTTCACTTTAATCCTTTGTCCTTGAAGATTTCATTTCTTTAGAAGAAAGGCGAGGAAGGGAATGGATATTCACTCTCTAGATCCATTTCTGTTGTTGCAGGGCTCTGATTCTGAGGTCACATTTCTCAGGCTTTACTGACTTTGATAAAAGCCTTTGACTTGCTGAACTTCATCTCACTTTAGTTATACTATAGAATTATGGATTTCCTGACAAAATAGTTATTCTTTCTCTTTCTTGCTCTCTATTTACGTATGTATGGGAACCCAGTAAACTCACTTATAAAATGTTTTTATGAATCTTCCATCTAAAGACAGTAGCTTTTTTTTTTTTTTTCTCATAAACTTCCAGGAGAAATGGACAAGATGATCTCTGCCTTGCTGTGCTAGGTACAAGAAGCCATCATAAGTTCTGCCATTGTACAAGTCACTCTAACATCCTTGCAGGACAGCTCGACAATGCAGTTAAGAAACAGATGGACGACTGGAATGAAATCTCACTTTTGATAAAACAGCTAAACAGAGAGGGGCACATTCAAGATTCCACCCAAATCTTCTTCAAATCCCTACTGTTACTTTATTTAGGGAAAGACTATAAAAAAATTAATTCAGTTTAGCATTGAATTGTGAGATGTAGTGAGACTGCTGCTCCACCACTTCAGTGCTGTATTTGATGACCATAGTATATCTGGACTTGGAAAGAAATGCATTATGATCTTAATGTATTTACTATTTTATCATATTTTGAAAATCTATTGGGACAGAATATATTCTGGATATAAACACCTTTAGGCAGAAAGAAGATTGCATTGCAGCTGGAGAATTGTGTAGTCATTCTAAAAACTTGGGAACTGGAGCCAAACTTCTTGAGACGCATAGGAAAGCTGTGGTAATACCAGGAAATTTATATCTTGGTTAAATTCTATGACTCAGACATTTAAGGAAGCTACTACAGTTTAACAAGTTTCTGTGGGTCAGCTGAGCTGTGACTATTATTGTCTGCATGTACACTATTAGGCCACATGCAAGGGAAGATAATGCAGTTTATCTTAATGCTCTTCACTGCAGTCTAAGTTGAGGATCCCACACCAGCAGCAGACTAAGAGCATACTCAAAGATGGTAACTCTGTAAGACATGGCAAACTGGTTTGATGTGTGACCCCTCAGTCTGGTGGGCAGAGCGTGAGACTGCTTCTCCTTTCTTTTACCAGGCACCCCAAAGAGACATCTCCTAACTGTTGATGGCATCACTGCTCAAAGAAGGGAAAGAATGTCCTGATGGATGCTGACCCACGTGGAAAACAAAATCTAAACTGATATTGCAGTAGTGAAGTGACAAGAGTTTTTAGTAATCATTCTGTGTTGGTGTTCATGGTTTCCAGACATTACCTTCAGAACTTGCAACAAATCCCCTTGACTCCACATACTCACACATGACAAGAAATTTGATGTATGATGATATTATTGGTAAGATAATATTTTTTTTTTTGCATTGAACTTGCGAATAGCATCATAAAAATTAGAATAAGGAATTCCAGAAAAGGGAATATCAATGAAAATTCATGAAACAGATACAATGAGTTTACCTCTGAGTCCAGAGATTGCCTTTTCACATGGACCCAGTTTCAGTGTTTCAGGTGCCAAGGTTAGCTTTCAGCTTTCACTATTAATCTCTTAAGTCCATCTGCTTTTCACAATGGAAGCAGAGCAACTGGCAACACAGAGGTAAACCCATCTGGGCTGCTGCACTGTGGCAAGATATCACTGCTTGGGTGCAGAACCTGGTGGTGAAGGTACGCCATGTAGATGCTCATGCACCCAAGAGTCAGGCCACTGAGAAACACCAGAACAATCAACAGGTGGATAAAGCTGCTAAGATTGAAGTGGCTCAGATGGACTTAGATTGGCAACATAAGGGTAAATTATTTTTAGCCCAGTGGACCCATGACACATCAGGCCATCGAGACAGAGATGCAACATACTTGTTTTGTGTTCGAGGCTTGTGTTCGAGGGGTGGACTTAACAATGGACACTATTGCTCAAGTTGTTCATGAATTTGAAACATGCTGCAATTAAACAAGCCAAGCAGTTAAAGCCTCTTTGGTATGGAGGAGGATGGCTCAAGTACAAATATGGGGAGGCCTGGCAGATTCACTATGTCACACTCTCACCAAATGGCCAAGGCAAGCGCCATGTGCTTTCCATGGTGGAAGTAACCACCGGATGGCTGGAAACATACACTCTGCCCCGCACTACTGCCTGGAACACTCTCTTGGGCCTTGAGAAACAGATTTTGTGGTGACACAGCACCCCAGAGAGAATTGAGTCAGACAGTGGGACTCATTTGCACAACAACCTTATAGACACTTGGGCTAAAGAGCATGGCATTGAGTGGGTATATCACATCCCCTACCATGCACCAGCCTCTGGGAAAATTGAACGGTACAATGGGCTGTTAAAAACTACACTGAGAGCAATGGGTGGTGGGACTTTCAAACATTGGGATACACATTTGCCAAAGGCCACCTGGTTGGTCAATACTAGAGGATCTGCCAACAGGGCTGTTCCAGCCCCGTCAGAACTTTTACATACTGTTGAAGGGGATAAAGCTCCTGTAGTGCACATCATAAAGAATTTGCTGGGGAAGACAGTCTGGGTTATTCCTGCTTCACTTGTGGGATTGCTTTTGCTCAGGGACTCCTATATACTTGGTGTGTAATGCAGGAAGATGGGGAAGTCCAATGTGTACCTCAAGGGGCTTTGATTTTAGGGGAAAACAGCCAATTAACTCCATTATATGCTGTTGCCTACTATATAACACTTTTATAGCCCACAATCTCCACCACTCTGTGCTTTGAAAAGAAAATATGTGCTGTCATGATCATCAGCAGAGAATAAAGTCATGGAAAAAGCCAGCAGCAGCACTGGAACTGTCCTCAGGTCACCATCGACTGCCCCTGACTTCCCTCTGTTCATCAACCCATTGAAGAATTAACTTTTATGAAACCAGACAAGCAGTGACCAGACGAGTTCATTGGTGTTGTCAGCAGATGACAATCCAGCACTACACACCATGTCTCCTGTCCTGTAACACTGTTACAAGAGATGGAGCCTGAAATCATGGACTGAATGAATTCAGCAAACTTTATAGCAATGATCCATGGACTAAGGAATGATATCTCTCTCTTTGTGTGTGTGTGTGTATTTCTTGGTCAAATCTTTCACACACAAGCCATCTTGGCTGAGGGCTTCCATTTCTTTTCATGTTTTCGTTAGTTTCCTCCATTGAGAACCTCATATGTTAGTTTATTTTCATATTTTCAATGTGCAGAGATTTCTGGATTAGAAATCAGCTTTATACATCCCATTTCATTATACATGATACTTCAGGTACAGTAGCATGTATTGAACTCATGCTGAAAATGGGTCTTAGCCATTTTAATTTCAAATGGTTCCCCTTCCCTGAAAAGGACATACCTTCTTTGTGTACATACAAATCTATACAAGTCTTACCAGATGTCCCTTGGAGGCAATGATACCATATGCTTCACTCAGGCCTCTCTGTGTAGCCTCTTTGTTCGTATCATCTCAGCATGGATAGCTGGCCAACAGTTCCTTGAGACATGAGTCAGATGAATCAAGTAACCATTTTATGGAACACCTTTATCCAGTTGACACATCAAGGATTCAAAGACTTAAGAAGCTTAGAAGATGCTTACGTCATAAGTCCTAACAGTAATAATAATTTTAATATATTTCTGAGATATTTGCTATAACAATTCTGTATTTGGGAAGCATTGGAAGCCGTTGGAGCAGATGAAGTGTTTGATCTATATCATACCTCAACCAGTTGCAACCTTGTCTTAATTTTGTTTGCATTAAATTTCAAATGTATGTGGTGAATTGTTCTTGCAAACAGATGGGGTTGCGATTGTGACCTGCCACAGCATCTGACACGCTGCCTCTGTGGGTTATGCATGGATGTAGGTGGATTTGCATACATACCTGTATGCCTAAGTGCTAAGCTATAGACGGTGATGAGTGATTCATAGAACTCCCAGCCAGGGCCATTAGTGCCTGTTTTCCTGTACAGTCATGGAAAGAAGTGGGAACCAACCTGTGGTAGGAGCTTAACTGAGGTATGGCAATATATCTCTGCTACAGGTAAGGAAGTTTGCTTCTTGGACCCTCAGCCACTGCTTATTAGTGAGATAATATCCCATTAATTACTCCAGAAAAATGAAAGTAAAGAGACTAATTGCAAAAAAAATACCCCTAAGGAGAGCTTTAGAAAAAGAAAATGGAAATGTATCTTAAACCTGCAAAGACAAGACTAGTCCCAAACAAATTGGGGCAGAAAAGGTGAAAACAAAAATCTCAGCCTGTGCCTGCTTAACTCTGCAAAGAAGCAGGTCTAACTCATGGTGCACGAGAATGAGCTATAAAAGTGTCATAGTTTAAGCCCAGCCAGTAACTCAGAACCAAGCAGCTGCTTGCTCACTCTCCCCGCTTCTTCCCCCCACTTCTAGAGGGATGGGGAGGAGAACTGAAAGAATTTAAACCCCATGGGTTGAGATAAAATCAGTCCAGTAACTAAGGTACAATAAAAACTACTACTACCACCAATAATAATAATGATAAGGGAAATAAGAAGGGGAGAGAATACAATTGCTCACCACGTGCTGACCATTACCCAGCCTGACCTGAACAGTGATCTGGGCCTTCTGAGTAAGTCCCTCCATTTACAGTACTGTGCATGGTGGTGGTCCTGATGAAGTAAGGAGTCTTCTCAGATGAAGTAAGAAGTCTTCCTCGCTTTGTCCTTTTCACCTGTCCATTCTTTGGACAGGCTCCAACCATTATGTGGATGCCAGTATTTTCTTGTTTTCACTTGGCTGCCTCTGGTCAGTCTGTAAGTTCTGCTTGGATAAGGTTTTACAATACTTTCTTAAATCCACCCATGCTAAAGTTACAACTAAGGTACAGAACAGCAAAGTTACAACTAAGGTACAAAACGATTAACTAAGGTACAGAACAGCAAAATCAAAGGCCTACTATTGATTTACAAACTTTCAATCATAATTATTTCTAACAAAAGGCCTACTATTGATTTGCAAACTTTTAAATATAATTATTTCTAACATTAAATTTCACCCTTTCTCTAACATTTCCCCCCTTTGAAAATACTTCATCTTCAGCAAGTATTTTCACTTCTTTAACCTTAAGTACCTGTCTCCTGATAGGTAGGTGGGGGTGTTGGATATTTCAGATACTCTCTCGTTACTGCCCCTATAATTCAATGGGTCCATGCACTGCTGTGGGCTATTTTCCTTCGAATACAAATATACATCAGATATATCATCAAGAACACAATATCATTATTACAGTTTATATGAGGGAACAAACCCATCCAGCAAGATGAAGGCCCAGACTATCAAATAATGCTCCAATCCAATTTTGTTCAATATTTTTCCTTTCATTTTCTGCTTCTTGTTCAATTTTGGTCAGCTGGGAAATACCGTGCTCTATATCTGCGGTCACATTGGGAATGAGAACTCAGCAATGGTCCACTCTGTCTTTTAAATATCTACAGATACCATGCTCTTTAAGTAACAACATGTCTAACGCCATTCTGTTCTGCAAGGTCATTTTGGTTGTTGCCTGTAATTGCAAATTTAAATCTCTGAATCCCTTCGTTATTCTAGCTAATCTTTCCGTTTGACCAATCAACTTGTCAATCATTTCTAAATTTCGATATGCTGCCACTTGAGCAAATAGGGATTCTAAAGCCCATCCTACTTTAACTCCCGTGGAAGGCTCCTGCCAAGTATCTTCATCATCACCATCATTTATATATCTTCTTGTTCGAATTTGCAGGGTTTCCAATTTGCCTTTAAATGGTGATTTCTTCCAAACTGGACAGAGGGTGGGTAATCCCAAAGTAATTTCTTTAGCTGGACCTTCCATGGTTACATGCGTAGTCCAGGTTCCATCACCAACTGCACAGACAAAATTTCCCATACTATGCACTGTCTTGTATTTACAACCTCCATAATTATTTGTTTTTCCTCCGACCTTCAGTCCCCGACATGCACACCCGGTCATTAAAGCAGTTATTGTCGTGGTTTAAAAACAAACTGCACAGCTCATCAACTCACTTCCCCCCCTTGCTCCCCTGACTCCCGGAGAGTTAGGAAGGAGAATCCAAGGAATGTAGCCCCCACGGGTTGAGATAAGAACAGTTTAATAGCTAAGGTATAACACAAATCATTACTGCCACTACTACGACAAATAATAATGATAAAGCAAATAACAAGTGAAAAGAATACAACATCTCACCAGCCACCGACCCATAACTCACCCCACCCTGCCCGACCAAGCACTGACCGATACCTCCTCCATCCCCACAGAGCTCTCTCGCCCTTCTGAGTAACTCCCGGTTACCTCCTGGGTATGACGTGCTATGGTATGGAATACCTCTTTGGTTAGCCTGGGTCAGGTGTCCTGTCTCTCCTTCCTCCTGGCCTCCCCTCCTCCCTGGCTGAGCATAAGCTCAGAAAAGGCCTTGGACAAACCAAACACTTGAGCAGTAACTCAAAACATACTTGCTATCAGCAACCGTTCTCAGCCTGAAAGTCAAAACACAGCATTGCAACAGCTACCAAGAAGGAGAAAAAATGACTGCTACTGCTGAACCCAGGACAGTCATATATATGGTCCCAAATATAGGAGATACAAATTAATTACTACCTTGAAGAAGACATGTTTCTCTGATGGCATTACTCCTGAATATCCCTTTAATGTTTTTGTCATAAATGCATATATTCAGAGGGTAAGTTTGGTTAATGGAATCAAACATGCACATTTTCTGAGGTTAAGAAATTTCATTGCTACATATAACTTTGAAGACTTTTTACAGACCTGTTCATTCAAGGAACCTCACAGACAGCTATGTGGGGTGATCAGCAAAGGGCAACCCCATTTGCCCCAAACCTGGACTTCCCTTAATAGATCTTATTTTTAATGGTATTTTCTTCTCTGTTTCTGAGAACGAAATGAGAATGAAATGCTTCTAAGAATGAAAGAAGGTTTCATCCATGCTTAAAAACACCATGAAAGGTCCTTAACTTCTAAGGTAAAAAAGAGATTAGTAGAAACAAAGATTTTTATTATTATGCTGTCACCACCAGTCTGACTAACAGGTAAAAGAGCATAAACAAAGTGGTGAGGGAGGCAATGCTTTCCACTTTCTGAAAGGAAGAAATTTTTAATCAGAGAGCTTGTGATTATATTTGGATTTTTTTCTCAATGGTCAATTAATATTTTCTGCTTTTTCTAACCAAATTAAAGCAATAGTCCTTTCAATAGCATCCTGGTTTCAGCTATAACAGTACTTTTTTCTTCCTAGTAGCTCATACAGTGCTGTGTTTTGGCTTTAGCATGAGAATAATACTGATAATGCATTGATGTTCTAGTTGTTGCTAAGTAGCACTTACCCTGGTCAAGGACTTCTCAGTCTCTCATGCTTTGCCAGTGAGGAAGGGCACAAAAAGCCAGGAGGGAGAAGAGACAGGACACCTGACCCAAACTAGCCAAAGGGGTATTCCATACCACAGCAAGTCATGCTTAGTATATAAATGGGGGTAGTTACCTGGAAGGGATTGGTCACTGCATTATATTTTACTTTATTTTAGTTATTAAATGGTTCTTATCTCAACCCACAGTTTTACATTCTTTCAGTTATTCTCCCCATCCTGCCCAAGGGGGGGGGGGGGGGGGGAGAGGGGGGGAAGGGTGGGGATAAGAAAGCGGCCGCATGGCATTTAGTTACCGACAGGGTTTAAACCACAGCAGTCCTTTTTGGCCCAAAGGATTGAGATTATGACAGACCTGGCCAGAGTGTATCAAAACAAATTCATTATAAACATTCATTGTTTTGTTTTAATAGTCACAGATGACAGCATTGATTCATTTGCTCTCAGAATTCTTGGGCTTGGTATCAGAGTGGTGTTATGTCATATCTTGTTTACAGTATGCATTCCCCATTTTGGTGTTTATCACCCATGGAGTTTGGGCTAAGGTTCTCATTTTGTTGTATTATATAGTAGTGGCTTGTGATACAGTAGACTTGCTGGTCATGAAACTGATCTGGTATGTGTTCCCAGAATTGCCATCACCTGATGTAATGGATGGGAACTTAGCTGAGAGTTGATTCCCACTCATGACTGAGAGACATGACAAAGTATGTTTTTTGTCAAAGTGCATTCGGTAGATTATACATGTTTATGTTTATCATGACTCTTTGCCAGAAAGAGGCAGGGAAACATAGCTGTGCAGCTGTTCTATGACATTCATACTTGGCTGCACGGGGGCTCCTGTCCAATGTTCGCGGTGCGGACAACAGTGTGAATCTGCACAGCCCCATGAGCAAACAATTACAGATCTGGCATAAAGCTGGTTGCTTTTCTAAGGATATAAAAGCAGGGCCCTCTTGTAGCCAAATCCAAAGCCTCACCTTACAAGTTTTATTTATTTATTGTTTGCAAGTTTTATTTATTAAATATTTTCCATCAAAAGCCTGTAAGGCAACAGAAAAGTAAAGCATAAAATACATTTGATTTAATTGCCAGCAACAGACTGCATATGTCAGAAGGAATTAACCCCCAATATAGCCAGATGTGCAAGAAACACAATGCACTATTTTGATATGGCCTTACAAAGCTATCGCTTCCTGGAACAGAGGCAGAAGCACAGGTTAGCTAAACCTGGAAAAGGCCATTGTGTCTTTTAGCTCATGAATACATAAGTATTCATTTATTTACTAACTCATTTATTTATTAACTCATGTTAGACTGAATTGAATTCCTTTAAGTTCACACAATGAATAATATATGAAGAAGATTAACTTTTTTTTTGTTAAGTGCTTTATGCTGTGCTAACCTGATTTGGTAGCAAAAAGACTGATCTTTAATTTAGAAAAAAATGTTTAAAAAACATCTCAGATCATGAAGAAGCATGACATTAAAACATGCCAGATGTATCTAAGCTTCAAAGAACATTAAGTCCATATCAATTTCTAAATGTACAAAAATGCTTCCTGAATAAAAACTGTTACAAAAAAGAATATTTCAAACAATGTACAAGGTTTTTTTCTTGCCTCTATATTAAATAAAATATTTTTTTTTCTCTAAAATCTGTTTACATACCATCAAAGTAGAACATTGAAATTACACTTTTAAAAAGGCTTTTAAAAACCACTTATGAATACACAATAAAAATTAGCCATCAAGACTTATAGAACAAACTTGTGCCATATTCGATTTTTAACTTTTTTAAATACAGCATATAAATTTTTAACATTGCATGTTCATTTAATATTTAAGAAATAGCTTTAAAAATAAAGCAAAACAAAAAATATGGGGTTAAACTGCTTCCCTATGTTGTTCAATTGCCAGTTCTTTTCATGTTTTTACTTTTTCCTTTTTCTTTTTTGTTTTTTTTCCAGGTACTGTTTTATATAATTTAGGAAGGCACCTTAAGGAGATCTCAAATATGTGTTCTTTATACTCTTCACGATGCTACTTAGAATCAAAGAATCATAGAATATATAGGGTTGGAAAGGACCTAAAGATCATCTAGTTCCACTCCCCCTGCATGCGCAGGGACACCTCACACTAAACCATATCCCACAAGGCTTCATCCAACCTGACCTTGAACACTGCCATGGACGGAGCATTCACAACTTCCCTAGGCAACCCATTCCAGAGCATCACAACCCTTACCACATCTCTTTGCGTGCGGCTATCCAGCCAGTTCTTTATCCAACGAGTGGTCCACAGTGTCAAATGCTTTGCACAAGTCCAGGTAGATGATGTTAGCTGATCATCAGTTCCATAGCCCCATTGTAGAAGGCCACCAAATTGATCAGGCAGGATTTCTCCTTACTGAAGCCATGCTGGCTGTCACCAAGCACCTTCTTGTTTTTCATGTACTTTAGCATGCTTTCCAGGAGAACCTGCTCCGAGATTTTGCCAGGCACAGAGGTGAGACTGACAGGTCTGAAATTCCCAGGGCCATCCATTTTCCCCTTCTTGAAAATGGGGGCTACATTTCCCTTTTTCCAGTCATCGGGAACTTCACCTGACTGCCATGATTTTTCAAATATGATGGACAGTGGCTTAGCAATTTCATTTGCCAGCTCCTTCAGGACCCACGGATGGGTTTCATCAGGTCCCATGGACTTGTTCAGCTTCTTAAGATGGTGTCAAGCCAGATCCTCTCCTACAGTGGCCCTAAGGTCTTTGTTCTCACAGTTCCTGCATCTGCCTTCCAAGACTTGTGTCAGAGCCTTTGCCAGTGAAGACTGAAGCAAAGAAGTCATTCAGAACCTCAACCTTCTCCAAATCCAGGGTAGCCAGCTCTCCTGATAGCTTCTGGAGGGGACCTACATTGTCCCTACTCTGTCTTTTATTCACTACATACCTACAGAATCCTTTCCTGTTATCCTTAACATCCCTAGCCAAGTTTAATTTTAAGTGGTCCTTAGCTTTCCTAACCTGGTCCCTAGCTTCCTGGAGAACATCCCTGTGTTCTTCCCAGGCTGCCTGTCCTTGCTTCCACCTTTTATAAGCCTCTTTTTTCCTTTGAATTTTCCTCAGCAGCTCATCCATCTGAGGAGGTCTCCTGGCCCTCCAGTTGTACTTCCTTCTAGTTGGGATGCAACACTCCTGAGCTTGCAATAGGTGATCCTTGAATATCATCCAACAGTCTTGGGCCCCCCTGCCCAATAGGGCTATATCCCATGGAACTTTAGTAAGCAGGTTCACAGAATCACAGAATCCCAAGGGTTGGAAGGGACCTCAAAAGATCATCTAGTCCAACCCCCCCTCGCAAGAGCAGGGTAACCTAGAGTACATCACACAGGAACTTGTCCACGCGGGCCTTGAATATCTCCAACGTAGGAGACTCCACAACCCCCCGGGCAACCTGTTTCAGTGCTCTGTCACTCTCACAGTAAAGAAGTTCTTCCTGATGTTCACATGGAACCTCCTATGCTCCAGTTTACACCCACTGCCCCTTGTCCTATCACTGGATATCCCTGGAAAAAGCCTAGCTCCATCATCCTGACACCCACCCTTTACATATTTGTAAACACTGAGGAGGTCACCCCTCAGTCTCCTCCAAGCTAAAGAAACCCAGCTCCCTCAGCCTCTCCTCATAAGGGAGGTGTTCCACTGCCTTAATCATCTTTGTGGCTCTGTGCTGGACTCTTTCAAGCAAGTCCCTGTCCTTCTTGAACTGAGGGGCCCAGAACTGGACGTAGTATTCCAGATGCGGCCTCACCAAGGCAGAGTAGAGGGGGAGGAGAACCTCTCTTGCCCTACTAACCACACCCTTTCTAATGCACCCTAGGATGCCATTGGCCTTCTTGGCCACAAGGGCACATTGCTGGCTCATGGTCTTCCTCCTATCCACCAGGACCCCCAGGTCCCTTTCCCTTCACTCCTTTCCAGCAGGTCAACCCCCAACCTGTACTGGTACATGGGATTGTTCTTCCCCAGATGCAAGACTCTACACTTGCCCTTGTTGAATTTCACCAAGTTTCTCCCTGCTCAACTCTCCGGCCTGTCCAGGTCTCGCTGAATGGCAACACAGCCTTCTGGTGTGTCAGCCACTCTGTTGAAGTACAGGACAGTGAGCTTGCTACATGCTCTTCTCACTTAAATGTGCTTAATTGCAGTCCTGAATCAGGGCCTGTGAAAATAACAGTTGAGGAAATCCTTGTGTGTGGACAATGATTCCTGTTTATTCATTGTATTGCTGTAGGAATCGCAAGCCCCAGTGATGAACCAGCCCCTCATTGTACCAGACGCTGCCCAAAAAAATGTAATAACACAAACTGAATATTCTACACAAATGATCCAAATAATTGCTGTCAAGTGAAGAGTCATGGGCCATGCTGTAGGATATCCTAGTAGATGATGACTGTTATAACTTTTTCACTTTTTTTTTCTTTACAGTTTCCCAAAAATTTGCAAGTTGCTTCACAGAAAATTTAATTTTGAAGGACTCAAGAAACTGGCAGTATGAAGCTCTTGGAGACACAAGTGTCTGGTTTTTTTCTCTCTCCGCACACTTGTCCCCATTACTGGTTTTATGCCTGGTTGACAAATGCAAGACCCACAGAGAGGATGCAAACCCATGGCATTATTTTGTATGGCTCACAGCCATATGATTTTTTTTCACATTTTTATTGAAGCATTTTAAGATCTGTGCGCTAATCTGTGACACAGTGGAGGTGTTTGAAAGGTCTTTTTGGTCTTAAGAAGCAAAAGGGCTTTTACCCCAGTTTTATGCAGTCCTTGGAAGTGTGTGGAGTGAATTTAGAGAGTTCCTCAGTAAATCTTCCTAGTGGTAGGGGGGGAAAAATAGAAATCTCATTGCTGGCGTAATGTTGGGTAATAAGCTGCAGGAGTGGGATTTTAGCCATAAACCCTAAAACTAAATCCTTTATGATCTGCATGTGGTGCATCACTTTATGATATTATTCTGTCATCAACTTGCTTATCATCTTTATAGACTATGCAACATGCAGAACACAAATTCTGAGTGCCATTTAACAGTATTTGCTACCTGCTTTCATATGAATTAACAAGCTAATCTTCCTGCCAGCCAGGACTGGCTGCACAGGGCTGTTGTTTGGACAAACAACCAAGGCTTTACAGCAGCACCTTGCTCCGCCAACACCTCTTTGCCATGAAAAACAAACCTTAGGTGTCTTGAAGACTACACATTGAAATGTCCTTCAGTATTAATACAGCGATCAATGAAGATAAAGCTAAGGATGAGTTGTTGTCTGGCTTATTTTCATCTTATAGGCTACCTGGCATATCAAACCTTCTTGCATTTTAAGCAACACTGTCACATATTTCAGGCCCAAAGGAGAGATGGAAAAAAGAGATTTCTGAATTAACTAACTGTTAGTCTAGTGATTTTGAAGGAAGAAGGGAAGAGCTTGAGGAAACTTAAGCTATTTTTTTCTGCAGACCTTCAACTTCAGTCAGTAACAGTGTGCTAAATTCAAGAGAACTGAAAAGCAAAATTGGTTGTAACAGAATGAGCAACCAGACAATTTATTTCTAAGCTGCATTAATTGTAAAACAAAAGGTGCAAATGAGTATAATGAATGATGCAAAACAAATTTGAAACAAAATTCTGTGATCCCTCCTATCAGTTTGAAGGAGACAGGATATCAGGATTTGTTTCAGACTTTAAAAAAAACCCTCTCCACTCTCCCCAACTGAATCAAACCCCCAAATGCATTCAGTTTTAATAAAATAAGGTGTTATCACAGAAGAAAAATCAGCCTCTAAAAACAATCAGCTGTATGCTTACAGTGTCCCTTTAACACTATAGTCTTGATATGAGTTTTGTAAATAAATAACAGAATAGAAACACAATATTTGTTTTTCAGCGACTTTTTTTGGGTTTTTTTTTCTTTTAGCTTGTTTGTTTACTTTTAGTATCAGCAATAAGCAGGTTCAAAGATTTCTCAAAAAAAGGAATAATTGTTGGCTTGTGAATCATTTAAGAGATCCAATCACTGCTCCCTTGCTGGAATTTTCCCTTTCTCCTCCAATTTTAATGTCTATCTTGACATGTCAGGTGTTGAGTGTACTGAAGAACTTTAAAAAGAAATTAAATACAGTTGGAAGTACCTATTTCAGATTTCAACAACTGACTTATTTTCTAAACATTGTTACTGTAATGGAACAGTTTCACATTCAGTCTTTCTTTATTTAAACATTTTAATTGAACTGGAAATGGAGTTTAGGCATTTTACCCAAGTTAAATCAATGACTACTTTACAATTTGAATGAAAAATGTGCAATTCGAACTGAACTTTAAAAAAGAGATGATTTGTCACACACAGTTTGCATCCATGCAGACTGAGAGCTTTATAATTACATTATGTACAAAAATTTTTTTTTTTTTAGTTTATTAAGGCAACTACAACTTGGAGAACATGTCCAAAGTGGCATTAATACAATCGCAGTGATGATACATTTTGAACATTGTTATTTTTATTTTCAGATATGAATTTTTTTTTTTTAAAATAAATAATTGCCAAGGAAGAACCTATTTTCCATAACATTTTGTTCTTCACTTTTTTAAAATGTTCTACTTTACGTGTTTTCTTTAAAAGAACATATCAAGGCATTGCTGCCATGTGCAAATTACTCAGATTGTGGATTTCCCATTAATTTAATTCAGAATTGCAGGTGGTAAGAACTGGTAGGTTTGGGCCCTGTCTTTTACTCTTTTTTTATATCCTATTTTTTTATCTTTTTAATATAATTTTTTGGCAATTTTGTCCATGTTTACTGTAACTCTATTCCCCAGAAGTGTCTTGCCATTGACTACTTGTGTACTGAGCATCAAAACAACTTGGTTGACAGGTGGTCCTTTTTTCACATGCCATTGAAAATGCCAAGTTGCTTCATAGAAATGTGCAATCGTAACTGAATATCCATGTACACCCTATTTTAAATGTTGTGATATTTCATTATTCCTTGGGATAGCACTTGAATAAGTGTGCATGCATGTAAGGCTCTACTTTTCTATTGCCTATATTGCAGCTAGTTGTAACTAGGCAAGTAAATGAGAAATATATGGGTCTATCAGGAATCAAGCATTTTGGGTTATGCTGCCCCAAAGCCTGGTAGATATATAAAACTGGAAATAAAAAAAAAACAAAAAACAACAGATTATAACCAAGATCACAGTTGAGAAAATGCTTTTTTTTTTTGGAGGGGGGTGCCTCTTTTTTTACTTTTTTATAGTGATTTCTACTGTGGTATGGTTACTCTTAGTTTCACCTGACCCACTAAACAGAATCAGAGTCAAGCTTGCAGCCCTAGTGACAACGTTCAGCTCTGTGAGGATGACCTCCTGCCTCTGGGTACAGTATGAGAACAGCAATGCCAAGATGCTGACTAGTTTTGGAAACTCTGCAAAGTAGAAAGTAAATGCTCTCCCCAACTTTGACACCCACCCCCCCCTTCCCCCCTTAGCCCCCCAAATTCTCACACCCTTTCCCCCTCTTCCCCGGGGGATTCTGGGACCAAAGCAATGAAGAGGAAGATGTGAACCTCAGCTGGCAAAGCTTTCCATGAAGGGCTCCAGCCACCAAAGGGATTAGTGAGTCTGGTGCTGCCACAAGAGTAAAGGTGGACCACGTGCCTCCAGTCCCTCAGTCCAAGCATGCCCTGCTACTGACACCCAACATTCAACAAGGTGCTCTAGCCTTAGGGAAAGCCTTTGCTTTCACTCTGTCTAATTTTCTGGTGCCACTTCACTTTCACGTTTTCCTCTTCCACCTGCAGGGACTTGCTTTTCCTTTTCTGTCTGGGGCAGAAGAAAAGGGGGCAAAGGAGAGGGAGAAGGGAGAGGAGATAGTGGGGGTGGCATCTCTTGAGCCATGTGTATGACAGCCTCAATCGTGGCCATGATTGTATCTCAAGTGGCTGATTGCTCTAACATCAAAGAATTGAATGTCGATTTCTGACCTCTTTTGCTGGGAAGGTCTATGCATTTTTCCAGAATGGGTATTTGTTCTCTGGAGTCTTTGTCAAAGGAAAGGGGTTGCTTCTGAGGATGCCCCCTCTGCTTCTTGGTGAAGTTATTGCCGGTCTTTGATTGTCTCTGTAGCCACTTGGCTCTCAGGATCTTGTTCACATGATCCAGGTTCTTCTTTGTGGACAGGATCTTTGTGTAGTTGCACATCTTGTGCACCTCACACTGGATTGCTTCATTTTTGCAGCTCTTGAAACTTTTTTTAAGTGGTGAGCTGGCTGATGGGAGACATGGAGAGAAACAGGGGTAGGTCACATAACAGTGAATGGAAACTCTCCTTTGCTTTCAGTATCATGAATATTAAATACTTTCAAGCCCTGTAGGCTGAATACGACTACTGAAGAAGGGATGGCTGTGAGAAAGGACTCTGCATAGAAAAGCAACTAAAACAACTTTAAAAGATTATTTGATTTCCAAAATTGTTGCTACCTTCTTTTTTACTGTCCTTGATGAAAACACAACTTTGACTATCAAGCAGTCTTCAGAGATTTCTCTCCATTTCTTCCCCCTTATAAAACAACAAAGCTTTTTCTACAGCAATCTTTTACCATGTGTTTGCTTCTCATTTCTAAACCTCTGCTTAGCATAGCTGTCATATTGGCCCACCGCAACTATTAAACTTTTTATATACAAAACATATACTCCTGATGTCTTTACCCCAGCCTTTTATCCTTGCCATGGATGTCAGTTAGTATAAAAAGTGGTTTTTTTACTGAAACTAGTGGGCACAGACTAGCTATTGGGTCACTTCACCTGTGGCAAATTTATTACCCCTGCCTGTGTTTCTTTACTATCATCTCTGCAGATACTAGCTGAAACTCCTCAGTCATATAATTGACTTTAATGGCCCCCAAAGTAAGCTTACTCCTGGTTTGGATCACTTGCTTTAGATGTGAGTCAAGTCCAAAGTAATTAAATATCTTGCCAAGGTCACATTGTGAGTCACTGTCAGAGCTGGAAAGAGCACACAGCATTTCTTGGCTCCTGGTCCTTTGCTTAGGAACAAGACCTTGCTTGTTTTTCTTAAATTGTCTCATTGTGCTTTACTGAATGTGGCATCTGTTCAGAGCTCAGGATTTGCACACAGATTAAAACTACCTACCCCTTTGTGAGAGAAACAGAATGTATTAAATATGCTGTTGCAATAACTGGTGCTCTCACTCCTAACATATCTGTTCTGCACTGTTGGAAAGAAATGATGAAGTATTTCACAGAATCATCTAGGTTGGAAAAGACCTTTAAGATCATCAAGTCCAAACATTATTTATTTTCAGTAAAGAATAAAGCATCCCACTAAATTAACCTCAGCCCACAGCTACTTGCAAACTTAATTTACATCTGACTGTCAATTTGGCAGTCATTTGGGTTTGAAATCCTTGAAGTTCCCAGAGCAGGCAAGATTTCGACAATTCATGGCTAACAGGCTAATGTACTAACAGTAGTTTAAATAAAGTTGCTATTGTGGCATTTTCTGTAGATAACCAAGTGCTGCTGAATCTCCTCTTGCTCTCTATGGGCTATGACAGATTCAGCATACAAACCTCACTCACTGGCCTCCCCTCTTGAAGAACATAAATTATTGGCTCTTACAGCACCGCTGTTTGGATTCAACAAAGAGCTTTCATAAACATACCCAACTAACAATGCAAGTAGATATGAGTCATAAACAAAACACAGACATATGCTGTCTTATAAATAAAGACCTGGATCTTCCCAAAGTCTGGCTTTAATTACAAAACAAAATCAATTTTCCATATGTAATCCACTCTCCACACCAAAAGGAAAAATAAAACTCGCTTGCAGTTTGTGATTCACAAAGGACAAAAGAAGAATGCAGTCATTTTGGCACCAAAGAAAAAGAGAAAGGAAATGGAATATCAAACTTACTCAGGATAAGCTAATTAGTTGCATAAAATTCCTCTCATGTAGGTTGCCCCTAAATTGTGTGGATGCAAGACTCCTTAGGGCAAGTGTCAGTGAGAAATTTCTCAGACATCTGATAAATAAGTTCAAATCCCTGTCACACTAGAGGATTACTCTCATCTGGCCTCACTGGTGATTGACATATGAAGTTACAATATTTCCAGCCCTAAGCATTTGACTCCTTTGAGTTCCCCCTCCCCCCCCGCCCCTCGATCCTGAGAGTAGCTTCAGGTCAGAACATTTAAGAAATCAAATATTTGACACACTCTTCATAGTCTCTGTCCACCTTTTGCCTTTTATGGCTATTGTCAGGACATATTTTCAAGACTTTTTTTTAAAAGTTCCCATATTCAAGACTCATTTTTTTTTCTAGAAAGAAAAGCTGAAATTTTTCATGTGCTAATGGAAATCTTGAGAATGTGAAATTTAGCAGAAATACAGGAAAAATTGCAAGGTTCGTGATGAAATCAGATTCAGCATTGCTCTCGACTTTCATTGGAAAGAAAGTAAGCCAAAGGACAGGAAAACAACTTGAAATACAGCGTTAGCCAAGTATCTGCAAAGATTTTATGTTTTTACTGAGAATTATTGTAGGTGGTTGTTTCTGCAGCTCAGTATTACCACCCCATTGTAGTCAATGGAGATCTGCTCTGTGTAGTTGGCAGAGGATGACCTCCATTTCCAAAATGGGAACTCAATGCAATTTAAGGTGACCATGGACATCGTTCTGTGGTGGTGCACCCACCCTCTCCTGGACCACTCTGCTTCCCCAAGAATTCCTGTTAGGTACCAGCCTTTGCACAGGTACAAGGAGTTGGACAGCTAGGCACTCCCTGGCCGTACCAAGAACTCTATTTGCCTGGCAAAGGTAGGGAGCAGCACACACAGATCTGGATGACTAGGTTCAGGAAGTCATGCTGGATTGATAGGATGCTGGAAATAGCTTCTGAGGCAAAAACAGAAATATACAAAAAAGTGTACATTTCCAAGGGGAGCTTAGAGCAGGCTGGAGGACCCACTCCAGCACAGTGGCGCTGAACAAAGTAGATCCGACCCCTTGGAAGTTCTCCATTTGTCCCCTAACTTTATTCTGGACAGCTCTGCTGTGCAAGCAGTACTAAAATCCTACTTACTGCCTGTCATTCTCCATCCCTTCAGTGTTGCCTGAGACCACTTGTTAGAACACAGCACTCTGAAGACTGTTCAACAGCTGGGCTCAGTTTCTTGACTTGGCTTGAATGGAGGAATTTTCAAGGAGCACCCTATTAGAATCATAGAATCATAGAATAGTTAGGATTGGAAAGGACCTCAAGATCATCTAGTTCCAACCCCCCTGCCATGGGCAGGGACACCTCACACTAAACCATATCACCCAAGGCTTCATCCAATATGGCCTTGAACACTGCCAGGGATGGAGCATTCACAACCTCCCTGGGCAACCCATTCCAGTACCTCACCACCCTAACAGGAAAGAATTTCTTCCTTATATCCAGTCTAAAAACCTGCTGTTTAAGTTTCAACCCGTTACCCCTTGTCCTATCACTACAGTCCCTAATGAATAGTCCCTCACCAGCATCCCTGTAGGCCCCCTTCAGATACTGGAAGGCTGCTATGAGGTCTCCACGCAGCCTTCTCTTCTCCAGGCTAAAAAGCCCCAACTTTCTCAGCCTGTCTTCGTATGGGAGGTGCTCCAGTCGCCTGATCATCCTCATGGCCCTCCTCTGGACTTGTTCCAACAGTTCCATGTCCTTTTTATGTTGAGAACACCAGAACTGCACACAATACTCCAAGTGAGGTCTCACAAGAGCAGAGTAGAGGGGCAGGATCACGTCCTTCGACCTGCTGGTCAGGCTTCTTTTGATGCAGCCCAGAATATGGTTGGCTTTCTGGGCTGCAAGCACACACTGCCAGCTCATGTTCATTTTCTCATTGACCAACACCCCCAAGTCCTTCTCTGCAGGGCTGCACTTAATTTCATTTTTGCCTAACCTGTAGCTGTGTCTGGGATTGCCCCAACCCAGGTGTAGGACCTTGAACTTTTCATGGTTAAACTTCATAAGGCTGGCATCAGCCCACCTCACAAGCGTGTCAAGGTCCCTCTGGATGTCATTCCTTCCCTCCAGCGTATCAACCAAACCACACAGCTTGGTTTTCCCATTAACAGTTTCTTTCAGTTTTCAACTAAATTATTTCAACAACTGGGCTACAGGTAAACTAACAATTTAATTAGGCATCTGAAAGTGGAAAGAATTAACTATGCAGTCAAGCGTGCAATTTCCTCTTGAAACTGATCATAAAATATTTGTGTGCTTTCATTCTCTGATGCATTAAGAATCTGTCCTCAGTTTATATATATGAAAGTATTAAAGACTAAACTTTTTAATATAAAAATTTATCTTTATAGAGTTTACTTTGTGCTGCGGCCAGATGGAGGGGAGTAAACACCGACACGATGTAGGTTCACAAAAAGCTCCGTTTATTGCTTACAAGGCTGCTCTTAATATACTGTTTTAAACTTCCTTACACGTGATCACGCATTACTTGATTGGCTGCCTCGCTTTGTCCACGAGGCATACACACTCCCCTTCACCTTTCCTGATTGGTTTAAAACATTCGCGTCAGCTTAGCGTTACATCATGCTTTTGCAATTACTGGCATCCTGTTATTGCGTTGTTTTGCTGATCTTGACACTTCTTCCTCTTTTAACCTGGGGTCATAAATTCACTTTCTCACAGCTTGCTGTAGGCCTGTTCAAGCGCCCATGCTCAACCCCCAACAACTTTGCAGCATGGAACACCATTCAGGAAATGAGAGGAAAATCAAAAGGAGTGCAATGAAGCATTCCATACCTCGGTGATATGAATACATAACTTGTGCATGAAGAATCAAAAGCTTGAGAAAACTATGAGATTCTAAATGGCTGCATGTAAGCTAATGTACTGTGGGTTCACCATTCACTGGAAATTAAGACATAATTCAAGATTAATTTTTCTATCCATGTCTAAGAAAAGTCATGATGATGCCTGAATTACTTGGATCAATTTCTGACTGTATAAAGCGATCACCTTTCTTATCTGATTCAAAATAAAAGCACAAAATATGTTGATTGAAAAACATGCTATTATGACTTATTTATTCTGATATATTTTAAATCACTGTTGATTGCCCCAGACAATTTTGCATTTGCAAGACAGAATAATATGCTAAAATTGCTGAAGTAGGCAGAAAGAAATCTCAGACATTTCTTAGCTAATCACTGTGTATTTGGCATATTCGTGTTACGGGGATGGGAACATTCAAATAAATGAACAATGGGGCTGAGAAAGGAAAACAAGGGTCTTGCTTCAGAGTCCTCTGCTAGACGATATAAGGTGTTGTTACTTGTGTCCTCATTATTGCACAAGTGGTGGTATGTGAATAAAATAGATTTAACAGTCATGATAAGAAAGTGTTAGAAAAATTATAGGCTGATTGTCACATTAGATATGCACACTTGTAGCTACTTCTCCAATCTGGAAGACCAGTATAAGCTCATGTTCATTGCAGTGCCAGAAGGAAGAAAATGGGAAAGAAATAGAGGAGATGGAGGGAAACAACATTACCTGCTTCAGATGTTGCTGATGATGAAGGTATGAGAGAAAAAACTGGAGTCGGCATTGCAACATTGTCAACAGCTGCTGGTATTCTTCTGGTCGCCATGTTACAGGCAGAACTTTCCATTTTGCCATGAAGTGAAGTCTGGTCCCCTTTTAAGAGGGAACCTGCAATTCCTTGGAAGGAAACAAAATCTGGATGAATATTGGTAAAGTAAAGTAACATGTCTGGGGAATATCTGGAAAAGAGTAGTCAGCTGCTGTCCTTGCACAGCCTCAATATGCAATTCCCTGTCTAAAGCACATTACACCCATATTGTTTAGAAATTCCCTTCCTAATTAAAATTAACCTTACAACTCACTCATCAGAGATGGGAGTTTAAAAAAAAATCACAAAAAAACCAGACAAAAAACCACCACACTGTCATATCTATTTCTACCTAGGGATTACAATGCAGAATCACAAAATCGCAGAATCACAGAATCCCAAGGGTTGGAAGGGACCTCAAAAGATCATCTAGTCCAACCCCCCCTCACAAGAGCAGGGCAACCTAGAGTACATCACACAGGAACTTGTCCACGCGGGCCTTGAATATCTCCAACGTAGGAGACTCCACAACCCTCCGGGCAACCTGTTCCAGTGCTCTGTCACTCTCACAGTAAAGAAGTTCTTCCTGATGTTCACATGGAACCTCCTATGCTCCAGTTTACACCCACTGCCCCTTGTCCTATCACTGGATATCCCTGGAAAAAGCCTAGCTCCATCATCCTGACACCCACCCTTTACATATTTGTAAACACTGAGGAGGTCACCCCTCAGTCTCCTCCAAGCTAAAGAAACCCAGCTCCCTCAGCCTCTCCTCATAAGGGAGGTGTTCCACTGCCTTAATCATCTTTGTGGCTCTGCGCTGGACTCTTTCAAGCAAGTCCCTGTCCTTCTTGAACTGAGGGGCCCAGAACTGGACGTAGTATTCCAGATGCGGCCTCACCAAGGCAGAGTAGAGGGGGAGGAGAACCTCTCTTGCCCTACTAACCACACCCTTTCTAATGCACCCTAGGATGCCATTGGCCTTCTTGGCCACAAGGGCACATTGCTGGCTCATGGTCTTCCTCCTATCCACCAGGACCCCCAGGTCCCTTTCCCTTCACTCCTTTCCAGCAGGTCAACCCCCAACCTGTACTGGTACATGGGATTGTTCTTCCCCAGATGCAAGACTCTACACTTGCCCTTGTTGAATTTCACCAAGTTTCTCCCTGCCCAACTCTCCGGCCTGTCCAGGTCTCGCTGAATGGCAACACAGCCTTCTGGTGTGTCAGCCACTCTGTTGAAGTACAGGACAGTGAGCTTGCTACATGCTCTTCTCACTTAAATGTGCTTAATTGCAGTCCTGAATCAGGGCCTGTGAAAATAACAGTTGAGGAAATCCTTGTGTGTGGACAATGATTCCTGTTTATTCATTGTATTGCTGTAGGAATCGCAAGCCCCAGTGATGAACCAGCCCCTCATTGTACCAGACGCTGCCCAAAAAAATGTAATAACACAAACTGAATATTCTACACAAATGATCCAAATAATTGCTGTCAAGTGAAGAGTCATGGGCCATGCTGTAGGATATCCTAGTAGATGATGACTGTTATAACTTTTTCACTTTTTTTTTCTTTACAGTTTCCCAAAAATTTGCAAGTTGCTTCACAGAAAATTTAATTTTGAAGGACTCAAGAAACTGGCAGTATGAAGCTCTTGGAGACACAAGTGTCTGGTTTTTTTCTCTCTCCGCACACTTGTCCCCATTACTGGTTTTATGCCTGGTTGACAAATGCAAGACCCACAGAGAGGATGCAAACCCATGGCATTATTTTGTATGGCTCACAGCCATATGATTTTTTTTCACATTTTTATTGAAGCATTTTAAGATCTGTGCGCTAATCTGTGACACAGTGGAGGTGTTTGAAAGGTCTTTTTGGTCTTAAGAAGCAAAAGGGCTTTTACCCCAGTTTTATGCAGTCCTTGGAAGTGTGTGGAGTGAATTTAGAGAGTTCCTCAGTAAATCTTCCTAGTGGTAGGGGGGGAAAAATAGAAATCTCATTGCTGGCGTAATGTTGGGTAATAAGCTGCAGGAGTGGGATTTTAGCCATAAACCCTAAAACTAAATCCTTTATGATCTGCATGTGGTGCATCACTTTATGATATTATTCTGTCATCAACTTGCTTATCATCTTTATAGACTATGCAACATGCAGAACACAAATTCTGAGTGCCATTTAACAGTATTTGCTACCTGCTTTCATATGAATTAACAAGCTAATCTTCCTGCCAGCCAGGACTGGCTGCACAGGGCTGTTGTTTGGACAAACAACCAAGGCTTTACAGCAGCACCTTGCTCCGCCAACACCTCTTTGCCATGAAAAACAAACCTTAGGTGTCTTGAAGACTACACATTGAAATGTCCTTCAGTATTAATACAGCGATCAATGAAGATAAAGCTAAGGATGAGTTGTTGTCTGGCTTATTTTCATCTTATAGGCTACCTGGCATATCAAACCTTCTTGCATTTTAAGCAACACTGTCACATATTTCAGGCCCAAAGGAGAGATGGAAAAAAGAGATTTCTGAATTAACTAACTGTTAGTCTAGTGATTTTGAAGGAAGAAGGGAAGAGCTTGAGGAAACTTAAGCTATTTTTTTCTGCAGACCTTCAACTTCAGTCAGTAACAGTGTGCTAAATTCAAGAGAACTGAAAAGCAAAATTGGTTGTAACAGAATGAGCAACCAGACAATTTATTTCTAAGCTGCATTAATTGTAAAACAAAAGGTGCAAATGAGTATAATGAATGATGCAAAACAAATTTGAAACAAAATTCTGTGATCCCTCCTATCAGTTTGAAGGAGACAGGATATCAGGATTTGTTTCAGACTTTAAAAAAAACCCTCTCCACTCTCCCCAACTGAATCAAACCCCCAAATGCATTCAGTTTTAATAAAATAAGGTGTTATCACAGAAGAAAAATCAGCCTCTAAAAACAATCAGCTGTATGCTTACAGTGTCCCTTTAACACTATAGTCTTGATATGAGTTTTGTAAATAAATAACAGAATAGAAACACAATATTTGTTTTTCAGCGACTTTTTTTGGGTTTTTTTTTCTTTTAGCTTGTTTGTTTACTTTTAGTATCAGCAATAAGCAGGTTCAAAGATTTCTCAAAAAAAGGAATAATTGTTGGCTTGTGAATCATTTAAGAGATCCAATCACTGCTCCCTTGCTGGAATTTTCCCTTTCTCCTCCAATTTTAATGTCTATCTTGACATGTCAGGTGTTGAGTGTACTGAAGAACTTTAAAAAGAAATTAAATACAGTTGGAAGTACCTATTTCAGATTTCAACAACTGACTTATTTTCTAAACATTGTTACTGTAATGGAACAGTTTCACATTCAGTCTTTCTTTATTTAAACATTTTAATTGAACTGGAAATGGAGTTTAGGCATTTTACCCAAGTTAAATCAATGACTACTTTACAATTTGAATGAAAAATGTGCAATTCGAACTGAACTTTAAAAAAGAGATGATTTGTCACACACAGTTTGCATCCATGCAGACTGAGAGCTTTATAATTACATTATGTACAATTTCATCAAGCTTCTCACTGCCCAACTCTCCAGCCTGTACAGGTCTTGCAGAATGGCAACACAGACTTCTGGTGTGTCAGCCACCCCTCCCAGGTTAGTGTCATCAGCGAACTTGCTGAGGGTACACTCAGTTCCCTCATCCAGGTCATCAATGAAAATATTAAACAGCACTGGTCCCAGCACTGACCCCTGAGGGACTCCACTAGTCACAGACCTCCAGCTAGATTCTGCCCCACTGACCACAACTCTCTGCCTTCTTCCTTTCAACCAGTTCTTGATCCACCACACTACCTGATCATCAAGCCCACACTTCCTTAGCTTCTCTATGAGAATGCTGTGGGAGACAGTATCAAATGCCTTACTGAAATCAAGAAAAACCACATCTACTATTCTACCATCATCCCTCCACCTATTCACTTCCTCATAGAAGGCTATAAGGTTGGTCAAACATGACTTCCCCTTCATAAAACCATGTTGCCTGTTCTTAATGACCACCTCATCCTTGATATGTCTGGAGATAGAGTCAAGAATAAATTGTTCCATCACCTTTCCAGGGACAGAGATAAGTCTGACCGGTCTATAATTACCCGGGTCCTCCTTCTTGCCTTTCTTATAGACTGGTGTGACATTTGCCATCCCCTAATCCTCAGGCACCTCTCCCGTTTCCCATGACTTACCAAAGATGATGGAGAGTGGCCTAGCAATGACCTCCGCCAGCTCCCTCAGCACCCGTGGGTGCATTCCATCTGGACCCATTGATTTATAGATGTCCAGATCGCATAGCTGATCCCTAACCCAATCCTCATCTACCAAAGCAAACTCCTCCTTTGTCCTCACTCCTTCTGGGGCTGTAGGAATCTGGGGCCCCTGGGGAGAGTCTGCAGGAGTAAAGACAGAGGCAAAGAAGGCATTCAGCACCTCTGCCTTCTTTATATCCTTTGTCTCCAGGGCACCCACCTTGTTCAGCAGTGGGCCTATATTGCCTCTTGTGTTAGTTTTATCTGCTATGTATTTGAAGAAGCCCTTTCTATTGTCCTTGATCCGACTTGCAAGATTAATTTCCAGGGAGGCCTTAGCTGTCCTAATTGCCTCCGTACATCCTCTAACAACTGTCCTATATTCCTCCCAAGTGGCCAGGCCCTCCTTCCATAATCCATAGATTCTCTTTTTCCACATGAGTTTGCCCAGCAGTTCCTTGTTTAACCACGCTGGTCTCCTAGCTCCCTTACTTGACTTCCTACCCACTGGGGCCCTCTAATCCTGAGCTTGGAAGTGGTCCTTGAATGCTGACCAACTATCTTGAGCCCCTTTACCACCTAGTACCCTTTCCCATGGGACTTCCCTTAGCAGTTGATTGAAGAGCCCAAAGTTGGCCCTTTGGAAATCCAGAACTGTGGCCTTGCTAGGTATTCTATACCTCCCACACAGGATCCTAAACTCCAACATCACATATACCAAAGAGGTAAAATATTCAAAAAAAAAAGAAAGTTATGCATTCAGGCCTGGTAGATTCCTCCCTTAACAATGTTTCTCAAACTCCCCTATGGAACTTCCTGCTTTTTGCTGCTTATCTACCTTTAGAAACATTTCTTGTTACCCTTCTGCTCTTGTTAGATTTAAATACAGATAGGTTTTGGCTTCCTAAGCCCATCTCTGCATGTTTAGATATTGTTTATAGAGTTGTCTGGGTCACCTGTTCCTGCTTCCACCTCTTTTTTTTACTTCCTTTGTATGTCTGACATTACTCAGGAGCTCCTTGGTAATTCATGCAAGTCTCCTACCGCCTTTGATTTGATTTGCCACTCAGATTTGGTTTGGTATGTCTCCACAGTTTCCCTGATACAAGCCCCAGGCCAGCAGCAAACCTCCCTGGACATCAGGTCAGGTTAGCAGGTCATTTAGGTTGAAAAAGACCTTTAAGATTGAGTCCAATCATAAACCTAACACTGCCAAGTCCATCACTAAACCATGTCCCCAAACAGCATGACTACACATCTCTTAAATATTTAAATACCTCCAGGAATGTTGACTCAACCACTTCCCTGGGCATCCTGTTCCAAAGCTTGACAACCCTTGCTGTGAAGAATTTTTTTCCTAATATCCATTCTAAACCTCTCCGGCACAACTTTAGGCCATTTCCTCTTGTCCTATCACTTGTTACTTGGGAGAAGAGACTGACCCCCACCTCGCCACAACCTCCTTTCAGGTAGCTGTAGAGAGTGACAAGGTCTCCCCTGAGCCTCCTTTTCTCCAGGCTAAACAATCCCAGTTCTCTCAACCATTCCTCATAAGACTTATGTTTCAGGCCCTTCACCAGCTTCGTTGCCCTTCATTGGACACACTCCAGCACCTCAATGTCTTTCTCAGAGTGAGTGACCCAAAACTAAACACAGTAGTTGAGGTGTGGCCTCACTAGTGCTGAGTACAGGGGGACAGTCACTTCCCTAGTCCTGCTAGCCAAACTATTTCTGATCCAAGCCAGGATACTGTTGGCCTTCTTGGCTACCTGGGCACACAGCTCACTCATATTCATCCTCTGTCGAACAACACCCCCAGGTCCTTTTTCACCAAGCAGCTTTCCAGTCACTCTTCCCCAAGCCTGTAGCATTCCTTAGGGTTGTTGTGACTCAAGTGCAGGATGTGGCCCTTAGCCTTGTTGAACCTCATACAGTTGGCTCTGGTCCATCAATCCAGCCTGTCCAGATTCCTCTGCAGAGCCTTGCTACCCTCAAACAGATCAACACTCACACCCAACTTGGTGTTATCTGCAAACTTACAGAGGGTGCACTCAATCCCCTCATCTAGATAGTTGATACAGATATTAAATAGAACTGGCCCTAATACTGAGCCCTGGGGAACACCACTTGTGACTGAGCGCCAACTGGATTTAGCACCCTTCACCACCACTCTTTGGGCTTGGCCATCCAGCCATTTTTTTTACCCAACAAATGGCACACCTGTCCAAGCCATGAGCAGCCAGTTTCTCCAGAAGGATGCTGTGGTAAATGGTGTCAGAGGCTTTACTAAAAAGTCTAGGTAGACAACATCCACAGCCTTTCCCTCATCCACTAAGTGGGTCACCTTGTCATAGGAGATCAGGTTGGTCAAGCAGGACCTGCCTTTCATAAGCCCATGCTGACTGGGCCTGATCACCTGACTGTCCTGTACATGTCACATGATAGCACTCAAGATGATCTGGTCTGTAACCCCCTCCAACACTGAAGTCTGGGATAGAAGTCCTGATGAACCTGTGACCTGATATCGGCCTGTGGATTTAATGGAGTAGAATGGGTCTGAGTGCAGAAATAGGAGAGAGACAAAATTGCACGTCATGGCTTGGTGGAGATATGCAAATGAGTCTCTGCCTCCCAGACCATACATCCTTCCAGAGCCTCAAATTCAATATTAAGTATCTCAAATTGTATCTATTCAACATCAGTCTTTTTCTGCTCAGCTTCTCTATTGCAAATGAGAACAATAATATACCCCTCATGTCAAGAGCAGTGCCTCGAAAATAAAATTATCAACACTCTTGAAACATTCATCTATTCATATGAAGGCTTAGAAATTTGGAATAAATGAGACATGATGTCACACACTGAACAGTGAAAGGAAAATCCCACTACCAAACAGCTGTTCATTAGGTGAGCACTATACACTGAATAAAGCAGTATCCCGTAGAATAACTGGGATATTTGACTATGCAATTATGCCTATAGAATCACAGCACTATGGAATTGTGCATGTGCAAAACTGAGCTTTTATCACTCCGTAGTGCTTGACTTTGAGCCTTAATATTATTTGGTCACGAATGTAGTTTGTGCACAAGAAATGGGCATATGTGGGTGTATGTATCAATACACATACACATATATGCATGTGTATATGGTACATAATACTAACAACCTCATAAATTCAATATCTGGTTCTAATTAAACTGAAGGGCGCATATAAAGAGCCGCATGAAAACATGCAGCTGTAACCTGTTGACCTCTATTGATAAAAAAAAAGTCTCTGTGAAACTGTGCTTCAACATATCAAGGGACAGTCATTAGTTTTTTCAAAGGTAATCCCTCACAAACCACTTATCCTCTCAAATCTCTACATGCACACAGTGTTTGCATTAGAGACCTTGATTTATGGATTCCCACTGCCTGGATAAGAGGCCAACTTCCTGTTGCCATCGTTACTTGGATCTTGGTTCAAGGTCAGACTACTCCCAAATCAAAATCAGTGGCAGGCACACAGTCTAACAGCCAGGTTATTGACTACCCTAGGATGCTTAAAGATGAAAGACGAAAGTGCTGCTTACTGCCTTTGGGGTGAGTAAATATTTTTAATATTTTTATTCTGTTCCTTCTGAAGAAGTAGTGGCTACTCAATTACCACCTATCTGGGTTTATCAAGGTCATACAAATCATTGAGGAAAATCTTTCTCCTACAGAAGAGATACAATTGTAATTAATTACTTCAAAGTCTAAGTGGCAAATTGCAGCTAATTGCCCGTGAACCATGGGTTCAGCCATCTGTCTTTTAGGCACTTTGTTTCTTCACTCTATATCACTCACCTCACTGAAATTCTCATCTAAATTGAGGAACAGTAATAATTTCTTGTCGTGGTTTAAAACCCCACCTCAGTCTCCCGCAGTACCACACACCCCTTTTTTCCCCCCCACCTCCCCACTCCCGGAGGGATGGGGAGGAGAACCGGAGGAATATAACTCCCACGGATTGAGATAAAAACCAATCCAGCAATCAAGGTATAACACAAATCACTACTGCTACCACTAATAAATTGTTATAAAAATTTACCGCAAACCGGGTTTTGTCCCAATCGATTTTATTCACAATTGATTAGAAATTTAAGAGAGGCAATAAGCAAAACAGCGCTGGGTGCGCAGGGGAGTCTCCGCTCCACCAGCAACGCACACCGGGATCTTTGGAGTACAGTCTCTTATACTTCTCAGTCTTGGGTTTTAGCCAATCCTGTTGTCTTCTTTACCCGAATGTCGACGTGGACCCTTTCCTTTGTTCTTTTCTTGTTTGCTGGGGTCTTTCTCCGGTGAAGACGTTGTTGAATTTTCTTAGTACTGTATTAACAGAAAAATGCTTACAAGCTTAACGTAGTCTTAACATTTTGTTCTATACCTTATATGGTTATTTGCCTAGTACCCAAGTTTGCAACATCCTGTAACAAAATGTATCTCTTGGTTATCTAATCTCCTTAGGCCAGTCAAACCGTTAAAAGGAAGTCCCCTTTGAAAAACAAAGCGATTGATTAGGAGAGATTATCCCCTTTGTTTCTCCTTATTGACAGGAGTACTTATGATAATCACGGTCACAAAGGAGGGCTGGTTTCACACAAAGTGCAATGGCGACAAGGACACCTAAATTCCTGACACAAATCATTCCTGTATATTTCACAATTCCCCCCTTTTTGTTTTTGTGTAACTTATTGATTCGTGTCTAATGTAATAACCGCCTTCTGAGCCGCGGATAATAATGGAGTCGCCTTAATTTTTAATATCATCAGTGAGTGGGTTTCCCTCTTATTTGCCATTTCTGATTGCACGTTTTGTACGACCGTATGTATCAGTGTGGTGAAACATGGAATTATAAATGGAATAATTAATAATCCCCCAAATATTCCCAATACCACTATACCAACTTTAGTAATCCAATCCCCATTGAAAAGTTGTCCCCAAGACCCTAGCCCTCCGAAATCGATTCCATTCCAGGTTTGTACTGGAACATGGGCTATTTTTTTTTTTCCTTACAAGTTCACTTATCGCTTTTTCTTCATCATCTATTTGCAAACAGAAATCACTAAGATTAAATTTTCCACAGACCACTCCTTCTTGAGCCAACAGGTAATCTAAAACCACACGATTCTGATATATTGCAGTTTTCATTTTAGTATTTTGCTTTGCAATTAATCCTAATGCATTTTCTGTTTTATTTACTACTATTTCTACCACAGCTTGTGACCTTATAATTCTATTCTACATACATATAGGAGTCCTGTATCCCCAGGGCGCATCTTCGGCCCAAGTTGTCGAATCATAATAAGAGATTATTCATTCAGGTGGCCACTCATTGTCTTCCCATTTTGTAACTCTCTTTTATATCGTTTTCTCCTTAATAAGAAGAAGCTAGGTCTGATCGTTCCTAATATACATGCTCCTGTCCAATTTTGGGGTAAAAATGCAAAGGCTATTTTACCACAGATTCAATAATGTCCATTTGGAGTGGGCCAACTGTTTGGTATGTTAGTTCCATTAGTCCAGTTACTGTACTGTTGATTTATTTCTATGGGATTTCCCCATTTTTCCCAGTCTTTCCTTGCTCTCTTCCACATATAACCCCCTTCACAAAGTATATTTCCTATTGGTTTTACACCATTTTCTAAATTTTGCCAACAACTTTTTCCGATTATATCCGTTTGCAAGATCCACTGTTGTCTCCTTTTGTTTCCTTTTCAATTTTTTTCAGATTGTAGGGTCGCTTATATTACTCTCCATTGCCTCCTAGGCCCATCTCTTTCCCTGGTTAGTTCCCCCACAAACATAGCAGTTAGTTACATTCAATGCTTTAGCTATATTTTCAGCAAGATTTACAAAGAGAATTTTAGCAAATGTGAGAATTTCATATTGGACTCCAGTTTCTGCCGCGGCCAGGTGGAGGGGAGAAAACACCGATACGATGTAGGTTCACAAAATGCTCCGTTTATTGATTACAAGGCTGCTCTTAATATACTGTCTTACACGCGATCACGCATTACTTGATTGGCTGCTTCACTTTGCCCACGAGGGATACACGCTCCCCTTTACCTCTCCTGATTGGTTTCACACCTTCGCTTCAGCTTAGCGTTACATCATGCTTCTGGCATCTTGTTATTGCATTCCTGTTTTGCTGATCTTGACGCTTCTTCTTTTAGCCTGGGGTCAGAGGTTCACTTTCTCACAGCTTGCTGTAAGCCTGTTAAAGCGCCCATGCTCGACCCCCAACATCTCCCCCTCTTTTTTCAAATAAGGCGTTCGTAATTTTCTGCATGCGTTGCATAGTACATTGTAACAAACAAGGTCCAAAAAACAAAATTAACAACATAATCATTATTGGTCTGCTAAACATCACAATTAAACTCCTTAACCAACTACTTATTCCTAACGATTTTAATCAAGAGTCTATAGGATTTGTTTCTACAGTATTTTCTTTAAGTTCAAACAATTTCTTGTGAATAGATTCAGAATGATCAGAAAGATTCATACAACACATGCCCAGAAGCATTCTAATGCAAAGGCGATGTGAAGCAGCTGCAGAAGTAAACTGTACAGTGTTAACAGTCAAGGAGTTACACTCCCCCTTTTTTTTTTTTTTTTTTTTTTATCAGACAAAAAGCCATTTATTGCAAAGCTTTAACTCCTTATATACTATTGCTTACACACACCTACAGCAATTTGGCATATCATGATTAGATACTTGTCTTGAAGACCCTTAGTGACTAACATATAATTGGTTAAGCACAGGTGTGAGAACTTGACCTCGAACGCTTGCCAACAGTCCACAGTTCTCATAACTCAGTGAATTACAGCTTCTTCTTGCTTGCTTAGGCTTCCTCGGGCCTCCCATGGCCTTGCTGTATCGCTCGGAGTTATTCAGAGCTCATGTACCAAATACCCATTCTCCTGTGAGAATACTGTCTTCACATCTTCCCCTTTTTAGTTTTATTAAAAGTTTTTTACAATTTCGTATGTCTGCTCTATCACTGCTGGACTTGTGTAACATAACAACCCACTACTCTAGGCAGCATTATTTCAGTAAGACTAGTCTGATTTGAAGTCACTTGATGTCACCTTTATAGCATGTGGCATACCAGTGAATCCTACACACCATACAACAGGATGGAATAATTGGGATTTAACACATGTGCTCAGTATACTTGTCCATTACCCATGGTCACACATAATAGAACAGATATTACAAAGATTTTACAAAGATTTGTATCATTGCTGTTTCTTTATGTTGCTGAGTTCTGCGGCTTTGTACGTTTCGCTGGCAGCCAGTATTGTCCTGTTGATAGCTGTACACAGCTGGGCCTACCCTTTTCTCCTGGATGGCTCTCTGATAACAGTGGAGGCCATCCCTCACATCAAGGTCTGGCATGGCATGTGTCTCCACCGCTCCATGCCTGCTGGGTTGCAGCCAGCAGTGAAGCTAAAGGTTCTTCTTGGTTGCAGACACAGAGGCCAACCCAGTCTTGCCCTTGACTGTGGTAGCAGGCATTTGGTCAATCTCAGTCCTTGCACCTTGTTGTCAATGCAGAGTTTCACCTGCTTAACCCAGTAACAAGTCACTACTACAGCAAAGCACACACAGATTTACATTAGCAGAGTAACTATTACAGAGTGCATCAGCATGTTGAAGATGCTAATGGCAGCGAGTGACTAACCAAAAAAATTTCTTACAGTGGAGTTCTCCCACCCTCTTAATTTGTTCCATTATCTGCTTTATAACACTACCATCATATTAGAATTTTTCTAGCTTTAACCTTAGCATTTTCTAGCAGCTGCTGCAAATTTGCTTTCTTTAACATCTCTTTTACAAGTGACAAATCCATACAATACAAGGTATAGTTTCTTGTTAGCAACTGGCTAGTAAATACAGGTGGTTTTATACACAAAATCACAACCTCTAATAATAGCTACTTTACAAGTATGCATATTCAAGCTGTTAATTTTCAGTTGCCCTCAAGTGATTTTTTTGTTTGTTTGTTTGTTTTTGTTTTGTTTTTTTTTTTTTTTTGGATTACACATGCATATTGTCTGGAAAACAAGCTTTAAGCAATATACATCAAAACTACAGTCATTAATAACAGCTAGAATGTGTTATCATTACCCTTTTTTTTATTTTTCTATTTTTTTTCTATTCTTTTTCTATTTTTGTTTCTATTTTTTTCGATTTTTTTTTCTTTTTTTGTTTTTTTTTTCTATTTTTTTTTCTATTTTTTTCTATTTTTTTTCTATTTTTTTTCTTTTTTTGGGTTTTTTTTCGATGTCTTTTTCTATTTTTTTTCTTTTTTTTTCTATGTGTATTTTTGTTTCGTTTTTTTTTTTTTTTTGTTTGGTTTTTTTTTTTTTTCAAAGTCTCTCACCCTGCTTTGCACAGCTAAAACCACCAGCCTGTCGGCAACTGCACTTTTGCATTAACCTTTTTTTGCCCGAAAGGTTAAACTGCTACCTGTTAAAACTTTTACATGAACCTGACAACAAAAAATATACAGAACACTGTCTGCCCTCATTAGAAACATACACAGACACAGACACGCATGGGATCCCACAAGCATACTCCACACAACTACAGTATTTGAAACACAAAATCCAGACAATCATTGCTCCCACTGCACAGTCCCACATACAGGACGTGGCACAAGGACCCTGTAAAGACTATCAGGAAACCATCTCCAAGAAGCATCATCGCAGTGCAAGGTGGCAGGCTCAACCTTAGCGGGCGTCCCCGCAGAGGCTCTGCCTCCCTCACATCGCATGAGGCTTGGGCTTTTATACTGACCAAAATGCACACTCGTTCCGACACAGGTGGCCAGCCTATGTTGGAAGAAGTTGCCAGCAATACCTCTAAAGGTTTCCAAGGGTCGATAGAAACATGGACATACTTATATTTACCAACTTCTAGTACATGAGTATCACAGAGAGACTGTATCAAAGGAGTTGTATATGGGGTCCCAACTCCACGGTCTGACACATTCTGCCCGTTACCCCTGATAAGAGCATACAAGAGACCTTCCCATCTCAGGTGGGAAGCACACACACCACGGGAAACCGTGCAATACATCCACATCCCCCACCCATCTCACTTCTCCCTTTACAGCTACCCATTTATCATGAGGATATGGGGGATATAAATCAGGCTTCTTTTCCGGATGAATAGGCTCCAGGTCAAAAGCACCATCCAGGTCAGCATCAGCATTATCAGGCATCTCAGGAGCAGCAACAGCAAACTGATGAACGTGCACAGGCTCCTTCTCAGGGTCAATAGGACCTGAATCAAAAGCATCATCTTCATCCCCATCTTCAATCTTCGCAGCCATAGCGGCAACCGGCGGAGATTCCGGGGGGGGGGGGGGGGGGGCACTGGTTTCCATGATCTCATTTTTTTTTTTTTTTTTTTTTTTACTTTAACATCTCTAAAACAGTTCTCCAAATTACTAACAAACTTTTCACAGCATCATTGCCTTTCGTGGCTGCATTCCACAGCTTAACTCCTGCCCCATTCCACAAGGATATCTCAAATCCGGTAGACTCATAAATCTCTGGGTAACGTGTCTTCGACCATTTCAACATTAACTTTAGGTCTGTCTCTTTAACGGTTGCTCCCTTCACCTTAGGAAGGACTGAAAACATCCATAAATCAGGGGCTTCTTCCTTAGTAATTTTCTCCCAAGTCTCGAGATTAAAAGCTTCACCGACTCCCACAATTCTTCCCCTATCTTACGCCATTGATCTTTGGAGAATAACTGTCCCGTATTTTCTAACAACCCCCTTCGTCGGCACCAAAATAAAAAGTCCACAAGTTCCTGTCGGGGTATCGAGTACCCTGTTTTCTTCGCTACGCATAGCACTCCTTCTATTGTAGCCTTTTCTATCGCTGATACAGCGAAACCCATCCCGAACCAGACCGCAGTCTGCCTGACTCACCGGTCAGCCGTGGCCACGTAATTTGAGCTCCTTTCCTGCCTCTCTCGGACAGCCTGCCTCTCTCGGGCAGCCGGGATCTCCACCTTCTCTCGTCCGCAGTCTCTCTCTCTCCTGGTATCACGTCGGGGTCACCAGAATGCCGCGGCCAGGTGGAGGGGAGAAAACACCGATACGATGTAGGTTCACAAAATGCTCCGTTTATTGATTACAAGGCTGCTCTTAATATACTGTCTTACACGCGATCACGCATTACTTGATTGGCTGCTTCACTTTGCCCACGAGGGGTACACGCTCCACTTTACCTCTCCTGATTGGTTTCACACCTTCGCTTCAGCTTAGCGTTACATCATGCTTCTGGCATCTTGTTATTGCATTCCTGTTTTGCTGATCTTGACGCTTCTTCTTTTAGCCTGGGGTCAGAGGTTCACTTTCTCACAGCTTGCTGTAAGCCTGTTAAAGCACCCATGCTCGACCCCCAACAAGTTTCCATTTCATTATAGAAGGAATTGAATAATAAATGAAGTTGTATTGACTCTGTATATTTTTCTTTGATCTTAATACTAATAATCACACTTGGGTCTTCTCCAGATCCATATATCTTAAGTCCAATTTTAGTTACTTGCTTACCTAGCTGTTTGATTAGGTACATAATCAGGATTTATATGACATTGGTATCCACCTGGGCAAATATATTTTGGTTGGCTACTGTAGTACCGCCTCCACTCTAAACTTCCACGATTAGTATCTAAATCCTCATCTATAATATCACATGCATCAAAAATCATTGGCAGTGAGGTACTCAAATTGGTTATAACTTCACTTATTCCAATTAATCTCCCTTATTCTGAATTTGTTCTCATTTCTACCCAATACAAGGTTGGAAGTTCCTTTGGATCATAACACACAGTTTTGCTTGTTTTTCCTGACACAATTCATACTGGGTTTGATTATATATGCAACTGCCTATCTTTGTTCCTTTGCATTCATAAACAGTGTGATATACCAAGGTTTTAGAGGTTATTCTCCCTCATCTAGTTGTGATAATACATTCAACTACAGTTGTTGTGAATGTTTTTTAAAAGCCACGGCACTTCCCATATGGTTCCTATCAGAACCGACACCAAAAGAGGTCCGGTCAGGATCATAGTGCTCAGCGGTCACAGCCCCAGGGGTTGCAGCCCTCGGCAGACCTTTTCAGCTGCAGCACCGACTCCCTCCGGTCTTGCCCTCTCTGGTAGGTTAAAGGTATATTCCCCGTCGGCTACTATGGCAGTAGTATTTGACCCACAACTGTTCCAACGAGGTGGTGATTTCACACTGAATGCAAAAAGAACTGTAATTGATTTCTCAAAAATTGTTCATGGTCTCCCCTATGAGTAATAATATGCTTCAAACAATTGGGACACTTGGCTCTAATATACAAATTGCAGTGTTTGCATATAGGAGGGCATGGACTGGTACTGGCCCTTATCCTATGGTTTCTTAAAATAATTTCAAATATATCTTAATTTCCCATATCAGATTTACAGGAGTCAATATGAATTCTCTCAGTTACTTATCCAAGTCCTCTAGAGGGTCAGCTTGGCATCTCTGGGTTCAGTCACATCTTTCCATTCTTTTATGGGTCCTTTTACTCGAGAAGCGTGTGTCCACCTTTTTTCAGCAGCTCTTATCCCCGTTTCTGTAGTTAAAAGAACAAGAAATGGTCCCTCCCAACGAGGTGATAAACTCTCTTCTTTTCAGCTTTTTATTAGTATCCTGTCATTCTAGTTCTAATTCATTCACCGGAGCCGCCCCATGGCACTCCCCCCAGGGCAGTCTCACTTCCAGGGTCCAGACTCCCCATAGCACACACACAGATCCGGTTCCACAGAAGAGCCTATTCCCCCACCTCTGCTCAACATTCCTTCTCTACCAGTTTCAAAGCAACCACTTTTTTTTAATCCACTTTCCACGTTTCCTCCTTTACTCCCGGTCCACATTTATCCAACAGCCCTTCAGTCCCATCTGTCAACATGTCGGTTTCCACTTGTTTGCCTACCCCGGCACCCATCCCATGCTCAAACACAGGAGCTGCTCGAGCTCCCCTCCTTTCCCTTTGGTCTTCCTTAACTTTAAACATTGTTATAAATTGAGACCACAACGGATCATAATCCAATTAAAATTTTAATAATTATAGCAAGTAGAATATGAGCAAAAACAGGGCTGGACGACAGGGGAGTCTGCGCTCCGCCAACTGCCGCGCTGAGCAGTTCAAACAGCCTCTTTTTATACATCTTTACTTCCTGTTTCTGTCAGTTCCTGGGCCTCTGGCGGTTATCTTATCTTGCACAAGCAGTGTTTGGTGGCTGTTTGCATAAGCGATTTCCTGGGCATCTGGAGGTGATCTTATCAGTGTCTGTTGGCTACTCTTTAAATTGGGCTTAACATAAATCTTAATAAACAATACCCTAGTCTATAGTTTCTTACAACATCTTTCCCCAGTATCACGATCTGAACAACATCTCTTCAGCTTAGCTTTGAATTTTTTTTTTTCTGTCCTTTTCCAAAGCCAAAATTAAGGGATCAGGCAGAGGTATATTAATTATGCACTCTGTCACATCTGCATACATTACTTCATTTCATTTTCCTTGCCACCTCAAAAACAACATTAATTATAACAATGTATCACAATTCAAAGTTCCATTTTAGGTCATTTTTCCTGATCTTCTAAAGTGTATGAAGGTCAGCATTGGTTACAATATTTTACCAACCTTTCCTTGTTTACAGAGGCCCCAGAAGACCCTCTCAGTTCTTTCCAATGTGCCAAAATGTAACCCAATGGGCTTTTCTTCAGAATTTCCTTGTCCTGACCGGCTCCCATTTCAGCCAATCTTTTACAGATCTCTATAGCTTCTCTTTCCCAGTGCTCTGCAAATGCACTTATGAAAATGAGAGCACCTACACACAAGTTGTATGATATTCTTAAGGGGATCAGTACAATAATATCTCTGGGTTCTGCAGATCAGCTCCCCTGTTGTTAGATCATAGTTTCAGTTACAGCAAAATTTCCTTTGCAATCATGCCTCTTCAAATTTTCTTTGATACTGTTATAAATTGAGACCACAACGGATCTTAATCCAATTAAAATTTTATTAATTATAGGAAGTAGAATATGAGCAAAGACAGCGCTGGACGACAGGGGAGTCTGCGCTCCGCCTACTGCCGTACTGAGCAGTTCAAAAAGCCCTCCCTTATACATCTTTTACTTCCGTGTTCATGACGTAGTTGAGGTACTCTGCACATGCTTCAGCTGTTGCTAGGGGGTCGACTTCTGCCTCCCGGTGGTCGGTGAGGCCGAAGTAAGAAGTCTTCCTCCTTTGTCCCATAGTTGACCCTTCATTTATGTCCTTATATGGAGTGGTTTGTCTTATTTCCACCAGTTCCTGGAGCATCTTGCAAGCCAGTTTCTGTAACGTCTTGTGGTCATCTTATGTTTGCATAAACGGTCTCTGGTTTAATTGGTGTAAGCGATTGACGGTTATCTTGTCTTACATAAGCTGTGTCCGTTGGCTGTGTGCATAAGCGATTTCATATCTTCTATTGCCTAACCTTTATATTGGGCTTAACATATATACTTAACATATATCTTAATAAACAATACCTTATTCTTTAGTTTTTCACAATACTTTTTTTACAAACCCTTTCCCAGTTTTCCTTTTTTACCCTCCCAGAGGTCCTCCAGAACTTTTGTGGCTTTTTCCACAAAAGAATCATTTTATTTCTGTTCTCAGAGAATTACCGATTGGGTATCTATAATTTCTGACCCGCCAGTGTTTCATAAGAAACCCAGAGCAATATCTGCCCCACTGGCACTCTGCATGCCTGTAAAAGTGGAATCTGCACCGAGAGCACTGCCACAGTATCCAAGCAAAATGCCACAAGTCACATACAGTTACACTCCCACAAGGCACACAGGGATTTTCTGAGCTACTTAATGGCTGTACACACACAAGAGGATACACAGGACAGAAAAACGCAGCGAGAGGGGCAGCCGGACACTCCCCTTCCCCCCTTTTCTAAGCTGCTCACAGACAGGACACACACAGGTTTGCACAGAAAGGACAGCGGGAGGGCAGCCAGGCCCCCGCTCACAGACAGGACACACAGGGTTACACAGAAAGGACAGCGAGAGGGCAGCCAGGCCCCCGCTCACAGACAGGACACACAGGTCCAAAAAAATATAGATGCTTCGTCCGTCTCCAGCCGCTCTCCTCGCGGAGACCGCGGACTGGGACTCCACATTCACTTCATAGCTCTGCTACGTCTCAGTCACACAGAAACACAAACTCACACACGGGATCCCACACACTCACACTATGGTTCTGCCTAAACTTGGGATGTAGCAAAAACCCAAACTCGCCCGATCCGCTTCCAGGATCGCTAGCAACCGCTCTATTGGTTGACGAGCACCTCGCTTGCAAGCCCTACCTATCAAGGGGAATTTCGCTGTGCGCCAGACGTCTCTGCGCGCCTTACCAGCAGCCCCAGGCCATGCGTCAGGCCGAATTTCCTCTTTAGTCCACACTTCCATACTGGAATGGACCTTTTTTTTTTTTTTTTTTTTTCTCCCCCCATTGGAACTTCGCAGAGGGGTGCTAACGTTATTATTTCCTCCGCTTTGTCTAATTTCTCATTTTTCTGTGTCCTCATTTTACTTCTAGTATGGGCAGAAGGAGGGGAAGGAGGGGGAGCCGACTGGACGGAGTTAGGTGTTAATGGGGGGTAAAGTATCCCCTTGTTCCTCTTCCGAATCCTGTCCCAGATATGGGGGTGGTAAATTATCTAGTGGCTCCCAAGATGGTCTGTTTGATTTCTCCCTTTTGGGTTTTTTTTCTTTTAGGGGGAACAATGAAACTTTCGCTGATGATCCCTTCCATAGAGCTGCATACTCACTTTCTTCCTGGCTAAACGGTGCTTTTCTATTCACATATAAATTTAAAGCTTGACATATCCAATCATCAAAAGACCCAAATATCGGCCAATACAAATGATCGAGTCGAATTTTTTCTTTTGTCCATACTTCCATACAGTAATGGACCATTTTTTCCTTACTTTTTCCTTCCTGGGACGACCGAATGTCCCAGTACTTTATCATTAACCCCAGGGGACTGTCCAGTGGTATATCTGGTAGGTTGCTCCCTGCTTTATTCTTAGGATCTCTCCTTGGATCCTTTCCTGGGTTAGAATTACGACTCTTATTCTGACCCATTGTCTTACTCCTGGGACCTCTACCTGGGCCCCAGGGATGGGGAACTCTACCTGGGCCCCAGGGATGGGGACCTCTGCCTGGGCCCCCGGGACTGGGACCTCTGCCTGGGCCCCAGGGACGGGGACCTCTGCCTGGGCCCCCGGGACTGGGACCTCTGCCTGGGCCCCTTCCTTGGGTTAGAGTTGCAACCACTACTCTGACCCGTTTGCCGGGTATATTCTCTTTCACTCAATTACTATCACTTCCCTCCTTCAGTGGCCAAGTCCCTCGTGGGAGTTTGGAAACGCGCCTAGAAGAGGTCCACACTCACTTCATGAATCCTGATAACCCAACCTGTATTCTTACAGATTCAGGGTATCTGGTTCATGTTTCACCACACACTCCATCTCTACCATTTGGTTTCCATACTGGAACCCTGGTCCGAGAAAACCACGCAACGCAACTGTAGTTGCGTTCCACACAGACACACACACACCGGCTTTCCTCCCAACCGAACGATACTTACAGTCCACTCTTCTCATCCGGGTCTTCGTGCACAAGAATTACAGGAGGTTGTACTGCAGTTTTCAGGGAGCTCAATTCTTTTGCTTATTGTATCTCTCTGTTCGTTGATCTCGCGGAACTGCTCAGGACTAGAACCCTCAGAGCCACAAAGTGTGGGGCGCCTCCTCGTAAGAGCCATAGTCCCCAGCAGCCACACAGAGATCACGTCGGGGTCACCAAATTTGTTATAAAAATTTACCGCAAACCGGGTTTTGTCCCAATTGATTTTATTCACAATTGATTAGAAATTTAAGAGAGGCAATAAGCAAAACAGCGCTGGGTGCGCAGGGGAGTCTCCGCTCCACCAGCAACGCACACCAGGATCTTTGGAGTACAGTCTCTTATACTTCTCAGTCTTGGGTTTTAGCCAATCCTGTTGTCTTCTTTGCCCGAATGTCGACGTGGACCCTTTCCTTTGTTCTTTTCTTGTTTGCTGGGGTCTTTCTCCGGTGAAGACGTTGAATTTTCTTAGTAATGTATTAACAGAAAAATGCTTACATTTTGTTCTATACCTTATATGGTTATTTGCCTAGTACCCAAGTTTGCAACATCCTGTAACAAAATGTATCTCTTGGTTATCTAATCTCCTTAGGCCAGTCAAACCGTTAAAAGGAAGTCCCCTTTGAAAAACAAAGCGATTGATTAGGAGAGATTATCCCCTTTGTTTCTCCTTATTGACAGGAGTACTTATGATAATCACGGTCACAAAGGAGGGCTGGTTTCACACAAAGTGCAATGGCGACAAGGACGCCTAAATTCCTGACAGGAATCATTCCTGTATATTTCACATAAATCAATGACAGAGGAAATAAACAAGGAGAAAGAATACGATACCACCTGCCGAAACAAGCCCGACCAGGAAGAGAGCTAACCCCCCCCTTCCGGCCAACTTCCAGTTACCTCCCTGAGCGTGACGTGCTGTGTTATGGAATACCTCCCCAACTAGCCCAGGCCAGGTGCCCTATCTCTCCCTCCTCCCGGCCTCCCCTCCTCCCTGGCAGAGCATGAGCTCAGAAAAGGCCTTGGACAATACCAAACATTTGAGCAGTAACTCAAAACGTTTGTGCCACCAGCAACCACTCCCAGCCCGAAAGTCAAAACACAGCACTGCACCAGCTACCAAGAAGGAGAAAAAACGACTGCTACTGCTGAATCCATTACATTATCCACCCCTTATTCCATACCATTCACGTCATGCTCAGATCCCACATTTTCAATATACCATCATATAGATATATGTATATATACATCTGCATACACCCAGACAGAGAGAAAGAAATCATTTCTTAGTACATGGACCAATCCCTATAATGCTATTGAGTCCATTCGGTCCATGATGTTAGGTTTGTAATAGTCTTTTGTAGCAGGAGGGTCTGTGTGCAGTGCTGGATTGTTGCCTGCTGATGTTGATCATTCCTTTACTGAAGAACTCATCCGGTTCTATCAAAGTTCATTCTCTGTTGGGACGATGGTTAGAGGGAAGTCAGAGCCAGTCGCTGGTGACCTGAAGACATCTAGTTGATGGGCTATAAAAGTATTACGAAGCAGGCAACACCATATAATTAAGTTCATTGGCTGTTTTCCCCTAAAATCAAATCCCCTTGAGGTATACATCGGACTTCCCCATCTTCCCGCATCACCCACCAAGTATATCTGGGTCCCTGAGCAAAAGCAATCCCACGAGTGGGTTTGCCTTGACCTGAAACAGGAATAACCCAGACTGTCTTCCCCAGCAAATTCTTCATGTGCACTACAGGAACTTTGTCCCCTTCAACAGTATGTAAAAGTTCTGACTGGGCTGGGCCAGCCCTGTTGGCAGATCCTCTGGTGTTGACCAACCAGGTGGCCTTTGGTAAGTGTGTATCCCAGTTCTTGAAAGTTCCCCCACCCATTGCTCTCAGTGTAGTTTTTAACAGCCCATTGTAGCGTTCAATTTTCCCAGAGGCTGGTGCATGGTACGGGATGTGATATACCCACTCAGTGCCATGTTCTTTGGCCCAAGTGTCTATAAGGTTGTTGTGCAAATGAGTCCCACTGTCTGACTCAATTCTCTCTGGGGTGCTGTGTCACCACAAAATCTGTTTCTCAAAGCCCAGGATAGTGTTCCGGGCAGTGGCGTGGGGCACAGCATACGTTTCCAGCCATCCCGTGGTTGCTTCCACCATGGTAAGCACATGGCGCTTGCCTTGTTGGGTTGGTGGGAGTGCGGTATAGTGAATTTGCCAGGCCTCCCCATACATATACTTCAGCCATCGTCCTCCATACCAAAGAGGCTTTAACCGTTTAGCTTGTTTAATTGCAGCACATGTCTCACACTCATGAATAACCTGGGCAATAGTGTCCATTGTTAAGTCCACCCCTCGATCACGAGCCCATCTGTACGTTGCGTCTCTGCCCTGATAACCTGAAGTGTCATGGGCCCACCGGGCCAAAAATAATTCACCTTTATGTTGCCAATCTAAGTCCATCTGAGCTACTTCAATCTTAGCAGCTTTATCCACTTGTTGGTTATTGTGGTGTTCCTCAGTGGCCTGACTCTTAGGTATGTGGGCATCTACATGGCGTACCCTCACCACCAGCTTCTGCACCTGGGCAGTGATATCTTGCCATAATGCAGCAGCCCAGATGGTTTAACCTCTGCATTGCCAGTTGCTCTGCTTCCATTGCTGCAACCACCCACACAGGGCATTTGCATGACTCAGTATGGAGATAAAGTACTGGCCACCTTTCTCACTCAGCAATGTCCAGGGCCAGCTGGATGGCTTTCACCTCGGCAAACTGACTCGATTCACCCTCTCCTTCAGCAGTTTCAGCAACTTGTCGTTGAGGACTCCATACAGCCGCCTTCCATCTCCAATGCTTTCCCACAATACGGCAGGACCCATCAGTAAACAAGGCATACTGCTTTTCACTTTCTGACAATTTATTATATGGTGGTGCCTCTTAGGCACGCATCACCTCCTCCTCTGGTGACATTCCAAAATCTTTGCCCTCTGGCCAGTCCATGATGACTTCCAGAATGCCTGGATGACTGGGATTTCCTATCCGAGCTCATTGTGTAATTAGCGCAGCCCACTGACTCCAAGTAGCATCAGTTGCATGATGTGTGGAGGAGATCCTGCCTTTGAACATCCAGCCCAGCACTGGCAAGCGGGGTGCCTAGAGGAGCTGTGCTTCAGTGCCAATCACTTCCAAAGCAGCTCGAACCCCTTCATAGGCTGCCAGTATCTCTTTCTTAGTTTGGGTAAAGCTGTCCTCAGATCCTCTTTATCCCCATCTCTAAAAGCCGAGGGATTGACCTCGAGTATCCCCTGGAGTTTTCTGCCAGAGGCTCCAGGTAGGACCATTCCCCCCGGCTGCAGTGTAGAGTACATTTTTCACATCTGGGCCTGTTCGGACTGGTCCAAGGGCCGCTGCATGAACTATCTCACGTTTAATTTGCTCAAAGGCTTCTTGTTGCTCAGGACCCTATTTGAAATCATTCTTTTTCCGGGTCACATGATAGAGAGGGCTTACGATTGAAATGTAATTTGGAATGTGCATTCTCCAGAACCCCACAGCACCCAAGAAAGCTTGTGTTTCTTTCTTATCAGTTGGTGGAGACATTGCTGTTATCTTGTTGACCACTTCTGTAGGGATCTGTCTACGTCCATCTTGCCATTTTATTCCCAAGAAGTGAATCTCCCGTGCAGGTCCCTTGACCTTACTCCGGTTTATGGCAAACCGGCTTTCAGCAGAATTTGGTTTATTTCCCTCCCTTTCTCAAAAACTTCTTCTGCTGTATCGCCCCACACAATAATGTCATCGATGTATTGCAAGTGTTTTGGGGCTTGCCCCTGTTCCAGTGCAGTCTGGATCAGACCGTGGCAGATGGTGGGGCTGTGTTTCCACCCCTGCGACAGTCGGTTCCAAGTGAACTGGACACCCCTCCAAGTAAAAGCGAACTGTGGCCTGCACTCTGCTGACAAAGGAATTGAGAAAAATGCATTGGCAATATCAATCGTGGCATACCACTTGGCTGCCTTTGACTCTAATTCATACTGAAGTTCTAACATGTCTGGCACGGCAGCATGGTGATGTGACTTCATTCAGGCCCCGATAGTCTACTGCTTTTGAAGCTGTCCTTTCCCTTTGTCCTTTCTCATTAACCAAATAATGATTGATTTTCTCTTTACTTTGCTGCCTGTTGCTCACTTGCACTTGCACAAAGTGCTATCAGTTGGACTACAGAATGTTAAGGTATGGGTCTTTCATGGGATGTAGTAGGCTCTAATTTGGAGAAAATATATGAAGATAATCAGGTGATAAATAAGGTCTGAATCAGACCATCTCTATACATCATCTTGGTCTCTCTCTGGAGCAGAGGCAACAGATAAAATACACTGGAATCATGGTTGTGTGTGTATGAATTTTAAATTCTGACCCCCCTGTGATGGTGTTGAAGATGATTTATTTTCACCTGATTCAAAGATGGGTTGAACTGGGGGGCTTTCTTATGTAAGGCCTTCTGAACAAAGGATCCTAAATGAGAAGAAAAGTCCAACAAAAGGGGATGATACTACATCAGAAAGTTCATCTACTTAAGGGACAGACCTCCTATTACTGCAGCATGAATCACAGACTTGTGGGCAACTTGCTGCACTTCTGTGGGTTTCCAGTGGTGCCTTTCTGTCTCTGTTTGCATTTTGATATCTGTGAAAGAAACCTGATGGTTCTTCCTTGGCTGCTCCAGATTCAGACATGTCATGGGTTCAGCAGTAGCAGTCATTTTTTCTCCTTCTTGGTAGCTGGTGCAGTGCTGCTTTTGACTTTCGGGCTGAGAACGGTTGCTGATAGCAAGTATGTTTTGAGTTACTGCTCAAATGTTTGGTTTGTCCAAGGCCTTTTCTGAGCCTCATGCTCTGCCAGGGAGGAGGGGAAGACAGGAGGAAGGAGAGATAGGACATCTGACCCAGGCTATCCAAAGAGGTATTCCATACCACAGCACGTCATGCTCGGGGAGGTAACTGGAAGTTGGCCGGAAGGGGGGGAGTTAGCTCTCTTCCGGGTTGGGCTCGTTTTGGCGGGTGGTATTGTATTCTCTCTCCTTGTTTATTTCCTCTATTATTGATTTATTAGTGGTAGCAGTAGTGATCTGTGTTATACCTTAATTACTGGATTGGTTTTTATCTCAATCCGTGGGAGTTACATTCCTTCGGTTCTCCTCCCCATCCCTCCGGGAGCGGGGGGGGGGGAAGGGGTGTGTGGTGCTGCGGGAGACTGAGGTGGGGTATTAAACCACGCAAGCTGTGCGGATTGGTTTAAACCACAACAGGTTTTTTTTGGTGCCCAACGTGGGGCACGAGGGGTTGAGATAACAACAGATCTGACAGGATTTATAGTCACTTGTCACAATGCTGATTTATTTCTCTTGATCGCACAGTTTCAGGATTTTGCCAGTTACTTTGAATATGTACTAGCTGTGTTCGTGTTTATCAAGCATGGGGTTTGGGCAAAGTTTCTTATGTCATTGTACCTTATGTTAGTGACTTGTAATACAATAGAAGCATTGATCATGAAACTGATCTGGTTTATGTTCCCAGTATGGTCACCAACTTTATACTTTGGGAGGTATATAATAGAAATGCTTAGCAATTTCACATCTTTTTTCTCCTTCTCGGGTGGTCAACCTGTGAAGGAGACATTCTTTTACCCTCCCAGTGCCCCCTCCAGATGGTTTACGGCATCATTTGAGAGTTTTGAAGATTTTGAATGGCCTTTTAATACCGTTGAGATTTGTATGCTGATTGTGATGGTGGCGTGGTTTAAACCAAGTCCCCCAACTCCCGGAGAGTTAGGAAGGAGAATCCAAAGAATGTAGCCCCCACGGATTGAGATAAGAACGGTTTAATAGCTAAGGCATAACACAAAACCCCTACTGCCATTTACTACTACAAATAATAATGATACAGCAAACAGCAAGTGAAAAGAATACAACACCCCACCAGCCACCGACCCATAACTCACTCCACCCTGCCCGGCTGAGCACCATGTGCTCCCTCCTCCATTTTTCTCCAGAGCTCTACCCTCCAGCCTCCTCTTTCCCAGTATGCATCCTGGGCATCACGTGCTATGGTATGGAATACCTCATTGACTAGCCTGGGTCAGGTGTCCTGTCTCTCCTTCCTCCCGGACTCCCCTCCTCCACCTGGCTGGAAAAAAAACCTTGAACAAAAACACCCTCAAAACATGCTCAAACCATGACATTATCCACCCCTTATTCCATACCATTCACGTCATGCCCAGATCTCACATTTCCAATACACAATCACTCTTAAGTCCACCCCTCGATCATGAGACATCTCTATGTTGCATCTCTGGACTGATGGCCTGAAGTATCTGGGCCCATCAGGCTCAAAATCATTCACCGTCCCCTTCAGCAGTTCTACAGCTTGCTGCTGGGGACTCCATACAGCTGCCTTCCACCTCCAATGCTTCCAAAGCACTGGAGGGGCCCAGTGGATCAGATACCTGGCCATACTGTCCCACATGCCCTGCCACTCATGACTGTCCAGCCTTGGGAACAGTCTACTGGTGCTCCTATGTACTTGTCTAACCTTAGACAAGACCCAGACCTGACTCTGCTTAACTTCTGGGATCAGACAAAATGGTTGTGGATGGAACACACTCTGTGTATGGGCCAACATGCCAACCACCATCACAATCAGCAGGCAGGTCCCAAGGGCACCCAAAAGCCATTCAAAACCATCAGAACTCTCAGATGATGCTGCTGCACTTGTCACTGGGGCTGATGTAGCTGCCCTGCTTGCCAGTTCTCCCACTATCAGCTTCTCTTCTCCCGAGTCCAGATCTTCCTCCTCTGCCTTGCTGGGAAATGCTGCGTGGTCTCCTGCCTCCTGCTGGGGCTCGGCGGGTGACTGCCGGGGAATTTTCTCGGCCGCTGCGGCGCTCAGAACGGCGGCAGGACTCGGTTCCTCCTCTGCCTTGCTGGGAAGTGCTGCGTAGTCTCCTGCATCCTGCTGGGGGTCGGCGGGCGACTTCCGGGGGACACTCTCGGCCGTCGGAGGGTCGGGAACGGCCGCAGGACTCACCCCCCCGGCTGCCTGATCCCCCTGCTCAGCTACCGCCCTGCTCCGCTCCTCCCCCGCCTGCTCCCGCTGCTCTGCCACAGCCGTTTGGCTCCCCGTGCCGCTCTCCCTGGCAGCCTCAGCTGCCGGCAGCTCCCGGGGCCGCTCCTTCCTGGCTTCATGCAGCTCCACACAGACGACGACGAGGATAAAGACAAGGACGGTGAAGAGCAGCGGGACGGCCTGGTACAAGTCCAAGTCCACGGCCACGTCCATCCCCCCCTGCTGCCGGAGCCCCACCGTATTACAAGCCTCCGACACAAACACAAACACATCCAATCCATACACCAAGTACCCGGTAAAATCCCGAAACAGTGAGATCCAGAGAAAAACCTCTAAGAGCCAATAAATCAGCATTGTGACAAGAGACCATAAATCCGCTCAGATCTGTTCTTATCTCAAACCCTCGGGCCCCACGTTGGGCGCCAAAAATGGCGTGGTTTAAACCAAGTCCCCCAACTCCCGGAGAGTTAGGAAGGAGAATCCAAAGAATGTAGCCCCCACGGATTGAGATAAGAACGGTTTAATAGCTAAGGCATAACACAAAACCCCTACTGCCATTTACTACTACAAATAATAATGATACAGCAAACAGCAAGTGAAAAGAATACAACACCCCACCAGCCACCGACCCATAACTCACTCCACCCTGCCCGGCTGAGCACCATGTGCTCCCTCCTCCATTTTTCTCCAGAGCTCTACCCTCCAGCCTCCTCTTTCCCAGTATGCATCCTGGGCATCACGTGCTATGGTATGGAATACCTCATTGACTAGCCTGGGTCAGGTGTCCTGTCTCTCCTTCCTCCTGGACTCCCCTCCTCCACCTGGCTGGAAAAAAAACCTTGAACAAAAACACCCTCAAAACATGCTCAAACCATGACAGATGGGGTTCACCATAGTAGCACGCATACAGAGTGTGTTTTGCCCACAATCATTTAATCTGATTTCAAGAGTTAAGCGGAGTCAGGTCTGGTCCTGTATTGGGGTTAAACGATGACATAGGAGGACCAAGAGATTTTCCCAGAGGCTGGACAGCCATGAGTGGCAGGGTGTGTGGGATAGTATGGGCAAGTATCTAGGTCAGTGGGCCCCTCCAGTACTTTGGAATTTCACTACCAAACAAGTGCAAAATCCGAAGGAATTAGTAAAACACCTAAATGAGGTGTGTTGTCGTTCTGGCCATACCAGAGATGGACAAATCACGGCAACGTGCTGGGGCTTGGCCTATGCCTATAGGGCCTTGTTCGACATTATCCAGCACCTTCAAAAGGAAAAAAAATGTCCCTGGATCTGAGGGCAACACAGGAGTCAGCACAGCTGTTCCAGCTCCAAGTACAGCAGCTACACCATCCTCAGCGACAAGTACAGTTGCTACCCAAACTTCAGCTGCAACAGACAGTGCAGCTACCCCAGCAACAAGTACAGCAACTATTCAAACCTCAACTGCAACAGACAGTGCAGCTACCCCAGCACTAAGCAGAACAGCTACATCACCCCCATCAACAAGTACAGTTGCTACTCAAACTACAGTGATAATCACTGCAGCTGAACCAGAGGACCAATTCGTACCAATATCGGTTGCTCCTGTACACAAGAGAAAAAACAAAAGAGAGGCAAGAAGGAGGAGGCAAGATGAAGAAACTATGTATTCACCACCTGGTCTAGCATATGATCAGGGGTCATCATCACATGATGAAGAAGAAGAAGAAGAGGTGACTTCTCGATCTCGGACCTCAACTGAGCTGCGGAATATGCGAAAAGATTTCACCCGTCAACCAGGGGAGCACATCATCACCTGGTTGCTCCGATGTTGGGATAATGGGACCGATGGTCACGAACTAGCAGGTACAGAAGCCAAGCAGCTGGGATCACTTGGTAGAGAAGGGGGAGTTGACAAAGCAATTGCAAGAGAGAAAAAGGCCCTCAGCGGCTTTTGGCAGCTGAGAAAGAAAGGTTTCCATACAAGGATGATGTTATGAGTCGTTCAGCCAAGTGGACTACTTTAGACAAAGGCATCCAGTCTCTGAGGGAATCAGCTATCGTAGAGATGATCTACCACATCAAGCTGTATAATGGGGATGTACCCGTAGACCCAGATGAAGTCGAATGTACACGACCCATGTGGCGAAAACTTACACGGAATGCACCGTCATCATAAGCACATTCATTTGCAATGGTAACCTGGAATGACATAGTACCACTAACAGTGGATGAAATGATTCATAAACTCCGAGAATTCGAAGACAATCTCACCCCTTCCATCATCTCAGCTGTGGAAAAACTGTCTCAGGATCTCAAACAGTTGAGGGACAATCTGCCTGATTTATCCAGCTCTTCACGTGTGCCAACACGCGTTTCAGCTATTAACAAAAGGCGTCCTATTGTTCGAGAGAGAAAATATAGAAGGTACACACCACGGGCCACCCTATGGTTTTACCTGCGGGATCACGGAGAAGACATGACAAAGTGGGATGGAAAACCTACTTCAGCCTTGGAGGAACGTGTGGATGAATTGAAGAGGGGAGCTTCTGTACCTGCTAGTTCGTGACCATCGGTCCCATTATCCCAACATCGGAGCAACCAGGTGATGATGTGCTCCCCTGGTTGACGGGTGAAATCTTTTCGCATATTCCGCAGCTCAGTTGAGGTCCGAGATCGAGAAGTCACCTCTTCTTCTTCTTCTTCATCATGTGATGATGACCCCTGATCATATGCTAGACCAGGTGGTGAATACATAGTTTCTTCATCTTGCCTCCTCCTTCTTGCCTCTCTTTTGTTTTTTCTCTTGTGTACAGGAGCAACCGATATTGGTACGAATTGGTCCTCTGGTTCAGCTGCAGTGATTATCACTGTAGTTTGAGTAGCAACTGTACTTGTTGATGGGGGTGATGTAGCTGTTCTGCTTAGTGCTGGGGTAGCTGCACTGTCTGTTGCAGTTGAGGTTTGAATAGTTGCTGTACTTGTTGCTGGGGTAGCTGCACTGTCTGTTGCAGCTGAAGTTTGGGTAGCAACTGTACTTGTCGCTGAGGATGGTGTAGCTGCTGTACTTGGAGCTGGAACAGCTGTGCTGACTCCTGTGTTGCCCTCAGATCCAGGGACATTTTTTTTCCTTTTGAAGGTGCTGGATAATGTCGAACAAGGCCCTATAGGCATAGGCCAAGCCCCAGCACGTTGCCGTGATTTGTCCATCTCTGGTATGGCCAGAACGACAACACACCTCATTTAGGTGTTTTACTAATTCCTTCGGATTTTGCACTTGTTTGGTAGTGAAATTCCAAAGTACTGGAGGGGCCCACTGACCTAGATACTTGCCCATACTATCCCACACACCCTGCCACTCATGGCTGTCCAGCCTCTGGGAAAATCTCTTGGTCCTCCTATGTCATCGTTTAACCCCAATACAGGACCAGACCTGACTCCGCTTAACTCTTGAAATCAGATTAAATGATTGTGGGCAAAACACACTCTGTATGCGTGCTACTATGGTGAACCCCATCTGTCATGGTTTGAGCATGTTTTGAGGGTGTTTTTGTTCAAGGTTTTTTTTCCAGCCAGGTGGAGGAGGGGAGTCCAGGAGGAAGGAGAGACAGGACACCTGACCCAGGCTAGTCAATGAGGTATTCCATACCATAGCACGTGATGCCCAGGATGCATACTGGGAAAGAGGAGGCTGGAGGGTAGAGCTCTGGAGAAAAATGGAGGAGGGAGCACATGGTGCTCAGCCGGGCAGGGTGGAGTGAGTTATGGGTCGGTGGCTGGTGGGGTGTTGTATTCTTTTCACTTGCTGTTTGCTGTATCATTATTATTTGTAGTAGTAAACGGCAGTAGGGGTTTTGTGTTATGCCTTAGCTATTAAACCGTTCTTATCTCAATCCGTGGGGGCTACATTCTTTGGATTCTCCTTCCTAACTCTCCGGGAGTTGGGGGACTTGGTTTAAACCACGCCATTTTTGGCGCCCAACGTGGGGCCCGAGGGTTTGAGATAAGAACAGATCTGAGCGGATTTATGGTCTCTTGTCACAATGCTGATTTATTGGCTCTTAGAGGTTTTTCTCTGGATCTCACTGTTTCGGGATTTTACCGGGTACTTGGTGTATGGATTGGATGTGTTTGTGTTTGTGTCGGAGGCTTGTAATACGGTGGGGCTCCGGCAGCAGGGGGGGATGGACGTGGCCGTGGACTTGGACTTGTACCAGGCCGTCCCGCTGCTCTTCACCGTCCTTGTCTTTATCCTCGTCGTCGTCTGTGTGGAGCTGCATGAAGCCAGGAAGGAGCGGCCCCGGGAGCTGCCGGCAGCTGAGGCTGCCAGGGAGAGCGGCACGGGGAGCCAAACGGCTGTGGCAGAGCAGCGGGAGCAGGCGGGGGAGGAGCGGAGCAGGGCGGTAGCTGAGCAGGGGGATCAGGCAGCCGGGGGGGTGAGTCCTGCGGCCGTTCCCGACCCTCCGACGGCCGAGAGTGTCCCCCGGAAGTCGCCCGCCGACCCCCAGCAGGATGCAGGAGACTACGCAGCACTTCCCAGCAAGGCAGAGGAGGAACCGAGTCCTGCCGCCGTTCTGAGCGCCGCAGCGGCCGAGAAAATTCCCCGGCAGTCACCCGCCGAGCCCCAGCAGGAGGCAGGAGACCACGCAGCATTTCCCAGCAAGGCAGAGGAGGAAGATCTGGACTCGGGAGAAGAGAAGCTGATAGTGGGAGAACTGGCAAGCAGGGCAGCTACATCAGCCCCAGTGACAAGTGCAGCAGCATCATCTGAGAGTTCTGATGGTTTTGAATGGCTTTTGGGTGCCCTTGGGACCTGCCTGCTGATTGTGATGGTGGTTGGCATGTTGGCCCATACACAGAGTGTGTTCCATCCACAACCATTTTGTCTGATCCCAGAAGTTAAGCAGAGTCAGGTCTGGGTCTTGTCTAAGGTTAGACAAGTACATAGGAGCACCAGTAGACTGTTCCCAAGGCTGGACAGTCATGAGTGGCAGGGCATGTGGGACAGTATGGCCAGGTATCTGATCCACTGGGCCCCTCCAGTGCTTTGGAAGCATTGGAGGTGGAAGGCAGCTGTATGGAGTCCCCAGCAGCAAGCTGTAGAACTGCTGAAGGGGACGGTGAATGATTTTGAGCCTGATGGGCCCAGATACTTCAGGCCATCAGTCCAGAGATGCAACATAGAGATGTCTCATGATCGAGGGGTGGACTTAAGAGTGATTGTGTATTGGAAATGTGAGATCTGGGCATGACGTGAATGGTATGGAATAAGGGGTGGATAATGTCATGGTTTGAGCATGTTTTGAGGGTGTTTTTGTTCAAGGTTTTTTTTCCAGCCAGGTGGAGGAGGGGAGTCCGGGAGGAAGGAGAGACAGGACACCTGACCCAGGCTAGTCAATGAGGTATTCCATACCATAGCACGTGATGCCCAGGATGCATACTGGGAAAGAGGAGGCTGGAGGGTAGAGCTCTGGAGAAAAATGGAGGAGGGAGCACATGGTGCTCAGCCGGGCAGGGTGGAGTGAGTTATGGGTCGGTGGCTGGTGGGGTGTTGTATTCTTTTCACTTGCTGTTTGCTGTATCATTATTATTTGTAGTAGTAAATGGCAGTAGGGGTTTTGTGTTATGCCTTAGCTATTAAACCGTTCTTATCTCAATCCGTGGGGGCTACATTCTTTGGATTCTCCTTCCTAACTCTCCGGGAGTTGGGGGACTTGGTTTAAACCACGCCACCATCACAATCAGCATACAAATCTCAACGGTATTAAAAGGCCATTCAAAATCTTCAAAACTCTCAAATGATGCCGTAAACCATCTGGAGGGGGCACTGGGAGGGTAAAAGAATGTCTCCTTCACAGGTTGACCACCCGAGAAGGAGAAAAAAGATGTGAAATTGCTAAGCATTTCTATTATATACCTCCCAAAGTATAAAGTTGGTGACCATACTGGGAACATAAACCAGATCAGTTTCATGATCAATGCTTCTATTGTATTACAAGTCACTAACATAAGGTACAATGACATAAGAAACTTTGCCCAAACCCCATGCTTGATAAACACGAACACAGCTAGTACATATTCAAAGTAACTGGCAAAATCCTGAAACTGTGCGATCAAGAGAAATAAATCAGCATTGTGACAAGTGACTATAAATCCTGTCAGATCTGTTGTTATCTCAACCCCTCGTGCCCCACGTTGGGCACCAAAAAAAACCTGTTGTGGTTTAAACCAATCCGCACAGCTTGCGTGGTTTAATACCCCACCTCAGTCTCCCGCAGCACCACACACCCCTCCCCCCCCCCCCGCTCCCGGAGGGATGGGGAGGAGAACCGAAGGAATGTAACTCCCACGGATTGAGATAAAAACCAATCCAGTAATTAAGGTATAACACAGATCACTACTGCTACCACTAATAAATCAATAATAGAGGAAATAAACAAGGAGAGAGAATACAATACCACCCGCCAAAACGAGCCCAACCCGGAAGAGAGCTAACTCCCCCCCTTCCGGCCAACTTCCAGTTACCTCCCCGAGCATGACGTGCTGTGGTATGGAATACCTCTTTGGATAGCCTGGGTCAGATGTCCTATCTCTCCTTCCTCCTGTCTTCCCCTCCTCCCTGGCAGAGCATGAGGCTCAGAAAAGGCCTTGGACAAACCAAACATTTGAGCAGTAACTCAAAACATACTTGCTATCAGCAACCGTTCTCAGCCCGAAAGTCAAAAGCAGCACTGCACCAGCTACCAAGAAGGAGAAAAAATGACTGCTACTGCTGAACCCATGACATGTCTGAATCTGGAGCAGCCAAGGAAGAACCATCAGGTTTCTTTCACAGATATCAAAATGCAAACAGAGACAGAAAGGCACCACTGGAAACCCACAGAAGTGCAGCAAGTTGCCCACAAGTCTGTGATTCATGCTGCAGTAATAGGAGGTCTGTCCCTTAAGTAGATGAACTTTCTGATGTAGTATCATCCCCTTTTGTTGGACTTTTCTTCTCATTTAGGATCCTTTGTTCAGAAGGCCTTACATAAGAAAGCCCCCCAGTTCAACCCATCTTTGAATCAGGTGAAAATAAATCATCTTCAACACCATCACAGGGGGGTCAGAATTTAAAATTCATACACACACAACCATGATTCCAGTGTATTTTATCTGTTGCCTCTGCTCCAGAGAGAGACCAAGATGATGTATAGAGATGGTCTGATTCAGACCTTATTTATCACCTGATTATCTTCATATATTTTCTCCAAATTAGAGCCTACTACATCCCATGAAAGACCCATACCTTAACATTCTGTAGTCCAACTGATAGCACTTTGTGCAAGTGCAAGTGAGCAACAGGCAGCAAAGTAAAGAGAAAATCAATCATTATTTGGTTAATGAGAAAGGACAAAGGGAAAGGACAGCTTCAAAAGCAGTAGACTATCGGGGCCTGAATGAAGTCACATCACCATGCTGCCGTGCCAGACATGTTAGAACTTCAGTATGAATTAGAGTCAAAGGCAGCCAAGTGGTATGCCACGATTGATATTGCCAATGCATTTTTCTCAATTCCTTTGTCAGCAGAGTGCAGGCCACAGTTCGCTTTTACTTGGAGGGGTGTCCAGTTCACTTGGAACCGACTGTCGCAGGGGTGGAAACACAGCCCCACCATCTGCCACGGTCTGATCCAGACTGCACTGGAACAGGGGCAAGCCCCAAAACACTTGCAATACATCGATGACATTATTGTGTGGGGCGATACAGCAGAAGAAGTTTTTGAGAAAGGGAGGGAAATAAACCAAATTCTGCTGAAAGCCGGTTTGCCATAAACCGGAGTAAGGTCAAGGGACCTGCACGGGAGATTCACTTCTTGGGAATAAAATGGCAAGATGGACGTAGACAGATCCCTACAGAAGTGGTCAACAAGATAACAGCAATGTCTCCACCAACTGATAAGAAAGAAACACAAGCTTTCTTGGGTGCTGTGGGGTTCTGGAGAATGCACATTCCAAATTACATTTCAATCGTAAGCCCTCTCTATCATGTGACCCGGAAAAAGAATGATTTCAAATAGGGTCCTGAGCAACAAGAAGCCTTTGAGCAAATTAAACGTGAGATAGTTCATGCAGCGGCCCTTGGACCAGTCCGAACAGGCCCAGATGTGAAAAATGTACTCTACACTGCAGCCGGGGGGAATGGTCCTACCTGGAGCCTCTGGCAGAAAACTCCAGGGGATACTCGAGGTCAATCCCTCGGCTTTTAGAGATGGGGATAAAGAGGATCTGAGGACAGCTTTACCCAAACTAAGAAAGAGATACTGGCAGCCTATGAAGGGGTTCGAGCTGCTTTGGAAGTGATTGGCACTGAAGCACAGCTCCTCTAGGCACCCCGCTTGCCAGTGCTGGGCTGGATGTTCAAAGGCAGGATCTCCTCCACACATCATGCAACTGATGCTACTTGGAGTCAGTGGGCTGCGCTAATTACACAATGAGCTCGGATAGGAAATCCCAGTCATCCAGGCATTCTGGAAGTCATCATGGACTGGCCAGAGGGCAAAGATTTTGGAATGTCACCAGAGGAGGAGGTGATGCGTGCCTAAGAGGCACCACCATATAATAAATTGTCAGAAAGTGAAAAGCAGTATGCCTTGTTTACTGATGGGTCCTGCCGTATTGTGGGAAAGCATTGGAGATGGAAGGCGGCTGTATGGAGTCCTCAACGACAAGTTGCTGAAACTGCTGAAGGAGAGGGTGAATCGAGTCAGTTTGCCGAGGTGAAAGCCATCCAGCTGGCCCTGGACATTGCTGAGTGAGAAAGGTGGCCAGTACTTTATCTCCATACTGAGTCATGCAAATGCCCTGTGTGGGTGGTTGCAGCAATGGAAGCAGAGCAACTGGCAATGCAGAGGTTAAACCATCTGGGCTGCTGCATTATGGCAAGATATCACTGCCCAGGTGCAGAAGCTGGTGGTGAGGGTACGCCATGTAGATGCCCACATACCTAAGAGTCAGGCCACTGAGGAACACCACAATAACCAACAAGTGGATAAAGCTGCTAAGATTGAAGTAGCTCAGATGGACTTAGATTGGCAACATAAAGGTGAATTATTTTTGGCCCGGTGGGCCCATGACACTTCAGGTTATCAGGGCAGAGACGCAACGTACAGATGGGCTCGTGATCGAGGGGTGGACTTAACAATGGACACTATTGCCCAGGTTATTCATGAGTGTGAGACATGTGCTGCAATTAAACAAGCTAAACGGTTAAAGCCTCTTTGGTATGGAGGACGATGGCTGAAGTATATGTATGGGGAGGCCTGGCAAATTCACTATACCGCACTCCCACCAACCCAACAAGGCAAGCGCCATGTGCTTACCATGGTGGAAGCAACCACGGGATGGCTGGAAACGTATGCTGTGCCCCACGCCACTGCCCGGAACACTATCCTGGGCTTTGAGAAACAGATTTTGTGGTGACACAGCACCCCAGAGAGAATTGAGTCAGACAGTGGGACTCATTTGCACAACAACCTTATAGACACTTGGGCCAAAGAACATGGCACTGAGTGGGTATATCACATCCCGTACCATGCACCAGCCTCTGGGAAAATTGAACGCTACAATGGGCTGTTAAAAACTACACTGAGAGCAATGGGTGGGGGAACTTTCAAGAACTGGGATACACACTTACCAAAGGCCACCTGGTTGGTCAACACCAGAGGATCTGCCAACAGGGCTGGCCCAGCCCAGTCAGAACTTTTACATACTGTTGAAGGGGACAAAGTTCCTGTAGTGCACATGAAGAATTTGCTGGGGAAGACAGTCTGGGTTATTCCTGTTTCAGGTCAAGGCAAACCCACTCGTGGGATTGCTTTTGCTCAGGGACCCAGATATACTTGGTGGGTGATGCGGGAAGATGGGGAAGTCCGATGTATACCTCAAGGGGATTTGATTTTAGGGGAAAACAGCCAATGAACTTAATTATATGGTGTTGCCTGCTTCGTAATACTTTTATAGCCCATCAACTAGATGTCTTCAGGTCACCAGCGACTGGCTCTGACTTCCCTCTAACCATCGTCCCAACAGAGAATGAACTTTGATAGAACCGGATGAGTTCTTCAGTAAAGGAATGATCAACATCAGCAGGCAACAATCCAGCACTGCACACAGACCCTCCTGCTACAAAAGACTATTACAAACCTAACATCATGGACCGAATGGACTCAATAGCATTATAGGGATTGGTCCATGTACTAAGAAATGATTTCTTTCTCTCTGTCTGGGTGTATGCAGATGTATATATACATATATCTATATGATGGTATATTGAAAATGTGGGATCTGAGCATGACGTGAATGGTATGGAATAAGGGGTGGATAATGTAATGGATTCAGCAGTAGCAGTCGTTTTTTTCTCCTTCTTGGTAGCTGGTGCAGTGCTGTGTTTTGACTTTCGGGCTGGGAGTGGTTGCTGGTGGCACAAACGTTTTGAGTTACTGCTCAAATGTTTGGTATTGTCCAAGGCCTTTTCTGAGCTCATGCTCTGCCAGGGAGGAGGGGAGGCCGGGAGGAGGGAGAGATAGGGCACCTGGCCTGGGCTAGTTGGGGAGGTATTCCATAACACAGCACGTCACGCTCAGGGAGGTAACTGGAAGTTGGCCGGAAGGGGGGGGTTAGCTCTCTTCCTGGTCGGGCTTGTTTCGGCAGGTGGTATCGTATTCTTTCTCCTTGTTTATTTCCTCTGTCATTGATTTATGTGAAATATACAGGAATGATTCCTGTCAGGAATTTAGGCGTCCTTGTCGCCATTGCACTTTGTGTGAAACCAGCCCTCCTTTGTGACCGTGATTATCATAAGTACTCCTGTCAATAAGGAGAAACAAAGGGGATAATCTCTCCTAATCAATCGCTTTGTTTTTCAAAGGGGACTTCCTTTTAACGGTTTGACTGGCCTAAGGAGATTAGATAACCAAGAGATACATTTTGTTACAGGATGTTGCAAACTTGGGTACTAGGCAAATAACCATATAAGGTATAGAACAAAATGTAAGCATTTTTCTGTTAATACATTACTAAGAAAATTCAACGTCTTCACCGGAGAAAGACCCCAGCAAACAAGAAAAGAACAAAGGAAAGGGTCCACGTCGACATTCGGGCAAAGAAGACAACAGGATTGGCTAAAACCCAAGACTGAGAAGTATAAGAGACTGTACTCCAAAGATCCTGGTGTGCGTTGCTGGTGGAGCGGAGACTCCCCTGCGCACCCAGCGCTGTTTTGCTTATTGCCTCTCTTAAATTTCTAATCAATTGTGAATAAAATCAATTGGGACAAAACCCGGTTTGCGGTAAATTTTTATAACAAATTTGGTGACCCCGACGTGATCTCTGTGTGGCTGCTGGGGACTATGGCTCTTACGAGGAGGCGCCCCACACTTTGTGGCTCTGAGGGTTCTAGTCCTGAGCAGTTCCGCGAGATCAACGAACAGAGAGATACAATAAGCAAAAGAATTGAGCTCCCTGAAAACTGCAGTACAACCTCCTGTAATTCTTGTGCACGAAGACCCGGATGAGAAGAGTGGACTGTAAGTATCGTTCGGTTGGGAGGAAAGCCGGTGTGTGTGTGTCTGTGTGGAACGCAACTACAGTTGCGTTGCGTGGTTTTCTCGGACCAGGGTTCCAGTATGGAAACCAAATGGTAGAGATGGAGTGTGTGGTGAAACATGAACCAGATACCCTGAATCTGTAAGAATACAGGTTGGGTTATCAGGATTCATGAAGTGAGTGTGGACCTCTTCTAGGCGCGTTTCCAAACTCCCACGAGGGACTTGGCCACTGAAGGAGGGAAGTGATAGTAATTGAGTGAAAGAGAATATACCCGGCAAACGGGTCAGAGTAGTGGTTGCAACTCTAACCCAAGGAAGGGGCCCAGGCAGAGGTCCCAGTCCCGGGGGCCCAGGCAGAGGTCCCCGTCCCTGGGGCCCAGGCAGAGGTCCCAGTCCCGGGGGCCCAGGCAGAGGTCCCCATCCCTGGGGCCCAGGTAGAGTTCCCCATCCCTGGGGCCCAGGTAGAGGTCCCAGGAGTAAGACAATGGGTCAGAATAAGAGTCGTAATTCTAACCCAGGAAAGGATCCAAGGAGAGATCCTAAGAATAAAGCAGGGAGCAACCTACCAGATATACCACTGGACAGTCCCCTGGGGTTAATGATAAAGTACTGGGACATTCGGTCGTCCCAGGAAGGAAAAAGTAAGGAAAAAATGGTCCATTACTGTATGGAAGTATGGACAAAAGAAAAAATTCGACTCGATCATTTGTATTGGCCGATATTTGGGTCTTTTGATGATTGGATATGTCAAGCTTTAAATTTATATGTGAATAGAAAAGCACCGTTTAGCCAGGAAGAAAGTGAGTATGCAGCTCTATGGAAGGGATCATCAGCGAAAGTTTCATTGTTCCCCCTAAAAGAAAAAAAACCCAAAAGGGAGAAATCAAACAGACCATCTTGGGAGCCACTAGATAATTTACCACCCCCATATCTGGGACAGGATTCGGAAGAGGAACAAGGGGATACTTTACCCCCCATTAACACCTAACTCCGTCCAGTCGGCTCCCCCTCCTTCCCCTCCTTCTGCCCATACTAGAAGTAAAATGAGGACACAGAAAAATGAGAAATTAGACAAAGCGGAGGAAATAATAACGTTAGCACCCCTCTGCGAAGTTCCAATGGGGGGAGAAAAAAAAAAAAAAAAAAAAAGGTCCATTCCAGTATGGAAGTGTGGACTAAAGAGGAAATTCGGCCTGACGCATGGCCTGGGGCTGCTGGTAAGGCGCGCAGAGACGTCTGGCGCACAGCGAAATTCCCCTTGATAGGTAGGGCTTGCAAGCGAGGTGCTCGTCAACCAATAGAGCGGTTGCTAGCGATCCTGGAAGCGGATCGGGCGAGTTCGGGTTTTTGCTACATCCCAAGTTTAGGCAGAACCATAGTGTGAGTGTGTGGGATCCCGTGTGTGAGTTTGTGTTTCTGTGTGACTGAGACGTAGCAGAGCTATGAAGTGAATGTGGAGTCCCAGTCCGCGGTCTCCGCGAGGAGAGCGGCTGGAGACGGATGAAGCATCTATATTTTTTTGGACCTGTGTGTCCTGTCTGTGAGCGGGGGCCTGGCTGCCCTCTCGCTGTCCTTTCTGTGTAACCCTGTGTGTCCTGTCTGTGAGCGGGGGCCTGGCTGCCCTCCCGCTGTCCTTTCTGTGCAAACCTGTGTGTGTCCTGTCTGTGAGCAGCTTAGAAAAGGGGGGAAGGGGAGTGTCCGGCTGCCCCTCTCGCTGCGTTTTTCTGTCCTGTGTATCCTCTTGTGTGTGTACAGCCATTAAGTAGCTCAGAAAATCCCTGTGTGCCTTGTGGGAGTGTAACTGTATGTGACTTGTGGCATTTTGCTTGGATACTGTGGCAGTGCTCTCGGTGCAGATTCCACTTTTACAGGCATGCAGAGTGCCAGTGGGGCAGATATTGCTCTGGGTTTCTTATGAAACACTGGCGGGTCAGAAATTATAGATACCCAATCGGTAATTCTCTGAGAACAGAAATAAAATGATTCTTTTGTGGAAAAAGCCACAAAAGTTCTGGAGGACCTCTGGGAGGGTAAAAAAGGAAAACTGGGAAAGGGTTTGTAAAAAAAGTATTGTGAAAAACTAAAGAATAAGGTATTGTTTATTAAGATATATGTTAAGTATATATGTTAAGCCCAATATAAAGGTTAGGCAATAGAAGATATGAAATCGCTTATGCACACAGCCAACGGACACAGCTTATGTAAGACAAGATAACCGTCAATCGCTTACACCAATTAAACCAGAGACCGTTTATGCAAACATAAGATGACCACAAGACGTTACAGAAACTGGCTTGCAAGATGCTCCAGGAACTGGTGGAAATAAGACAAACCACTCCATATAAGGACATAAATGAAGGGTCAACTATGGGACAAAGGAGGAAGACTTCTTACTTCGGCCTCACCGACCACCGGGAGGCAGAAGTCGACCCCCTAGCAACAGCTGAAGCATGCGCAGAGTACCTCAACTACGTCATGAACACGGAAGTAAAAGATGTATAAGGGAGGGCTTTTTGAACTGCTCAGTACGGCAGTAGGCGGAGCGCAGACTCCCCTGTCGTCCAGCGCTGTCTTTGCTCATATTCTACTTCCTATAATTAATAAAATTTTAATTGGATTAAGATCCGTTGTGGTCTCAATTTATAACAGTATCAAAGAAAATTTGAAGAGGCATGATTGCAAAGGAAATTTTGCTGTAACTGAAACTATGATCTAACAACAGGGGAGCTGATCTGCAGAACCCAGAGATATTATTGTACTGATCCCCTTAAGAATATCATACAACTTGTGTGTAGGTGCTCTCATTTTCATAAGTGCATTTGCAGAGCACTGGGAAAGAGAAGCTATAGAGATCTGTAAAAGATTGGCTGAAATGGGAGCCGGTCAGGACAAGGAAATTCTGAAGAAAAGCCCATTGGGTTACATTTTGGCACATTGGAAAGAACTGAGAGGGTCTTCTGGGGCCTCTGTAAACAAGGAAAGGTTGGTAAAATATTGTAACCAATGCTGACCTTCATACACTTTAGAAGATCAGGAAAAATGACCTAAAATGGAACTTTGAATTGTGATACATTGTTATAATTAATGTTGTTTTTGAGGTGGCAAGGAAAATGAAATGAAGTAATGTATGCAGATGTGACAGAGTGCATAATTAATATACCTCTGCCTGATCCCTTAATTTTGGCTTTGGAAAAGGACAGAAAAAAAAAAATTCAAAGCTAAGCTGAAGAGATGTTGTTCAGATCGTGATACTGGGGAAAGATGTTGTAAGAAACTATAGACTAGGGTATTGTTTATTAAGATTTATGTTAAGCCCAATTTAAAGAGTAGCCAACAGACACTGATAAGATCACCTCCAGATGCCCAGGAAATCGCTTATGCAAACAGCCACCAAACACTGCTTGTGCAAGATAAGATAACCGCCAGAGGCCCAGGAACTGACAGAAACAGGAAGTAAAGATGTATAAAAAGAGGCTGTTTGAACTGCTCAGCGCGGCAGTTGGCGGAGCGCAGACTCCCCTGTCGTCCAGCCCTGTTTTTGCTCATATTCTACTTGCTATAATTATTAAAATTTTAATTGGATTATGATCCGTTGTGGTCTCAATTTATAACAATGTTTAAAGTTAAGGAAGACCAAAGGGAAAGGAGGGGAGCTCGAGCAGCTCCTGTGTTTGAGCATGGGATGGGTGCCGGGGTAGGCAAACAAGTGGAAACCGACATGTTGACAGATGGGACTGAAGGGCTGTTGGATAAATGTGGACCGGGAGTAAAGGAGGAAACGTGGAAAGTGGATTAAAAAAAAGTGGTTGCTTTGAAACTGGTAGAGAAGGAATGTTGAGCAGAGGTGGGGGAATAGGCTCTTCTGTGGAACCGGATCTGTGTGTGTGCTATGGGGAGTCTGGACCCTGGAAGTGAGACTGCCCTGGGGGGAGTGCCATGGGGCGGCTCCGGTGAATGAATTAGAACTAGAATGACAGGATACTAATAAAAAGCTGAAAAGAAGAGAGTTTATCACCTCGTTGGGAGGGACCATTTCTTGTTCTTTTAACTACAGAAACGGGGATAAGAGCTGCTGAAAAAAGGTGGACACACGCTTCTCGAGTAAAAGGACCCATAAAAGAATGGAAAGATGTGACTGAACCCAGAGATGCCAAGCTGACCCTCTAGAGGACTTGGATAAGTAACTGAGAGAATTCATATTGACTCCTGTAAATCTGATATGGGAAATTAAGATATATTTGAAATTATTTTAAGAAACCATAGGATAAGGGCCAGTACCAGTCCATGCCCTCCTATATGCAAACACTGCAATTTGTATATTAGAGCCAAGTGTCCCAATTGTTTGAAGCATATTATTACTCATAGGGGAGACCATGAACAATTTTTGAGAAATCAATTACAGTTCTTTTTGCATTCAGTGTGAAATCACCACCTCGTTGGAACAGTTGTGGGTCAAATACTACTGCCATAGTAGCCGACGGGGAATATACCTTTAACCTACCAGAGAGGGCAAGACCGGAGGGAGTCGGTGCTGCAGCTGAAAAGGTCTGCCGAGGGCTGCAACCCCTGGGGCTGTGACCGCTGAGCACTATGATCCTGACCGGACCTCTTTTGGTGTCGGTTCTGATAGGAACCATATGGGAAGTGCCGTGGCTTTTAAAAACATTCACAACAACTGTAGTTGAATGTATTATCACAACTAGATGAGGGAGAATAACCTCTAAAACCTTGGTATATCACACTGTTTATGAATGCAAAGGAACAAAGATAGGCAGTTGCATATATAATCAAACCCAGTATGAATTGTGTCAGGAAAAACAAGCAAAACTGTGTGTTATGATCCAAAGGAACTTCCAACCTTGTATTGGGTAGAAATGAGAACAAATTCAGAATAAGGGAGATTAATTGGAATAAGTGAAGTTATAACCAATTTGAGTACCTCACTGCCAATGATTTTTGATGCATGTGATATTATAGATGAGGATTTAGATACTAATCGTGGAAGTTTAGAGTGGAGGCGGTACTACAGTAGCCAACCAAAATATATTTGCCCAGGTGGATACCAATGTCATATAAATCCTGATTATGTACCTAATCAAACAGCTAGGTAAGCAAGTAACTAAAATTGGACTTAAGATATATGGATCTGGAGAAGACCCAAGTGTGATTATTAGTATTAAGATCAAAGAAAAATATACAGAGTCAATACAACTTCATTTATTATTCAATTCCTTCTATAATGAAATGGAAACTTGTTGGGGGTCGAGCATGGGTGCTTTAACAGGCTTACAGCAAGCTGTGAGAAAGTGAACCTCTGACCCCAGGCTAAAAGAAGAAGCGTCAAGATCAGCAAAACAGGAATGCAATAACAAGATGCCAGAAGCATGATGTAACGCTAAGCTGAAGCGAAGGTGTGAAACCAATCAGGAGAGGTAAAGTGGAGCGTGTACCCCTCGTGGGCAAAGTGAAGCAGCCAATCAAGTAATGCGTGATCGCGTGTAAGACAGTATATTAAGAGCAGCCTTGTAATCAATAAACGGAGCATTTTGTGAACCTACATCGTATCGGTGTTTTCTCCCCTCCACCTGGCCGCGGCATTCTGGTGACCCCGACGTGATACCAGGAGAGAGAGAGACTGCGGACGAGAGAAGGTGGAGATCCCGGCTGCCCGAGAGAGGCAGGCTGTCCGAGAGAGGCAGGAAAGGAGCTCAAATTACGTGGCCACGGCTGACCGGTGAGTCAGGCAGACTGCGGTCTGGTTCGGGATGGGTTTCGCTGTATCAGCGATAGAAAAGGCTACAATAGAAGGAGTGCTATGCGTAGCGAAGAAAACAGGGTACTCGATACCCCGACAGGAACTTGTGGACTTTTTATTTTGGTGCCGACGAAGGGGGTTGTTAGAAAATACGGGACAGTTATTCTCCAAAGATCAATGGCGTAAGATAGGGGAAGAATTGTGGGAGTCGGTGAAGCTTTTAATCTCGAGACTTGGGAGAAAATTACTAAGGAAGAAGCCCCTGATTTATGGATGTTTTCAGTCCTTCCTAAGGTGAAGGGAGCAACCGTTAAAGAGACAGACCTAAAGTTAATGTTGAAATGGTCGAAGACACGTTACCCAGAGATTTATGAGTCTACCGGATTTGAGATATCCTTGTGGAATGGGGCAGGAGTTAAGCTGTGGAATGCAGCCACGAAAGGCAATGATGCTGTGAAAAGTTTGTTAGTAATTTGGAGAACTGTTTTAGAGATGTTAAAGTAAAAAAAAAAAAAAAAAAAAAATGAGATCATGGAAACCAGTGCCCCCCCCCCCCCCCCCCCCCCGGAATCTCCGCCGGTTGCCGCTATGGCTGCGAAGATTGAAGATGGGGATGAAGATGATGCTTTTGATTCAGGTCCTATTGACCCTGAGAAGGAGCCTGTGCACGTTCATCAGTTTGCTGTTGCTGCTCCTGAGATGCCTGATAATGCTGATGCTGACCTGGATGGTGCTTTTGACCTGGAGCCTATTCATCCGGAAAAGAAGCCTGATTTATATCCCCCATATCCTCATGATAAATGGGTAGCTGTAAAGGGAGAAGTGAGATGGGTGGGGGATGTGGATGTATTGCACGGTTTCCCGTGGTGTGTGTGCTTCCCACCTGAGATGGGAAGGTCTCTTGTATGCTCTTATCAGGGGTAACGGGCAGAATGTGTCAGACCGTGGAGTTGGGACCCCATATACAACTCCTTTGATACAGTCTCTCTGTGATACTCATGTACTAGAAGTTGGTAAATATAAGTATGTCCATGTTTCTATCGACCCTTGGAAACCTTTAGAGGTATTGCTGGCAACTTCTTCCAACATAGGCTGGCCACCTGTGTCGGAACGAGTGTGCATTTTGGTCAGTATAAAAGCCCAAGCCTCATGCGATGTGAGGGAGGCAGAGCCTCTGCGGGGACGCCCGCTAAGGTTGAGCCTGCCACCTTGCACTGCGATGATGCTTCTTGGAGATGGTTTCCTGATAGTCTTTACAGGGTCCTTGTGCCACGTCCTGTATGTGGGACTGTGCAGTGGGAGCAATGATTGTCTGGATTTTGTGTTTCAAATACTGTAGTTGTGTGGAGTATGCTTGTGGGATCCCATGCGTGTCTGTGTCTGTGTATGTTTCTAATGAGGGCAGACAGTGTTCTGTATATTTTTTGTTGTCAGGTTCATGTAAAAGTTTTAACAGGTAGCAGTTTAACCTTTCGGGCAAAAAAAGGTTAATGCAAAAGTGCAGTTGCCGACAGGCCGGTGGTTTTAGCTGTGCAAAGCAGGGTGAGCGACTTTGAAAAAAAAAAAAAACCAAACAAAAAAAATCAAAAAACGAAACAAAAAAAAAGATAGAAAAAAAAAGAAAAAAATAGAAAAAGAAATAGAAAAAAAACCCAAAAAAAGAAAAAAAATAGAAAAAAAATAGAAAAAAATAGAAAAAAAATAGAAAAAAAAAACAAAAAAAGAAAAAAAATCGAAAAAAATAGAAACAAAAATAGAAAAAGAATAGAAAAAAAATAGAAAAATAAAAAAAGGGTAATGATAACACATTCTAGCTGTTATTAATGACTGTAGTTTTGATGTATATTGCTTAAAGCTTGTTTTCCAGACAATATGCATGTGTAATCCAAAAAAAAAAAAAAACAAAACAAAAACAAACAAACAAACAAAAAAATCACTTGAGGGCAACTGAAAATTAACAGCTTGAATATGCATACTTGTAAAGTAGCTATTATTAGAGGTTGTGATTTTGTGTATAAAACCACCTGTATTTACTAGCCAGTTGCTAACAAGAAACTATACCTTGTATTGTATGGATTTGTCACTTGTAAAAGAGATGTTAAAGAAAGCAAATTTGCAGCAGCTGCTAGAAAATGCTAAGGTTAAAGCTAGAAAAATTCTAATATGATGGTAGTGTTATAAAGCAGATAATGGAACAAATTAAGAGGGTGGGAGAACTCCACTGTAAGAAATTTTTTTGGTTAGTCACTCGCTGCCATTAGCATCTTCAACATGCTGATGCACTCTGTAATAGTTACTCTGCTAATGTAAATCTGTGTGTGCTTTGCTGTAGTAGTGACTTGTTACTGGGTTAAGCAGGTGAAACTCTGCATTGACAACAAGGTGCAAGGACTGAGATTGACCAAATGCCTGCTACCACAGTCAAGGGCAAGACTGGGTTGGCCTCTGTGTCTGCAACCAAGAAGAACCTTTAGCTTCACTGCTGGCTGCAACCCAGCAGGCATGGAGCGGTGGAGACACATGCCATGCCAGACCTTGATGTGAGGGATGGCCTCCACTGTTATCAGAGAGCCATCCAGGAGAAAAGGGTAGGCCCAGCTGTGTACAGCTATCAACAGGACAATACTGGCTGCCAGCGAAACGTACAAAGCCGCAGAACTCAGCAACATAAAGAAACAGCAATGATACAAATCTTTGTAAAATCTTTGTAATATCTGTTCTATTATGTGTGACCATGGGTAATGGACAAGTATACTGAGCACATGTGTTAAATCCCAATTATTCCATCCTGTTGTATGGTGTGTAGGATTCACTGGTATGCCACATGCTATAAAGGTGACATCAAGTGACTTCAAATCAGACTAGTCTTACTGAAATAATGCTGCCTAGAGTAGTGGGTTGTAATGTTACACAAGTCCAGCAGTGATAGAGCAGACATACGAAATTGTAAAAAACTTTTAATAAAACTAAAAAGGGGAAGATGTGAAGACAGTATTCTCACAGGAGAATGGGTATTTGGTACATGAGCTCTGAATAACTCCGAGCGATACAGCAAGGCCATGGGAGGCCCGAGGAAGCCTAAGCAAGCAAGAAGAAGCTGTAATTCACTGAGTTATGAGAACTGTGGACTGTTGGCAAGCGTTCGAGGTCAAGTTCTCACACCTGTGCTTAACCAATTATATGTTAGTCACTAAGGGTCTTCAAGACAAGTATCTAATCATGATATGCCAAATTGCTGTAGGTGTGTGTAAGCAATAGTATATAAGGAGTTAAAGCTTTGCAATAAATGGCTTTTTGTCTGATAAAAAAAAAAAAAAAAAAAAAAAGGGGGAGTGTAACTCCTTGACTGTTAACACTGTACAGTTTACTTCTGCAGCTGCTTCACATCGCCTTTGCATTAGAATGCTTCTGGGCATGTGTTGTATGAATCTTTCTGATCATTCTGAATCTATTCACAAGAAATTGTTTGAACTTAAAGAAAATACTGTAGAAACAAATCCTATAGACTCTTGATTAAAATCGTTAGGAATAAGTAGTTGGTTAAGGAGTTTAATTGTGATGTTTAGCAGACCAATAATGATTATGTTGTTAATTTTGTTTTTTGGACCTTGTTTGTTACAATGTACTATGCAACGCATGCAGAAAATTACGAACGCCTTATTTGAAAAAAGAGGGGGAGATGTTGGGGGTCGAGCATGGGCGCTTTAACAGGCTTACAGCAAGCTGTGAGAAAGTGAACCTCTGACCCCAGGCTAAAAGAAGAAGCGTCAAGATCAGCAAAACAGGAATGCAATAACAAGATGCCAGAAGCATGATGTAACGCTAAGCTGAAGCGAAGGTGTGAAACCAATCAGGAGAGGTAAAGTGGAGCATGTACCCCTCGTGGGCAAAGTGAAGCAGCCAATCAAGTAATGCGTGATCGCGTGTAAGACAGTATATTAAGAGCAGCCTTGTAATCAATAAACGGAGCATTTTGTGAACCTACATCGTATCGGTGTTTTCTCCCCTCCACCTGGCCGCGGCAGAAACTGGAGTCCAATATGAAATTCTCACATTTGCTAAAATTCTCTTTGTAAATCTTGCTGAAAATATAGCTAAAGCATTGAATGTAACTAACTGCTATGTTTGTGGGGGAACTAACCAGGGAAAGAGATGGGCCTAGGAGGCAATGGAGAGTAATATAAGCGACCCTACAATCTGAAAAAAATTGAAAAGGAAACAAAAGGAGACAACAGTGGATCTTGCAAACGGATATAATCGGAAAAAGTTGTTGGCAAAATTTAGAAAATGGTGTAAAACCAATAGGAAATATACTTTGTGAAGGGGGTTATATGTGGAAGAGAGCAAGGAAAGACTGGGAAAAATGGGGAAATCCCATAGAAATAAATCAACAGTACAGTAACTGGACTAATGGAACTAACATACCAAACAGTTGGCCCACTCCAAATGGACATTATTGAATCTGTGGTAAAATAGCCTTTGCATTTTTACCCCAAAATTGGACAGGAGCATGTATATTAGGAACGATCAGACCTAGCTTCTTCTTATTAAGGAGAAAACGATATAAAAGAGAGTTACAAAATGGGAAGACAATGAGTGGCCACCTGAATGAATAATCTCTTATTATGATTCGACAACTTGGGCCGAAGATGCGCCCTGGGGATACAGGACTCCTATATGTATGTAGAATAGAATTATAAGGTCACAAGCTGTGGTAGAAATAGTAGTAAATAAAACAGAAAATGCATTAGGATTAATTGCAAAGCAAAATACTAAAATGAAAACTGCAATATATCAGAATCGTGTGGTTTTAGATTACCTGTTGGCTCAAGAAGGAGTGGTCTGTGGAAAATTTAATCTTAGTGATTTCTGTTTGCAAATAGATGATGAAGAAAAAGCGATAAGTGAACTTGTAAGGAAAAAAAAAAAAATAGCCCATGTTCCAGTACAAACCTGGAATGGAATCGATTTCGGAGGGCTAGGGTCTTGGGGACAACTTTTCAATGGGGATTGGATTACTAAAGTTGGTATAGTGGTATTGGGAATATTTGGGGGATTATTAATTATTCCATTTATAATTCCATGTTTCACCACACTGATACATACGGTCGTACAAAACGTGCAATCAGAAATGGCAAATAAGAGGGAAACCCACTCACTGATGATATTAAAAATTAAGGCGACTCCATTATTATCCGCGGCTCAGAAGGCGGTTATTACATTAGACACGAATCAATAAGTTACACAAAAACAAAAAGGGGGGAATTGTGAAATATACAGGAATGATTTGTGTCAGGAATTTAGGTGTCCTTGTCGCCATTGCACTTTGTGTGAAACCAGCCCTCCTTTGTGACCGTGATTATCATAAGTACTCCTGTCAATAAGGAGAAACAAAGGGGATAATCTCTCCTAATCAATCGCTTTGTTTTTCAAAGGGGACTTCCTTTTAACGGTTTGACTGGCCTAAGGAGATTAGATAACCAAGAGATACATTTTGTTACAGGATGTTGCAAACTTGGGTACTAGGCAAATAACCATATAAGGTATAGAACAAAATGTTAAGACTACGTTAAGCTTGTAAGCATTTTTCTGTTAATACAGTACTAAGAAAATTCAACAACGTCTTCACCGGAGAAAGACCCCAGCAAACAAGAAAAGAACAAAGGAAAGGGTCCACGTCGACATTCGGGTAAAGAAGACAACAGGATTGGCTAAAACCCAAGACTGAGAAGTATAAGAGACTGTACTCCAAAGATCCCGGTGTGCGTTGCTGGTGGAGCGGAGACTCCCCTGCGCACCCAGCGCTGTTTTGCTTATTGCCTCTCTTAAATTTCTAATCAATTGTGAATAAAATCGATTGGGACAAAACCCGGTTTGCGGTAAATTTTTATAACAATTTATTAGTGGTAGCAGTAGTGATTTGTGTTATACCTTGATTGCTGGATTGGTTTTTATCTCAATCCGTGGGAGTTATATTCCTCCGGTTCTCCTCCCCATCCCTCCGGGAGTGGGGAGGTGGGGGGGAAAAAGGGGTGTGTGGTACTGCGGGAGACTGAGGTGGGGTTTTAAACCACGACAAGAAATTATTACTGTTCCTCAATTTAGATGAGAATTTCAGTGAGGTGAGTGATATAGAGTGAAGAAACAAAGTGCCTAAAAGACAGATGGCTGAACCCATGGTTCACGGGCAATTAGCTGCAATTTGCCACTTAGACTTTGAAGTAATTAATTACAATTGTATCTCTTCTGTAGGAGAAAGATTTTCCTCAATGATTTGTATGACCTTGATAAACCCAGATAGGTGGTAATTGAGTAGCCACTACTTCTTCAGAAGGAACAGAATAAAAATATTAAAAATATTTACTCACCCCAAAGGCAGTAAGCAGCACTTTCGTCTTTCATCTTTAAGCATCCTAGGGTAGTCAATAACCTGGCTGTTAGACTGTGTGCCTGCCACTGATTTTGATTTGGGAGTAGTCTGACCTTGAACCAAGATCCAAGTAACGATGGCAACAGGAAGTTGGCCTCTTATCCAGGCAGTGGGAATCCATAAATCAAGGTCTCTAATGCAAACACTGTGTGCATGTAGAGATTTGAGAGGATAAGTGGTTTGTGAGGGATTACCTTTGAAAAAACTAATGACTGTCCCTTGATATGTTGAAGCACAGTTTCACAGAGACTTTTTTTTTATCAATAGAGGTCAACAGGTTACAGCTGCATGTTTTCATGCGGCTCTTTATATGCGCCCTTCAGTTTAATTAGAACCAGATATTGAATTTATGAGGTTGTTAGTATTATGTACCATATACACATGCATATATGTGTATGTGTATTGATACATACACCCACATATGCCCATTTCTTGTGCACAAACTACATTCGTGACCAAATAATATTAAGGCTCAAAGTCAAGCACTACGGAGTGATAAAAGCTCAGTTTTGCACATGCACAATTCCATAGTGCTGTGATTCTATAGGCATAATTGCATAGTCAAATATCCCAGTTATTCTACGGGATACTGCTTTATTCAGTGTATAGTGCTCACCTAATGAACAGCTGTTTGGTAGTGGGATTTTCCTTTCACTGTTCAGTGTGTGACATCATGTCTCATTTATTCCAAATTTCTAAGCCTTCATATGAATAGATGAATGTTTCAAGAGTGTTGATAATTTTATTTTCGAGGCACTGCTCTTGACATGAGGGGTATATTATTGTTCTCATTTGCAATAGAGAAGCTGAGCAGAAAAAGACTGATGTTGAATAGATACAATTTGAGATACTTAATATTGAATTTGAGGCTCTGGAAGGATGTATGGTCTGGGAGGCAGAGACTCATTTGCATATCTCCACCAAGCCATGACGTGCAATTTTGTCTCTCTCCTATTTCTGCACTCAGACCCATTCTACTCCATTAAATCCACAGGCCGATATCAGGTCACAGGTTCATCAGGACTTCTATCCCAGACTTCAGTGTTGGAGGGGGTTACAGACCAGATCATCTTGAGTGCTATCATGTGACATGTACAGGACAGTCAGGTGATCAGGCCCAGTCAGCATGGGCTTATGAAAGGCAGGTCCTGCTTGACCAACCTGATCTCCTATGACAAGGTGACCCACTTAGTGGATGAGGGAAAGGCTGTGGATGTTGTCTACCTAGACTTTTTAGTAAAGCCTCTGACACCATTTACCACAGCATCCTTCTGGAGAAACTGGCTGCTCATGGCTTGGACAGGTGTGCCATTTGTTGGGTAAAAAAAAATGGCTGGATGGCCAAGCCCAAAGAGTGGTGGTGAAGGGTGCTAAATCCAGTTGGCGCTCAGTCACAAGTGGTGTTCCCCAGGGCTCAGTATTAGGGCCAGTTCTATTTAATATCTGTATCAACTATCTAGATGAGGGGATTGAGTGCACCCTCTGTAAGTTTGCAGATAACACCAAGTTGGGTGTGAGTGTTGATCTGTTTGAGGGTAGCAAGGCTCTGCAGAGGAATCTGGACAGGCTGGATTGATGGACCAGAGCCAACTGTATGAGGTTCAACAAGGCTAAGGGCCACATCCTGCACTTGAGTCACAACAACCCTAAGGAATGCTACAGGCTTGGGGAAGAGTGACTGGAAAGCTGCTTGGTGAAAAAGGACCTGGGGGTGTTGTTCGACAGAGGATGAATATGAGTGAGCTGTGTGCCCAGGTAGCCAAGAAGGCCAACAGTATCCTGGCTTGGATCAGAAATAGTTTGGCTAGCAGGACTAGGGAAGTGACTGTCCCCCTGTACTCAGCACTAGTGAGGCCACACCTCAACTACTGTGTTTAGTTTTGGGTCACTCACTCTGAGAAAGACATTGAGGTGCTGGAGTGTGTCCAATGAAGGGCAACGAAGCTGGTGAAGGGCCTGAAACATAAGTCTTATGAGGAATGGTTGAGAGAACTGGGATTGTTTAGCCTGGAGAAAAGGAGGCTCAGGGGAGACCTTGTCACTCTCTACAGCTACCTGAAAGGAGGTTGTGGCGAGGTGGGGGTCAGTCTCTTCTCCCAAGTAACAAGTGATAGGACAAGAGGAAATGGCCTAAAGTTGTGCCGGAGAGGTTTAGAATGGATATTAGGAAAAAAATTCTTCACAGCAAGGGTTTTCAAGCTTTGGAACAGGATGCCCAGGGAAGTGGTTGAGTCAACATTCCTGGAGGTATTTAAATATTTAGGAGATGTGTAGTCATGCTGTTTGGGGACATGGTTTAGTGATGGACTTGGCAGTGTTAGGTTTATGATTGGACTCAATCTTAAAGGTCTTTTTCAACCTAAATGACCTGCTGACCTGACCTGATGTCCAGGGAGGTTTGCTGCTGGCCTGGGGCTTGTATCAGGGAAACTGTGGAGACATACCAAACCAAATCTGAGTGTCAAATCAAATCAAAGGCGGTAGGAGACTTGCATGAATTACCAAGGAGCTCCTGAGTAATGTCAGACATACAAAGGAAGTAAAAAAAAGAGGTGGAAGCAGGAACAGGTGACCCAGACAACTCTATAAACAATATCTAAACATGCAGAGATGGGCTTAGGAAGCCAAAACCTATCTGTATTTGAATCTAACAAGAGCAGAAGGGTAACAAGAAATGTTTCTAAAGGTAGATAAGCAGCAAAAAGCAGGAAGTTCTGTGGAGACAGTGTTCTGTCGTGGTTTAAACCAAGTCCCCCTACTCCCGGAGAGTTAGGAAGGAGAATCCAAAGAATGTAGCCCCCACGGATTGAGATAAGAACGGTTTAATAGCTAAGGCATAACACAAAACCCCTACTGCCATTTACTACTACAAATAATAATGATACAGCAAACAGCAAGTGAAAAGAATACAACACCCCACCAGCCACCGACCCATAACTCACTCCACCCTGCCCGGCCGAGCACCATGTGCTCCCTCCTCCATTTTTCTCCAGAGCCCCCCTCCAGCCTTCTCTTTCCCAGTATGCCTCCTGGGCATCACGTGCTATGGTATGGAATACCTCATTGCCTAGCCTGGGTCAGGTGTCCTGTCTCTCCTTCCTCCCGGCCTCCCCCTGGCTGGAAAAAACCTTGAACAAAAACACCCTCAAAACATGCTCAAACCATGACATGTTCTCACAGGAGAATGGATATTTGGTACATGAGCTCTGAACAACTCCGAGGGATACAGCAAGGCTGTGGGAGGCCCGAGGAAGCTTAAGCAAGCAAGACAAGAAGAAGCTGTAATTCACTGACTTATGAGAACTGTGGACTGTTGGCAAGCGTTTGAGGTCAAGTTCTCACACCTGTGCTTAACCAATTATATGTTAGTCACTAAGGGTCCTCAAGACAAGTATCCAATCATGATATGCCAAATTGCTGTAGGTGTGTGTAAGCAATAGTATATAAGGAGTTAATGCTTTGCAATAAATGGCTTTTTGTCTGATCATATTGGTCTCTGACTGAGTCCTTTCTGGGGCACTTGTACTTATCAGTTAGTTTAGAGACAGAGCCTCCCAAACATCTGCTAGCTTGGGATACTCCTTTTCTGCCCTATCCTGCTATAAATTTTGCAGGAAGGTCACACTGGTTTAAATCTTTGCTAGTTATCAGAATAATTACAGATATGGCTGGTTTTAGCTCCTTGTGTGATTACTGGGGCGTTCAACTGTGCTAAAGGTGAAAAGTACACTGTGAGGAAGACTGCTTACTTCATCTTGAAGACCCCTACTCACATGAGGAAGACTGCTTACTTAATCCTCAAGACCCCTGCCCACAATCATTGAAGAGCAGTGCGCAGATGCCAAGAGGAGGAGACTTCTGATAATAAATTACTGGACTTAATTATAATGTTCCCTGCCTATATGCAGGGATTATGAATATGTCTGTGACTAATGGAATTGTGAAAGTATATAAACCTGTAACAAATACTAGTAATTTGAGCCTCTGGCTACGGTCACGCGCCCAGGGCTGTTTGCTTTTGCTTAATTGACTTTGTCCCTTAATAAAACCTTGTTATCTTGTTTAGAAAAGTGAATTCATATTTCACACTCATTTTCTGGTGTGTTCCTTGAAAAATATATTTTCCAACCCCCTGTGTTGGTGGGTCTCAACAGTCCAAGTTTAGGTCAGATACATTAGAAACGGAAAAGCCATATTAGCTCAGATAGCCCATCCTTTCAGTCAATAGGTCAATCCATTCAGCCTTAAATGACTGGGTTTCCCCAACTTCCCTGGGAGTTGTGGTTTAACCCCAGCTGGCAACTAAGTACCACACAGTTGTACCATCACTACTAGGAAGAAAATTAACTTTGTCTCAGTTGAAATCAGGGCACTGGGGACACTAATTCAAAGTCTGATAGGACAGTGCTGCAGGTGCTCAATTTGAAAGAAGTTTGTTCAAGCTACCAAGCATCTTCAGAAAAAAGCTTTTAAAGGACCCTCAACTGGGTGAGCAATGCACTAGGTGCTTTTGAAAGGTTATTTTAATATATGTATATATATATGGATACACATGTGCAAAAATATACACACGTATATGTAATACAAAACTTATGGGCTCTTAAAAAACTGGTGTCAGGTAAGAACTTATGCTTGCCTGAAATGTTTCTGGGGGGTCATTGTCCCAGTTCTGTTACAGGCTTGTCACTGCTTACAGTGGCAGATGAACAACTCCCTTAAGTAGAACTGCACATAGAATCATAGGTTAAGGTTGGAAAGGACCTTAAGATCATCTAGTTCCAACCCCCCTGCCATGGGCAAGGACACTTCACACTAAACCATGTCACCCAAGGCTTTGTCCAATCTGGCCTTGAACACCGCCAGAGATGGAGCATTCACAACTTCCTTGGGCAACTCATTCCAGTGCCTCACCACCCTCACAGTAAAGAACTTCCTCCTTATGTCTAATCTAAACTTCCCCTGTTTAAGTTTGAACCCACTGCACTTCGTCCTATCACTACAGTCTCTAATGAAGAGTCCCTCACCAGCATCCCTATAAGGCCCCTTCAGATACTGGAAGGCTGCTATGAGGTCTCCATGCAGCCTTCTCTTCTCCAGGCTGAACAGCCCTAACTTTCTCAGCCTGTTGTCATATGGGAGGTGCTCCAGGCCCCTTATCATCACTCGTAGCCCTCCTCTGGACTTGATCCAACATCTCCATGTCTTTTTTATGTTGAGGACACCAGAACTGTGCACAATACTCCAAGTGAGATCTCACGAGAACAGAGTAGAGGGTCAGGATCACCTCCTTCAACATGCTGGTCACACTCCTTTTGATGCAGCCCAGGATACGGTTGGCTTTCTGGGCTGTGGGAGCACACTGCCAGTTCATGTTCCATTTCTCATCATCCAACACCACTAAGGCCTTCTTCTCTGGGCTGAGAAGCCTTTTCTATGCTCTTTAACATCATACAGTAAGATTTGTCTGTGGAAAGACCTCTCTACAGCTATGATGACCACCCTTCCAGACACTGCATACCTGATGACCTATATACTCTATTGTCTGTGTATGAGAATAATAGCTTTAATTATAATGGCACAGAAACCTCTCCTCCAGCTGTGACAGGAGATGTGCTCCTGCTACTGGGGAGATGCTGGAGAAAGAGGGAGGAGTGGGCTAGCTCTGGCATTGGCCTATTCAGAGCAACAGTCTTTTATGGTTTGTGCTGAAAACAGTTTAGCAATATTGCCGTGTAGCTCACATTACCACTGCTCTTTGTCTTCCTCTTCAGGCACTTGATGCTGATATTCCCTTGTCCTGGCTCCAACATGCATTATTCGCTGGTCTCTTTTCAGTCTCTGTGGTTCTTTTCACCAACACAAGCTCCACTGGCTTTAAGAACTTCCTCTTACTGGCCATGATAAAGGAAATGGCGGTAGCTCAGCTCCATTTTTTATTTCACCTTGAACCAATGTGAGATTTTCTCTCTAGAAATTTGCCCCTTGCTACTTGCCTACTAAGTGACTAATTAATGCTGGAGCCATAGTAATAATTTAAAATTTAAAAAAGTTACTGCTCCCAAATATATATTACCTTCCTCTGATAGTGACAGGGATAGATGAAAGGGTTTGAGTATAAATATTATGCCACAAAGTTTTTAATTAAAGACATCAGACATACATGAGGGCTAAGAGGGAAGGGAAATTAGAGAGACAACACATGCACAGAATCCTGACATATTTCATGGGACTGAGGGTCAGAGCTCATAATTTATCCAGTACAGCATGGCAAATGGGTCTGCCACCTGGCCTGGTGTCATGGTTTAAGGACAGCTGGTAACTCAGAAGCACACAGCCTCTCGCTTACTCCTCCATTCTTGGTCCAAATGAAATCAGCAGCACTGGCACTGAAATTCAATAGTTTGGTTTTTTTTTTTTTTTTAACTGATCACAAAGCTCCTGAGCTTCATTTTATCTCAGCCACTTGGGGCTTCTCCTACCCCCAGGCTACCAACCTGGGTGAGTTGCCAGCTGGCCATGAGGAGGTGTGTTGGAGGCAGCCATCTCCTGATGAGGTCCCACTGGGTTGGAGGTGGGTGCCTTCCACCCAAGGTTCACATGAAACATCATCTTCCTGAGGTATCATGATTTTTGACTTGGAAAAACCCTGGAAATGATAGGCTGTGACTTCTCTTGGCGCCCAGGACCCACAGAGAGGCAGGGGCAGGCTATTTCTGCACAGAACCTGGCCTTACAGCTGCAATCAAAGCAACTCCTTACACCCCCATTATTTGAAAATGCTGATCTGTGAAAGTAAATGACCTGAAAATTTTCATTTGGAAGAAACAAAAAAAAAACCCACACAGACAGTTGCAGCAGTGAGTGAAAACATCACATGCTGGCAACACCCTGGTCCCTACAAATCCACCACACACATGGAGTTAAGGAAGTGTGGGCTTGATGATCAGGTAGTGAGGTGGATCAAGAACTGGTTGAAAGGAAGAAGGCAGAGAATTGTGGTCAATGGGGCAGAATCTAGCTGGAGGTCTGTGACTAGTGGAGTCCCTCAGGGGTCGGTGCTGGGACCAGTGCTGTTTAATATTTTCATCAACAACCTGGATGAGGGAATTGAGTGTACCCTCAGCAAGTTCGCTGTTAACACTAAATTGGGAGGAGTGGCTGACACACCAGAAGGCTGTGTTGCCATTCAGCGAGACCTGGACAGGCTGGAGAGCTGGGCGGGGAGAAACTTGATGAAATTGCCTAGGAGCCGGCAGCTCAGCTCCCGCGAGGAGCTGACTCACCGGGGGAGGAGCCAGGAGGCTCGGTGGAAGATTCAAACCGGCCATCATGGGCCTTTCTGAGTTCCTGAGGGGAGTAGCTTGAGAGAGGATGCCTGAAACACCGGAGCGGGGGGAGATCAGTATCCAGGAGCCTCACTTCAGAACGATAAGAGCCACCGAGGAGGAAGCCTCACATCCTCGACAAGACTTGCCTAGGAGCCGGTAGCTCAGCTCCCACGGGGAGCTGACTCACCGGAGGCGGAGCCGACAGGAGGAGTGGCACCAGTTGTAAGTGGTTAGAAACCTACCCAGGGAGCGCGGTGACTAGAGCGGGTCGAGGTAATTGGTGCGGGCACGTGGGCGAGATGGTTACCACTCGCCGTATGAACAGGGTTCCGGCTGGGAGTTCTGCCCTGGCTGCCCAGGTGGTGGCCAGCGTAGGCACCCAGAGCTGTTAAGAGGAGAGGCTGCAGTGCAGAGCTTGGAGTGTGGAGAGTGCCTGCACTGGTCTTGTGAGGGAAAGGTGCACAATGGGCAGGGCTGCTCCCTGGTGGAGGTCCTCCTGCAGCAGGGGCTGAGCTGCAGGATGCTATTAATAGGCTTCAAGATGTCAGGGAAGCTGAGAGGAAGCAGGACTGCTTGTTCCAGGCCCAAACAGCGCAGGGGCCTCAAGCTTCCCCTCTAACCCATGGAAGAAAGAAGGGGGCTATTAACCCAGGAAGCTGGGAAATAGTAACAAAAAAGAACAACAATAAAAGGAGTAAGAGGGCATGTAAAAGCAAGGGGCTTCCTCCTAAATCTGTTGTCCCCACGCAGAACCGCTTTGCTGTCCTGCAGGGGGCTTATGAGGAAACACACTAGCACCAGAAACAACCAGCTGATGCACTGGTAAAGATCTCTATTGGTGCTGTGAGGAAAAAGCAGCAGGTCGTAGTAGTAGGGAACTCTACTTTGAAAGGGACAGAAGCGCTCATTTGTCGGCCTGACCCAGTCTCAAGGGAGATGTGCTGCCTACCTGGGGCACAGATCAGGGATGTTGCAGACAGACTGCCTGCTCTAGTAAGTCCCACGGACTATTACCCACTTCTAGCGATCCATGTGGGTGCTAGGGATATAGATAGTAGTAGCCTGGAGAACATAAAGAAGGACTACAGAGCCCTAGGAGAGGTGATTAGGGGCTCTGGAGCTCAGATAGTCTTTTCGACAATTCTCCAAGACACAAGGCAGGACCTTCCAAAGGTTAGGAGGATTGGACAGGTTAATAAATGGTTAGAACGGTGGTGTCATCGTCAAGGCTTTGGGTGTCTTGAACACGGGACCCAAATTAGTAGGCCAGGTTTACTGGGGGCTGGTGGAGCTGCTCTGATAAAGAAAGGGAAGAGCAGTTTTTGTAGGAGGCTTGCCAGACTGGTCAAGGATGCTTTAAACTAGATGTGTTGGGGGAGGGGGGCATCATTCCATCCCAACACACCCAGTCAGTTGCCAGCACCTATAATAAATGCTCAGAGCATCATAGAGATATTCCAGCCACTCCAGCCAATGAGCCGGCTTTATTTGGAGCTCAGCTCAGATGCCTCTATAAAAATGCCCATAGCATGGGGAACAAACAAGAGAAATTAGATATGTGTGTATGTCTACGGGGCTATGTTATAATAGGCATCACAGAAACATAGTTGGATGGCTCCTTTGACTGGAGTGTTGGAATGGAAGGTTACAGGCTCTTTAGAAAAAACAGGCCTGGTAGGAGGGGAGGGGGAGTTGCTATTTATGTTAGGGATAGGCTGGAGAGTATGGAACTCTGTCTGGGGACAGGTGATCAGTTAACAGAAAGTTTGTGGGTCAGGGTTAAGGGGAAATCGGTGATGGGAGACATTACTGTGGGGATCTGTTACAGACCACCTGATCAAGAGGAACCTATGGATGAAGAACTCTACAGACAAATAGGAAAAGCCTCACACTCCCAGGCCCTTTTTCTCATGTGGGACTTCAACCACCCTGATATCTGTTGGAGGGATGGTATGGCCCGGCACAAGCAATCCAGGAGGTTCCTCGATTGTGTGGAAGACAACTTCCTTCTGCAAGCAATAGAGGAGCCAACAAGGAGAGGTGTCGTGCTTGACCTCGTGCTCACCAACAGGGAAGGGCTCGTTGGAAATGTGACTCTCCAGGGAAGTCTTGGATGCAGTGATCATGAGATGGTTGAATTTGAAGTCCTCAGGACAGTGAGAAGAGCGTGCAGCAAGCTCACTGCCCTGGACTTCAAGAGAGCAGACTTTGGCCTCTTCAGGAGCCTGCTTAGTAAGGTTCCATTGGATATAACCCTAGAGGGCAGGGGGGCCCAAGACTGTTGGTTGATATTCAAGGATCACCTGCTACAAGCTCAGGAGTATTGCATCCCGACTAGGAGGAAGTGCAGCAGGAGGTCCAGGAGACCCCCTTGGATTGATAAGTAGCTGCTGAGAAATATTCACAAGATAAAAGAGGCTTATAAAAGGTGGAAGCAAGGACAGGAGGCTTGGGAAGAATACAGGGATATTGTCAGGGAAGCTAGGGACCGGGTTAGGAAACCTAAGGCCCAATTGGAGCTAAACTTGCCTAGGGATGTTTAAGGAAACAGGAAGGGATTTTATAGGTATGTAACAGCTAAAAAACAGACTTAGGGACAACATATGCCCCCTCCGGAAGCTTTCGGGAGAAATGGCTACACAGGATTTGGAGAAGGCTGAGGTTCTGAATGCCTTCTTTGCCTCAGTCTTCACTGGAAAAGGCTCTGACTGCACTGCAGGATTATCCTGGGTTCAGAGAGGAGAGGATCTGGTTTGAAACCATCTTAAGAACCTGAATGAACACAAGACCATGTGACCTGATGAAATCCATCCGTGGGTCCTGAAAGAGCTGGCTAATGAAGTTGTTAAGGCACTGTGCATCATATTTGAAAGATTATGGCAGTCAGGTGAAGTTCTCGACGACTGGGAAAAGGGAAATATAACCCCCATTTTCAAGAAGGGGAAAATGGAAGACCCAGGGAATTACAGACCAGTCAGTCTCACCTCTGTGCCTGGCAAAATCTTGGAGCAGATTCTCTTGGGAGGAATGCTAAGGCACGTGAAAAACAACAAGGTGCTTGGTGACAGCCAGCATGGCTTCACTAAGGGGAAATCCTGCCTGACCAACTTGGTGGCCTTCTATGACGGGGTTATGGAAATGATGGACAGCGGTAGAGTAGTTGATGTCATCTATCTTGACTTGTGCAAAGCGTTCGACACTGTCCCACACGACATCCTTGTCTCTAAATTGGAGAGACATCAATTTGATAGGCGGACCACTCAGTGGCTAAAGAACTGGCTGGATGGTCGCACTCAAAGAGTTGTGGTCAATGGCTCAATGTCTGGCTGGAGACCAGGAAAGAGTGGTATCCCTCAGGGATCAGTGTTGGGACCGGTCTTGTTTAACATCTTTGTCGCTGACATGGACAGTGGGATTGAGTGCTCCCTCAGCAAGTTTGCTGATGACACCAAGCTGTGTGGTTCTGTTGGTACGCTGGAGGGAAGGAATGCCATCCAGATGGACCTCGACATGCTTGTGAGGTGGGCTGATGCCAACCTCATGAAGTTTAACCATGACAAGTGCAAGGTCCTACATGTGGGTCGGAGCAATCCCAGGCACAGCTACAGGTAGTACAAAAAGGAAATTCAGGCAGCCCTGCAGAGAAGGACTTGGGGGTGTTAGTCAATGAAAAAAAAAGAACATGAGCCAGCAGTGTGTGCTCACAGCCCAGAAAGCCAACTGTATTCTGGGCTGCATCAAAAGAAGCCTGACCAGCAGGTCAAAAAGGTGATCCTGCCCCTCTACTCTGCTCTCATGAGACCTCACTTGGAGTATTGTGTGCAGTTCTGGTGTCCTCAACATAAAAAGGACATGGAGCTGTTAGAACAAGTCCAGAGGAGGGCCACAAGGATGATCAGGGGAATGGAGCACCTCCCATATGAAGACAGGCTGTGAAAGTTGGGGCTGTTCAGCCTGGAGAAGGCTGCATGGAGACCTCATAGCATCCTTCAAGTATCTCAAGGGGGCTTATAGGGATGCTGGTGAGGGACTATTCATTAGGGACTGTAGTGATAGGACAATGGGTAATGGGTTGAAACTTAAACAGCAGGTTTTTAGACTGGATGTAAGGAAGAAATTCTTTCCTGTGAGGGTGGTGAGGTACTGGAATGGGTTGCCCAGGGAGGTAGTGAATGCTCCATCCCTGGCAGTGTTCAAGACCATGTTGGATGAAGCCTTGGGTGATATGGTTTAGTGTGAGGTCTCCCTGCCCATGCCAGGGGGGTTGGAACTAGATGATCTTGAGGTACTTTCCAACCCTAACTATTCTATCATTCTATGAAATTGAACAAGGGCAAGTGTAGAGTCTTGCATCTGGGGAAGAACAATCCCATGTACCAGTACAGGTTGGGGGTTGACCTGCTGGAAAGGAGTGAAGGGGAAAGGGACCTGGGGTTCCTAGTGGATAGGAGGAAGACCATGAGCCAGCAATGTGCCCTTGTGGCCAAGAAGGCCAATGGCATCCTAGGGTGCATTAGAAAGGGTGTGGTTAGTAGGGCAAGAGAGGTTCTCCTCCCCCTCTACTCTGCCTTGGTGAGGCCGCATCTGGAATACTGCGTCCAGTTCTGGGCCCCTCAGTTCAAGAAGGACAGGGAATTGCTTGAAAGAGTCCAGCGCAGAGCCACAAAGATGATTAAGGCAGTGGAACATCTCCCTTATGAGGAGAGGCTGAGGGAGCTTGCTCTCTTTAGCTTGGAGGAGACTGAGGGGTGACCTCATCAATCCTTACAAATATGTAAAGGGTGGGTGTCAGGATGATGGAGCTAGGCTTTTTCCAGGGATATCCAGTGATAGGACAAGGGGCAGTGGGTGTAAACTGGAGCGTAGGTGGTTCCATGTGAACATCAGGAAGAACGTCTTTACTGTGAGAGTGACAGAGCACTGGAACAGGTGGCCCAGGGAGGTTGTGGAGTCTCCTACGTTGGAGATATTCAAGGCCCGCCTGGACAAGTTCCTGTGTGATGTACTCTAGGTTACCCTGCTCTTGCAGGGGGGTTGGACTAGATGATCTTTTGAGGTCCCTTCCAACCCTTGGGATTCTGTGAGTTCTCTAGTTTAAAAGGAGTAATAATCTCTAATCTATATTTTAAGGCAGTGAATAAGGGCTCAGAATTGAGAGGGCAGCTATGTTTCAGTGATATATCGCTTGGCTACTCCAACTTAATTTCCTCAGCCTTCACGTTACAAAATGATGATGCAGCTTCCAACATATCCGTAATGATAGCCCTGTCATTACTCCAGCACAAAGGGCCACCACATCTGTCTTAAAATTCACGAGAAATATATGCCTATGTCATCAAAAATGCCAATTCTGAAGGCACTCCGATTTCAACGGGAATTTGGGTCCACTGGGTTTCCTCATGCAACTTCTTCCAAAATAACATTTGCTATTTGCTCTACCTTACCAGACACATCCATATCACCCAAAATAATTCTGCAGCGCAGCAACCAGAGATCATTTGGCTGCAGCAGGTTGGATTACACTGGCTGAAATGTATATGTGGGGACAGTTTACCTAAAATCACTTTCAAATCAATTGAAAGTAATGCAGCCAACTGTATTTTATTCCTCATCCATCCATCTGGGTTGCTGTCTGATCCCATTGGTCCTAATGTTTAGGCTTCAACTTTCCCTGCTGGGTGAGAACCACCCTAAGAAGCCAACAAGCCCCAGCTCAGCCTACCTGCCTTGTTAGACCTCTGCAACCCTGCACCTGCAGAGGTGATTATTCCTCTTAACAGCTTTATTCTGGCATGCAGCACTTGCAACTGGGGGGATGAGACTGTATCAGTTCCATGATAAGCAAGCAGTACCCAGCAGCAGAGTCCATCCCTCAGGGACTCTTTTTAAAAAAAAAAAAACTGTATTTTTCACTCTGCCTCCCCATTCCCTTGCCTGAGCTTCTATCTAAATCTAAATCTAAATCCTGCTTCCAGTCCCAAAGCAAGAAGTGGGAGGAGATGCCAGCACACGTTTTTGAAGAAGTAACACACCTACAACTTGTCAAGAACCTGGCTTGCAAATAAAAGTTAATACTATAATGCCCCCTCTTAAATAATTTTCAGATCAATCTGTGTAATGGCTCCTCAAGTGTAATTCCCTATTAAGAGGCTTTATCTGGAGAGATAAGCGGCTGATTCCCATGTGTCACGGTTTAAGCCCATCCAGCAAACACAGTTTCTGGGAGAAACCACGTCTGATCTCAAAAGTTAAGCAGAGTCGGGTTTGGGCCTTGTCTAGGGTTAGATGACAATATAGGAGGACCAAGAGACTTTTCAACTGATAACATCGTCCTTGTATGGAAACCTTTCTTTCACAGCTGCCAAGAGCCGCCTCCAAAGGCAGAGGAACTGTTTCTGTTTTGCAATTGCTTTTTCAATTCCCCCTTCCCTAGCAAGTTATCCCAGCTGCTTGTCTTCTCTACCTTCTAGTTCGTGACCATTGGCCCCATTGTCCCAGCATCTGAGCAACAAGGTGATGATGTGCTCCCCTGGTTGACGGGTAAAATCTTTTCACATATTTCATAGCTCTGTTGAAGTCTGTGGTTGAGAAGTCACCTCTTCTTCCTCTGATTCACGTACTAATAACTCCTGGTCAGATGCTGTCCCGGGTGGTGAGTACATTGTTTCTTCATCTCGCTTCATCTTTCTTGCCTCTTTTTTGCTTTTCCCTTTGCGTACAGGGGCAACCGATATTGGCACAAATTGGTCCTCTGGTTTAGCTGCAGTGATTATCACTGTGGTCAGAGTGGCTGCAGTACCTGTTGTCAGGGTTTGGGTAGCTGGTGTACTTGTCACTGGGCCTGGTGTAGCTGCTGTGCTTGGAACTGGAGTAGCTGCACTGTCTTTTGCGGTCAGAGTTGGAGTAGCTGGTGTACTTGTCACTGGGGTTGGTGTAGCTGCTGTACTTGGAGTTGGAGTAGCTCTGTTTTCTGTTGGGGTTAGAGTTGGAGTAGCTGTTGTACTTGTCACTAGGGTTGGTGTAGCTGCTATATTTGGAGTTGAGTAGCTGCATTGTCGGTTGCTTTGCCATCAGATCCAGAGACATTTTTTTCCCTTTGAAGGTGCTGGACGATGTTGAACAGGGCTTTGTAAGCATAGGCCAAGCACCAGCACTTTGCCATGATTTGTCACTCTGGTATGACTGGGATGATAACACTCCTCATTTAAATATTTTACAATTTTTTCTGGATTTTGCACTTGTTCAGTGGCGAAGTTCCAAAGCACTGGAGGGCCCACTGACCTAGATACTTGTCCGTACTATCCCACACACCCTGCCACTCATGACTGTCCAGCCTCAGGGAAAATCTCTTGGTTCTCCTACATTGTCATCTAACCCTAGGCAAGGCCCAAACGCAACTCTGCTTAACTTTCGAGATCAGATGAAACGGTCGTGGGTAAAACAAGCTCTGTATGCGTGTCAACATGGTGATCCCCATCACAATCAGTAGGCAGGTGGTCTCAAGGGTACTCAAAGTCTATTCAAAACCTTCAGAACTCTCAAATGATGCTGTAAACGGTCGGGGGGGGGGGGGCTAGGAAGGTAAGGGAACGTCTCCTTCATAGGCTGACCACCCGAGGAGAGGAAAAAAGATGTGTAAGTGCTAAACACTTCTATTATATACCTCCCAAAGTATAGAAGTGGTGACCACACTGGGAATGCAAGCCAGATCAGTTTCATGATCAATGATTCTATTGTATTACAAGTCATTACCATAAAGTACAATGAAACACGAACCTTAGCCCAAGGCCCCCAGCCGATAAACACTAAGACAGCAAATACTGGCTGTAAGTAAGGTACGACACGCTGAAACTCTGAAATCAAGAGCAACAACATTGAGAGCCAATAAATCAGCATTGTGACGAGTGACTACTAATCCGAAACAATGAATGCTTATCACAAATATGATTAGACACACTCAGGTCAGACCTGTCATTATTTGAACCCTTTGGGCCCCACATTGGGGTGCCAAAAATAACTGTTGTGGTTTAAGCCCAGCTGGCAACCCGGAAACCACACAGCTGTTTGTTCACTCCCCCCCTTCATCCACCTGCTCCCAGAGGGATGGGGAGGAGAATCGAAAGAATGTAGCTCCCAGGGGTTGAGATAAGAACAGTCCAGCAACTAAGGTATAACACAAAACCACTACTGCTACCACCAATAATAATAATGATAAGGGAAATAACAAGGGAAGAGAATACAACCGCTCACCACCCGCCCACCGATACCCAGACCGACCTAGCCCTACTGGGTAACTGTCCCCAGTTTATATACTGGGCATGATATGCTGTGGTATGGGATACCTCTTTGGTTAGTTTGGGTCAGGTGTCCTGTCTCTGCTTCCTCCCAGCTTCCCCTCCTCCCTGGCAGAGCATGAGCCTCCAAAAGTCCTTGTTCAGAGTAAACATTACTGAGCAGCAACTAAAAACATTGGTGTTATCAGCGCTGTTCCCAGGCTGAAAGTCAAAAACTGCACCAGCTTCTAAGAAGGGGAAAAAATGACTGCTACTGCTGAACTCAGGACACCGTGTCACTAATTGCTGTCTGCTGTGATTTTAAAATAGCTGCACCATTGAGCTCTTCATTTTCATATTCTAATCACCCTGTGGGTTAATTAGTATGCAGTCATCTTATAGAGACAATTTAAAGCAGTCAGAACCCCAATCAGCAAGTTTGTTTTAAAAATTAATAACATCAGGAGTGTGTGGGGATTGGCACATCAGGGGAGTGATTGGCACATTGGGGAGTGACACATCAGAGTGTGCTCTGGAGACATACCATTTATTTTAAATAAAATTAAAAAACAAAAAAAGAGGAAAGAAAAAGAGGAAAGGCTTTCCTACATGAATAATGTCACTTAAAATCAGAGTCCTGTGAAGTGCTTGCTTTTATCTCAGGGACACCCTTGCCTCTCCATAAAAAAACAAATCTCATCAAAACACCGTATAATACCTCTGTGTGGTCTAGGAGCTTCTAGGGCAATTACAGTAGCCATTTTGGCAACTGGGAGCTGGCATCTCGTTAGAAATCAATGGAGTGAAGTTGAGACTGCTTGGATGTATGTGGGCATTTGACCTGCTTGCCATCTGGGTTGACAAGATGCTAGATTCAGAAGAAAACAAAAGTAGGGAAAATGGATCTAGAACTCCGTGCAAAACGTAGCTGGATATGATGGATGAAGATTTAGCTACTTTTCATAGTGACAGATGAGTAATGAAGAGTGTTCTGTGTCAGCACTGATTTCTTTACCTTCAGAGATCATAGAATCATAGAACAGTTAGTCCAGCCCCAACTTTCTCAGGCTGTTATCATATGGGAGGCGCTCCAGCCCCCTGATCATCCTTGTGGCCCTCCTCTGGACTAGTTTCAACAGTTCCATGTCATTTTCATGTTGAGGACACCAGAAATGTGCACAGTACTCCGAGTGAGGTCTCATGAGAACGGAGTAGAGGGGCAGGATTGCCTCCTTTGATCTGCTGGTCACGCTCCTTTTGATGCAGCCCAGGATATGGTTGGCTACCTGGGCTGCCAGAGCACACTGCTGGCTCTTGTTCAGTTTCTCATCAACCAACATCACCAAGGCCTTCTCCTTAGGGCTGCTCTGGATCTCTTCTCCACCCAATCTGCATCTGTGCCTGGGATTGCCCCGACCCAAGTGCAGGACCTTGCACTTGGCTTGGTTACACTTCATAAGGTTGTGAATGGCCCACCACACAAGGGTGTCAAGGTCCCTCTGGATGGCATCCCTTCCCTTCAGCACATCAACCTAACCACACACCACTCCTCCCTTCTTCCTCCCCCTGTGCTCCCAGAGGGATGGGGAGGAGAATTGAAAGAATGTAACTCCCACGGGTTGAGATAAGAACAGTCCAGTAACTAAGATATAATACAAAACTACTACTACTGCCACCAATAATAACTGATTGATTGATGGCTTGGCTTCGCGAGCAAAGATTTTGGGAAGGGCTTTAACCACGCTTACTTCAAGCACGATGACTAACGGCGAGTGGGATATGGAAATCTGGTTTGAAAAGGGTGCTTAGGCAATCAAGGACTGTCATCTCCTGAGTAATCTCGAGCTACCCATGCGCTGGTCTGCCTGCATCCTGGTGAGGCGGGGGGGCGAGCCCCAAGGGGGGCTATCGCTTCTGGCGCCAAGCGCCCGGCACCCACCGGGCGCGACCCGCTCCAGGGACAGCGGCAGGTGGGGAGTTTGACTGGGACGGTAACGCGGGTGTCCTAAGGCGAGCTCAGGGAGGATGGAAACCTTCCGCGGAGCAGAAGGGCAAAAGCTCGCTTGATCTTGATTTTCAGTACGAATACCAATAATAATAATGATAAGGGAAATAACAAGGGGAGAGAATACAATTGCTCACCACCCGCCAACCTGAGCAGTGATCTGGGACTTTCAGGTAACTCCCCCCAGTTTATATACTGGGCATGATGTGCTGTGGTATGGAATACCCGTTTGGCTAGTTTGGGTCAGGTGTCCTATCTCTGCTTCCTCCTGGCTTCCCCTCCTCCCTGGCAGAGCATGAGACAGAAAGTCCTTGATTGGACTTTACTTAGCAACGAATGAAAACATCGATGTGTTATCAGCACTCTTACCAGACTGAAGTTGAAAACACAGGTACTAAGGAGTAAAATGACTGTTACCGCTGAACCCAGGACGCCTGGTCAAGAAAGATTTGCCAAAGGCTGTGAGGACACTTTGAGGGGGCCATGTTGGCACTGTGCCAATTGCGCCTGTTCAATAGAAGCCCTAAGTTGTGAGGGGTAAGGACAGCTACTTGCACCTTGCCTCTAACAAAGTGAGAGGCTCTTCTTTGGGAAATTGAGTGGGGGAAAAAGCATAAATACATCCCTGAAGACTTTGGTGAGCTTTTCTTGTCAGTCTTTTTTTTCCATCCTTTTGTCTTCAAATGTTTGTGTGTTTTTGAGAAAGATCAAGTAAATCTGCAGGAACTACACGGGACGGGCAGGTGGGAAACATTGTCCTTTGCCCTTGTGCATCGGGGAAACAAAACAGGTTTTAAGGACCAAATTATGTACTTTTGTGTCCTCTTTTCATCCATTAGGGATTTACTGAAGGTGGAGTGAGAAAAAGCATTCACTGCCCTGCAAAAGGAGGCCAAAGTGAGAGGGCAAATGGTGTCTCCCTCCAAGCAAGAAGGTTTTGAGTTTCTGGAGTTGTGGAGCACTGCAGTTTCCTCCTGCCATATATATAATTCGACTGAGCTGACAATAACATGACACAGCCTGTATCACATCAAAAATGGACTGCCGTGACTGCTGCAAACAATGCGATAGATGTGGATGTGAGAACAGACGGGTGGATAAATGGGCAGGGAGACAGAGCCACAAATAATATCCTTTAACTGCAAACTAGAAATGTTGTCATATATGAGCACAGATAATCAGGAGAGCAGGTAGACAGATAACACTAAACTTTTATGACCCTCTTCATTCAAATATAGGGGAAATGCTAATGATTACAAAGAATCACATTAACGGCTAAATAAAAGAATGGGAAGTCTCTGGTTGCTCTGGAACTTTTGCTGCAGCTCTGGAGTTTCTCAACTCCTGGAGCAAATTTCTCTTTCCTTGTGCCTTAGTTTCCCTCTTGCAGTGAGGTGTTCCAAGGACAATGCTCTAGGGATGCTTGGCTCCTCCTGTAAGACCTTCTTCCAGAAGAAGCCCTGAAGAAGGGTCAGGAAAGCTGTGTCAAAACAGTGATGCTAATCCCATCACTCAGATGCTGAGTGGGAGTTGGTGCTCCTGGACCAGCTGCTCCCTCTGTGTTACCTGGTTGGGTGCAGAGAAAAGCATTTCTGAAGGGCAATCCCCCTATCTCAGTTTCAAGGAGAAAACAGGGAGCAAAAAAGTCCATCTGGACTCCAACCCATCCCCCAGCACCTTTGCCCATTTCAAAGCCCCTTTGGCACCCACATCAGCAGCACCCATTCCCCCACGAATGCAGAGGAAGCCCACTGCCAGTATTATACCATTTACCCAGAAAAATGGGAAATGTGAGTTTAACCCATTCTCAGTCCCAGGGGGACTGAAACCTTCCACCTCTCAGGACAGTGCTCAAAGCATGCAATGAGTTTTCTCTCTTCTCTGCCAGAACTCAGAGGCAGCCAGAGGGAAACCAGCTCACCTCTAAAAGCTGTAGTTCCATGGTGGGCTGCTCTCAGAGCATCCTGCCAATACAACTCATTGATCACCCAGGCAGGACAAACCTGAGTTAAAAGCACCTCTTGCTGCCTCCTTACCAGAGAGCACCGTGGGGGGCATCAGATTGAACATGGCTGCCTACAAGTGGAAACACTGATTTCTGAGCAAGTCCTTTATCAGTAGCAGAAACTAGTCATTATAGCCAACAGAGTTTAAGGGGCAACTCAGTCCAACCTTAAGTAGATGCTTTTGGATGAATGACAGCACTGCCTGCACTGACCATGCTGCACTGACCCCTTCCTCATCCACCTTTCTCATGCCATGCTGGGCTGGTTGGGACAGTGATTTTGGGTTTGAAGCCACTTGCACAGTGTAGTATCTACAAGTCCTGCATTTTAGGTGCTGCAAATGTCCATCACTCCTGTGTGGCATCAGCAGAAATATGCAATGCAAATGAATTAGCCAGAATCCTACATCCTTTGACCTGCAACACACCCCTATTAAATGGTGCACACATCACCCTCCTTCCTTACATCCATGCCTGCTGCAAACTTACAGCAGTCAGGGGAAGTTGACACTGTCTCTATTATCCCCTTCCTCTTCCCTGAGCCTGTTGCAATGTGCAACATTTACCTAACACTCCCTGTACGCAGCAGAAAGGACAGCAGGGCTTGGGATATGCCACAGCAGCCTACAAAAATATGTCTGCTTTAAACACATTTGGCAGAGAATGAGGGTCTGATACTTATCTACACTGTGGCAGTGGATTCCTTTCTTATAGTAGGAGGATTGAAACAGGGCAAATAAAAGCTGGAGGCTGTGAACAGAGAGGGTAAAGCCACCCACACACTGTAATAACAACCAGTATTTTAAATCTGGCACTATCTTTGGAAACATTTATGGTCATAAAACATAATTATAAAGATACAGGGAGGGAAGACACATACACTGAAAAGAAGAAAAACGAGTGAAACAACCGTTTAATTGCTTGCTGTCATAAATACCAGAGTATTAAATAAAAACTCACAGGTGAATAAAATTACTCTGTTGAGACAAAAACAAAATTCAGCTGGACTAGCCCTGGTATTTGTAAATAGCAATATGCGTATGCAAAGGAATTCCTTGTCCCTGGAAATGATTACAATGCAGAAATAATTGAAATCAGAAGCCAATCCTATCTGAAAAAAAAAAAATAAAAAAGAGGTGCTTTTTTTTCTTTCTGCATTTGTTTCTTTCCTTCTCTTTCTCCTTGTCTCCCTCTCCCTTTCCATTTCTGAAGGTAATTTTAACCCTTTCCAGATCAGATCAAGGACAAAAGCAGAATTGCCTTAGAGATGGGCCAGGATTTCCCCCAACAATTTCAACAATAATTGTCATGGTTTAAGCCCAGCCAGATAAGAACAGTCCAGTAACTAAGGTATAATACAAAACTGCTACTACTACCACCAATAATAATAAATACTGCTGAAGGTCAATAATAAAACCCTCTGCCTAGGTCAATTACAGAAGAAAGGGGTGGCAATTCACTTGACTTTTGTTATTTCACGTTTTTCAGACAAAGGCCTCAAAACATTTTACAGATTTTAGTAAATCAAACCTCAAAGGGCCTCTGAAAGAGGGGAAAATATCAGCATTCCCCGTCTGCAGTCATTATAACCACTCCTTTACATATCAGAATCAGAAATGATTGAAAGCTATATGGAAAAAAAATCCCAATACAAGAAAGTAAACATCCTGGTAACTCCTGTTTTGCTTTGTTTTCCACAATATAAGGACTGTACAACCTCATTTTCCCTTCCTCTTCCTCTATGTGCACCACTGGTTACCTCCAATGTCCTCAGGACAGTGAGAAGTGTACGCAGGAAGCTCACTGCCCTGGACTTCAAGAGAAGAGACTTTAACCTCTTCAGGAACCTGCTTAGCAAGGTTCCGTGTGATATAGCCCTAGAGGGCAGGGGGGCCCAAGACTGTTAGTTGATATTCAAGGATCACCTTCCCCAAGATCAGAAGTGTTGCATCCCGACTAGACGGAAATGCAGCATAAGGGCCAGGAGACCTTCTTGGATGGATATAGAGGGGAAAAAAGAGGCTTATAAAAGGTGGAAGCAAGGACAGGCAGCCTGAGAAGAATACAGGGATGTTGTCTGGGAAGCTAGGTACCAGGTCAGGAAAGCTAAGGCCCAGCTAGAATTAAATATGGCAAGGGATGTGAAAGATAAAAGGAAGGGCTTCTACAGGTACATAGCAAATAAAAGAAAGACTAGGGACAACGTAGGCCCTCTCTGGAAGCTATTGGGAGAACTGGCTACCCTGGATTTGGAGAAGGCTGAGGTTCTCAAAGACTTCGTTGCCTCGGTCTTCACTGGCAAAGGCTCTGACCACACCGCCCAAGTACAGACACATGGACTGCAAAAATGAAGACCTTAGGCCCACCGTAGGAGCAGATTAGGTTCGAGACCTTAGGCATAAGTTACTAATGACTTTGCTAATTAAGATACAGTGTGAAGAATCACTCATTACTTAAAGAAAATAAAATATATGCTCTGAAGTTTACTTGTATAGATTTTAAAAGTCAGTGAACAGAATTTCCGGAAAAACTACTCATATTTTCCAAAGAAATATATGTCTGAGCCAAGGCAAAATTTGGAAATAATAATTTTGAAATTATCTTTAAAAATGAATGATTTAAGAAGCTAGAGCAGAAACTGGGGAAAAAAAAAATCTGACAGCAGTCCTGGAAATTTTAGGAGACTGTAATATTTCAAAAATGAAGCTTGTTCTGTGCCAGCATTGATTTCAGCTCATGTTCATTTTCTCATCATCCAACAGCACCAAGTCCTTGTCCACAGGGCTGCTCTGAATCTCTTCTCTGCCCAACCTGCATCTGTGCCTGGGATTGCCCCGACCCAGGTGCAGGACCTTGCACTTGGCTTGGTTAAACTTCATAAGGTTGGCATCAGCCCACCTCACAAGCGTGTCAAAGTCCCTCTGGATGGCATCCCTTCCCTCCAGCGTATCAACCAAACCACACAGCTTGGTGTCATCGGCAAACTTGCTGAGGGCGCACTCAATCCCACAGTCCATGTTGCCAACAAAGATGTTGAACAAGACCGGTCCCAACACCGATCCCTGGGGGACACCACTCCTTACTGGTCTCCAGCCAGACGCTGAGCCATTGACCACAACTCTTTGCGTGCGGCCATCCAGCCAGTTCTTTATCCACCGAGTGGTCCATCTGTCAAATTGATGTCTCTCCAATTTAGAGACAAGGATGTTGTGGGGGACAGTGTCGAATGCTTTGCACAAGTCCAGGTAGATGACGTCAGCTGCTTTTCAGTTCCGTAGCCCCATCGTAGAAGGCCACCAAATTGATCAGACAGGATTTCCCCTTAGTGAAGCCGTGCTGGCTGTCACCAACCCCCTCATTGTTTTTCACGTGATTTAGCATGCTTTTCAGGAGAATCTGCTCCACGATTTTGCCAGGCACAGAGGTGAGACTGACTGGTCTGTAATTCCCTGGGTCATCCATTTTCCCCTTCTTGAAAATGGGGTTATATTTCCCTTTTTCCAGTCGTCGGGAACTTCACCTGACTGCTTCCGCCTTCTCCAAATCCAGGGTAGCCAGTTCTCCTGATAGCTTATGGAGAGGGCCCATGTTGTCCCTAGTCTGTCTTTTATTCACTATGTACCTATAGAATCCCTTCCTGTTATCTTTCACATTCCTTGACAAATTTAATTCTATCTGGGCCTTAGCTTTCTTAACCTGGTCCCTAGCTTCCCGGACAACATCCCTGTATTCTTCCCAGGCCTCCTGTCCTTGCTTCCACCTTTTATAAGTCTCAATTTTCCTTCAAATTTTCCTCAGCAGCTCCTTGTCCATCCATGGAGGTTTCCTGGCCCTCCTGCCACACTTTCTTCTAATCGAGACACAGCGCTCCTGAGCTTGTAGCAGGTGATCCTTAAATATCAACCAACAGTCTTGGGCCCCCCTGCCCTCTAGGGCTATATCCCATGGAACCTTACTAAGTAGGCTCCTGAAGAGGCCAAATATCACTTTTTTTTTTTTTTTTAAATTTTGTAGACAAATGAGCACATACCTCAGATGTCTCATCTGAGTAATGTGTGTAACGATATTTTTGTCCTTTGTAATGTACTTTGAAATCCTTCAGAATATGTGCTACATGAGGATTAGACATTCTTACAGCATTATATATCTTTTTTGTGGGGGAGTAGGGAATGGATGCCCACATTGCTGTAAACTTAAAAGTAAAGGAATAATTCAGAAGAAAAAAAAATAGGGAAAATGGATCAAGAATTCTGTGCAAAACGTAGCTGGATGTGATGGATGAAGGTTTAGCTACTTTTCATAGTGACAGATAAGTAATGAGGTTGAACTGCTGCAGTATTGTCTGGAAATAGAATAGATGACATTCTTAAGAGGCTCAAATTGATTCTTAATAGGTCAGGCAGTCTGCTGAAACTGTGGAATAATAAAACTAGTACTTTTATTATGACCTCCATCTAAAGCACACTAAACACTCTGGGAAGGTATGTGGACGTTTCTAAATCTATGCTTTGGCTAGACAGTTTGGGAAAAGTAATTTGCACAGGGTTTGAGGGTCAGGCTCTGGTATGGTTGGTATAAAACCAAACCAAATGAGGTTCCAGCTCTGTCTCACAGGTGTTTAACAGTTTCGCCATCCATTTAAGCCAGTTCCTCAAATGCTAGATGTGCTAAAGAACATATATGGAAAAATGTAATAATAATAGTAATTATTAGTCGTATTTGGAAAAGCACGTGCGTGTGTGTTTATGCACGCAGGCACATACATATCTTCTTACGCTGATTCTGATGACAGAGTTCTTAGGTCATCGTATCATCCAAACCGTGTGTGGGCACCATTTATAACAGCATATTCTGCTCTGGGCATGTATAGTGATAACTAGATGCGTTAAAGTTGCAGAGTTCTTCCTTCAGAAGGAGTATTCAGTTTGAAGTAGAAAAAACGAAGCACACAGTTGCAATAAATATGAGGTGAAGAGAGCACTGCAAGATAAAGATAACAGAGCCAAAGACCAGGAGAGATGTTTATACTTAAGGATGGCTCTTGTTCATGTCCATTATGAAATAGCGTGAAAAGCATAAAATTGGCAGGAACTCTGTTGTTACTAGGTGCATCTGGAAGCTTATCATAGAAAAGTTATCTATCTGCATGATATGATTAACTCCATCTAGCATCTATATATAGCCATGGGAGTTTTTTATATTACGATATTAGCAAGGATATTCTTTTGCTTTGGCTGTAGTAGATAGAGCCCTATGAAAGTAGAAACCTGGGCTATTATTTCTGTTATTTGATTATGCAGTGCAAGGTGCAATAGGCTCCTCATCTCTGGTAATAGAAATAATGTCAATCGAATAAAGAGAAGACAGACACTTGTGACAAATTACTATTTCTAATACGTTTAGTTTTCATACAGCCTCTTGCATTTTTGTTAGTGATTTGGGTAACTGCCCTCCTCGCTGCCCAGTTTCTATCTGCAAATGCCCATTTCATCATATGCAGAGATTTGGTGTGGTTACTGATGTAGAAGTAAAAAAAAAAAAAAAAAGGTGAAGCCCATTCAAATTTCTCTCAGATGATGATTTTAACTTGTTGAATATTGCAACACACGTATACTGCAATGCCACGGAGAGACTGGATCAGAGACTGGAAACCTTTTCATTTGGAGGTAGGATAAAGACAACAAAAAAGTGCTTCTTGGTTATTGGAAACCAAGCACTGAAGGTAATTTTTTCCCTCTCCAACCCATGTATGTCCTGTTGCAGTAGAAAAGAAACAAGGTGTGACTAAAGGTGGCAGAGTGCTAACTGAAAACCAGTGCTTAAAAGACACTGTTATATATCATGAAAGAGTAGATCTGCTCCCACCTCTGTTCCATCTCTGCTCTAGAGCTGAGTCAGATACTTGTACTCTCTGCCCTTTAGTTTCTCTGCTCTTGATGGGTATGTAGCCATATTTATTTAAAGAGATGCAGAGACATAATTTATTAATATTTGAAGCATTCTTTGAGATCACTGGGAAGCTGGGAAAGACATTGGTCTTATTAAATAATGTCCTTGTTCAAGACAAAAATGAAGCAGTTTTTCTGCTAGGTGGGTAGAAGTTTGTACAAAGATCTTTATTTTTGAAAGGGAAAAAAGGTAGACCGCTTGGCCTTCAGACCTGGAGATCTGAAACTGCATCAGCACTTCCAGAGAGGAAATACAGCAATCTCTTCAAAGTAGCAGAGGGGGAAATGCAGTATTAACCAAGGGTGAATTGGAACAAGCACTGTTTTGCACTGTGGTAGTTATAATCATTAAAACAAGGGGCATGGGGAAGAGATGAATTCTTAATCTTTTGATCTCTTAAGACCTCTATGGAGGAAACATTTTAGACAAAAGTTATTGGGCTCAACAAAAGAGTAATGGTAAAAATTAAAGCTCTATGATGTATAAAAGATAGTTGATCTACTAGTCCCTCTACGTGTGTGGTTCATTTCGCACGACATTTGATGTCTACGATGAGATGCCTAAGGTGGAACCGGTCACCCTGGACTCCCTTTTTAGTCATCATTCAGCCAGTCTTTGATTCACCTCACTGTCCAGTCATCTAACCCACATTTCCTAAGCTTACCTACGAGGATGTTATGGGAGACAGTGTCAAAAGCCTTGCTGAAGTGAAGGTAGAAAACATCCACTGCTCTCCCCTCATCGACCCACCTTGCCGTGTTGTCATAGAAGGCTATCAGATTGGTCAAGCAAAGATGGGAGTAACGTTGGCTACCCTTGTAACCGTCTAGATAAGAGCAAAGCCAGGCCTGAATTCATGGCTGCTTTAACTTAAGCTTATACTCAAAAGTACTCCACACAATGCCGATAACAGACCTTTAGTGCATAGCAAAAGGTCAACCTGAGATTTTCAAGACTGAATGAATGAATCTCGTGACACCGAGGTTAAGTGGAAAATGCTACGGTCACCTGCCTTCTGAAAAATCAGACTGTTTTGGTCCTTCGCAAGGAGCTCCTAAGAACTTGAGAAGCTCCAGGTGATTTGTTCCTCTTGAAAAAGCTTTCTCTTCAGTTTCTGCTTTCTGGACATGCATGAAAACATGTTACTGGAGAAGAAAACCCTTTGAGAGGAAGAAGAAAACAAAGATTTCTGGTTCCAACACATGAATGGAAGTGTTCAAGGCCAGGTTGGATGGGGCTTTGAGCTACCTGGTCTCGTGGAAGGTGTCCCTGCCCATGGCAGAGGGTGTTGGAACTAGATGATCTTTAAGGTCCCTTCCAACCCAAACCATTCTATGATTCTATGAATAAATAATCCTGGCTCAGCTCATCCTTTTGCTCAAAACTGAGCATTTCCTCTTTTTTCCCAGTGGGACAGCTGCAAACTGCTTACTTGAAGGCTCTAATCAGAACTATAGGTTGGAGATATTTAATGTATTTTTATGAGTGCACTGAGCTTTCCTGGGCTAGCATTGCTCTGTAAATCAAAGTTGCCAAGCAGAGGAGACACCAGGTTCAGGGGAATGTAACTCCGGGCTGATGGCATACAGGCTGAGCTGTCATTGACATGAGATGTGGTCATTCATAGGAGGAGCCTGTGGTCAAGTCAAGTCAGTTCATAATTTCAAGTGTCTGAAATGGTTTAAGGAAGTCCTTCAGGTCCTCAGTGACTCTAACCAGGGAAGAGGGATCACAAGCCAGTGTATGACACTTGCTGGTAATACAAACAACAATAGTGTCTTCTGATAAACCCCATTGAGTCTAGTTCAAAACTGATGTAGGAGCTTTAATTCCAATTAAAATACTAATGGAAAACATGTCAGCAGGCACTAACATGAAATTAATCGCTATCATCCCAGACAAGGGGATCTTCCAGAGCAGATTGTCAAATTTATCACTCCCAGAGTTTACTCCTTCCTCAGCTCCCTCAGTCCTCAATAGCACAAAGCCCAAACACCACCACACTCACAAGGGTGAGGATAATTTGGTAGACATTGAAAGAGAGGCAGGAATTACAACAAAGCTGCAGGGGGACTACCTGAGAGAAAGACAGCGTGAGGTGGGAGTGGGTTAATTAAAAGCAAAACATCGCCTGTATGTGTCCATTCACTGAACATAAATCACAGACTGGTGCAAGTCTCGTGCAAATCACAAGGACCTTAACTGAAACTACCCAAGGTCCTTCCAGATTTGCACTCTCATTGCTACGTAGCTCTGTCTTCCCTGAGATATTTGTGCATTTTTTTCAATACAGAGGTGTGGAGACAGTATTCTCACAGGAGAACGGATATCTGGTACATGAGCTCTGAATAACTCTGAAAGATACAGCAAGGCTGTGGGAGGCCCGAGGAAGCCTAAGCAAGCAAGATAAGAAGAAGCTGTAATTCACTGAGTTATGAGAGCTGTGGACTGTTGGCAAGCGTTTGAGGTCAAGTTCTCACACCTGTGCTTAACCAATTATATGTTAGTCACTAAGGGTCTTCTAGACAAGTATCCAATCATGATATGCCAAATTGTTGTAGGTGTGTGTAAGCAATAGTATATAAGGAGTTAATGCTTTGCAATAAATGGCTTTTTGTCTGATCATATTGGTCTCTGACTGAGTCCGTTCTGTGGCACAGAGGAACTGAAGTTCAGGCTTTTGCATTATAATTGTTTTGAGAATACCTATCTAAAGCACTTATCCTTAAGGAAAAGACAAAGCAATGCACATAGATTACTGAAGTGTCCAAAGTTGTTCACATGGTTGCAAATCATAGTATTTCATGCAGTCCTGGTAAAGCATCATGATTTGCTAAGTAGTTCATAAATTCCAAAGTTATTCCAAATTAATATTACTACCAGCTCAATTGCTGCAACTCCTGGGACAGGAGTTTTTCCACAGTTGAAATGATGGAGGGGGTGAGATTGTCTTCAAGCTGATGACTCACACTTCATCTATTGTTGGTGCCGCTGCTTCCCTCCAGTTCATTGTTGCCAATGAGTTGGCATATGATGATGGCGTACTCCGTGTAAATTTCTGCCACGTGGGTCGCGTACATTCAACTTAACCTGGATCTTAATCCGGTGGCTCCCCGGCATCCGAATCAGGGAGCGATGATCTATCCAGCTCCACACTTGTACAGACCCACATCTCGGCTATTAACAGTAAGTGCCCTGTTGCTCGAGAGGGAAGATATAGGAGGTACACGCAACATGGCGCCCTAAGGTTTTACCTGCAGGATCATGGAGAAGACACGAGAAAGTGGGATGAAAAACCTACCTCGGTTTGGGAGGAAAGGGTGCATGAACTGAAAAGGAAAACAACGGTCAGTGATGGTCCTCCCAAGAAAGTTGCTGCTCCCATCTCTGGTAGGCAGTTTCCCAGAAGGAGTGGAAGAGCTCAGTTTCCCAGAAGGAGTGAAAGAGCTGTGTTTACTCTGACACCTATGAAAAGGAATTCTAATCCCTTTGTACAAGGAGCAAGTGAAGAATCTTATGATTTGCTATTAGAGGGGCCCTGCCTCCAGCCAGGTGGAGGAGTGGGACAACCAGTTTTACTGGACTGAGGGGATGAGGTTGCCTGGCATAAAAGTCCCACAGGAGTATAAGGATCTAGTAGACACCGGTGCTCAGTGTACCCTAATGCCATCAAGCTATAAAGGGGTAGCACCCATTTTTATTACTTCGGTGACAGGAGGATCCCAACAGATGACTGTACTGGAGGCTGAATTTTGTTTGAGCACCCAATCATGACTGGTCCAGAGGCACCATGCATCCTTGGCATAGACTACCTCAGGAGAGGGTACTTCAAAGACCCAAAAGGGTACCAATGGGCTTTTGGTGTTGCTGCTTTGGAGACTGAGGAAATTGAGCCGTTATCTACCTTGCCTGGTCTTTCAGAGGATCCTTCTGTTGTGGGGTTGCTGAAGGTCGAAGAACAAGTGCCAGTTGCAACCTCAACAGTGCACCGGCGGCAATAGCGCACCAACCGAGACTCCCTGATTCCCGTCCATAAGCTGATGCGTAGACTGGAGAGCCAAGGAGTGAACAACAGGACCCGCTCACCCTTTAATAGCCCCATATGGCCAGCGCTAAAGTCTAACGGAGAGCGGAGACTAACAGTAGACTATCGTGGCCTGAACGAAGTCACACCACCATTGAGTGCTGCCATACCGGACAAGCTAGAACTTCAGTATGAATTAGAGTCAAAGGCAGCCAAGTGGGATGCCATAACTGATATTGCCAATGCATTTTTCTCAATTCCTTTGGCAGCAGAGTGCAGGCCACAATTTGCTTTCACATGGAGGGGCGCCCAGTACACTTGGAATCGGCTGCCCCAGGGGTGGAAACACAGCCCTACCATCTGCCATGGACTGATCCAAACTGTACTGGAACAAGGGCAACCTCCAGAACATCTGTAATACTTTGATGACGACATTGTGAAGGGCAATAGAGCGGAAGAAGTTTTTGAGAAAGGGAGGAAAATAATCCAAATCCTTGTGAAGGGAGATTTTGACATAAAGTCAAGGGACCTGCACAGGAGATTCAGATAGCCTTCTCTATCACATGACCTGGAAGAATGATTTCAAGGGGGGCCCTGAGCATCAACAAGCCTGGTCGGCGTGGGTATCGGCCTGGGTATTGGTCAGCGGGTGGTGAGCAACTGTACTGTGCGTCACTTTTATTTACTGTTGGTTTTTTTTTCCCTTTCCCCTTTTAGTTTTATACCCATGGGATTTACATTCTTTCGATTCTCCTCCCCATGCCTCCGGGAGCGAGGGTGGGGGTAAGAAGCAGGGAGTGAGCAGGTGGCTGCATGGTTCTGAATTACCGGCTGGGTTTAAACCACAACAATGCTATATAACACTTCTATGGTAGCTAGATGCCCATCTCTGCCACTATGGACTTGGGAAAAAAAATATGGTGAGCGCTAGCCTCAGGGGCAGGGCCCGGTCTGGCAGCTTTGCTCTGGCTGCCCCGGCAGTGGCCAGCATTGCCACCCAGACAGAACAGATGAGAGGAGAGGCTGCAGCGCAGACCTAGGAGTGTAGTAAGTGCCTCCACTTGTCTCTTGAGGCAAGGATGCATAATGGGCAGGGCTGCATTCATTGTGCCCTGGTGGAGGGCCTCCTGCAGCAGGTGGCTGAGCTGCAGGAGACTGCCAGTCAGTGTGTTATCAGCCATCAGTGTGTTATCAGCATTATTCTCAGACTAAAGCCAAAACACAGCACTGTACAGTTTGGATCAGTCCATGGTAGATGTTAGGGCTGTGTTTCCACCCCTGGGGCAGCCGATTCCAAGTGTACTGGGCACCCCTCCATGTGAAAGCAAATTGTGGCCTGCACTCTGCTGCCAAAGGAATTGAGAAAAATGCATTGGCAATATCAGTTATGGCATCCCTATTGTTTGACCTCAGGCAGTTTCAGTTAAGGTCCTTGTGATTTGCACGAGATTTGTACCAGTCTGTGATTTATGTTCAGTGAATGGATGCATACAGGCCATGTATTGCTTTTAATTGCACCCATGGGTGCATCCTATCGGGGCCCATGGATTTCTACAGTGAGATCACAGAATCATAAGGTTTGGAAGGGACCTCTGGAGATCATCTAGTCCAACCCCCATGCCAAGGTAGGGCCACCTAGAGCAGGTTAAACAGGAACGCATCCAGGTGGGTTTTGAATGTCTCCAGAGAGGGAGATTCCATGACACTCCTGGAACAACCCGTTCCAGTGCTCTGCCACCCTCAACGTAAGGAAGTCCTTCCTCACACTGAGGTGACCCTTGCTGTGTTTTAGTTTATGGCCATTGCTCCTTGTCCTGTTGCTGGACACCACTGAAAAAAGTCTGGCACCATCTTCTTGGCACTGGCCTCTGAGATATTTCTATGCATTAATGAGATCCCCTCTCAGTCCTCTCTTCTCTAGAATAAACAGGCACAGCTCCTGCAGTCTGTTCTCATAAAAGAGATGCTTCAGGCCCCTGATCATTCAAGGATCACCTACTCCAAGCTCAGGAATGTTGCGTCCGAACAAGAAAAAAACGGGGCAAGAAGGTCAGTAGGTCTCCGTGGTTGAATAAATAGATGCTGAGCAAACTCGGAAGGAGAAAAGAAGATTATAGATGGCAGAAGCAAGGACAGGCGGCCTGGGAGGAACACAGACTTTGTCTTTTAAGCTAGGGATCAGGTCAGGAAAGCTAAGGCCCAGTTAAAAATGAGTCTACTGGGCTGCATCAAAAGAATTGTGACCAGCAGGTCAAAGGAGGTGATCCTGCCTCTCTACTCTGCTCTTGTGAGACCCCACTTAGAGTGTTGTGTGCAGTTATAGTGTTCTCAACATAAGAAGGATGTGGAACTGTTGGAGCAAGTCCAGAGAAAGGCCATGAGGATGATAAGGGGGCTAGAGCACCTCCCTTACAAAGTCAGGCTAAGAAAGTTGGGGCTGTTCAGCCTGGAGAAGAGAAGGCTGCATGGAGACCTCATAGCAGCCTTCCAGTATCTGAAAGGGGGCTATAGGGATGTTGGGGATGGACTCTTCATTAGGGACTGTAGTGACAGGACAAGGGGTAACGGGTTAAAACTTAACAGGGGAAGATTAGATTGGATATAAGGAAGAAGTTCCTTACTGTGAGGGTGGTGAGGCACTGGAACAGATTGCCCCAAGAAGTGATAAATGCTCCATCCCTGGTGGTGTTCAAGGCCAGGTTGGACAGGGCCTTGGGAGTCATAGTCTAGTGTGAGGCGTCCCTGCCCATGGCAGGGGGTCAGAACTAGATGATCTTAAGGTCCTTTCCAACGCTAGCCATTCTATGATTCTACAGTTTTTGGGAGTTAAGTCTCTCCAGCCTATCCCTAACCCAACCCTCTATGACCAGGGTGAAGTCTTCCTTTCTCTGGTCTTCTTCTCTTACCTCCAAAATCTGGGACTCCTGAGAGCCGTCCTCAGCAGTATAGACTGAGGCATTGTGAAGGCATTCCGGAATTCTGGTTTCTCTTTATCTTCCATTACCAGGACACTAATCTGATTCAGTAGCAGCCCCATATTTTCTCTTATCTTCCTTGTGCTGCTGATATACTTGTATGTAGAAGCCCTTCTTGTTGTCCTTGATGTCCTCTGCCAGATTTAATTCGAAATGGGCCTTGGTCTTCCTTGTCACATCCCTGCATACCCTGACAATGTTCCTATAGTCCCTCTACTTGGTCTGATGCTTCAGCACATTTTCAGATTACTAAATTGGAAATAATAATGTGAGCATCTGTGCACCGTAAGTTTCTGCTATGATTTTTAAAAGCCTGTAGTGCTTTGCATTGAAAGAATTCTTGTAGTCTTCCTTTAGTATAGGAATTGCAGCATTACCCTCAATGCTTTTTTTTTCAGCCAGTGGGGTAAATGTAAATGGTTTATCCATTGAGGTCACTTATTCTATTAGAGATAAACAATTTGCTTATAAATTGAGTCCTTAAATGTCAGGGAGATGCTGCATTCACATCAAAACAGGCATTTGGAGAAGCTCATAAAAGCTGTGAGCTCCAGTCGGCTCATTGTTCTTTTAATAGGCACTTGAGTTAGCAGTTACTGACCACCAGATTAATTCTGTCAGAGCATCCTGATTTCAAAGCCTGCCCCATTTGCGATAGTCTACAGGATGAGTGGAATTTAAGAAGCTTTATACTCCCAGTATAAAAAAAAAGTGATCCCTCTCCCCTCCAGAAACTTCTGGATTACTGCAGAAACATGGAAGAATGGGAAAGATGTAGATAGACTTGATGTCTCTTCCTATCATTGCACAATTATGCCCTGTAGTGTTTTCTCTATTTCCTATTATTTTTTCGATACCCTGAATTTCCTTTCATTTCATCCCTTTCCTCCTACTTGTGTTGTGAAAAGCCAACCATCTCTTCAGCTGTTGATAACAAAGTTTCGAGACTGAGAGTTTTGGCATTCAATGGGCTCTGTTTTACAATGGAGACTGCACCGATATTACTGATTACACCTGCACTTGAATAAAAAGATTAGCTTTTTGCCCATGGCAAAAATCCCATGGGGATTGGAACTAGATGATCTTAAGTTCTTTTCCAACTATTCTATGATTCTATGTTTAAACAATACTTTGGTTCTCTGACTCATTTGGTCTTCAGACTCCCATCAGGACATGGCTAGAAGTGCTCATGACTAACAAAACCAGTGTCTGCACGTGATTTGAGACGCAGTCTTCCCTGTTAATTCTTACTAGGGTCCACTCTTCTCTTCTAAACACACAAAAATTTGAGAGTCTCCCTTGTGTATTTTTGGGTTGCTCAGAAACAAGCTATTTATATGCTGAGACAATGAAGTAGGTGTTTTATTTTTTGTTAAACTTCATTACCAACTTTTACTTCTTTTTAGACATGCATGTTTTATGCTGGAAATGCCAAATTTAGCTTCAATTTTATTTTTTTACATTTTTAGTTGGAAGGCATTTTCTATTCAGAAACCTAATGTGAAGTATGGTACTTTTTACCAGCAGCAAGCCCTAGGAAGTTTTCTGCAGGACCAACTGCTGCAGTTATTAACTTGTATTGATATATTCCTGTCGTGGTTTAAACCAAGTCCCCCAACTCCTGGAGAGTTAGGAAGGAGAATCCAAGGAATGTAGCCCCCACGGATTGAGATAAGAACGGTTTAATAGCTAAGGCATAACACAATAATAATGATACAGCCAATAACAAGCGAAAAGAATACAACACCTCACCAGCCACCGACCCATAACTCACTCCACCCTGCCCAGCTGAGCACCGCGTGCTCCCTCCTCCATTTTCCTCTAGAGCTCTCCCCCTCCAGCTCTCTCTTTCCCAGTATGCATCCTGGGCATCACGTGCTATGGTATGGAATACCTCATTGGCTAGCCTGGGTCACGTGTCCTGTCTCTCCTTCCTCCCGGCCTCCCCTCCTCCACCTGGCTGGAAAAAACCTTGAACAAAAACACCCTTAAAACATGCTCAAACCATGACAATTCCTAAGAAAAACATTGCCTGGTTTTTTTTGGGTTTGTTTTTTTTTTTTTTAGAAGCATGGCACAGTAAAGAGATGTTAATGTTTTCTGAAGCTTCTAGTTTGCACAAGTGGGAGAGGGGTAGCCCATTGTAGCCATTCTCCTTTATATAATGATTCTGTGATTCTTTGATGAAGTACTTCAACAATTTAGTGCTCTAGATTTATGGACTAAGTTGTCCAGCTGAATGACTACATCTTTCATCATTGGTAGAGGACAAGTTTTCTAATAGAGTCGATGCCTATAGTATGATGCACCCACACTAAAAACCTGCTGGCTCTGTATGTCATGTGTGTGGGTCGCCTCATCCACAGCAAGGGAAAAAAAACTGATTTATCAACTGCCTTCATGAATGTTTATTGTGTCCTTGGAAGCACCTTTGCTGACCATAAGATTTCAGGAGGGCATTTTACATATTTTCAATAATTTCAGATTGCACACTTTTTCGGAGTTTCATAATTAACATGGAGCTTCTTTTTTCATCTGAGAAGAGTGCAATGATCCTTTGTGGTCTTTTGTCAGTATTCATTTAAACAGTACTTCAAATGATAATAGTCTTTCCATTAAAACAATTTGTCTAAAATGCAGAGGGGGAAAAAGGGCAATGACACATTTTTCCTCCTAACTTACAGGAGGATATTTTTGCTTTGTCTAAAATGGGATCCTTCTCTCATTTTCAGTTACCACTGGACCCTGAACCTCAGCTGCCCCATGTGCAAAATACAATCTTCACAGGCAGGAAGAAAGCCTGGCTAATACCTTAGGAGGGTCTGTGTCTGTGCATATCTTTTGGGCCAGACTCACGGTTCCAGGAAGAGCAGTTGGGGGCTGGTGGGGTGAGAGATCTCTGATATTCTGCACACACACAAATGGGAAGTTGTGTCAGGGACAATAGATAATGGTCCGTGGTGAAACACACCAAGATTGAAAAGTACTGTAGTACTGTTTGTCCACTTTGGCTCCTTCCCAGAGAGTTCTGCTTTGGCTGCTCCCCGGATAGTCCAGCTTTAGAACTCCCCGGAAAATCCCGACCCTTGGAGACCTTTCTAGATATTGCTGGACACTTCTTCTGATGTATTCTGTCCCCCTGTGTCAGAATGAGTGTGCATTTTTGTTAGTATAAAAGCCTGAGCCTCATGCAATGGGGGGAGGCAGAACCTCATACCACCCAGGTCAATGCTGCCTCTGTGGGGACACCCGCTAAGGTTGAGCCTGCCACCTTGCACTGCGATGATGTTTCTTGGCGCTGGTTTCCTGATCATCCTCACAGGGTCCTTGGGGGTGGTAATGTAACCAAACATCAGAAGTATCCTTTACTGTATCCATTAATATCTCTATATTTTCCTATATTAATAAACTAGCTGTGAGTTCTCTATTTGTGTCTCATTTCTCTCACCTGGAATCCTCAAACTCTGGAACATAAACAGGGATGAGGATGGGATTCCAGATCATAGAATCATAGAATAGTTAGGATTGGAAAGGACCTCAAGATCATCTAGCTCCAACCCCCCTGCCACCAGCAGGGACACCTCACATTAAACCATATCACCCAAGGCTTCAACCAACCTGTTCTTGAACACTGCCAGGGATGTAGCATTCACAACCTCCCTGGGCAACCCATTCCAGTACCTCACCACCCTCACAGGAAAGAATTTCTTCCTTATATCCAGTCTAAACCTCTGCTGTTTAAATTTCAAACCATTACTCCTTGTCCTATCACTACAGTCCCTAATGAATAGTCCCTCCCCAGCATCCCTGTAGGCCCCCTTCAGATACTGGAAGGCTGCTATGAGGTCTCCACGCAGCCTTCTCTTCTCCAGGCTGAACAGCCCCAACTTTCTCAGCCTGTCTTCATATGGGAGGTGCTCCAGTCCCCTGAGCATCCTCGTGGCCCTCCTCTGGACTTGTTCTAACAGTACCATCTCCTTTTTATGTTGAGGACACTAAAACTGCACACAATACTCCAAGTGAGGTCTCACGAGAGCAGAGTAGAGGGGCAGGATCACCTCCTTTGACCTGCTGGTCATGCTCCTCTTGATGCAGCCCAGGATACGGTTGGCTTTCTGGGCTGTGAGTGCACACCGCTGGCTCATGTTCATTTTCTCATTGACTAACACCCCCAAGTACTTCTCCGCAGGACTACCATGAATTTCCTTTTTGCCCAACCTGTAGCTGTGCCTGGGATTGCTCCCACCCAGGTGTAGGTCCTTGCACTTGGCATGGTTAAACTTCACGAGGTTGGCAACAGCCCACCTCACAAGCGTGTCAAGGTCCCTCTGAATGGCATTCCTTCCCTTTAGCGTATCAACAGAACCACACAGCTTGGTGTCATCGGCAAACTTGATGAGGGCACACTCAATCCCACAGTCCATGTTGCCAACAAAGATGTTGAACAAGACCGGTCCCAACACCGATCCCTGGGGGACACCACTCCTCACTGGTCTCCAGCCAGACACTGAGCCATTGACCACAACTCCAGCCAGTTCTTTATCCACCGAGTGGTCCATCTGTCAAATTGATGTCTCTCCAATTTAGAGACAAGGATGTCGTGGGGGACAGTGTCGAACACTTTGCACAAGTCCAGGTAGATGACGTCAGCTGCTTTTCACCCCTGTCCATCACTTTTGTAGCCCCGTCATAGAAGGCCACCAAATTGGTCAGGCAGGATTTTCCCCTAGTAAAGCCATGCTGGCTGTCACCAAGCACATTTCTCTTTTTCATGTGCCCTAGCATGCCTTCCAAGAGAATCTGCTCCCAGATTTCGCCAGGCACAGAGGTGAGACTGACTGGTCTGTAATTCCCCAGGTCATCCGTTTTCCCCTTTTTGAAAATGGGGGTTATATTTCCCTGAGAGTGAGTGAGAGAAATAGTTGGGTATAGTAAGAATTACTGGGTCTGGGTAGCAGAGTACACCGCTACCAGGTTATGCCACGTAGTACTATGAAGTGGGGGTGCACAGCTACCAGATTGTGCCACATTCTGTACATGGGGCCATGTAGTGGGTAATGATTGTCTGGATTTTATTTGTGTTTCAAGTATTGTAGTTGTGTGGAGTGTGCTTGTGGGTTCCCTTGTATGTGTGTGTTGAGGGCAGGGCTTGGCCAATGGAGTGTGTAGCTGCACCAAGAGATGCTGTTCTCTGTATTTTCGTTGTCAGACTTGCGTAGAAGTTTTTAATGGGTAGCTGATTAACATTCTGGACAAGAAAGGGTTAAAGCAAAAGTGTGGTTGCAGGCAGGCATTTGTAGCTGCTGCATAGCAGGGTGAGCGACTCAAGAAAAAAATGGGGGGGTGTATGTTTGTGTAAAATGGCGGTGAGGCCCCTTTTGTTATTTGATAGAGTTGGGTAACCATGTTCAAAAAGAAGCTGCCATCTGATTCGTCTCCCTGGTGCTCCACTGGTGGAATGGCCAGGATGGACACCGGAGCTGTGGAGTACTTTGTCGGATAGGTAGGAAAACCTGTACTCAGGTGGGGCCAGAGTCATGGAGTGAAAAAAAAAAAATGCCCTCTCAATCTATTGAAGTATTGGGGGCAGTTTGTAGAGACACCACAAATCCTGAAGAGTACCTGCAACATGATGGGCGCATGGGAGGAGCCTTGCTTAGTGTGTTTAAAGTAACCTGGGGGGTAAATCCAAGACTTGGAAGAACAGATAAATCAGTTGATACAAGAAATACTAACTGAAAAAAAAAAAAAGCGAGAGGGGTAACGCAACCACAGTCTTTATTAGCTGCCAGCCAAGCAGCATCAGGGTGGCAGCCAAAAAACAAAACAAAACAAAAAAAAAAAAAAACAAAAACCACAAAAACCAACCCTAGAGAAATTAGCAACACCATATGCTGTGCCAGCTGAGTGGCAGCGAAGACGCCCAAAGCCCGGTGCTGATGCGGGACTGTGGAAACGGGCAGTAGCAACCCAACTAGACTGGGATCCAGAGACATGGAATGGAGATATTTGGGATGTCAGTGAGTCAGAATCAAATACCAGAGACGAGGCAGATGTGAACAAAGTAGCCCGTGCAGCTCCTGTGTTTAAATGTAAGATGATTATCAGAGCAAACAGACAAGTAAGAACAGATGAACTGACAGACTATAGTCCCAAGGAGATTAGTAACTTATTGGATAAACATAAGCAGAGGCCAGGGGAGAAACCCCAGAACTGGCCAGCTCGCCTCATGGAGGAAGAAGTAGATATTGTATTGCTAGACAGACTGGATGTGAAGAAAAGATGAAAAAAAACCCAACAAACCAAAACAAAAAAAAAAACAAACCACAAGAAAACCCCCAAAAAACAAGAAAACAACCCCATACTAGTGTCAGAACAAGGAAACCCCATTGAACAAGTGATTGAAAAGCTAAGCCAGTTAAGGGATTTACCATGACTATTTTTTACCAGGACTATTGAAGTAAGCTCAAGAAAATGGATGAAAAGAATCTGATTACTGTCCACCAAGATGCGGAAAAGATATACTAAATTCTGGAAAGAGTGAAGAAAGACAGAGAACATCAGTGATGGGACACTCTCTTCAGATGGTCACCCACAGCTACAGGAAGTCTGAAGAGTGTTTCATCCTGTTGTTGTTTTATTGATATTAATCCTTTCAGTATTTTGTGTATTGTTTCAAGCTTGTTCTGCAGCCAGTGTGCTGTCAACAGCACATAAGGGATTTGATTCAGTGATGCTGTCAGCGTGAGTCCCTGAATAGGTTAATTGAATCATCCTCCGATACAGTGGGCTGTCCAGTAGGGTTCCACAATGGGACACAGACAGGCTGGTCAGACACAAGGGTCTTGTACTTCTTGAGACACTGACAGGCTGATCAAATATAAAGGGTTCAAGGAAACCCCCCTTATAATTTGACAATGTGGTCTGAGCCATCGGGGTTAGTCAGTATTGCTTTTGATTCCGCATGTACATCAGTGAACATGAAGTGCCAGACACCTCTGCCCTCCAGCAGCACCGAAACTCCTCTTCATCTACTGTCAAGATGTTGGAGCAGAGGCTCATAGGGCTTCTGTATTGGCTGCTGCACTAATTATTTTGGTTTTATTGGTCATATTAGGTCACATTCCAACCTGCCTGTCCTTTTAACTGCAAGTAATGACATAGCAGACTCCTTGACTGTTAACACTGTGTTAACACTGTGCAGTTTACTCATGCAGCTGCTTCACATTCAATTTTCATCAGAATGCCTCTGCTTTAAAGAAATGCTTTAACCTGTCTTCTTCAAGCAAAACAATCTGTCAGGTCTTTCCCTGACTCTGTCAACAGCTCAGTCCTCATTTGCCATGTGTGTAAATCCTCATGGCTTAAAGATGAATGTGGTATTGTGATCTTTTGGGGCCTGCAGAAATGGGAAGGTCCAGTGGAACTGATAACCTGTGGGAGGGGGTATGTTTGAGTCCTCCTACCTACAGGTGCATGGTGGCTGCCTGCAAATTTTGTCAAACCTTGCCATGAGCTGAACAGACAAGTTGAAGAACCCAGTGCCTCAGCTGCAGGAGCTGACCTTGAATACCCTGAGCAGAATGAGACAGAGGAAGAGAAAAAGGAATTATCTGCAAAACATCATTTGGGGGCAACTGAAAAGAAATGATTTGAATACGTGTGCTTGCAACGTAGCTATTATTAGAGGCTGTGATTTTGCATATAAAACCACCTGTATTTACTAGCCAGTTGCTAATAAGAAACTACACCTTGTATTGTATGGATTTGTCAATTGTAAAAGAGATGTTAGAGCATGCAAATTTACAGCAGCTGCTAGAAAATGCTAAGGCAAAAGCTAGAAAGATTCTAATACAATGGTAGTGTTATAAAGCAGGTAATGGAAGAAATTAAGAGGGTGAGGGAACATCACTGGTGGGAAATTTTCTGTGGCTGGTCCCCCACTGCCATCAGCATCTTCAACATGCTGCTGTACCCTGTAGTAGTTATACTGCTAATGTAAATTTGTGTGTGCTTTGCATAGTAGCAACTTGTTACTGGGTGAGGCAAGTGAAACTCTGCATTGACAATGAAGTGCAAGGACTGAGATTGGCCAAATGCCTCCTACCACAGTCAAGGGCAAGACTGGGTTGGCCTCTGTGTTTGCCAACAAGAAGAACCTTTACCTCCGTTGTTGGCTCCAACCCAGCAGGTGTGGAGCAGTGGGGACACATGCCATGCCAGACCTTGATGTGAGGGATAGCCTCCTCTGTTATATGAGGGCCATCCAGGAGAGAAGGGCAGGCCAAGCAGCTTGTGGTTGGCATGAGAGATGATCCAGTCGAAATCCCCTGTTCAAGCAGGGTCATCTAAAGCAGGTTTCATCATTAGCATAAGTAGCTATTACAAGTAATAATATAATAAATAATATCATATTTGAACCTTCCATTCTCAAAGGCTAATGTCAAGAAGCTGCTCTTGTGTGATTTAAGATTCCTTAAGCAGAGAAGGGGATAAGGATAGCCAAGGAATGTATCTTTGGAAGTAAGAGTATCTATCTCCAGGTTCCCAAGACTCACAGTATATCTGACCAACGCATTGGTGAAACGTTGTTTTTGGAGCCTGGACATCACTGCTTTGCTTTGCATTCCATCCATGTCATCTAGAGACTTTGTACCAATTTGTGAAGAACCAAAGACAAAGTGCTTCCCGTCGTATGACCAGGGCCCAGTCTGGGAGCTCTGCCCTGGCTGCCCAGGTGGTGGCCAGCGTAGGCACCCAGAGCTGTTAAGAGGAGAGGCTGCAGTGCAGAGCTTGGAGTGTGGAGAGTGCCTGCACTGGTCTTGTGAGGGAAAGGTGCACAATGGGCAGGGCTGCTCCCTGGTGGAGGTCCTCCTGCAGCAGGGGCTGAGCTGCAGGATGCTATTAATAGGCTTCAAGATGTCAGGGAAGCTGAGAGGAAGCAGGACTGCTTGTTCCAGGCCCAAACAGCGCAGGGGCCTCAAGCTTCCCCTCTAACCCATGGAAGAAAGAAGGGGGCTATTAACCCAGGAAGCTGGGAAATAGTAACAAAAAAGAACAACAATAAAAGGAGTAAGAGGGCATGTAAAAGCAAGGGGCTTCCTCCTAAATCTGTTGTCCCCACGCAGAACCGCTTTGCTGTCTTGCAGGGGGCTTATGAGGAAACACACTAGCACCAGAAACAACCAGCTGATGCACTGGTAAAGATCTCTATTGGTGCTGTGAGGAAAAAGCAGCAGGTCGTAGTAGTAGGGAACTCTACTTTGAAAGGGACAGAAGCGCTCATTTGTCGGCCTGACCCAGTCTCAAGGGAGATGTGCTGCCTACCTGGGGCACAGATCAGGGATGTTGCAGACAGACTGCCTGCTCTAGTAAGTCCCACGGACTATTACCCACTTCTAGCGATCCATGTGGGTGCTAGGGATATAGATAGTAGTAGCCTGGAGAACATAAAGAAGGACTACAGAGCCCTAGGAGAGGTGATTAGGGGCTCTGGAGCTCAGATAGTCTTTTCGACAATTCTCCAAGACACAAGGCAGGACCTTCCAAAGGTTAGGAGGATTGGACAGGTTAATAAATGGTTAGAACGGTGGTGTCATCGTCAAGGCTTTGGGTGTCTTGAACACGGGACCCAAATTAGTAGGCCAGGTTTACTGGGGGCTGGTGGAGCTGCTCTGATAAAGAAAGGGAAGAGCAGTTTTTGTAGGAGGCTTGCCAGACTGGTCAAGGATGCTTTAAACTAGATGTGTTGGGGGAGGGGGGCATCATTCCATCCCAACACACCCAGTCAGTTGCCAGCACCTATAATAAATGCTCAGAGCATCATAGAGATATTCCAGCCACTCCAGCCAATGAGCCGGCTTTATTTGGAGCTCAGCTCAGATGCCTCTATAAAAATGCCCATAGCATGGGGAACAAACAAGAGAAATTAGATATGTGTGTATGTCTACGGGGCTATGTTATAATAGGCATCACAGAAACATAGTTGGATGGCTCCTTTGACTGGAGTGTTGGAATGGAAGGTTACAGGCTCTTTAGAAAAAACAGGCCTGGTAGGAGGGGAGGGGGAGTTGCTATTTATGTTAGGGATAGGCTGGAGAGTATGGAACTCTGTCTGGGGACAGGTGATCAGTTAACAGAGTTTGTGGGTCAGGGTTCAAGGGAGAACAGTGATGGGAGACATTACTGTGGGGATCTGTTACAGACCACCGGATCAAGAGGAACCTGTGGATGAAGCACTCTATAGACAGATAGGAACAGCCTCACACTCACAGGCCCTTTTTCTCATGTGGGACTTCAACAACCCTGATATCTGTTGGAGGGACTGTGCGACCCAGCACAACCAATCCAGGAGGTTTCTCAATTGTGTGGAAGACAACTTCCATCTGCAAGTGAGAGAATAGTTGACAAGGAGAGGTGCCATGCTTGACCTCGTGCTCACCAACAGGGAAGGGTTGGTTGGAAACGTGACGCTCCAGGGAAACCTTGGATGCAGCAATCATGAGATTGTCGAATTGGAGATCCTCAGGACAGTGAGAAGAGCATGCAGCAAGCACACTGCCCTGGACTTCGAGAGAGCAGACTTTGGCCACTTCAGGAGCCTGCTTAGTAAGGTTCCATTGGATATAGCCCTAGAGGGCAGGGTTGATATTCAAGGATCACCTGCTACAAGCTCAGGAGCGCTGTGTCTCGATCAGAAGAAAGTGTGGCAGGAGGGCCAGGAAACCTCCATGGATGGACAAGGAGCTGCTGAGGAAAATTAACAGGAAAAAAGAGGCTTCTAAAAGGTGGAAGCAAGGACAGGTGGCCTGGGAAGAATACAGGGATGTTGTCCAGGAAGCTAGGGACCAGGTTAGGAAAGCTAAGGCCCAGATAGAATTAAATTTGTCAAGGAATGTGAAAGATAACAGGAATGGATTCTATAGGTACATAGTGAATAAAAAACAGACTAGGGAAAACGTAGGCCCCCTCCAGAAGCTTTTGGGAGAACTGGCTACCCTGGATTTGGAGAAGGCTGAAGTTCTGAATAACTTCTTTGCCTCAGTCTTCACTGGCAAAGGCTCTGAGCACACCACCCAAAACCTGGAAGACAGACGCAGGGACTGTGAGAATGAAAATCCCAGGCCCACTGTGGGAGAGAATCTTGTTCGAGTCCATCTTAAAAACCTCAATATACCCAAGTCCATGTGACCTGATGAAATCCATCTGTGGGTCATGAAGGACCTGGCAAATGAAATTGCTAAGCCACTGTTCATCATATTTGAAAAATCATGGCAGTCAGGCGAAGTTCCCGACGATTGGAAAAAGGGAAGTATAACCCCCATTTTTAAGAAGGGGAAAAAGGATGACCCAGGGAGTTAAACACCAGTCAGTCTTACCTCTGTGCCTGCAATATAATGGAGCAGATTCTCCTGGAAGGCATGCTAAGGCACATGAAAAACAAGGTGGTTGGTGACAGCCAGAATCACAGAATCCCAAGGGTTGGAAGGGACCTCAAAAGATCATTTAGTCCAACCCCCCTGCAAGAGCAGGGTAACCTAGAGTACATCACACAAGAACTTGTCCAGGTGGGCCTTGAATATCTCCAACGTAGGAGACTCCACAACCCCCCTGGGCCACCTGTTCCAGTGCTCTGTCACTCTTACAGTAAAGACGTTCTTCCTGATGTTCACATGGAACCTCCTATGCTCCAGTTTACACCCATTGCCCCTTGTCCTAACACTGGATATTCTGACACCCACCCTTTATATATTTGTAAACACTGATGAGGTCACCCCTCAGTCTCCTCTTCTCCAAGCTAAAGAGACCCAGCTCCCTCAGCCTCTCCTCATAAGGGAGGTGTTCCACTGCCTTAATCATCTTTGTGGCTCTGCAGTGGACTCTTTCAAGCAATTCCCTGCCCTTCTTGAACTGAGGGGCCCAGAACCAGACGCAATATTCCAGATGCGGCCTCACCAAGGCAGAGTAGAGGGGGAGGAGAACCTCTCTTGCCCTACTAACCACACCCTTTCTAATGCACCCTAGGATGCCATTGGCCTTCTTGGCCACAAGGGCACATTGCTGGCTCATGGTCTTCCTCCTATCCACCAGGACCCCCAGGTCCCTTTCCCCTTCACTACTTTCCAGCAGGTCAACCCCCAACCTGTACTGGTACATGGGGTTGTTCTTCCCCAGATGCAAGACTCTACACTTGCCCTTGTTGAATTTCATCAGGTTTCTCCCTGCCCAGCTCTCCAGCCTGTCCAGGTCTCACTGAATGGCAACACAGCCTTCTAGTGTGTCAGCCACTCCTCCCAATTTAGTGTCATCAGCGAACTTGCTGAGGGTACACTCAGTTCCCTCATCCAGGTCATCGATGAAAATATTAAACAGCACTGGTCCCAGCACCAACCCCTGAGGGACTCCACTAGTCACAGACCTCCAGCGAGATTCTGCCCCACTGACCACAACTCTCTGCCTTCTTCCTTTCAACCAGTTCTTGATCCACCTCACTGCTTGATCATCAAGCCCACACTTCCTTAGCTTGTCTATGAGAATGCTGTGGGAGACAGTATCAAATGCCTTACTGAAATCAAGAAAAACCACATCTACCGCTCTACCATCATCCCTCCACCTAGTCACTTCCTCATAGAAGGCTATAAGGTTGGTCAAATATGACTTCCCCCTCATAAAACCATGTTGGCTGTTCTTAATAAGCCCTTCATCCTTGATATGCCTAGAGATGGCATCAAGAATAAGTTGTTCCATCACCTTTCCAGGGACGGAGGTAAGGCTGACCGGTCTATAATTACCTGGGTCCTCCTTCTCGCCCTTCTTATAGACTGGTGTGACATTTGCCATCTTCCAATCCTCAGGCACCTCTCCCATTTCCCACGACTTACCAAAGATGATGGAGAGTGGCCTAGCAATGACCTCCGCCAGCTCCCTCAGCACCCGTGGGTGCATTCCATCCAGACCCATTGATTTATAGATGTCCAGATAGCATAGCTGATCCCTAACCCAATCCTCATCTACCAAAGCAAACTCCTCCTTTGTCCTGACTCCTTCTGGGGCTATAGGAATCTGGGGCCCCCAGGAAGAGTTTGCAGGAGTAAAGACAGAGTCAAAGAAAGCATTCAGCATCTCTGCCTTCTTTATATCCTTTGTCTCCAGGGCACCCACCTCGTACAACAGTGGGCCTATATTGCCTCTTGTGTTAGTTTTATTTGCTATGTATTTGAAGAAGCCCTTTCTATTGTCCTTGACCCGACTTGCAAGATTAATTTCCAAGGAGGCCTTAGCTGTCCTAATTGCCTCCCTACATCCTCTAACAACTGTCCTATATTCCTCCCAAGTGGCCAGGCCCTCTTTCCATAATCCATAAATTCTCCTTTTCCACTTTGAGTTTGCCCAGGAGCTCCTTGTTTAACCACGCTGGTCTCCTAGATCCCTACTTGATTTCCTACCCACTGGTGCCCTCTGATCCTGAGCTTGGAAGAAGTGGTCCTTGAATGCTGACCAACTATCATGAGCCCCTTTACCACCTAGTACCCTTTCCCATGAGACTTCCCTTAGCAGTTGATTGAAGAGGCCAAAGTTGGCCCTTCGGAAATCCAGAACTGTGGCCTTGCTAGGTATTCTATTCCTCCCACACAGGATCCTAAACTCCACCATCTCATGGTCATTGCAGCCAAGGCTGCCATTGACCATCATCACTTCAACCAAACCCTCCTTGTTGGTGAGTACTAAATCCAACAGCGCTCCTCTCCTAGTTGGTTTGTCCACCATTTGCATTAAGAAGTTATAATCAATGCACTGGAGGAACCTCCTAGACTGTGAATGATTGGCTTTGTGAGTCTTCCAGCAAATATCAGGGTTGTTAAAATCCCCCATGAGGACTAAGGCATGTAGTCACGAGGCTACTTCCAGTTGCCTGTAGAAAGCCTCATCAACTCCTTCGTCCTGATCAGGAGGTCTATAATAGACTCCCACAACTGTGTCACCCGTACCAGTCTGTCCCTTAATTCGTACCCACAGACATTCCACTTTCTCCTCATCTGCCCCTGGACAGAACTCAATACATTCTAGTCGCTCTCACATAAAGAGCAACTCCACCACCTCGATTTGCTGACCTATCTTTCCTAAAAAGGACATAGCCATCCATGACCACATTCCAGTCATGTGAGCTGTCCCACCATGTCTCTGTAATTGCCACTAGATCACAACCTTTAGACCACACACAGACTTCTAACTCCTTCTGTTTATTCCCCATGCTGCGTGCATTGGTGTACAGGCATTTCAGGGAGCGAGCAGAGCACGCTGATGGCACGCTTGGGAGGCGGGAGGCCTTCTGGTCTTCATTAATAGTAGAACAATGCCCCACTAGTTCAGCTACGACCCCCTCGCACTTTGAATCTAAACTGAAGCTCTGTGAGTTAGCTCTGCTAACTCTTGTCCTAGTACCCTTTTTCCCCTGCGGGACAGGGTCTAAACAACTATCCTTTCCCACAAATGAAACAACAGATTGATAGTCCTCCCTAGTCCACCATCCTTCAAGCCCTAGCATGTTTCTCTTGGGCTTGTCCCTAACAGGCTCAGTTAAATCCCCTCCCCCCTTCATATCTAGTTTAAAGCCCTGTCAATAAGCCCTGCTAACCCCTGCCCCAAAACCCTGTTCCCACTCTGGGACTGGTGTATCCCACCTGCCACCAGCAAACCAGGTGTCTCATACAGCAGCCCATGATTGAAAAACCCAAAACCCTGCCTTTGGCACCAGTCACGTAGCCATACATTAATCTGCAGACTCTTCCTATTTATCTCTTCACCCTTGCTTGTAACAGGTATGGAGGCAAACACCACTTGCGCTCCAGACCCTTTAACCAGCCGTCCCAGGGCCCTGAAGTCCCTCTTCATTGCCCTTGCCCTCCTTGTAATAATTTCATCACTGCCAACCTGAAAAACCAGCAGCGGATAGTAGTCAGAGGGCTGCACCAGATCAGAGAGTTTCTTTTTAACATCTCTAATCCGAGCCCCAGGTAGGCAGCAGACTTCCCTGTGGAATGGATCCGGTCGACAAATGGACCCTTATGTTCCTCTCAGAAGGGAGTCACCCACCACAATTACTCTTCTTTTCTTCTTGGTTGGGGAAGTTCTAAGGCATGGGGGTGAGTGACAAGCCCTTGGTGACTCACTAGACAGATCTACCCCTCCATCTATATTTACCTGGCCCTGTAGTTCCAAGACCTCATACCTGTTATTCAAGGGCAACTGGGAGGGAGGAAGGGATTGCGAGGGTTTTCGCTTACCTCTCCGAGGAGGGACCCCCCTCCATACATCCTTGTCCCTTAAGTTTTCTCCTTCTGTCTGATGGTAGGAGGGAAGGGGATCCATCACTTGTTCAACCACTTCCCTCTGCCCCTGCCTTAGGGTGTGGCTCCACCAATCTATTTCACTTTCACATTCCCTGATGGCTCTCAACCTTTCAACCTCCTCCCTCAGTTCAGCCACCTGCCTGAGCAGATCATTTACTTGCTCACAGCGAACACAAGCAGTGTCACTGGCTCCCTCCAATACAAGTGCTGGGCTCAGGCATTTGCTGCAGCCAGAGACCTGCACAGCCACATGTCTTCAGGAAGGCTTACTCTGGATACCCACATTATTACTCACTACCGCTTTTGATCGTGTTGTAACCATGACCTATCTGGTCAATCGATCTGTTTATGTCTCTCCACACAAACAAGAACTCCTTCCTCCTCCTGCGCTCCAGGCGAGTCCTCTTGATGAGACAGTTAGCCCACTTGCCTGCCCGCTCGCCTGCCCGCACAAACTGCCGCGCAAACTGCCTCGACCCACTCTGTTTGCCCGCTTTGCTTCACCAAGGGGAAATCCTGCCTGACCAATTTGGTGGCCTTCTATGATGGGGCTACAGAAATGATGGACAGGGTAGAGCAGCTGACGACATCTACCTGGACTTGTGCAAAGAGTTCGACACTGTCCCACATGACATCCTTGTCTCTAAATTGGAGACACATCAATTTGATAGACGGATCACTCAGTGGCTAAAGAACTGGCTGGATGGCAGCACACAGAGTTGTGGTCAACAGCTCGATGTCCTGCTGGAGACCAGTAATGAGTGGTGTCCCTCAGGGATCGGTGTTGGGACCGATCTTGTTTAACATCTTTGTCGCTGACATGGACAGCGGGATTGAGTGCGCCCTCAGCAAGTTTGCCAATGACACCAAGCTGTGTGGTTCAGTTGATACACTGGAGGGAAGGAATGCCATCTAGAGGGACCTTGACAAACTTGTGAGGTGTGCAGATGCCAACCTCATGAAGTTAAACCACGTGAAGTGCAAGGTCCTGCGCCTGGGTCAGAGCAATCCCAGGTACAGCTACAGGTTGGGCAGAGAAGAGATTCAGAACAGCCCTGTGGACAAGGACTTGGGGGTGTTGGTTGATGAGGAAATGAACATGAGCCAGCAGTGTGCTCCTGCAGCCCAGAAAGCCAACTGTATCCTGAGCTGCATCAGAAGGAGTGTGACCAGCAGGTCGAAGGTGATTCTGCCCCTCTACTCTGCTCTTGTGAGACCTCACCTGGTGTATTGTGTACAGTTCTGGTGTCCTCAACATGAAAAGGACATGGAACTTTTGAAACAAGTGCAGAGGAGGGCCATGAGGATGATCCGGGGACTGGAGCACCTCTTGTATGTAGATAGGCTGAGAAAGTTGGGGCTGTTCAGCCTGGATAAGAGAAGGCTGTGTGGAGACCTCTTAGCAGCCTTCCAGTATCTGAAAGGGGGCTATAGGGATGTTGGGGATGGACTCTTCATTAGGGACTGTAGTGACAGGACAAGGGGTAACGGGTTAAAACTTAACAGGGGAAGATTAGTTTGGATATAATGAAGAAATTCTTTACTATTAGGGTGGTGAGGCACTGGTATGGGTTGCCCAGGGAAGTTGTGAATGCTCCATCCCTGGCAGCGTTCAAGGACAGGTTGGATGAAGCCATGTGTGGCACAGTTTAGTGTGAGGTTTTCCTGCCCATGGTAGGGGGGTTGGAACTACATGATCTTGAGGTCCTTTCCAACCCTAAGTATTCTATGATTCTATCTTTTTTTATGTTGTTTTCCTTGTCTTTTAGTGCTAATCCATTCCCTTATAGACTGTATTATATAAAACTGTAGCACTGATTGTAAAATATTTGTGTGTTCCAACCACGGACTAAGGAGTGGCACGTGTCAGGGACAATAGATAATGGTCTGTGGTGAAACACACCAAAATTGAAAAGTAGTGTTTATCCGTTTTGGCTCCTCCTCTGAGAGTCCTGCTTTGGCTGCTCCCCGGCAAGTCCAGCTTTGGTTCCTACCTGGAAAGTTCCGCTTTAGAACTCCCCAGAAAAGTCCCAACCCTTGGAGATCTTTCTAGATATTGCTGGCCACTTCTGACGTATTCTGTCTCCTTGTGTCAGAATGAGTGTGCATTTTTGTTAGCTGAAAATCCTGAGCCTCATGCGATGGGAGGAGGCAGAAACTCATACCACCCAGGTCAACGCTGCCTCCGTGGGGATGCCCGCTAAGGTTGAGCCTGCCATCTCACACTGTGATGTTGTTTCTTGGAGATGGTTTCTTAATTGTCCTCACAGGGTCTTTGGGCTTGGTAAGATAACCAAGCTTCAGAGGTAACCTTTACTGTATCTATTAATATCTCTATGTTTTCCTATATTAATAAACTAGTTATGAGTTCCCTATTTGTGTCTTGCTTTTCTCACCCGGAATCCTTGAACTCTGGAACAGAAGTCAAAGAAGATCCAAGAGGTACAAAATATCCAAGATGTCAGAGTCCCTGCACCACTTCCAGGGCGTTTATTTAATGTCAATTACTTAGCAATCTCAAAGCAATGTCAACTGGAAAGAGATAGCATGTAAGCACAGACTAGTTGGGACTGCTCAGCCTGGAGAAGAGAAACCTGCATGGTGACCTCATAGCATCCTTCCAATATCTGAAGGGGGCCTACAAGTATGCTGGAGAGGGACAACAGGCTGAGAAAGTTGGGGCTGTTCAGCCTGGAGAAGAGAAGGCTGTATGGAGACCTCATAGCAGCCTTTCAGTATCTGAAGAGGGCCTATAAGGATACTGGGGAGGAACTCTTCATTAGGGACTGTAGTGATAGAACAAGGGGTAACGGGTTAAAACATAAACAGGGGAAGTTTACATTTGATATAAGGGGGATGTTCTTTCCTGTAAGGGTGGTGAGGCACTGGAATGAGTTGCCCAAGGAAGTTGTGAATGCTCCATCCCTGGTGGTGTTCATGGCCAGGTTGGACAAAGCCTTGGGTGACATGTTTTATTGTGAGGTGTCCCTGCCCAAGGCAGGGAAGTTGGAACTAGGTCATTTTGAGGTCCTTTCTAACCTTAACTATTCTATGATTCTATCCCACCCAGGGATGGTGGAAGGAGGGTGTGAGTGGCTGTGTAGTAGTTAGTTGCCAGCTGGGTTTAAACCATGACACATTGTTAAAACTTTTTCAGCTACCTCTTAAATATGTTTAAGGGTGTATCCATTAGGGGGATATATTGCTAGCAGCAAGCACAGTGCCAATCTCAATTAGGAAAGACTAACACGTTTAGCACTTAGTACAGGTGTGCCCAACTACATGATTGCTCTCCTTCCGTGTTTACAAGGACCCAGTGTCTCCAGTTACTCCTTTCAGAGCTATGCAAGAAAGTGTCCAACCCTGAAACACTGGAAAACTTGGACAAAATTCGTGAATTTTAGCTTTGCTTGGCCATTGACTTGCTGGCTGGTCTACATAGTCACTTCACCTCTGGTTCATCTTCCTCATGGACAAAGAAAATTTCCCCAAAATTTGGATGCAGAATGGGAGCCAATTACAAAAAGCCAGAGAAGTTATTGACTCATAAGCATATTTTCTGTAAATGACAAGTCCCTCTTTGTTCAACATGAAAATTTAAATACAGTAAAGTAAAACAGAATAAAGTAGAGCTTACCTGAAGAGGCTGAAGAATCATAAGTACTAGTACTTCTGTCCTTCCTGTTTACCCTGAAGGGTTGAATGTCCTTTTCCCTGTAAGTTCCAAACCCTTCAAAGTTTCTTTTTTTATTCTCACTTGCATCATTGTCCCACTTCTCACTTGAGGAATTAATTTCACCAAACATGTCCAAGGACTCTGACCTTCCATTACTCTCAGTATTACCAGTGTATCTCTTTGTGCAAGAGTCAACAGGATCATTGCTTGAGTCACTTTTATCTTTACTCTGTGTCAACTGCTGGGCATGAAAAAGTGATAATGTAGGCAGCCTATGCACTTCAAAGTTACTCTTTGAACCTTTGTGTCTGTTTTCACAATGCTGGTGCTTCTGCTTCTTATGCTTGCTTTTCTCATTGAGCAAGGAGAGGTCTTTATCTGAGCTGCTTAGCCTTTTGTTGATCACATGACTGGAGAAGCCACTGGACTTGCTAGCAAAGAGACCACTCAGATCTTCATCTGTCCCCAGTATTTGCTCATCCTTATGCTTGTGCTTATGTCTGTGTTTCCTTTTGTGAAGTCGGCCACTTGAAAGGCTTGTTTCTCCAACCTCTGGAGGAGCCAAAGAGGACTGCATGTCTCCAAAGCCCACTCCTGCAGGTGTTTGTAGGTGCACTCCATGTTTTGCATTATGCTTGGCAGTGGTGGACATCTTCATATGAGAGCTTGCATGGAATTGGGGTGGGGGCATGGTCGGTCTCATAAATGGGGGAGCCTCTCCAAGCGTGTGAGACAGGTAAAAAGGAGCTGGATGCTGACCATAGTAACCAAGATTCATCATAAGCATTGATGTGTAAGGCATTCCATAGGGTGCATAGTAACTCCCACTGGGAATAGGGTAACCAAACCCTTGTAAAAAAGGCACCTTTGTCGTGGTGTCATTGGTTTTAGCAGGTCTACCACATTTCTTCTTAGACTTCATGTCAGAGGTCCTGTGAAGATAGAGCAATGGGTCATACTGGATATATGGCACAGGGTAGTAGTGATCAAAATTAATCCTGAAGATGTTGGGATATGGATTTTCATGATAAAATGTGTAACTTCTGTGGGAAATCCTGAACACTTGAAACTTATTGATGAGTTCCTCAAGGTCTGCCAGAAACTGGAGGTCATCTCTGTTCTGCAGGCTTTTCCTTTTCCTCTTGTGTTTTGGCTTTTTAATACTCTCATAAGAAAGAAAGTTATCCATAATCAGATGTTTCCGCCGGTGACCATGCCTGTTCTTTGTGCTTGTGTCAGATGGGATAGCCTCTGGGTTGTCCAGGGTGCAGAAATCAAAGGAGCATCTCTGGCAGGATTCTGAGCTTTTCTCAGCTTGATCAGAAGTGCTGTTGTTGTCTGTACCTATCCCACTGTCACTTGGTATGGTTTCTTCACTGTGAGATTCACTCACTGGTGACAGCGTGACTTCTTTCAGAGAACCTATTTCACAGAGGTGGGAAGGTGAATTTGCCATTAACCTAGGTGGAGACAGCTTCCAAATTCCACTATGCATTCCTTTCTGGGTTTTTGTAGGAAAAGCACTGATAGGTTGAAGATTTGGCATAGTTTTTAACTCTGAAAAATTTGTTCCAGTGCTTGCAGGGCTAAGGTTGCCATTAGTCCCAACTAACTGTGTCGAAAGTTGATGAATAGCTGCTGGTGATGATGCCACAAGTGACTGCAGGTTGAAAGGTACTGCTGGGTTTTCTGGCTGGCTGGAAACAGGCCTTGAGTGCTTGATGGCTGTCTTAGGTTCTTCTAGCTGAGGCTGAAGCTCTACTCTTGGCTTTCTGCCTCTTTTTTTACCAATGTAGATAGTCCCTCTCTTGCTGACATTGATCTGTTTCCCTAGTCTGGCATCAATGGTGGTTGGCCCCACACTAGATGGTGGCTGGACTTTTGCTTTCAGAGCTATGCTGCTGGAGCAGGAGGACAAGATCTGATTAAGAATATTCTTCCTCTTGAGGGTCTTCATTTTATTAATGGTCTTGATAGTCTTCTTATCCAAAACCCCAAGCTTCCCAACCTTTTTGTGAAACTTGAGTTCACTGATGGACTTGTCCTCTCTCGGGACCATCTGGGCCAATTTGGCCAGATTCTGTCTCCTCTTCCTTTTCTTTGTTCCTGGAAATTCATAATTGATTGGACTCACTGGGCTGGTGGAGGTTCCCTCATGAATGGTTTCAACAGTGAGCAAAGGCTGTTTCTTTGGTCGTCCTCTTTTTTTCTTGACAGGTGTTATCACAGTAAGACTATCTGTATTGGTATACAGAGGGCTGGATGGCGTGATGGGATAGGCTGAAGGAGGCTTCACCATCAGCTTCTCACATGTCATCATGGAGGTCTCTCGAAGGATAGATTTAGGTTTGCTGCAGGTCCATTGCTGCTTACCTGCATGTTTGGGGTGCTGGACCTCGTATAGTTTGTCAGATGTGGAATGATCGGTGGGTAGGAGAGTGGATGTCACAGCTACAGATTTTCTGAGTCTGATAGCACTGTTAGGGGAAGCTTTGTCAGTGAGCACACCATTGTCAATAGCTACTAAGGGGGGCTCATTTTCAATCATTTTCCCTGGCTTTGTGGCTCGAAGATCTTTTTTACTCCTCTCTGGTTGAGAGCTAATCTTATTAGCTACTTTACTGATCACAGCAAGTCCAGGATGAAGGCTTTTCTCCTGGATAGTTTTCTCTTTGGAAGGTTTTGTGGATTGCCTTTTTTTCCTTTTGTGGACAGATGTACCTGTTGTTGAAGACTTTATTGGGATAGTAATTTGTACATGACTGGTGTCACTTTCACAACTGCTAGCAGAAGTGGGATTCTGCTTAGAGGGTGACGTATCTAACATTCTGTCCATCAAGTAAGACTCCTTTTTTCCTTCCATGCTGTCATGGGATTTGCTGTCAAATGCTTTCTGGGCACTCTTCACCCATTCATTGTCTGCAGTTTGAACGGTTTGACTTATCAAGTCCTTTTTGCTGGACTTTGTACTCCCAGTGGGCTGATCAGAGACCTCCAGCTGCACACCTCCCTCTTGATCATTGAGAGTCAAAAACCAATTGCACTTGGAGGAGCTGCTTGGCTGGGCAGCCATGCTGATGTTGTTGAGTGATGGGACTACACTGCAAATAGCAAGCTCCTTACTACTGGCTGACAGCTTCCCCCATGTGCTGCTGGTGCAGGACTTCTTTGCTTGGGATTTGCTGAAGGAAACTCCTGGCTCTGAGGTGGAGAACTTGATGGCACTAACTGATTCTTGACTGGGTTCTGTGTTGAAGAAACTTTGAGAAGCAGATGCAGAATTGGAGCTCCCTAACCAGTCAAGATGGTGCTGGTTGCTACTTATCTGCTGGTGCTTTGATTTTAAGGTGTCACTGGTGAAGTTTTTTTGGAGGCCCAGTTCATAGTGCAGAGCAGAATATTTTTGTGGCCTGTCATAAACCTAGAAAGTAGCAGAAAACAAATAGGGGGAAAAATAGTTTATCCAACCATTCATAAACCTTGGTTGCAACTTTTTATTTGTGCAGTGAATGACAGATCTTCTTAACCAATGTCCTTGTAAGGCTTAGGAGCATTTATAAAGTATTCTTATACTTGAGCCAAATTTGCATCTAGATTCATGCACTGTACACAGGTTTTGTTTTCCCACTTTATAAACAGTGAAAATATTTATAAATATTTATAAGTTTCTATAAATGCAAAATTGCCGCGGCCAGGTGGAGGGGAGAAAACACCGATACGATGTAGGTTCACAAAATGCTCCGTTTATTGATTACAAGGCTGCTCTTAATATACTGTCTTACACATGATCACGCATTACTTGATTGGCTGCTTAGCTTTGCCACGAGGGATACACGCTCCCCTTTACCTCTCCTGATTGGTTTCACACCTTCGCTTCAGCTTAGCGTTACATCATGCTTCTGCAATTACTGGCATCTTGTTATTGCGTTCCTGTTTTGCTGATCTTGACACTTCTTCTTCTTTTAACCTGGGGTCATAAGTTCACTTTCTCACAGCTTGCTGTAGGCCTGTTCAAGCGCCCGTGCTCGACCCCCAACATCTCCCCCTCTTTTTTCAAATAAGGCATTTGTCATCTGCTGCATGCGTTGCATAATACATTGTAACAAACAAGGTCCAAAAAACAAAATTAACAACATAATCATTATTGGACTGCTAAACATCATGATTAAACTCCTTAACCAACTACTTATTCCTAACAATTTTAACCAAGAGTCTATAGGATTTGTTTCTACAGTATTTTCTTTAAGTTCAAACAGTTTCTTGTGAATAGATTCAGAATGATCAGAAAGATTCATACAACACATGCCCAGAAGCATTCTAATGCAAAGGCGATGTGAAGCAGCTGCAGAAGTAAACTGTACAGTGTTAACAGTCAAGGAGTTACACTCCCCCTTTTTTTTTTTTTTTTTTTTATCAGACCAAAAGCCATTTATTGCAAAGCATTAACTCCTTATATACTATTGCTTACACACACCTACAGCAATTTGGCATATCATGATTAGATACTTGTCTTGAAGACCCTTAGTGACTAACATATAATTGGTTAAGCACAGGTGTGAGAACTTGACCTTGAAAGCTTGCCAACAGTCCACAGTTCTCATAACTCAGTGAATTCCAGCTTCTTCTTATCTTGTTTGCTTAGGCTTCCTCGGGCCTCTCACGGCCTTGCTGTATCCCTCAGAGTTATTCAGAGCTCATGTACCAAATGTTCATTTTCCTGTGAGAACACTGTCTCCACATCTCCCCCTTTTTAGTTTTACTAAAAGTTTTTTACAATTTGGTTTGTCTGCTCTGTCACTGCTTGACTTGTGTAACATAACAACCCACTACTCTAGGCAGCATTATTTCAGTAAGATTGGCCTGATTTGAAGTCACTTGAACCTTTATAACATGTGGCATACCAGTGAATCCTACACACCATGTAACAAGTTGGAATAGTTGGGATTTAACAGATGTGCTCAGTATAATTGTCCATTACCCATGGTCACACATAATAGAACAGATATTACAAAGATTTTACACAGATTTCTATCATTGCTGTTTCTTTATGTTGTTCTGCGGCTTTATACTTTTCGCTGGCAGTCAGTATGGTCCTGTTGATAGCTGTACACAGCTGGGCCTACCCTTTTTCTCCTGTATGGCTCTCTGATAACAGGGGAGGCCATCCCTCACATCAAGGTCTGGCATGGCATGTGTCTCCACCGCTCTACACCTGCTGGGTTGCAGCCAGCAGCAGAGCTAAAGGTTCTTCTTGGTTGCAGACACAGAGGCCAACCCAGTCTTGCCCTTGACTGTGGTAGCAGGCATTTGGTCAACCTCTGTCCTTGCACCTTGTTGTCAATGCAGAGTTTCACCTGCTTTACCCAGTAACAAGTCACTACTACAGCAAAGCACACACAGATTTACATTAGCAGAGTAACTATTGCAGAGTGCAGCAGCATGCTGAAGATGCTGATGACAGCGAGTGACTGACCAAAGAAATTTCTTACAGTGGAGTTCTCCCACCCTCTTAATTTGTTCAATTACCTGCTTTATAACACTACCATCATATTAGAATCTTTCTAGCTTTTACCTTAGCATTTTCTAGCAGCTGCTGCAAATCTGCATGCTCTAACATCTCTTTCACAAGTGACAATTCCATACAATACAAGGTATAGTTTCTTGTTAGCAACTGGCTAGTAAATACAGGTGGTTTTATATGCAAAATCACAACCTCTAATAATAGCTACTTTACAAGTACGCATATTCAAGCTGTTAATTTTCAGTTGCCCTCAAGTGATGGGTTTTTTTTGTTTGTTTGTTTGTTTGTTTTTTTTTTTTGGATTACATATGCATATTGTCTGGAAAACAAGCTTTAAGCAATATACATCAAAACTACAGTCATTAATAACAGCTAGAATGTGTTATCATTACCCTTTTTTTCTATTTTTTTTTCTATTTTTTTTCTATTTTTTTTTTCTTTTTTTTTTCTATCTTTTTGTTTTGTTTTGGTTTTTGGGTTTTTGTTGTTTGTTTTTTTTTTCAAAGTCGCTCACCCTGCTTTGCACAGCTAAAACCACCGGCCTATCGGCAACTGCACTTTTGCATTAACCTTTTCTTGCCCAAAAGGTTACACTGCTACCTGTTAAAACTTTTACATGAACCTGACAACAAAAAATACACAGAACACTGTCTGCCCTCATTACACACACACACAAACACACATATATGCACATATGCACACATGGGATCCCACAAGCACACTGCACACAACTACAATATTTGAAACACAAAATCCAGACAATCGTTGTTCCCACTGCACAGTCCCACATACAGGACGTGGCACAAGGACCCTGTAAAGACTATCAGGAAACCATCTCCAAGAAGCATCATCACAGTGCGGGGTGGCAGGCTCAACCTTAGCAGGCGTCCCCGCAGAGGCTCTGCCTCCCTCACATCGCATGAGGCTTGGGCTTTTTTACTGACCAAAATGCACACTCGTTCCGACACAGGTGGCCAGCCTATGTTGGAAGAAGTTGCCAGCAATACCTCTAAAGGTTTCCAAGGGTCGATAGAAACATGGACATACTTATATTTACCAACTTCTGGCATGAGTATCACAGAGAGACTGTATCAAAGGAGTTGTATATGGGGTCCCAACTCCACGGTCTGACACATTCTGCCCGTTACCCCTGATAAGAGCATACAAGAGACCTTCCCATCTCAGGTGGGAAGCACACACACCACGGGAAACCGTGCAATACATCCACATCCCCCACCCATCTCACTTCTCCCTTTACAGCTACCCATTTATCATGAGGATATGGGGGATATAAATCAGGCTTCTTTTCCGGATGAATAGGCTCCAGGTCAAAAGCACCATCCAGGTCAGCATCGGCATTATCAGGCATCAGGATCTCAGGAGCAGCAACAACAAACTGATGAACGTGCACAGGCTCCTTCTCGGGGTCAATAGGGCCTGAGTCGAAAGGATCATCTTCATCCTCATCTTCAGTCTTCACAGCCATGGCAGCAACCAGCGGAGGTTTGGGGGGGAGGGGGGGCACGCTGGTCTCCATGATCTCATTTTTTGACTTTAACATCTCTAAAACAGTTCTCCAAATGACTAACAAACTTTTCACAGCTTCATTGCCTTTCGTGGCTGCATTCCACAGCTTAACTCCTGCCCCATTCCACAAGGATATCTCAAATCCGGTAGACTCATAAATCTCTGGGTAACATGTCTTCGACCATTTCAACATTAACTTTAGGTCTGTCTCTTTAAGGGTTGCTCCCTTCACCTTAAGAAGGACTGAAAACATCCATAAATCAGGGGCTTCTTCCTTAGTAATTTTCTCCCAAGTCTCGAGATTAAAAGCTTCACCGACTCCCACAATTCTTCCCCTATCTTACGCCATTGATCTTTGGAGAATAACTGTCCCGTATTTTCTAACAACCCCCTTCGTCGGCACCAAAATAAAAAGTCCACAAGTTCCTGTCGGGGTATCGAGTACCCTGTTTTCTTCGCTACACTTCTATCGTAGCCTTTTCTATCTCTGATACAGCGAAACCCATCCCGAACCAGACCGCAGTCTGCCTGACGCACCGGTCAGCCGTGGCCACGTAATTTGAGCTCCTTTCCTGCCTCTCTCGGGCAGCCTGCCTCTCTCGGGCAGCCGGGATCTCCACCTTCTCTCGTCCGCGGTCTCTCTCTCTCCTGGTATCACGTCGGGGTCACCAGAATGCCGCGGCCAGGTGGAGGGGAGAAAACACCGATACGATGTAGGTTCACAAAATGCTCCGTTTATTGATTACAAGGCTGCTCTTAATATACTGTCTTACACATGATCACGCATTACTTGATTGGCTGCTTAGCTTTGCCACGAGGGATACACGCTCCCCTTTACCTCTCCTGATTGGTTTCACACCTTCGCTTCAGCTTAGCGTTACATCATGCTTCTGCAATTACTGGCATCTTGTTATTGCGTTCCTGTTTTGCTGATCTTGACACTTCTTCTTCTTTTAACCTGGGGTCATAAGTTCACTTTCTCACAGCTTGCTGTAGGCCTGTTCAAGCGCCCATGCTCGACCCCCAACACAAAATTACTAAGGAAACATATTCTATTGCTTTTCAATTTAAACCACAAGTAAAATATTCCTTTTCAATGGATGAATGGTGCAACTCAGCCTTCTGGTGAGAATAGTTTTCCTCTAAAAAATAATCCCTCACAGAAATTGATGCTTAACACCCCCAAGTCCATGGTGCATTATTTAGTGACCATTATTTAGTGACCAGCAAACTTGCATACATGTTATTGGCAAATTGATGTTTCATGCACATATAAAAATGGGTATGTGGCTTTTCTGGAATAGGCAATAATGATGAAACTGTTATGGTCCACTGTCTGAGAAGTAATCAGGAACTTAAATCCTGTGGACAGTTTAGCTGTCGTGGACATGGACTAGCCATGTTCAGGGAAAAGGAGAGATTTCCAGGAACTGTGGATTGAGAAAAATAAAACATGCAGCTGTCGTGGAGCTGCACATGTTGTGGGCGAGCGACACCTGTTTCTTTACCCTGAGAAAAGAGCTGAAAGCATAAACAGCCTTTGGGGAATGAATCAATTCCACCTCCTCCTCACAGTGGCCTCCCAGCTACACAGCATGCAGTGGCCATGACCCACACTGCTGATGCTTTCCTTTGGAAAATGGAAACTCACCCATATCCACATCCTTGGGATGAGGACAGGGAGGGGTCCAAATGAAATCAGCAGCACTGGCACTGAAATTCAATAGTTTGTTTTTTTTTTTTTAACTGATCACAAAGCTCCTGAGCTTCATTTTATCTCAGCCACTTGGGGCTTCTCCTACCCCCAGGCTACCAACCTGGGTGAGTTGCCAGCTGGCCATGAGGAGGTGTGTTGGAGGCAGCCATCCCCTGATGAGGTCCCACTGTGTTGGAGGTGGGTGCCTTCCACCCAAGGTTCACATGAAACATCATCTTCCTGAGGTATCATGATTTTTGACTTGGAAAAACCCTGGAAATGATAGGCTGTGACTTCTCTTGGCGCCCAGGACCCACAGAGAGGCAGGGGCAGGCTATTTCTGCACAGAACATGGCCTTACAGCTGCAATCAAAGCAACTCCTTACACCCCCATCATTTGAAAATGCTGATCTGTGAAAGTAAATGACCTGAAAATTTTCATTTGGAAGAAACAAAAAAAAAAACCCACACAGACAGTTGCAGCAGTGAGTGAAAACATCACATGCTGGCAACACCCTGGTCCCTACAAATCCACCACACACATGGAGTTAAGGAAGTGTGGGCTTGATGATCAGGTAGTGAGGTGGATCAAGAACTGGTTGAAAGGAAGAAGGCAGAGAGTTGTGGTCAATGGGGCAGAATCTAGCTGGAGGTCTGTGATTAGTGGAGTCCCTCAGAGGGCGGTGCTGGGACCTGTGCTGTTTAATATTTTCATCGATGACCTGGATGAGGGAACTGAGTGTACCCTCAGCAAGTTCGCTGATGACACTAAATTGGGAGGAGTGGCTGACACACCAGAAGGCTGTGTTGCCATTCAGCGAGACCTGGACAGGCTGGAGAGCTGGACGGGGGGAAACTTGATGAAATTCAACAAGGGCAAGTGTAGAGTCTTGCATCTGGGGAAGAACAATCCCATGTACCAGTACAGGTTGGGGGTTGACCTGCTGGAAAGGAGTGAAGGGGAAAGGGACCTGGGGTTCCTAGTGGATAGGAGGAAGACCATGAGCCAGCAATGTGCCCTTGTGTCCAAGAAGGCCAATGGCATCCTAGGGTGCATTAGAAAGGGTGTGGTTAGTAGGGCAAGAGAGGTTCTCCTCCCCCTCTACTCTGCCTTGGTGAGGCCGCATCTGGAATACTGCGTCCAGTTCTGGGCCCCTCAGTTCAAGAAGGACAGGGAATTGCTTGAAAGAGTCCAGCGCAGAGCCACAAAGATGATTAAGGCAGTGGAACATCTCCCTTATGAGGAAAGGCTGAGGGAGCTTGCTCTCTTTAGCTTGGAGGAGACTGAGGGGTGACCTCATCAATCCTTACAAATATGTAAAGGGTGGGTGTCAGGATGATGGAGCTAGGCTTTTTCCAGGGATATCCAGTGATAGGACAAGGGGCAGTGGGTGTAAACTGGAGCGTAGGTGGTTCCATGTGAACATCAGGAAGAACGTCTTTACTGTGAGAGTGACAGAGCACTGGAACAGGTGGCCCAGGGAGGTTGTGGAGTCTCCTACGTTGGAGATATTCAAGGCCCGCCTGGACAAGTTCCTGTGTGATGTACTCTAGGTTACCCTGCTCTTGCAGGGGGGTTGGACTAGATGATCTTTTGAGGTCCCTTCCAACCCTTGGGATTCTGTGATTCTGTGAGTTCTCTAGTTTAAAAGGAGTAATAATCTCTAATCTATATTTTAAGGCAGTGAATAAGGGCTCAGAATTGAGAGGCCAGCTATGTTTCAGTGATATATCGCTTGGCTACTCCAACTTAATTTCCTCAGCCTTCACGTTACAAAATGATGATGCAGCTTCCAACATATCCGTAATGATAGCCCTGTCATTACTCCAGCACAAAGGGCCACCACAACATCTGTCTTAAAATTCACGAGAAATATATGCCTATGTCATCAAAAATGCCAATTCTGAAGGCACTCCGATTTCAACGGGAATTTGGGTCCACTGGGTTTCCTCATGCAACTTCTTCCAAAATAACATTTGCTATTTGCTCTACCTTACCAGACACATCCATATCACCCAAAACAATTCTGCAGCGCAGCAACCAGAGATCATTTGGCTGCAGCAGGTTGGATTTCACTGGCTGAAATGTATATGTGGGGACAGTTTACCTAAAATCACTTTCAAATCAATTGAAAGTAATGCAGCCAACTGTATTTTATTCCTCATCCATCCATCTGGGTTGCTGTCTGATCCCATTGGTCCTAATGTTTAGGCTTCAACTTTCCCTGCTGGGTGAGAACCACCCTAAGAAGCCAACAAGCCCCAGCTCAGCCTACCTGCCTTGTTAGACCTCTGCAACCCTGCACCTGCAGAGGTGATTATTCCTCTTAACAGCTTTATTCTGGCATGCAGCACTTGCAACTGGGGGGATGAGACTGTATCAGTTCCATGATAAGCAAGCAGTACCCAGCAGCAGAGTCCATCCCTCAGGGACTCTTTTTAAAAAAAAAAAAACTGTATTTTTCACTCTGCCTCCCCATTCCCTTGCCTGAGCTTCTATCTAAATCTAAATCTAAATCCTGCTTCCAGTCCCAAAGCAAGAAGTGGGAGGAGATGCCAGCACACGTTTTTGAAGAAGTAACACACCTACAACTTGTCAAGAACCTGGCTTGCAAATAAAAGTTAATACTATAATGCCCCCTCTTAAATAATTTTCAGATCAATCTGTGTAATGGCTCCTCAAGTGTAATTCCCTATTAAGAGGCTTTATCTGGAGAGATAAGCGGCTGATTCCCATGTGTCACGGTTTAAGCCCATCCAGCAAACACAGTTTCTGGGAGAAACCACGTCTGATCTCAAAAGTTAAGCAGAGTCGGGTTTGGGCCTTGTCTAGGGTTAGATGACAATATAGGAGGACCAAGAGACTTTTCAACTGATAACATCGTCCTTGTATGGAAACCTTTCTTTCACAGCTGCCAAGAGCCGCCTCCAAAGGCAGAGGAACTGTTTCTGTTTTGCAATTGCTTTTTCAATTCCCCCTTCCCTAGCAAGTTATCCCAGCTGCTTGTCTTCTCTACCTTCTAGTTCGTGACCATTGGCCCCATTGTCCCAGCATCTGAGCAACAAGGTGATGATGTGCTCCCCTGGTTGACGGGTAAAATCTTTTCACATATTTCATAGCTCTGTTGAAGTCTGTGGTTGAGAAGTCACCTCTTCTTCCTCTGATTCACGTACTAATAACTCCTGGTCAGATGCTGTCCCGGGTGGTGAGTACATTGTTTCTTCATCTCGCTTCATCTTTCTTGCCTCTTTTTTGCTTTTCCCTTTGCGTACAGGGGCAACCGATATTGGCACAAATTGGTCCTCTGGTTTAGCTGCAGTGATTATCACTGTGGTCAGAGTGGCTGCAGTACCTGTTGTCAGGGTTTGGGTAGCTGGTGTACTTGTCACTGGGCCTGGTGTAGCTGCTGTGCTTGGAACTGGAGTAGCTGCACTGTCTTTTGCGGTCAGAGTTGGAGTAGCTGGTGTACTTGTCACTGGGGTTGGTGTAGCTGCTGTACTTGGAGTTGGAGTAGCTCTGTTTTCTGTTGGGGTTAGAGTTGGAGTAGCTGTTGTACTTGTCACTAGGGTTGGTGTAGCTGCTATATTTGGAGTTGAGTAGCTGCATTGTCGGTTGCTTTGCCATCAGATCCAGAGACATTTTTTTTCCCTTTGAAGGTGCTGGACGATGTTGAACAGGGCTTTGTAAGCATAGGCCAAGCACCAGCACTTTGCCATGATTTGTCACTCTGGTATGACTGGGATGATAACACTCCTCATTTAAATATTTTACAATTTTTTCTGGATTTTGCACTTGTTCAGTGGCGAAGTTCCAAAGCACTGGAGGGCCCACTGACCTAGATACTTGTCCGTACTATCCCACACACCCTGCCACTCATGACTGTCCAGCCTCAGGGAAAATCTCTTGGTTCTCCTACATTGTCATCTAACCCTAGGCAAGGCCCAAACGCAACTCTGCTTAACTTTCGAGATCAGATGAAACGGTCGTGGGTAAAACAAGCTCTGTATGCGTGTCAACATGGTGATCCCCATCACAATCAGTAGGCAGGTGGTCTCAAGGGTACTCAAAGTCTATTCAAAACCTTCAGAACTCTCAAATGATGCTGTAAACGGTCGGGGGGGGGGCTAGGAAGGTAAGGGAACGTCTCCTCCATAGGCTGACCACCCGAGGAGAGGAAAAAAGATGTGTAAGTGCTAAACACTTCTATTATATACCTCCCAAAGTATAGAAGTGGTGACCACACTGGGAATGCAAGCCAGATCAGTTTCATGATCAATGATTCTATTGTATTACAAGTCATTACCATAAAGTACAATGAAACACGAACCTTAGCCCAAGGCCCCCAGCCGATAAACACTAAGACAGCAAATACTGGCTGTAAGTAAGGTACGACACGCTGAAACTCTGAAATCAAGAGCAACAACATTGAGAGCCAATAAATCAGCATTGTGACGAGTGACTACTAATCCGAAACAATGAATGCTTATCACAAATATGATTAGACACACTCAGGTCAGACCTGTCATTATTTGAACCCTTTGGGCCCCACATTGGGGTGCCAAAAATAACTGTTGTGGTTTAAGCCCAGCTGGCAACCCGGAAACCACACAGCTGTTTGTTCACTCCCCCCCTTCATCCACCTGCTCCCAGAGGGATGGGGAGGAGAATCGAAAGAATGTAGCTCCCAGGGGTTGAGATAAGAACAGTCCAGCAACTAAGGTATAACACAAAACCACTACTGCTACCACCAATAATAATAATGATAAGGGAAATAACAAGGGAAGAGAATACAACCGCTCACCACCCGCCCACCGATACCCAGACCGACCTAGCCCTACTGGGTAACTGTCCCCAGTTTATATACTGGGCATGATATGCTGTGGTATGGGATACCTCTTTGGTTAGTTTGGGTCAGGTGTCCTGTCTCTGCTTCCTCCCAGCTTCCCCTCCTCCCTGGCAGAGCATGAGCCTCCAAAAGTCCTTGTTCAGAGTAAACATTACTGAGCAGCAACTAAAAACATTGGTGTTATCAGCGCTGTTCCCAGGCTGAAAGTCAAAAACTGCACCAGCTTCTAAGAAGGGGAAAAAATGACTGCTACTGCTGAACTCAGGACACCGTGTCACTAATTGCTGTCTGCTGTGATTTTAAAATAGCTGCACCATTGAGCTCTTCATTTTCATATTCTAATCACCCTGTGGGTTAATTAGTATGCAGTCATCTTATAGAGACAATTTAAAGCAGTCAGAACCCCAATCAGCAAGTTTGTTTTAAAAATTAATAACATCAGGAGTGTGTGGGGATTGGCACATCAGGGGAGTGATTGGCACATTGGGGAGTGACACATCAGAGTGTGCTCTGGAGACATACCATTTATTTTAAATAAAATTAAAAAACAAAAAAAGAGGAAAGAAAAAGAGGAAAGGCTTTCCTACATGAATAATGTCACTTAAAATCAGAGTCCTGTGAAGTGCTTGCTTTTATCTCAGGGACACCCTTGCCTCTCCATAAAAAACAAATCTCATCAAAACACCGTATAATACCTCTGTGTGGTCTAGGAGCTTCTAGGGCAATTACAGTAGCCATTTTGGCAACTGGGAGCTGGCATCTCGTTAGAAATCAATGGAGTGAAGTTGAGACTGCTTGGATGTATGTGGGCATTTGACCTGCTTGCCATCTGGGTTGACAAGATGCTAGATTCAGAAGAAAACAAAAGTAGGGAAAATGGATCTAGAACTCCGTGTAAAACGTAGCTGGATATGATGGATGAAGATTTAGCTACTTTTCATAGTGACAGATGAGTAATGAAGAGTGTTCTGTGTCAGCACTGATTTCTTTACCTTCAGAGATCATAGAATCATAGAACAGTTAGTCCAGCCCCAACTTTCTCAGGCTGTTATCATATGGGAGGCGCTCCAGCCCCCTGATCATCCTTGTGGCCCTCCTCTGGACTTGTTTCAACAGTTCCATGTCATTTTCATGTTGAGGACACCAGAAATGTGCACAGTACTCCGAGTGAGGTCTCATGAGAACGGAGTAGAGGGGCAGGATTGCCTCCTTTGATCTGCTGGTCACGCTCCTTTTGATGCAGCCCAGGATATGGTTGGCTACCTGGGCTGCCAGAGCACACTGCTGGCTCTTGTTCAGTTTCTCATCAACCAACATCACCAAGGCCTTCTCCTTAGGGCTGCTCTGGATCTCTTCTCCACCCAATCTGCATCTGTGCCTGGGATTGCCCCGACCCAAGTGCAGGACCTTGCACTTGGCTTGGTTACACTTCATAAGGTTGTGAATGGCCCACCACACAAGGGTGTCAAGGTCCCTCTGGATGGCATCCCTTCCCTTCAGCACATCAACCTAACCACACACCACTCCTCCCTTCTTCCTCCCCCTGTGCTCCCAGAGGGATGGGGAGGAGAATTGAAAGAATGTAACTCCCACGGGTTGAGATAAGAACAGTCCAGTAACTAAGATATAATACAAAACTACTACTACTGCCACCAATAATAACTGATTGATTGATGGCTTGGCTTCGCGAGCAAAGATTTTGGGAAGGGCTTTAACCACGCTTACTTCAAGCACGATGACTAACGGCGAGTGGGATATGGAAATCTGGTTTGAAAAGGGTGCTTAGGCAATCAAGGACTGTCATCTCCTGAGTAATCTCGAGCTACCCATGCGCTGGTCTGCCCGCATCCTGGTGAGGCGGGGGGGCGAGCCCCAAGGGGGGCTATCGCTTCTGGCGCCAAGCGCCCGGCACCCACCGGGCGCGACCCGCTCCAGGGACAGCGGCAGGTGGGGAGTTTGACTGGGACGGTAACGCGGGTGTCCTAAGGCGAGCTCAGGGAGGATGGAAACCTTCCGCGGAGCAGAAGGGCAAAAGCTCGCTTGATCTTGATTTTCAGTACGAATACCAATAATAATAATGATAAGGGAAATAACAAGGGGAGAGAATACAATTGCTCACCACCCGCCAACCTGAGCAGTGATCTGGGACTTTCAGGTAACTCCCCCCAGTTTATATACTGGACATGATGTGCTGTGGTATGGAATACCCGTTTGGCTAGTTTGGGTCAGGTGTCCTATCTCTGCTTCCTCCTGGCTTCCCCTCCTCCCTGGCAGAGCATGAGACAGAAAGTCCTTGATTGGACTTTACTTAGCAACAAATGAAAACATCGATGTGTTATCAGCACTCTTACCAGACTGAAGTTGAAAACACAGGTACTAAGGAGTAAAATGACTGTTACCGCTGAACCCAGGACGCCTGGTCAAGAAAGATTTGCCAAAGGCTGTGAGGACACTTTGAGGGGGCCATGTTGGCACTGTGCCAATTGCGCCTGTTCAATAGAAGCCCTAAGTTGTGAGGGGTAAGGACAGCTACTTGCACCTTGCCTCTAACAAAGTGAGAGGCTCTTCTTTGGGAAATTGAGTGGGGGAAAAAGCATAAATACATCCCTGAAGACTTTGGTGAGCTTTTCTTGTCAGTCTTTTTTTTCCATCCTTTTGTCTTCAAATGTTTGTGTGTTTTTGAGAAAGATCAAGTAAATCTGCAGGAACTACACGGGACGGGCAGGTGGGAAACATTGTCCTTTGCCCTTGTGCATCGGGGAAACAAAACAGGTTTTAAGGACCAAATTATGTACTTTTGTGTCCTCTTTTCATCCATTAGGGATTTACTGAAGGTGGAGTGAGAAAAAGCATTCACTGCCCTGCAAAAGGAGGCCAAAGTGAGAGGGCAAATGGTGTCTCCCTCCAAGCAAGAAGGTTTTTGAGTTTCTGGAGTTGTGGAGCACTGCAGTTTCCTCCTGCCATATATATAATTCGACTGAGCTGACAATAACATGACACAGCCTGTATCACATCAAAAATGGACTGCCGTGACTGCTGCAAACAATGCGATAGATGTGGATGTGAGAACAGACGGGTGGATAAATGGGCAGGGAGACAGAGCCACAAATAATATCCTTTAACTGCAAACTAGAAATGTTGTCATATATGAGCACAGATAATCAGGAGAGCAGGTAGACAGATAACACTAAACTTTTATGACCCTCTTCATTCAAATATAGGGGAAATGCTAATGATTACAAAGAATCACATTAACGGCTAAATAAAAGAATGGGAAGTCTCTGGTTGCTCTGGAACTTTTGCTGCAGCTCTGGAGTTTCTCAACTCCTGGAGCAAATTTCTCTTTCCTTGTGCCTTAGTTTCCCTCTTGCAGTGAGGTGTTCCAAGGACAATGCTCTAGGGATGCTTGGCTCCTCCTGTAAGACCTTCTTCCAGAAGAAGCCCTGAAGAAGGGTCAGGAAAGCTGTGTCAAAACAGTGATGCTAATCCCATCACTCAGATGCTGAGTGGGAGTTGGTGCTCCTGGACCAGCTGCTCCCTCTGTGTTACCTGGTTGGGTGCAGAGAAAAGCATTTCTGAAGGGCAATCCCCCTATCTCAGTTTCAAGGAGAAAACAGGGAGCAAAAAAGTCCATCTGGACTCCAACCCATCCCCCAGCACCTTTGCCCATTTCAAAGCCCCTTTGGCACCCACATCAGCAGCACCCATTCCCCCACGAATGCAGAGGAAGCCCACTGCCAGTATTATACCATTTACCCAGAAAAATGGGAAATGTGAGTTTAACCCATTCTCAGTCCCAGGGGGACTGAAACCTTCCACCTCTCAGGACAGTGCTCAAAGCATGCAATGAGTTTTCTCTCTTCTCTGCCAGAACTCAGAGGCAGCCAGAGGGAAACCAGCTCACCTCTAAAAGCTGTAGTTCCATGGTGGGCTGCTCTCAGAGCATCCTGCCAATACAACTCATTGATCACCCAGGCAGGACAAACCTGAGTTAAAAGCACCTCTTGCTGCCTCCTTACCAGAGAGCACCGTGGGGGGCATCAGATTGAACATGGCTGCCTACAAGTGGAAACACTGATTTCTGAGCAAGTCCTTTATCAGTAGCAGAAACTAGTCATTATAGCCAACAGAGTTTAAGGGGCAACTCAGTCCAACCTTAAGTAGATGCTTTTGGATGAATGACAGCACTGCCTGCACTGACCATGCTGCACTGACCCCTTCCTCATCCACCTTTCTCATGCCATGCTGGGCTGGTTGGGACAGTGATTTTGGGTTTGAAGCCACTTGCACAGTGTAGTATCTACAAGTCCTGCATTTTAGGTGCTGCAAATGTCCATCACTCCTGTGTGGCATCAGCAGAAATATGCAATGCAAATGAATTAGCCAGAATCCTACATCCTTTGACCTGCAACACACCCCTATTAAATGGTGCACACATCACCCTCCTTCCTTACATCCATGCCTGCTGCAAACTTACAGCAGTCAGGGGAAGTTGACACTGTCTCTATTATCCCCTTCCTCTTCCCTGAGCCTGTTGCAATGTGCAACATTTACCTAACACTCCCTGTACGCAGCAGAAAGGACAGCAGGGCTTGGGATATGCCACAGCAGCCTACAAAAATATGTCTGCTTTAAACACATTTGGCAGAGAATGAGGGTCTGATACTTATCTACACTGTGGCAGTGGATTCCTTTCTTATAGTAGGAGGATTGAAACAGGGCAAATAAAAGCTGGAGGCTGTGAACAGAGAGGGTAAAGCCACCCACACACTGTAATAACAACCAGTATTTTAAATCTGGCACTATCTTTGGAAACATTTATGGTCATAAAACATAATTATAAAGATACAGGGAGGGAAGACACATACACTGAAAAGAAGAAAAACGAGTGAAACAACCGTTTAATTGCTTGCTGTCATAAATACCAGAGTATTAAATAAAAACTCACAGGTGAATAAAATTACTCTGTTGAGACAAAAACAAAATTCAGCTGGACTAGCCCTGGTATTTGTAAATAGCAATATGCGTATGCAAAGGAATTCCTTGTCCCTGGAAATGATTACAATGCAGAAATAATTGAAATCAGAAGCCAATCCTATCTGAAAAAAAAAAAATAAAAAAGAGGTGCTTTTTTTTCTTTCTGCATTTGTTTCTTTCCTTCTCTTTCTCCTTGTCTCCCTCTCCCTTTCCATTTCTGAAGGTAATTTTAACCCTTTCCAGATCAGATCAAGGACAAAAGCAGAATTGCCTTAGAGATGGGCCAGGATTTCCCCCAACAATTTCAACAATAATTGTCATGGTTTAAGCCCAGCCAGATAAGAACAGTCCAGTAACTAAGGTATAATACAAAACTGCTACTACTACCACCAATAATAATAAATACTGCTGAAGGTCAATAATAAAACCCTCTGCCTAGGTCAATTACAGAAGAAAGGGGTGGCAATTCACTTGACTTTTGTTATTTCACGTTTTTCAGACAAAGGCCTCAAAACATTTTACAGATTTTAGTAAATCAAACCTCAAAGGGCCTCTGAAAGAGGGGAAAATATCAGCATTCCCCGTCTGCAGTCATTATAACCACTCCTTTACATATCAGAATCAGAAATGATTGAAAGCTATATGGAAAAAAAATCCCAATACAAGAAAGTAAACATCCTGGTAACTCCTGTTTTGCTTTGTTTTCCACAATATAAGGACTGTACAACCTCATTTTCCCTTCCTCTATGTGCACCACTGGTTACCTCCAATGTCCTCAGGACAGTGAGAAGTGTACGCAGGAAGCTCACTGCCCTGGACTTCAAGAGAAGAGACTTTGACCTCTTCAGGAACCTGCTTAGCAAGGTTCCGTGTGATATAGCCCTAGAGGGCAGGGGGGCCCAAGACTGTTAGTTGATATTCAAGGATCACCTTCCCCAAGATCAGAAGTGTTGCATCCCGACTAGACGGAAATGCAGCATAAGGGCCAGGAGACCTTCTTGGATGGATATAGAGGGGAAAAAAGAGGCTTATAAAAGGTGGAAGCAAGGACAGGCAGCCTGAGAAGAATACAGGGATGTTGTCTGGGAAGCTAGGTACCAGGTCAGGAAAGCTAAGGCCCAGCTAGAATTAAATATGGCAAGGGATGTGAAAGATAAAAGGAAGGGCTTCTACAGGTACATAGCAAATAAAAGAAAGACTAGGGACAACGTAGGCCCTCTCTGGAAGCTATTGGGAGAACTGGCTACCCTGGATTTGGAGAAGGCTGAGGTTCTCAAAGACTTCGTTGCCTCGGTCTTCACTGGCAAAGGCTCTGACCACACCGCCCAAGTACAGACACATGGACTGCAAAAATGAAGACCTTAGGCCCACCGTAGGAGCAGATTAGGTTCGAGACCTTAGGCATAAGTTACTAATGACTTTGCTAATTAAGATACAGTGTGAAGAATCACTCATTACTTAAAGAAAATAAAATATATGCTCTGAAGTTTACTTGTATAGATTTTAAAAGTCAGTGAACAGAATTTCCGGAAAAACTACTCATATTTTCCAAAGAAATATATGTCTGAGCCAAGGCAAAATTTGGAAATAATAATTTTGAAATTATCTTTAAAAATGAATGATTTAAGAAGCTAGAGCAGAAACTGGGGAAAAAAAAAATCTGACAGCAGTCCTGGAAATTTTAGGAGACTGTAATATTTCAAAAATGAAGCTTGTTCTGTGCCAGCATTGATTTCAGCTCATGTTCATTTTCTCATCATCCAACAGCACCAAGTCCTTGTCCACAGGGCTGCTCTGAATCTCTTCTCTGCCCAACCTGCATCTGTGCCTGGGATTGCCCCGACCCAGGTGCAGGACCTTGCACTTGGCTTGGTTAAACTTCATAAGGTTGGCATCAGCCCACCTCACAAGCGTGTCAAAGTCCCTCTGGATGGCATCCCTTCCCTCCAGCGTATCAACCAAACCACACAGCTTGGTGTCATCGGCAAACTTGCTGAGGGCGCACTCAATCCCACAGTCCATGTTGCCAACAAAGATGTTGAACAAGACCGGTCCCAACACCGATCCCTGGGGGACACCACTCCTTACTGGTCTCCAGCCAGACGCTGAGCCATTGACCACAACTCTTTGCGTGCGGCCATCCAGCCAGTTCTTTATCCACCGAGTGGTCCATCTGTCAAATTGATGTCTCTCCAATTTAGAGACAAGGATGTTGTGGGGGACAGTGTCGAATGCTTTGCACAAGTCCAGGTAGATGACGTCAGCTGCTTTTCAGTTCCGTAGCCCCATCGTAGAAGGCCACCAAATTGATCAGACAGGATTTCCCCTTAGTGAAGCCGTGCTGGCTGTCACCAACCCCCTCGTTGTTTTTCACGTGATTTAGCATGCTTTTCAGGAGAATCTGCTCCACGATTTTGCCAGGCACAGAGGTGAGACTGACTGGTCTGTAATTCCCTGGGTCATCCATTTTCCCCTTCTTGAAAATGGGGTTATATTTCCCTTTTTCCAGTCGTCGGGAACTTCACCTGACTGCTTCCGCCTTCTCCAAATCCAGGGTAGCCAGTTCTCCTGATAGCTTATGGAGAGGGCCCATGTTGTCCCTAGTCTGTCTTTTATTCACTATGTACCTATAGAATCCCTTCCTGTTATCTTTCACATTCCTTGACAAATTTAATTCTATCTGGGCCTTAGCTTTCTTAACCTGGTCCCTAGCTTCCCGGACAACATCCCTGTATTCTTCCCAGGCCTCCTGTCCTTGCTTCCACCTTTTATAAGTCTCAATTTTCCTTCAAATTTTCCTCAGCAGCTCCTTGTCCATCCATGGAGGTTTCCTGGCCCTCCTGCCACACTTTCTTCTAATCGAGACACAGCGCTCCTGAGCTTGTAGCAGGTGATCCTTAAATATCAACCAACAGTCTTGGGCCCCCCTGCCCTCTAGGGCTATATCCCATGGAACCTTACTAAGTAGGCTCCTGAAGAGGCCAAATATCACTTTTTTTTTTTTTTTTTTAAATTTTGTAGACAAATGAGCACATACCTCAGATGTCTCATCTGAGTAATGTGTGTAACGATATTTTTGTCCTTTGTAATGTACTTTGAAATTCTTCAGAATATGTGCTACATGAGGATTAGACATTCTTACAGCATTATATATCTTTTTTGTGGGGGAGTAGGGAATGGATGCCCACATTGCTGTAAACTTAAAAGTAAAGGAATAATTCAGAAGAAAAAAAAATAGGGAAAATGGATCAAGAATTCTGTGCAAAACGTAGCTGGATGTGATGGATGAAGGTTTAGCTACTTTTCATAGTGACAGATAAGTAATGAGGTTGAACTGCTGCAGTATTGTCTGGAAATAGATGACATTCTTAAGAGGCTCAAATTGATTCTTAATAGGTCAGGCAGTCTGCTGAAACTGTGGAATAATAAAACTAGTACTTTTATTATGACCTCCATCTAAAGCACACTAAACACTCTGGGAAGGTATGTGGACGTTTCTAAATCTATGCTTTGGCTAGACAGTTTGGGAAAAGTAATTTGCACAGGGTTTGAGGGTCAGGCTCTGGTATGGTTGGTATAAAACCAAACCAAATGAGGTTCCAGCTCTGTCTCACAGGTGTTTAACAGTTTCGCCATCCATTTAAGCCAGTTCCTCAAACGCTAGATGTGCTAAAGAACATATATGGAAAAATGTAATAATAATAGTAATTATTAGTCGTATTTGGAAAAGCACGTGCGTGTGTGTTTATGCACGCAGGCACATACATATCTTCTTACGCTGATTCTGATGACAGAGTTCTTAGGTCATCGTATCATCCAAACCGTGTGTGGGCACCATTTATAACAGCATATTCTGCTCTGGGCATGTATAGTGATAACTAGATGCGTTAAAGTTGCAGAGTTCTTCCTTCAGAAGGAGTATTCAGTTTGAAGTAGAAAAAACGAAAGCACACAGTTGCAATAAATATGAGGTGAAGAGAGCACTGCAAGATAAAGATAACAGAGCCAAAGACCAGGAGAGATGTTTATACTTAAGGATGGCTCTTGTTCATGTCCATTATGAAATAGCGTGAAAAGCATAAAATTGGCAGGAACTCTGTTGTTACTAGGTGCATCTGGAAGCTTATCATAGAAAAGTTATCTATCTGCATGATATGATTAACTCCATCTAGCATCTATATATAGCCATGGGAGTTTTTTATATTACGATATTAGCAAGGATATTCTTTTGCTTTGGCTGTAGTAGATAGAGCCCTATGAAAGTAGAAACCTGGGCTATTATTTCTGTTATTTGATTATGCAGTGCAAGGTGCAATAGGCTCCTCATCTCTGGTAATAGAAATAATGTCAATCGAATAAAGAGAAGACAGACACTTGTGACAAATTACTATTTCTAATACGTTTAGTTTTCATACAGCCTCTTGCATTTTTGTTAGTGATTTGGGTAACTGCCCTCCTCGCTGCCCAGTTTCTATCTGCAAATGCCCATTTCATCATATGCAGAGATTTGGTGTGGTTACTGATGTAGAAGTAAAAAAAAAAAAAAAAAAAGGTGAAGCCCATTCAAATTTCTCTCAGATGATGATTTTAACTTGTTGAATATTGCAACACACGTATACTGCAATGCCACGGAGAGACTGGATCAGAGACTGGAAACCTTTTCATTTGGAGGTAGGATAAAGACAACAAAAAAGTGCTTCTTGGTTATTGGAAACCAAGCACTGAAGGTAATTTTTTCCCTCTCCAACCCATGTATGTCCTGTTGCAGTAGAAAAGAAACAAGGTGTGACTAAAGGTGGCAGAGTGCTAACTGAAAACCAGTGCTTAAAAGACACTGTTATATATCATGAAAGAGTAGATCTGCTCCCACCTCTGTTCCATCTCTGCTCTAGAGCTGAGTCAGATACTTGTACTCTCTGCCCTTTAGTTTCTCTGCTCTTGATGGGTATGTAGCCATATTTATTTAAAGAGATGCAGAGACATAATTTATTAATATTTGAAGCATTCTTTGAGATCACTGGGAAGCTGGGAAAGACATTGGTCTTATTAAATAATGTCCTTGTTCAAGACAAAAATGAAGCAGTTTTTCTGCTAGGTGGGTAGAAGTTTGTACAAAGATCTTTATTTTTGAAAGGGAAAAAAGGTAGACCGCTTGGCCTTCAGACCTGGAGATCTGAAACTGCATCAGCACTTCCAGAGAGGAAATACAGCAATCTCTTCAAAGTAGCAGAGGGGGAAATGCAGTATTAACCAAGGGTGAATTGGAACAAGCACTGTTTTGCACTGTGGTAGTTATAATCATTAAAACAAGGGGCATGGGGAAGAGATGAATTCTTAATCTTTTGATCTCTTAAGACCTCTATGGAGGAAACATTTTAGACAAAAGTTATTGGGCTCAACAAAAGAGTAATGGTAAAAATTAAAGCTCTATGATGTATAAAAGATAGTTGATCTACTAGTCCCTCTACGTGTGTGGTTCATTTCGCACGACATTTGATGTCTACGATGAGATGCCTAAGGTGGAACCGGTCACCCTGGACTCCCTTTTTAGTCATCATTCAGCCAGTCTTTGATTCACCTCACTGTCCAGTCATCTAACCCACATTTCCTAAGCTTACCTACGAGGATGTTATGGGAGACAGTGTCAAAAGCCTTGCTGAAGTGAAGGTAGAAAACATCCACTGCTCTCCCCTCATCGACCCACCTTGCCGTGTTGTCATAGAAGGCTATCAGATTGGTCAAGCAAAGATGGGAGTAACGTTGGCTACCCTTGTAACCGTCTAGATAAGAGCAAAGCCAGGCCTGAATTCATGGCTGCTTTAACTTAAGCTTATACTCAAAAGTACTCCACACAATGCCGATAACAGACCTTTAGTGCATAGCAAAAGGTCAACCTGAGATTTTCAAGACTGAATGAATGAATCTCGTGACACCGAGGTTAAGTGGAAAATGCTACGGTCACCTGCCTTCTGAAAAATCAGACTGTTTTGGTCCTTCGCAAGGAGCTCCTAAGAACTTGAGAAGCTCCAGGTGATTTGTTCCTCTTGAAAAAGCTTTCTCTTCAGTTTCTGCTTTCTGAACATGCATGAAAACATGTTACTGGAGAAGAAAACCCTTTGAGAGGAAGAAGAAAACAAAGATTTCTGGTTCCAACACATGAATGGAAGTGTTCAAGGCCAGGTTGGATGGGGCTTTGAGCTACCTGGTCTCGTGGAAGGTGTCCCTGCCCATGGCAGAGGGTGTTGGAACTAGATGATCTTTAAGGTCCCTTCCAACCCAAACCATTCTATGATTCTATGAATAAATAATCCTGGCTCAGCTCATCCTTTTGCTCAAAACTGAGCATTTCCTCTTTTTTCCCAGTGGGACAGCTGCAAACTGCTTACTTGAAGGCTCTAATCAGAACTATAGGTTGGAGATATTTAATGTATTTTTATGAGTGCACTGAGCTTTCCTGGGCTAGCATTGCTCTGTAAATCAAAGTTGCCAAGCAGAGGAGACACCAGGTTCAGGGGAATGTAACTCCGGGCTGATGGCATACAGGCTGAGCTGTCATTGACATGAGATGTGGTCATTCATAGGAGGAGCCTGTGGTCAAGTCAAGTCAGTTCATAATTTCAAGTGTCTGAAATGGTTTAAGGAAGTCCTTCAGGTCCTCAGTGACTCTAACCAGGGAAGAGGGATCACAAGCCAGTGTATGACACTTGCTGGTAATACAAACAACAATAGTGTCTTCTGATAAACCCCATTGAGTCTAGTTCAAAACTGATGTAGGAGCTTTAATTCCAATTAAAATACTAATGGAAAACATGTCAGCAGGCACTAACATGAAATTAATCGCTATCATCCCAGACAAGGGGATCTTCCAGAGCAGATTGTCAAATTTATCACTCCCAGAGTTTACTCCTTCCTCAGCTCCCTCAGTCCTCAATAGCACAAAGCCCAAACACCACCACACTCACAAGGGTGAGGATAATTTGGTAGACATTGAAAGAGAGGCAGGAATTACAACAAAGCTGCAGGGGGACTACCTGAGAGAAAGACAGCGTGAGGTGGGAGTGGGTTAATTAAAAGCAAAACATCGCCTGTATGTGTCCATTCACTGAACATAAATCACAGACTGGTGCAAGTCTCGTGCAAATCACAAGGACCTTAACTGAAACTACCCAAGGTCCTTCCAGATTTGCACTCTCATTGCTACGTAGCTCTGTCTTCCCTGAGATATTTGTGCATTTTTTTCAATACAGAGGTGTGGAGACAGTATTCTCACAGGAGAACGGATATCTGGTACATGAGCTCTGAATAACTCTGAAAGATACAGCAAGGCTGTGGGAGGCCCGAGGAAGCCTAAGCAAGCAAGATAAGAAGAAGCTGTAATTCACTGAGTTATGAGAACTGTGGACTGTTGGCAAGCGTTTGAGGTCAAGTTCTCACACCTGTGCTTAACCAATTATATGTTAGTCACTAAGGGTCTTCTAGACAAGTATCCAATCATGATATGCCAAATTGCTGTAGGTGTGTGTAAGCAATAGTATATAAGGAGTTAATGCTTTGCAATAAATGGCTTTTTGTCTGATCATATTGGTCTCTGACTGAGTCCGTTCTGTGGCACAGAGGAACTGAAGTTCAGGCTTTTGCATTATAATTGTTTTGAGAATACCTATCTAAAGCACTTATCCTTAAGGAAAAGACAAAGCAATGCACATAGATTACTGAAGTGTCCAAAGTTGTTCACATGGTTGCAAATCATAGTATTTCATGCAGTCCTGGTAAAGCATCATGATTTGCTAAGTAGTTCATAAATTCCAAAGTTATTCCAAATTAATATTACTACCAGCTCAATTGCTGCAACTCCTGGGACAGGAGTTTTTCCACAGTTGAAATGATGGAGGGGGTGAGATTGTCTTCAAGCTGATGACTCACACTTCATCTATTGTTGGTGCCGCTGCTTCCCTCCAGTTCATTGTTGCCAATGAGTTGGCATATGATGATGGCGTACTCCGTGTAAATTTCTGCCACGTGGGTCGCGTACATTCAACTTAATCTGGATCTTAATCCGGTGGCTCCCCGGCATCCGAATCAGGGAGCGATGATCTATCCAGCTCCACACTTGTACAGACCCACATCTCGGCTATTAACAGTAAGTGCCCTGTTGCTCGAGAGGGAAGATATAGGAGGTACACGCAACATGGCGCCCTAAGGTTTTACCTGCAGGATCATGGAGAAGACACGAGAAAGTGGGATGAAAAACCTACCTCGGTTTGGGAGGAAAGGGTGCATGAACTGAAAAGGAAAACAACGGTCAGTGATGGTCCTCCCAAGAAAGTTGCTGCTCCCATCTCTGGTAGGCAGTTTCCCAGAAGGAGTGGAAGAGCTCAGTTTCCCAGAAGGAGTGAAAGAGCTGTGTTTACTCTGACACCTATGAAAAGGAATTCTAATCCCTTTGTACAAGGAGCAAGTGAAGAATCTTATGATTTGCTATTAGAGGGGCCCTGCCTCCAGCCAGGTGGAGGAGTGGGACAACCAGTTTTACTGGACTGAGGGGATGAGGTTGCCTGGCATAAAAGTCCCACAGGAGTATAAGGATCTAGTAGACACCGGTGCTCAGTGTACCCTAATGCCATCAAGCTATAAAGGGGTAGCACCCATTTTTATTACTTCGGTGACAGGAGGATCCCAACAGATGACTGTACTGGAGGCTGAATTTTGTTTGAGCACCCAATCATGACTGGTCCAGAGGCACCATGCATCCTTGGCATAGACTACCTCAGGAGAGGGTACTTCAAAGACCCAAAAGGGTACCAATGGGCTTTTGGTGTTGCTGCTTTGGAGACTGAGGAAATTGAGCCGTTATCTACCTTGCCTGGTCTTTCAGAGGATCCTTCTGTTGTGGGGTTGCTGAAGGTCGAAGAACAAGTGCCAGTTGCAACCTCAACAGTGCACCGGCGGCAATAGCGCACCAACCGAGACTCCCTGATTCCCGTCCATAAGCTGATGCGTAGACTGGAGAGCCAAGGAGTGAACAACAGGACCCGCTCACCCTTTAATAGCCCCATATGGCCAGCGCTAAAGTCTAACGGAGAGCGGAGACTAACAGTAGACTATCGTGGCCTGAACGAAGTCACACCACCATTGAGTGCTGCCATACCGGACAAGCTAGAACTTCAGTATGAATTAGAGTCAAAGGCAGCCAAGTGGGATGCCATAACTGATATTGCCAATGCATTTTTCTCAATTCCTTTGGCAGCAGAGTGCAGGCCACAATTTGCTTTCACATGGAGGGGCGCCCAGTACACTTGGAATCGGCTGCCCCAGGGGTGGAAACACAGCCCTACCATCTGCCATGGACTGATCCAAACTGTACTGGAACAAGGGCAACCTCCAGAACATCTGTAATACTTTGATGACGACATTGTGAAGGGCAATAGAGCGGAAGAAGTTTTTGAGAAAGGGAGGAAAATAATCCAAATCCTTGTGAAGGGAGATTTTGACATAAAGTCAAGGGACCTGCACAGGAGATTCAGATAGCCTTCTCTATCACATGACCTGGAAGAATGATTTCAAGGGGGGCCCTGAGCATCAACAAGCCTGGTCGGCGTGGGTATCGGCCTGGGTATTGGTCAGCGGGTGGTGAGCAACTGTACTGTGCGTCACTTTTATTTACTGTTGGTTTTTTTTCCCTTTCCCCTTTTAGTTTTATACCCATGGGATTTACATTCTTTCGATTCTCCTCCCCATGCCTCCGGGAGCGAGGGTGGGGGTAAGAAGCGGGGAGTGAGCAGGTGGCTGCATGGTTCTGAATTACCGGCTGGGTTTAAACCACAACAATGCTATATAACACTTCTATGGTAGCTAGATGCCCATCTCTGCCACTATGGACTTGGGAAAAAAAATATGGTGAGCGCTAGCCTCAGGGGCAGGGCCCGGTCTGGCAGCTTTGCTCTGGCTGCCCCGGCAGTGGCCAGCATTGCCACCCAGACAGAACAGATGAGAGGAGAGGCTGCAGCGCAGACCTAGGAGTGTAGTAAGTGCCTCCACTTGTCTCTTGAGGCAAGGATGCATAATGGGCAGGGCTGCATTCATTGTGCCCTGGTGGAGGGCCTCCTGCAGCAGGTGGCTGAGCTGCAGGAGACTGCCAGTCAGTGTGTTATCAGCCATCAGTGTGTTATCAGCATTATTCTCAGACTAAAGCCAAAACACAGCACTGTACAGTTTGGATCAGTCCATGGTAGATGTTAGGGCTGTGTTTCCACCCCTGGGGCAGCCGATTCCAAGTGTACTGGGCACCCCTCCATGTGAAAGCAAATTGTGGCCTGCACTCTGCTGCCAAAGGAATTGAGAAAAATGCATTGGCAATATCAGTTATGGCATCCCTATTGTTTGACCTCAGGCAGTTTCAGTTAAGGTCCTTGTGATTTGCACGAGATTTGTACCAGTCTGTGATTTATGTTCAGTGAATGGATGCATACAGGCCATGTATTGCTTTTAATTGCACCCATGGGTGCATCCTATCGGGGCCCATGGATTTCTACAGTGAGATCACAGAATCATAAGGTTTGGAAGGGACCTCTGGAGATCATCTAGTCCAACCCCCATGCCAAGGTAGGGCCACCTAGAGCAGGTTAAACAGGAACGCATCCAGGTGGGTTTTGAATGTCTCCAGAGAGGGAGACTCCATGACACTCCTGGAACAACCCGTTCCAGTGCTCTGCCACCCTCAACGTAAGGAAGTCCTTCCTCACACTGAGGTGACCCTTGCTGTGTTTTAGTTTATGGCCATTGCTCCTTGTCCTGTTGCTGGACACCACTGAAAAAAGTCTGGCACCATCTTCTTGGCACTGGCCTCTGAGATATTTCTATGCATTAATGAGATCCCCTCTCAGTCCTCTCTTCTCTAGAATAAACAGGCACAGCTCCTGCAGTCTGTTCTCATAAAAGAGATGCTTCAGGCCCCTGATCATTCAAGGATCACCTACTCCAAGCTCAGGAATGTTGCGTCCGAACAAGAAAAAAACGGGGCAAGAAGGTCAGTAGGTCTCCGTGGTTGAATAAATAGATGCTGAGCAAACTCGGAAGGAGAAAAGAAGATTATAGATGGCAGAAGCAAGGACAGGCGGCCTGGGAGGAACACAGACTTTGTCTTTTAAGCTAGGGATCAGGTCAGGAAAGCTAAGGCCCAGTTAAAAATTAGTCTACTGGGCTGCATCAAAAGAATTGTGACCAGCAGGTCAAAGGAGGTGATCCTGCCTCTCTACTCTGCTCTTGTGAGACCCCACTTAGAGTATTGTGTGCAGTTATAGTGTTCTCAACACAAGAAGGATGTGGAACTGTTGGAGCAAGTCCAGAGAAAGGCCATGAGGATGATAAGGGGGCTAGAGCACCTCCCTTACAAAGTCAGGCTAAGAAAGTTGGGGCTGTTCAGCCTGGAGAAGAGAAGGCTGCATGGAGACCTCATAGCAGCCTTCCAGTATCTGAAAGGGGGCTATAGGGATGTTGGGGATGGACTCTTCATTAGGGACTGTAGTGACAGGACAAGGGGTAACGGGTTAAAACTTAACAGGGGAAGATTAGATTGGATATAAGGAAGAAGTTCCTTACTGTGAGGGTGGTGAGGCACTGGAACAGATTGCCCCAAGAAGTGATAAATGCTCCATCCCTGGTGGTGTTCAAGGCCAGGTTGGACAGGGCCTTGGGAGTCATAGTCTAGTGTGAGGCGTCCCTGCCCATGGCAGGGGGTCAGAACTAGATGATCTTAAGGTCCTTTCCAACGCTAGCCATTCTATGATTCTACAGTTTTTGGGAGTTAAGTCTCTCCAGCCTATCCCTAACCCAACCCTCTATGACCAGGGTGAAGTCTTCCTTTCTCTGGTCTTCTTCTCTTACCTCCAAAATCTGGGACTCCTGAGAGCCGTCCTCAGCAGTATAGACTGAGGCATTGTGAAGGCATTCCGGAATTCTGGTTTCTCTTTATCTTCCATTACCAGGACACTAATCTGATTCAGTAGCAGCCCCATATTTTCTCTTATCTTCCTTGTGCTGCTGATATACTTGTATGTAGAAGCCCTTCTTGTTGTCCTTGATGTCCTCTGCCAGATTTAATTCGAAATGGGCCTTGGTCTTCCTTGTCACATCCCTGCATACCCTGACAATGTTCCTATAGTCCCTCTACTTGGTCTGATGCTTCAGCACATTTTCAGATTACTAAATTGGAAATAATAATGTGAGCATCTGTGCACCGTAAGTTTCTGCTATGATTTTTAAAAGCCTGTAGTGCTTTGCATTGAAAGAATTCTTGTAGTCTTCCTTTAGTATAGGAATTGCAGCATTACCCTCAATGCTTTTTTTTTTCAGCCAGTGGGGTAAATGTAAATGGTTTATCCATTGAGGTCACTTATTCTATTAGAGATAAACAATTTGCTTATAAATTGAGTCCTTAAATGTCAGGGAGATGCTGCATTCACATCAAAACAGGCATTTGGAGAAGCTCATAAAAGCTGTGAGCTCCAGTCGGCTCATTGTTCTTTTAATAGGCACTTGAGTTAGCAGTTACTGACCACCAGATTAATTCTGTCAGAGCATCCTGATTTCAAAGCCTGCCCCATTTGCGATAGTCTACAGGATGAGTGGAATTTAAGAAGCTTTATACTCCCAGTATAAAAAAAAGTGATCCCTCTCCCCTCCAGAAACTTCTGGATTACTGCAGAAACATGGAAGAATGGGAAAGATGTAGATAGACTTGATGTCTCTTCCTATCATTGCACAATTATGCCCTGTAGTGTTTTCTCTATTTCCTATTATTTTTTCGATACCCTGAATTTCCTTTCATTTCATCCCTTTCCTCCTACTTGTGTTGTGAAAAGCCAACCATCTCTTCAGCTGTTGATAACAAAGTTTCGAGACTGAGAGTTTTGGCATTCAATGGGCTCTGTTTTACAATGGAGACTGCACCGATATTACTGATTACACCTGCACTTGAATAAAAAGATTAGCTTTTTGCCCATGGCAAAAATCCCATGGGGATTGGAACTAGATGATCTTAAGTTCTTTTCCAACTATTCTATGATTCTATGTTTAAACAATACTTTGGTTCTCTGACTCATTTGGTCTTCAGACTCCCATCAGGACATGGCTAGAAGTGCTCATGACTAACAAAACCAGTGTCTGCACGTGATTTGAGACGCAGTCTTCCCTGTTAATTCTTACTAGGGTCCACTCTTCTCTTCTAAACACACAAAAATTTGAGAGTCTCCCTTGTGTATTTTTGGGTTGCTCAGAAACAAGCTATTTATATGCTGAGACAATGAAGTAGGTGTTTTATTTTTTGTTAAACTTCATTACCAACTTTTACTTCTTTTTAGACATGCATGTTTTATGCTGGAAATGCCAAATTTAGCTTCAATTTTATTTTTTTACATTTTTAGTTGGAAGGCATTTTCTATTCAGAAACCTAATGTGAAGTATGGTACTTTTTACCAGCAGCAAGCCCTAGGAAGTTTTCTGCAGGACCAACTGCTGCAGTTATTAACTTGTATTGATATATTCCTGTCGTGGTTTAAACCAAGTCCCCCAACTCCTGGAGAGTTAGGAAGGAGAATCCAAGGAATGTAGCCCCCACGGATTGAGATAAGAACGGTTTAATAGCTAAGGCATAACACAATAATAATGATACAGCCAATAACAAGCGAAAAGAATACAACACCTCACCAGCCACCGACCCATAACTCACTCCACCCTGCCCAGCTGAGCACCGTGTGCTCCCTCCTCCATTTTCCTCTAGAGCTCTCCCCCTCCAGCTCTCTCTTTCCCAGTATGCATCCTGGGCATCACGTGCTATGGTATGGAATACCTCATTGGCTAGCCTGGGTCACGTGTCCTGTCTCTCCTTCCTCCCGGCCTCCCCTCCTCCACCTGGCTGGAAAAAACCTTGAACAAAAACACCCTTAAAACATGCTCAAACCATGACAATTCCTAAGAAAAACATTGCCTGGTTTTTTTTGGGTTTGTTTTTTTTTTTTTAGAAGCATGGCACAGTAAAGAGATGTTAATGTTTTCTGAAGCTTCTAGTTTGCACAAGTGGGAGAGGGGTAGCCCATTGTAGCCATTCTCCTTTATATAATGATTCTGTGATTCTTTGATGAAGTACTTCAACAATTTAGTGCTCTAGATTTATGGACTAAGTTGTCCAGCTGAATGACTACATCTTTCATCATTGGTAGAGGACAAGTTTTCTAATAGAGTCGATGCCTATAGTATGATGCACCCACACTAAAAACCTGCTGGCTCTGTATGTCATGTGTGTGGGTCGCCTCATCCACAGCAAGGGAAAAAAAACTGATTTATCAACTGCCTTCATGAATGTTTATTGTGTCCTTGGAAGCACCTTTGCTGACCATAAGATTTCAGGAGGGCATTTTACATATTTTCAATAATTTCAGATTGCACACTTTTTCGGAGTTTCATAATTAACATGGAGCTTCTTTTTTCATCTGAGAAGAGTGCAATGATCCTTTGTGGTCTTTTGTCAGTATTCATTTAAACAGTACTTCAAATGATAATAGTCTTTCCATTAAAACAATTTGTCTAAAATGCAGAGGGGGAAAAAGGGCAATGACACATTTTTCCTCCTAACTTACAGGAGGATATTTTTGCTTTGTCTAAAATGGGATCCTTCTCTCATTTTCAGTTACCACTGGACCCTGAACCTCAGCTGCCCCATGTGCAAAATACAATCTTCACAGGCAGGAAGAAAGCCTGGCTAATACCTTAGGAGGGTCTGTGTCTGTGCATATCTTTTGGGCCAGACTCACGGTTCCAGGAAGAGCAGTTGGGGGCTGGTGGGGTGAGAGATCTCTGATATTCTGCACACACACAAATGGGAAGTTGTGTCAGGGACAATAGATAATGGTCCGTGGTGAAACACACCAAGATTGAAAAGTACTGTAGTACTGTTTGTCCACTTTGGCTCCTTCCCAGAGAGTTCCGCTTTGGCTGCTCCCCGGATAGTCCAGCTTTAGAACTCCCCGGAAAATCCCGACCCTTGGAGACCTTTCTAGATATTGCTGGACACTTCTTCTGATGTATTCTGTCCCCCTGTGTCAGAATGAGTGTGCATTTTTGTTAGTATAAAAGCCTGAGCCTCATGCAATGGGGGGAGGCAGAACCTCATACCACCCAGGTCAATGCTGCCTCTGTGGGGACACCCGCTAAGGTTGAGCCTGCCACCTTGCACTGCGATGATGTTTCTTGGCGCTGGTTTCCTGATCATCCTCACAGGGTCCTTGGGGGTGGTAATGTAACCAAACATCAGAAGTATCCTTTACTGTATCCATTAATATCTCTATATTTTCCTATATTAATAAACTAGCTGTGAGTTCTCTATTTGTGTCTCATTTCTCTCACCTGGAATCCTCAAACTCTGGAACATAAACAGGGATGAGGATGGGATTCCAGATCATAGAATCATAGAATAGTTAGGATTGGAAAGGACCTCAAGATCATCTAGTTCCAACCCCCCTGCCACCAGCAGGGACACCTCACATTAAACCATATCACCCAAGGCTTCATCCAACTGGCTCCCAGATTACTGGATTAACACCCTTCTTTTCTGTATGCACTAAGGTGGACGCTTGTGGCCCTTGCACAGTTTGGGCCTGGAGCAAGCAGTCCAGCTCCCTGTCAGCTTTCCTGACATCTTTTAGCCTACTGGCAGTCTCCTGCAGCTCAGCCACCTGCTGCAGGAGGTCCTCCACCTGCTGGTCTCAATTCTTTTGATGCAGCCCAGTAGACTCATTTTTAACTGGGTCTTAGCTTTCCTGACCTGATCCCTGATACACGGGTAACCAATGTACAGGGGGGTAATACAGAGAAATTGTACAAGGAAGTTAAAGGAATTCCTTAGCTTAAACAAAAGTATTGTCTGTCCTAAGTACCTGCCATTGCCACCTTGCCAAGGCATTGATTACTGCTGGAGGGGAAGAAGCAGATGCTAGTTCTACTGACAAAAGCAGATGAATGGTCCTGCTGATAAGCCGGGGAGAGACAGACTGGGCGACCAAGCCATAAGATCATGACAAAATCGCAGATGTTTGGTCCTACTGATAAGCGGCAGGAGAAGCAGACTGGGCTCCGAAGTCCCTGTCTGAAGATTAAAAGGTGTAAAGGTTAAGAAGAGGAAGACTCACTTACTTCATCTTGTCATCCTGAGACCCCTGCCCATGATCAGAAGGGGCACTGCGCAAGGGCAAAGGACCTTCTGGCTCATTATAATATGAAGCGGGGATAGATAATAAATATGTATAGGCGGATTGAGCAACCTCATGTCTATGTATACCTTAAGAGAATAAATGTAAAGGGACAACAACCCTGAGGTGTGCATGCTTTGCAGGAGCGATCCCCATGTACCTCAGCGCTGAATAAAAGCATACCTACTTTACAACTTTAACTAGTTGTGGAGTCTATCCGCGGATGATCCTTAGCTTAAAAGACAAAGTCTGTGTTCCTCCCAGGCCGCCTGTCCTTGCTTCTGCCATCTATAATCTTCTTTTCTCCTTCCGAGTTTGCTCAGCATCTATTTATTCAATTTATTTCCAATTTAGTAATCTGAAAATGTGCTGAAGCATCAGACCAAGTAGAGGGACTATAGGAACATTGTCAGGGTATGCAGGGATGTGACAAGGAAGACCAAGGCCCATTTCGAATTAAATCTGGCAGAGGACATCAAGGACAACAAGAAGGGCTTCTACATACAAGTATATCAGCAGCACAAGGAAGATAAGAGAAAATATGGGGCTGCTACTGAATCAGATTAGTGTCCTGGTAATGGAAGATAAAGAGAAACCAGAATTCCGGAATGCCTTCACAATGCCTCAGTCTATACTGCTGAGGACGGCTCTCAGGAGTCCCAGATTTTGGAGGTAAGAGAAGAAGACCAGAGAAAGGAAGACTTCACCCTGGTCATAGAGGGTTGGGTTAGGGATAGGCTGGAGAGACTTAACTCCCAAAAACTGTAGAATCATAGAATGGCTAGCGTTGGAAAGGACCTTAAGATCATCTAGTTCTGACCCCCTGCCATGGGCAGGGACGCCTCACACTAGACTATGACTCCCAAGGCCCTGTCCAACCTGGCCTTGAACACCACCAGGGATGGAGCATTTATCACTTCTTGGGGCAATCTGTTCCAGTGCCTCACCACCCTCACAGTAAGGAACTTCTTCCTTATATCCAATCTAATCTTCCCCTGTTAAGTTTTAACCCGTTACCCCTTGTCCTGTCACTACAGTCCCTAATGAAGAGTCCATCCCCAACATCCCTATAGCCCCCTTTCAGATACTGGAAGGCTGCTATGAGGTCTCCATGCAGCCTTCTCTTCTCCAGGCTGAACAGCCCCAACTTTCTTAGCCTGACTTTGTAAGGGAGGTGCTCTAGCCCCCTTATCATCCTCATGGCCTTTCTCTGGACTTGCTCCAACAGTTCCACATCCTTCTTGTGTTGAGAACACTATAACTGCACACAATACTCTAAGTGGGGTCTCACAAGAGCAGAGTAGAGAGGCAGGATCACCTCCTTTGACCTGCTGGTCACAATTCTTTTGATGCAGCCCAGTAGACTCATTTTTAACTGGGCCTTAGCTTTCCTGACCTGATCCCTAGCTTAAAAGACAAAGTCTGTGTTCCTCCCAGGCCGCCTGTCCTTGCTTCTGCCATCTATAATCTTCTTTTCTCCTTCCGAGTTTGCTCAGCATCTATTTATTCAACCACGGAGACCTACTGACCTTCTTGCCCCGTTTTTTTTCTTGTTCGGACGCAACATTCCTGAGCTTGGAGTAGGTGATCCTTGAATGATCAGGGGCCTGAAGCATCTCTTTTATGAGAACAGACTGCAGGAGCTGTGCCTGTTTATTCTAGAGAAGAGAGGACTGAGAGGGGATCTCATTAATGCATAGAAATATCTCAGAGGCCAGTGCCAAGAAGATGGTGCCAGACTTTTTTCAGTGGTGTCCAGCAACAGGACAAGGAGCAATGGCCATAAACTAAAACACAGCAAGGGTCACCTCAGTGTGAGGAAGGACTTCCTTACGTTGAGGGTGGCAGAGCACTGGAACGGGTTGTTCCAGGAGTGTCATGGAATCTCCCTCTCTGGAGACATTCAAAACCCACCTGGATGCGTTCCTGTTTAACCTGCTCTAGGTGGCCCTACCTTGGCATGGGGGTTGGACTAGATGATCTCCAGAGGTCCCTTCCAAACCTTATGATTCTGTGATCTCACTGTAGAAATCCATGGGCCCCGATAGGATGCACCCATGGGTGCAATTAAAAGCAATACATGGCCTGTATGCATCCATTCACTGAACATAAATCACAGACTGGTACAAATCTCGTGCAAATCACAAGGACCTTAACTGAAACTGCCTGAGGTCAAACAATAGGGATGCCATAACTGATATTGCCAATGCATTTTTCTCAATTCCTTTGGCAGCAGAGTGCAGGCCACAATTTGCTTTCACATGGAGGGGTGCCCAGTACACTTGGAATCGGCTGCCCCAGGGGTGGAAACACAGCCCTAACATCTACCATGGACTGATCCAAACTGTACAGTGCTGTGTTTTGGCTTTAGTCTGAGAATAATGCTGATAACACACTGATGGCTGATAACACACTGACTGGCAGTCTCCTGCAGCTCAGCCACCTGCTGCAGGAGGCCCTCCACCAGGGCACAATGAATGCAGCCCTGCCCATTATGCATCCTTGCCTCAAGAGACAAGTGGAGGCACTTACTACACTCCTAGGTCTGCGCTGCAGCCTCTCCTCTCATCTGTTCTGTCTGGGTGGCAATGCTGGCCACTGCCGGGGCAGCCAGAGCAAAGCTGCCAGACCGGGCCCTGCCCCTGAGGCTAGCGCTCACCATATTTTTTTTCCCAAGTCCATAGTGGCAGAGATGGGCATCTAGCTACCATAGAAGTGTTATATAGCATTGTTGTGGTTTAAACCCAGCCGGTAATTCAGAACCATGCAGCCACCTGCTCACTCCCCGCTTCTTACCCCCACCCTCGCTCCCGGAGGCATGGGGAGGAGAATCGAAAGAATGTAAATCCCATGGGTATAAAACTAAAAGGGGAAAGGGAAAAAAAACCAACAGTAAATAAAAGTGACGCACAGTACAGTTGCTCACCACCCGCTGACCAATACCCAGGCCGATACCCACGCCGACCAGGCTTGTTGATGCTCAGGGCCCCCCTTGAAATCATTCTTCCAGGTCATGTGATAGAGAAGGCTATCTGAATCTCCTGTGCAGGTCCCTTGACTTTATGTCAAAATCTCCCTTCACAAGGATTTGGATTATTTTCCTCCCTTTCTCAAAAACTTCTTCCGCTCTATTGCCCTTCACAATGTCGTCATCAAAGTATTACAGATGTTCTGGAGGTTGCCCTTGTTCCAGTACAGTTTGGATCAGTCCATGGCAGATGGTAGGGCTGTGTTTCCACCCCTGGGGCAGCCGATTCCAAGTGTACTGGGCGCCCCTCCATGTGAAAGCAAATTGTGGCCTGCACTCTGCTGCCAAAGGAATTGAGAAAAATGCATTGGCAATATCAGTTATGGCATCCCACTTGGCTGCCTTTGACTCTAATTCATACTGAAGTTCTAGCTTGTCCGGTATGGCAGCACTCAATGGTGGTGTGACTTCGTTCAGGCCACGATAGTCTACTGTTAGTCTCCGCTCTCCGTTAGACTTTAGCGCTGGCCATATGGGGCTATTAAAGGGTGAGCGGGTCCTGTTGTTCACTCCTTGGCTCTCCAGTCTACGCATCAGCTTATGGATGGGAATCAGGGAGTCTCGGTTGGTGCGCTATTGCCGCCGGTGCACTGTTGAGGTTGCAACTGGCACTTGTTCTTCGACCTTCAGCAACCCCACAACAGAAGGATCCTCTGAAAGACCAGGCAAGGTAGATAACGGCTCAATTTCCTCAGTCTCCAAAGCAGCAACACCAAAAGCCCATTGGTACCCTTTTGGGTCTTTGAAGTACCCTCTCCTGAGGTAGTCTATGCCAAGGATGCATGGTGCCTCTGGACCAGTCATGATTGGGTGCTCAAACAAAATTCAGCCTCCAGTACAGTCATCTGTTGGGATCCTCCTGTCACCGAAGTAATAAAAATGGGTGCTACCCCTTTATAGCTTGATGGCATTAGGGTACACTGAGCACCGGTGTCTACTAGATCCTTATACTCCTGTGGGACTTTTATGCCAGGCAACCTCATCCCCTCAGTCCAGTAAAACTGGTTGTCCCACTCCTCCACCTGGCTGGAGGCAGGGCCCCTCTAATAGCAAATCATAAGATTCTTCACTTGCTCCTTGTACAAAGGGATTAGAATTCCTTTTCATAGGTGTCAGAGTAAACACAGCTCTTCCACTCCTTCTGGGAAACTGAGCTCTTCCACTCCTTCTGGGAAACTGCCTACCAGAGATGGGAGCAGCAACTTTCTTGGGAGGACCATCACTGACCGTTGTTTTCCTTTTCAGTTCATGCACCCTTTCCTCCCAAACCGAGGTAGGTTTTTCATCCCACTTTCTCGTGTCTTCTCCATGATCCTGCAGGTAAAACCTTAGGGCGCCATGTTGCGTGTACCTCCTATATCTTCCCTCTCGAGCAACAGGGCACTTACTGTTAATAGCCGAGATGTGGGTCTGTACAAGTGTGGAGCTGGATAGATCATCGCTCCCTGATTCGGATGCCGGGGAGCCACCGGATTAAGATCCAGGTTAAGTTGAATGTACGCGACCCACGTGGCAGAAATTTACACGGAGTACGCCATCATCATATGCCAACTCATTGGCAACAATGAACTGGAGGGAAGCAGCGGCACCAACAATAGATGAAGTGTGAGTCATCAGCTTGAAGACAATCTCACCCCCTCCATCATTTCAACTGTGGAAAAACTCCTGTCCCAGGAGTTGCAGCAATTGAGCTGGTAGTAATATTAATTTGGAATAACTTTGGAATTTATGAACTACTTAGCAAATCATGATGCTTTACCAGGACTGCATGAAATACTATGATTTGCAACCATGTGAACAACTTTGGACACTTCAGTAATCTATGTGCATTGCTTTGTCTTTTCCTTAAGGATAAGTGCTTTAGATAGGTATTCTCAAAACAATTATAATGCAAAAGCCTGAACTTCAGTTCCTCTGTGCCACAGAACGGACTCAGTCAGAGACCAATATGATCAGACAAAAAGCCATTTATTGCAAAGCATTAACTCCTTATATACTATTGCTTACACACACCTACAGCAATTTGGCATATCATGATTGGATACTTGTCTAGAAGACCCTTAGTGACTAACATATAATTGGTTAAGCACAGGTGTGAGAACTTGACCTCAAACGCTTGCCAACAGTCCACAGCTCTCATAACTCAGTGAATTACAGCTTCTTCTTATCTTGCTTGCTTAGGCTTCCTCGGGCCTCCCACAGCCTTGCTGTATCTTTCAGAGTTATTCAGAGCTCATGTACCAGATATCCGTTCTCCTGTGAGAATACTGTCTCCACACCTCTGTATTGAAAAAAATGCACAAATATCTCAGGGAAGACAGAGCTACGTAGCAATGAGAGTGCAAATCTGGAAGGACCTTGGGTAGTTTCAGTTAAGGTCCTTGTGATTTGCACGAGACTTGCACCAGTCTGTGATTTATGTTCAGTGAATGGACACATACAGGCGATGTTTTGCTTTTAATTAACCCACTCCCACCTCACGCTGTCTTTCTCTCAGGTAGTCCCCACTGCAGCTTTGTTGTAATTCCTGCCTCTCTTTCAATGTCTACCAAATTATCCTCACCCTTGTGAGTGTGGTGGTGTTTGGGCTTTGTGCTATTGAGGACTGAGGGAGCTGAGGAAGGAGTAAACTCTGGGAGTGATAAATTTGACAATCTGCTCTGGAAGATCCCCTTGTCTGGGATGATAGCGATTAATTTCATGTTAGTGCCTGCTGACATGTTTTCCATTAGTATTTTAATTGGAATTAAAGCTCCTACATCAGTTTTGAACTAGACTCAATGGGGTTTATCAGAAGACACTATTGTTGTTTGTATTACCAGCAAGTGTCATACACTGGCTTGTGATCCCTCTTCCCTGGTTAGAGTCACTGAGGACCTGAAGGACTTCCTTAAACCATTTCAGACACTTGAAATTATGAACTGACTTGACTTGACCACAGGCTCCTCCTATGAATGACCACATCTCATGTCAATGACAGCTCAGCCTGTATGCCATCAGCCCGGAGTTACATTCCCCTGAACCTGGTGTCTCCTCTGCTTGGCAACTTTGATTTACAGAGCAATGCTAGCCCAGGAAAGCTCAGTGCACTCATAAAAATACATTAAATATCTCCAACCTATAGTTCTGATTAGAGCCTTCAAGTAAGCAGTTTGCAGCTGTCCCACTGGGAAAAAAGAGGAAATGCTCAGTTTTGAGCAAAAGGATGAGCTGAGCCAGGATTATTTATTCATAGAATCATAGAATGGTTTGGGTTGGAAGGGACCTTAAAGATCATCTAGTTCCAACACCCTCTGCCATGGGCAGGGACACCTTCCACGAGACCAGGTAGCTCAAAGCCCCATCCAACCTGGCCTTGAACACTTCCATTCATGTGTTGGAACCAGAAATCTTTGTTTTCTTCTTCCTCTCAAAGGGTTTTCTTCTCCAGTAACATGTTTTCATGCATGTCCAGAAAGCAGAAACTGAAGAGAAAGCTTTTTCAAGAGGAACAAATCACCTGGAGCTTCTCAAGTTCTTAGGAGCTCCTTGCGAAGGACCAAAACAGTCTGATTTTTCAGAAGGCAGGTGACCGTAGCATTTTCCACTTAACCTCGGTGTCACGAGATTCATTCATTCAGTCTTGAAAATCTCAGGTTGACCTTTTGCTATGCACTAAAGGTCTGTTATCGGCATTGTGTGGAGTACTTTTGAGTATAAGCTTAAGTTAAAGCAGCCATGAATTCAGGCCTGGCTTTGCTCTTATCTAGACGGTTACAAGGGTAGCCAACGTTACTCCCATCTTTGCTTGACCAATCTGATAGCCTTCTATGACAACACGGCAAGGTGGGTCGATGAGGGGAGAGCAGTGGATGTTTTCTACCTTCACTTCAGCAAGGCTTTTGACACTGTCTCCCATAACATCCTCGTAGGTAAGCTTAGGAAATGTGGGTTAGATGACTGGACAGTGAGGTGAATCAAAGACTGGCTGAATGATGACTAAAAAGGGAGTCCAGGGTGACCGGTTCCACCTTAGGCATCTCATCGTAGACATCAAATGTCGTGCGAAATGAACCACACACGTAGAGGGACTAGTAGATCAACTATCTTTTATACATCATAGAGCTTTAATTTTTACCATTACTCTTTTGTTGAGCCCAATAACTTTTGTCTAAAATGTTTCCTCCATAGAGGTCTTAAGAGATCAAAAGATTAAGAATTCATCTCTTCCCCATGCCCCTTGTTTTAATGATTATAACTACCACAGTGCAAAACAGTGCTTGTTCCAATTCACCCTTGGTTAATACTGCATTTCCCCCTCTGCTACTTTGAAGAGATTGCTGTATTTCCTCTCTGGAAGTGCTGATGCAGTTTCAGATCTCCAGGTCTGAAGGCCAAGCGGTCTACCTTTTTTCCCTTTCAAAAATAAAGATCTTTGTACAAACTTCTACCCACCTAGCAGAAAAACTGCTTCATTTTTGTCTTGAACAAGGACATTATTTAATAAGACCAATGTCTTTCCCAGCTTCCCAGTGATCTCAAAGAATGCTTCAAATATTAATAAATTATGTCTCTGCATCTCTTTAAATAAATATGGCTACATACCCATCAAGAGCAGAGAAACTAAAGGGCAGAGAGTACAAGTATCTGACTCAGCTCTAGAGCAGAGATGGAACAGAGGTGGGAGCAGATCTACTCTTTCATGATATATAACAGTGTCTTTTAAGCACTGGTTTTCAGTTAGCACTCTGCCACCTTTAGTCACACCTTGTTTCTTTTCTACTGCAACAGGACATACATGGGTTGGAGAGGGAAAAAATTACCTTCAGTGCTTGGTTTCCAATAACCAAGAAGCACTTTTTTGTTGTCTTTATCCTACCTCCAAATGAAAAGGTTTCCAGTCTCTGATCCAGTCTCTCCGTGGCATTGCAGTATACGTGTGTTGCAATATTCAACAAGTTAAAATCATCATCTGAGAGAAATTTGAATGGGCTTCACATTTATTTTTTTTATTTTTTTTACTTCTACATCAGTAACCACACCAAATCTCTGCATATGATGAAATGGGCATTTGCAGATAGAAACTGGGCAGCGAGGAGGGCAGTTACCCAAATCACTAACAAAAATGCAAGAGGCTGTATGAAAACTAAACGTATTAGAAATAGTAATTTGTCACAAGTGTCTGTCTTCTCTTTATTCGATTGACATTATTTCTATTACCAGAGATGAGGAGCCTATTGCACCTTGCACTGCATAATCAAATAACAGAAATAATAGCCCAGGTTTCTACTTTCATAGGGCTCTATCTACTACAGCCAAAGCAAAAGAATATCCTTGCTAATATCGTAATATAAAAAACTCCCATGGCTATATATAGATGCTAGATGGAGTTAATCATATCATGCAGATAGATAACTTTTCTATGATAAGCTTCCAGATGCACCTAGTAACAACAGAGTTCCTGCCAATTTTATGCTTTTCACGCTATTTCATAATGGACATGAACAAGAGCCATCCTTAAGTATAAACATCTCTCCTGGTCTTTGGCTCTGTTATCTTTATCTTGCAGTGCTCTCTTCACCTCATATTTATTGCAACTGTGTGCTTCGTTTTTTCTACTTCAAACTGAATACTCCTTCTGAAGGAAGAACTCTGCAACTTTAACGCATCTAGTTATCACTATACATGCCCAGAGCAGAATATGCTGTTATAAATGGTGCCCACACACGGTTTGGATGATACGATGACCTAAGAACTCTGTCATCAGAATCAGCGTAAGAAGATATGTATGTGCCTGCGTGCATAAACACACACGCACGTGCTTTTCCAAATACGACTAATAATTACTATTATTATTACATTTTTCCATATATGTTCTTTAGCACATCTAGCGTTTGAGGAACTGGCTTAAATGGATGGCGAAACTGTTAAACACCTGTGAGACAGAGCTGGAACCTCATTTGGTTTGGTTTTATACCAACCATACCAGAGCCTGACCCTCAAACCCTGTGCAAATTACTTTTCCCAAACTGTCTAGCCAAAGCATAGATTTAGAAACGTCCACATACCTTCCCAGAGTGTTTAGTGTGCTTTAGATGGAGGTCATAATAAAAGTACTAGTTTTATTATTCCACAGTTTCAGCAGACTGCCTGACCTATTAAGAATCAATTTGAGCCTCTTAAGAATGTCATCTATTTCCAGACAATACTGCAGCAGTTCAACCTCATTACTTATCTGTCACTATGAAAAGTAGCTAAACCTTCATCCATCACATCCAGCTACGTTTTGCACAGAATTCTTGATCCATTTTGCCTATTTTTTTTTTCTTCTGAATTATTCCTTTACTTTTAAGTTTACAGCAATGTGGGCATCCATTCCCTACTCCCCCACAAAAAAGATATATAATGCTGTAAGAATGTCTAATCCTCATGTAGCACATATTCTGAAGGATTTCAAAGTACATTACAAAGGACAAAAATATCGTTACACACATTACTCAGATGAGACATCTGAGGTATGTGCTCATTTGTCTACAAAATTAAAAAAAAAAAAAAAAAGTGATATTTGGCCTCTTCAGGAGCCTACTTAGTAAGGTTCCATGGGATATAGCCCTAGAGGGCAGGGGGGCCCAAGACTGTTGGTTGATATTTAAGGATCACCTGCTACAAGCTCAGGAGCGCTGTGTCTCGATTAGAAGAAAGTGTGGCAGGAGGGCCAGGAAACCTCCATGGATGGACAAGGAGCTGCTGAGGAAAATTTGAAGGAAAATTGAGACTTATAAAAGGTGGAAGCAAGGACAGGAGGCCTGGGAAGAATACAGGGATGTTGTCCGGGAAGCTAGGGACCAGGTTAAGAAAGCTAAGGCCCAGATAGAATTAAATTTGTCAAGGAATGTGAAAGATAACAGGAAGGGATTCTATAGGTACATAGTGAATAAAAGACAGACTAGGGACAACATGGGCCCTCTCCATAAGCTATCAGGAGAACTGGCTACCCTGGATTTGGAGAAGGCGGAAGCAGTCAGGTGAAGTTCCCGACGACTGGAAAAAGGGAAATATAACCCCATTTTCAAGAAGGGGAAAATGGATGACCCAGGGAATTACAGACCAGTCAGTCTCACCTCTGTGCCTGGCAAAATCGTGGAGCAGATTCTCCTGAAAAGCATGCTAAATCACGTGAAAAACAACGAGGGGGTTGGTGACAGCCAGCACGGCTTCACTAAGGGGAAATCCTGTCTGATCAATTTGGTGGCCTTCTACGATGGGGCTACGGAACTGAAAAGCAGCTGACGTCATCTACCTGGACTTGTGCAAAGCATTCGACACTGTCCCCCACAACATCCTTGTCTCTAAATTGGAGAGACATCAATTTGACAGATGGACCACTCGGTGGATAAAGAACTGGCTGGATGGCCGCACGCAAAGAGTTGTGGTCAATGGCTCAGCGTCTGGCTGGAGACCAGTAAGGAGTGGTGTCCCCCAGGGATCGGTGTTGGGACCGGTCTTGTTCAACATCTTTGTTGGCAACATGGACTGTGGGATTGAGTGCGCCCTCAGCAAGTTTGCCGATGACACCAAGCTGTGTGGTTTGGTTGATACGCTGGAGGGAAGGGATGCCATCCAGAGGGACTTTGACACGCTTGTGAGGTGGGCTGATGCCAACCTTATGAAGTTTAACCAAGCCAAGTGCAAGGTCCTGCACCTGGGTCGGGGCAATCCCAGGCACAGATGCAGGTTGGGCAGAGAAGAGATTCAGAGCAGCCCTGTGGACAAGGACTTGGTGCTGTTGGATGATGAGAAAATGAACATGAGCTGAAATCAATGCTGGCACAGAACAAGCTTCATTTTTGAAATATTACAGTCTCCTAAAATTTCCAGGACTGCTGTCAGATTTTTTTTTTCCCCAGTTTCTGCTCTAGCTTCTTAAATCATTCATTTTTAAAGATAATTTCAAAATTATTATTTCCAAATTTTGCCTTGGCTCAGACATATATTTCTTTGGAAAATATGAGTAGTTTTTCCGGAAATTCTGTTCACTGACTTTTAAAATCTATACAAGTAAACTTCAGAGCATATATTTTATTTTCTTTAAGTAATGAGTGATTCTTCACACTGTATCTTAATTAGCAAAGTCATTAGTAACTTATGCCTAAGGTCTCGAACCTAATCTGCTCCTACGGTGGGCCTAAGGTCTTCATTTTTGCAGTCCATGTGTCTGTACTTGGGCGGTGTGGTCAGAGCCTTTGCCAGTGAAGACCGAGGCAACGAAGTCTTTGAGAACCTCAGCCTTCTCCAAATCCAGGGTAGCCAGTTCTCCCAATAGCTTCCAGAGAGGGCCTACGTTGTCCCTAGTCTTTCTTTTATTTGCTATGTACCTGTAGAAGCCCTTCCTTTTATCTTTCACATCCCTTGCCATATTTAATTCTAGCTGGGCCTTAGCTTTCCTGACCTGGTACCTAGCTTCCCAGACAACATCCCTGTATTCTTCTCAGGCTGCCTGTCCTTGCTTCCACCTTTTATAAGCCTCTTTTTTCCCCTCTATATCCATCCAAGAAGGTCTCCTGGCCCTTATGCTGCATTTCCGTCTAGTCGGGATGCAACACTTCTGATCTTGGGGAAGGTGATCCTTGAATATCAACTAACAGTCTTGGGCCCCCCTGCCCTCTAGGGCTATATCACACGGAACCTTGCTAAGCAGGTTCCTGAAGAGGTTAAAGTCTCTTCTCTTGAAGTCCAGGGCAGTGAGCTTCCTGCGTACACTTCTCACTGTCCTGAGGACATTGGAGGTAACCAGTGGTGCACATAGAGGAAGAGGAAGGGAAAATGAGGTTGTACAGTCCTTATATTGTGGAAAACAAAGCAAAACAGGAGTTACCAGGATGTTTACTTTCTTGTATTGGGATTTTTTTTTCCATATAGCTTTCAATCATTTCTGATTCTGATATGTAAAGGAGTGGTTATAATGACTGCAGACGGGGAATGCTGATATTTTCCCCTCTTTCAGAGGCCCTTTGAGGTTTGATTTACTAAAATCTGTAAAATGTTTTGAGGCCTTTGTCTGAAAAACGTGAAATAACAAAAGTCAAGTGAATTGCCACCCCTTTCTTCTGTAATTGACCTAGGCAGAGGGTTTTATTATTGACCTTCAGCAGTATTTATTATTATTGGTGGTAGTAGTAGCAGTTTTGTATTATACCTTAGTTACTGGACTGTTCTTATCTGGCTGGGCTTAAACCATGACAATTATTGTTGAAATTGTTGGGGGAAATCCTGGCCCATCTCTAAGGCAATTCTGCTTTTGTCCTTGATCTGATCTGGAAAGGGTTAAAATTACCTTCAGAAATGGAAAGGGAGAGGGAGACAAGGAGAAAGAGAAGGAAAGAAACAAATGCAGAAAGAAAAAAAAGCACCTCTTTTTTATTTTTTTTTTTTTCAGATAGGATTGGCTTCTGATTTCAATTATTTCTGCATTGTAATCATTTCCAGGGACAAGGAATTCCTTTGCATACGCATATTGCTATTTACAAATACCAGGGCTAGTCCAGCTGAATTTTGTTTTTGTCTCAACAGAGTAATTTTATTCACCTGTGAGTTTTTATTTAATACTCTGGTATTTATGACAGCAAGCAATTAAACGGTTGTTTCACTCGTTTTTCTTCTTTTCAGTGTATGTGTCTTCCCTCCCTGTATCTTTATAATTATGTTTTATGACCATAAATGTTTCCAAAGATAGTGCCAGATTTAAAATACTGGTTGTTATTACAGTGTGTGGGTGGCTTTACCCTCTCTGTTCACAGCCTCCAGCTTTTATTTGCCCTGTTTCAATCCTCCTACTATAAGAAAGGAATCCACTGCCACAGTGTAGATAAGTATCAGACCCTCATTCTCTGCCAAATGTGTTTAAAGCAGACATATTTTTGTAGGCTGCTGTGGCATATCCCAAGCCCTGCTGTCCTTTCTGCTGCGTACAGGGAGTGTTAGGTAAATGTTGCACATTGCAACAGGCTCAGGGAAGAGGAAGGGGATAATAGAGACAGTGTCAACTTCCCCTGACTGCTGTAAGTTTGCAGCAGGCATGGATGTAAGGAAGGAGGGTGATGTGTGCACCATTTAATAGGGGTGTGTTGCAGGTCAAAGGATGTAGGATTCTGGCTAATTCATTTGCATTGCATATTTCTGCTGATGCCACACAGGAGTGATGGACATTTGCAGCACCTAAAATGCAGGACTTGTAGATACTACACTGTGCAAGTGGCTTCAAACCCAAAATCACTGTCCCAACCAGCCCAGCATGGCATGAGAAAGGTGGATGAGGAAGGGGTCAGTGCAGCATGGTCAGTGCAGGCAGTGCTGTCATTCATCCAAAAGCATCTACTTAAGGTTGGACTGAGTTGCCCCTTAAACTCTGTTGGCTATAATGACTAGTTTCTGCTACTGATAAAGGACTTGCTCAGAAATCAGTGTTTCCACTTGTAGGCAGCCATGTTCAATCTGATGCCCCCCACGGTGCTCTCTGGTAAGGAGGCAGCAAGAGGTGCTTTTAACTCAGGTTTGTCCTGCCTGGGTGATCAATGAGTTGTATTGGCAGGATGCTCTGAGAGCAGCCCACCATGGAACTACAGCTTTTAGAGGTGAGCTGGTTTCCCTCTGGCTGCCTCTGAGTTCTGGCAGAGAAGAGAGAAAACTCATTGCATGCTTTGAGCACTGTCCTGAGAGGTGGAAGGTTTCAGTCCCCCTGGGACTGAGAATGGGTTAAACTCACATTTCCCATTTTTCTGGGTAAATGGTATAATACTGGCAGTGGGCTTCCTCTGCATTCGTGGGGGAATGGGTGCTGCTGATGTGGGTGCCAAAGGGGCTTTGAAATGGGCAAAGGTGCTGGGGGATGGGTTGGAGTCCAGATGGACTTTTTTGCTCCCTGTTTTCTCCTTGAAACTGAGATAGGGGGATTGCCCTTCAGAAATGCTTTTCTCTGCACCCAACCAGGTAACACAGAGGGAGCAGCTGGTCCAGGAGCACCAACTCCCACTCAGCATCTGAGTGATGGGATTAGCATCACTGTTTTGACACAGCTTTCCTGACCCTTCTTCAGGGCTTCTTCTGGAAGAAGGTCTTACAGGAGGAGCCAAGCATCCCTAGAGCATTGTCCTTGGAACACCTCACTGCAAGAGGGAAACTAAGGCACAAGGAAAGAGAAATTTGCTCCAGGAGTTGAGAAACTCCAGAGCTGCAGCAAAAGTTCCAGAGCAACCAGAGACTTCCCATTCTTTTATTTAGCCGTTAATGTGATTCTTTGTAATCATTAGCATTTCCCCTATATTTGAATGAAGAGGGTCATAAAAGTTTAGTGTTATCTGTCTACCTGCTCTCCTGATTATCTGTGCTCATATATGACAACATTTCTAGTTTGCAGTTAAAGGATATTATTTGTGGCTCTGTCTCCCTGCCCATTTATCCACCCGTCTGTTCTCACATCCACATCTATCGCATTGTTTGCAGCAGTCACGGCAGTCCATTTTTGATGTGATACAGGCTGTGTCATGTTATTGTCAGCTCAGTCGAATTATATATATGGCAGGAGGAAACTGCAGTGCTCCACAACTCCAGAAACTCAAAACCTTCTTGCTTGGAGGGAGACACCATTTGCCCTCTCACTTTGGCCTCCTTTTGCAGGGCAGTGAATGCTTTTTCTCACTCCACCTTCAGTAAATCCCTAATGGATGAAAAGAGGACACAAAAGTACATAATTTGGTCCTTAAAACCTGTTTTGTTTCCCCGATGCACAAGGGCAAAGGACAATGTTTCCCACCTGCCCGTCCCGTGTAGTTCCTGCAGATTTACTTGATCTTTCTCAAAAACACACAAACATTTGAAGACAAAAGGATGGAAAAAAAAGACTGACAAGAAAAGCTCACCAAAGTCTTCAGGGATGTATTTATGCTTTTTCCCCCACTCAATTTCCCAAAGAAGAGCCTCTCACTTTGTTAGAGGCAAGGTGCAAGTAGCTGTCCTTACCCCTCACAACTTAGGGCTTCTATTGAACAGGCGCAATTGGCACAGTGCCAACATGGCCCCCTCAAAGTGTCCTCACAGCCTTTGGCAAATCTTTCTTGACCAGGCGTCCTGGGTTCAGCGGTAACAGTCATTTTACTCCTTAGTACCTGTGTTTTCAACTTCAGTCTGGTAAGAGTGCTGATAACACATCGATGTTTTCATTTGTTGCTAAGTAAAGTCCAATCAAGGACTTTCTGTCTCATGCTCTGCCAGGGAGGAGGGGAAGCCAGGAGGAAGCAGAGATAGGACACCTGACCCAAACTAGCCAAACGGGTATTCCATACCACAGCACATCATGCCCAGTATATAAACTGGGGGGAGTTACCTGAAAGTCCCAGATCACTGCTCAGGTTGGCGGGTGGTGAGCAATTGTATTCTCTCCCCTTGTTATTTCCCTTATCATTATTATTATTGGTATTCGTACTGAAAATCAAGATCAAGCGAGCTTTTGCCCTTCTGCTCCGCGGAAGGTTTCCATCCTCCCTGAGCTCGCCTTAGGACACCCGCGTTACCGTCCCAGTCAAACTCCCCACCTGCCGCTGTCCCTGGAGCGGGTCGCGCCCGGTGGGTGCCGGGCGCTTGGCGCCAGAAGCGATAGCCCCCCTTGGGGCTCGCCCCCCCGCCTCACCAGGATGCGGGCAGACCAGCGCATGGGTAGCTCGAGATTACTCAGGAGATGACAGTCCTTGATTGCCTAAGCACCCTTTTCAAACCAGATTTCCATATCCCACTCGCCGTTAGTCATCGTGCTTGAAGTAAGCGTGGTTAAAGCCCTTCCCAAAATCTTTGCTCGCGAAGCCAAGCCATCAATCAATCAGTTATTATTGGTGGCAGTAGTAGTAGTTTTGTATTATATCTTAGTTACTGGACTGTTCTTATCTCAACCCGTGGGAGTTACATTCTTTCAATTCTCCTCCCCATCCCTCTGGGAGCACAGGGGGAGGAAGAAGGGAGGAGTGGTGTGTGGTTAGGTTGATGTGCTGAAGGGAAGGGATGCCATCCAGAGGGACCTTGACACCCTTGTGTGGTGGGCCATTCACAACCTTATGAAGTGTAACCAAGCCAAGTGCAAGGTCCTGCACTTGGGTCGGGGCAATCCCAGGCACAGATGCAGATTGGGTGGAGAAGAGATCCAGAGCAGCCCTAAGGAGAAGGCCTTGGTGATGTTGGTTGATGAGAAACTGAACAAGAGCCAGCAGTGTGCTCTGGCAGCCCAGGTAGCCAACCATATCCTGGGCTGCATCAAAAGGAGCGTGACCAGCAGATCAAAGGAGGCAATCCTGCCCCTCTACTCCGTTCTCATGAGACCTCACTCGGAGTACTGTGCACATTTCTGGTGTCCTCAACATGAAAATGACATGGAACTGTTGAAACAAGTCCAGAGGAGGGCCACAAGGATGATCAGGGGGCTGGAGCGCCTCCCATATGATAACAGCCTGAGAAAGTTGGGGCTGGACTAACTGTTCTATGATTCTATGATCTCTGAAGGTAAAGAAATCAGTGCTGACACAGAACACTCTTCATTACTCATCTGTCACTATGAAAAGTAGCTAAATCTTCATCCATCATATCCAGCTACGTTTTACACGGAGTTCTAGATCCATTTTCCCTACTTTTGTTTTCTTCTGAATCTAGCATCTTGTCAACCCAGATGGCAAGCAGGTCAAATGCCCACATACATCCAAGCAGTCTCAACTTCACTCCATTGATTTCTAACGAGATGCCAGCTCCCAGTTGCCAAAATGGCTACTGTAATTGCCCTAGAAGCTCCTAGACCACACAGAGGTATTATACGGTGTTTTGATGAGATTTGTTTTTTTATGGAGAGGCAAGGGTGTCCCTGAGATAAAAGCAAGCACTTCACAGGACTCTGATTTTAAGTGACATTATTCATGTAGGAAAGCCTTTCCTCTTTTTCTTTCCTCTTTTTTTTGTTTTTTAATTTTATTTAAAATAAATGGTATGTCTCCAGAGCACACTCTGATGTGTCACTCCCCAATGTGCCAATCACTCCCCTGATGTGCCAATCCCCACACACTCCTGATGTTATTAATTTTTAAAACAAACTTGCTGATTGGGGTTCTGACTGCTTTAAATTGTCTCTATAAGATGACTGCATACTAATTAACCCACAGGGTGATTAGAATATGAAAATGAAGAGCTCAATGGTGCAGCTATTTTAAAATCACAGCAGACAGCAATTAGTGACACGGTGTCCTGAGTTCAGCAGTAGCAGTCATTTTTTCCCCTTCTTAGAAGCTGGTGCAGTTTTTGACTTTCAGCCTGGGAACAGCGCTGATAACACCAATGTTTTTAGTTGCTGCTCAGTAATGTTTACTCTGAACAAGGACTTTTGGAGGCTCATGCTCTGCCAGGGAGGAGGGGAAGCTGGGAGGAAGCAGAGACAGGACACCTGACCCAAACTAACCAAAGAGGTATCCCATACCACAGCATATCATGCCCAGTATATAAACTGGGGACAGTTACCCAGTAGGGCTAGGTCGGTCTGGGTATCGGTGGGCGGGTGGTGAGCGGTTGTATTCTCTTCCCTTGTTATTTCCCTTATCATTATTATTATTGGTGGTAGCAGTAGTGGTTTTGTGTTATACCTTAGTTGCTGGACTGTTCTTATCTCAACCCCTGGGAGCTACATTCTTTCGATTCTCCTCCCCATCCCTCTGGGAGCAGGTGGATGAAGGGGGGGAGTGAACAAACAGCTGTGTGGTTTCCGGGTTGCCAGCTGGGCTTAAACCACAACAGTTATTTTTGGCACCCCAATGTGGGGCCCAAAGGGTTCAAATAATGACAGGTCTGACCTGAGTGTGTCTAATCATATTTGTGATAAGCATTCATTGTTTCGGATTAGTAGTCACTCGTCACAATGCTGATTTATTGGCTCTCAATGTTGTTGCTCTTGATTTCAGAGTTTCAGCGTGTCGTACCTTACTTACAGCCAGTATTTGCTGTCTTAGTGTTTATCGGCTGGGGGCCTTGGGCTAAGGTTCGTGTTTCATTGTACTTTATGGTAATGACTTGTAATACAATAGAATCATTGATCATGAAACTGATCTGGCTTGCATTCCCAGTGTGGTCACCACTTCTATACTTTGGGAGGTATATAATAGAAGTGTTTAGCACTTACACATCTTTTTTCCTCTCCTCGGGTGGTCAGCCTATGAAGGAGACGTTCCCTTACCTTCCTAGCCCCCCCCCCCGACCGTTTACAGCATCATTTGAGAGTTCTGAAGGTTTTGAATAGACTTTGAGTACCCTTGAGACCACCTGCCTACTGATTGTGATGGGGATCACCATGTTGACACGCATACAGAGCTTGTTTTACCCACGACCGTTTCATCTGATCTCGAAAGTTAAGCAGAGTTGCGTTTGGGCCTTGCCTAGGGTTAGATGACAATGTAGGAGAACCAAGAGATTTTCCCTGAGGCTGGACAGTCATGAGTGGCAGGGTGTGTGGGATAGTACGGACAAGTATCTAGGTCAGTGGGCCCTCCAGTGCTTTGGAACTTCGCCACTGAACAAGTGCAAAATCCAGAAAAAAATTGTAAAATATTTAAATGAGGAGTGTTATCATCCCAGTCATACCAGAGTGACAAATCATGGCAAAGTGCTGGTGCTTGGCCTATGCTTACAAAGCCCTGTTCAACATCGTCCAGCACCTTCAAAGGGAAAAAAATGTCTCTGGATCTGATGGCAAAGCAACCGACAATGCAGCTACTCCAACTCCAAATATAGCAGCTACACCAACCCTAGCGACAAGTACAGCAGCTACTCCAACTCTGACCGCAAAAGACAGTGCAGCTACTCCAGTTCCAAGCACAGCAGCTACACCAGGCCCAGTGACAAGTACACCAGCTACCCAAACCCTGACAACAGGTACTACAGCCACTCTGACCACAGTGATAATCACTGCAGCTAAACCAGAGGACCAATTTGTGCCAATATCGGTTGCCCCTGTACGCAAAGGGAAAAGCAAAAAAGAGGCAAGAAAGATGAAGCGAGATGAAGAAACAATGTACTCACCACCCGGGACAGCATCTGACCAGGAGTTATTAGTACGTGAATCAGAGGAAGAAGAGGTGACTTCTCAACCACAGACTTCAACAGAGCTATGAAATATGTGAAAAGATTTTACCCGTCAACCAGGGGAGCACATCATCACCTTGTTGCTCAGATGCTGGGACAATGGGGCCAATGGTCACGAACTAGAAGGTAGAGAAGACAAGCAGCTGGGATAACTTGCTAGGGAAGGGGGAATTGAAAAAGCAATTGCAAAACAGAAACAGTTCCTCTGCCTTTGGAGGCGGCTCTTGGCAGCTGTGAAAGAAAGGTTTCCATACAAGGACGATGTTATCAGTTGAAAAGTCTCTTGGTCCTCCTATATTGTCATCTAACCCTAGACAAGGCCCAAACCCGACTCTGCTTAACTTTTGAGATCAGACGTGGTTTCTCCCAGAAACTGTGTTTGCTGGATGGTCTTAAACCGTGACACATGGGAATCAGCCGCTTATCTCTCCAGATAAAGCCTCTTAATAGGGAATTACACTTGAGGAGCCATTACACAGATTGATCTGAAAATTATTTAAGAGGGGGCATTATAGTATTAACTTTTATTTGCAAGCCAGGTTCTTGACAAGTTGTAGGTGTGTTACTTCTTCAAAAACGTGTGCTGGCATCTCCTCCCACTTCTTGCTTTGGGACTGGAAGCAGGATTTAGATTTAGATTTAGATAGAAGCTCAGGCAAGGGAATGGGGAGGCAGAGTGAAAAATACAGTTTTTTTTTTTTTTAAAAAGAGTCCCTGAGGGATGGACTCTGCTGCTGGGTACTGCTTGCTTATCATGGAACTGATACAGTCTCATCCCCCCAGTTGCAAGTGCTGCATGCCAGAATAAAGCTGTTAAGAGGAATAATCACCTCTGCAGGTGCAGGGTTGCAGAGGTCTAACAAGGCAGGTAGGCTGAGCTGGGGCTTGTTGGCTTCTTAGGGTGGTTCTCACCCAGCAGGGAAAGTTGAAGCCTAAACATTAGGACCAATGGGATCAGACAGCAACCCAGATGGATGGATGAGGAATAAAATACAGTTGGCTGCATTACTTTCAATTGATTTGAAAGTGATTTTAGGTAAACTGTCCCCACATATACATTTCAGCCAGTGAAATCCAACCTGCTGCAGCCAAATGATCTCTGGTTGCTGCGCTGCAGAATTGTTTTGGGTGATATGGATGTGTCTGGTAAGGTAGAGCAAATAGCAAATGTTATTTTGGAAGAAGTTGCATGAGGAAACCCAGTGGACCCAAATTCCCGTTGAAATCGGAGTGCCTTCAGAATTGGCATTTTTGATGACATAGGCATATATTTCTCGTGAATTTTAAGACAGATGTTGTGGTGGCCCTTTGTGCTGGAGTAATGACAGGGCTATCATTACGGATATGTTGGAAGCTGCATCATCATTTTGTAACGTGAAGGCTGAGGAAATTAAGTTGGAGTAGCCAAGCGATATATCACTGAAACATAGCTGGCCTCTCAATTCTGAGCCCTTATTCACTGCCTTAAAATATAGATTAGAGATTATTACTCCTTTTAAACTAGAGAACTCACAGAATCCCAAGGGTTGGAAGGGACCTCAAAAGATCATCTAGTCCAACCCCCCTGCAAGAGCAGGGTAACCTAGAGTACATCACACAGGAACTTGTCCAGGCGGGCCTTGAATATCTCCAACGTAGGAGACTCCACAACCTCCCTGGGCCACCTGTTCCAGTGCTCTGTCACTCTCACAGTAAAGACGTTCTTCCTGATGTTCACATGGAACCACCTACGCTCCAGTTTACACCCACTGCCCCTTGTCCTATCACTGGATATCCCTGGAAAAAGCCTAGCTCCATCATCCTGACACCCACCCTTTACATATTTGTAAGGATTGATGAGGTCACCCCTCAGTCTCCTCCAAGCTAAAGAGAGCAAGCTCCCTCAGCCTTTCCTCATAAGGGAGATGTTCCACTGCCTTAATCATCTTTGTGGCTCTGCGCTGGACTCTTTCAAGCAATTCCCTGTCCTTCTTGAACTGAGGGGCCCAGAACTGGACGCAGTATTCCAGATGCGGCCTCACCAAGGCAGAGTAGAGGGGGAGGAGAACCTCTCTTGCCCTACTAACCACACCCTTTCTAATGCACCCTAGGATGCCATTGGCCTTCTTGGCAACAAGGGCACATTGCTGGCTCATGGTCTTCCTCCTATCCACCAGGACCCTCAGGTCCCTTTCCCCTTCACTCCTTTCCAGCAGGTCAACCCCCAACCTGTACTGGTACATGGGATTGTTCTTCCCCAGATGCAAGACTCTACACTTGCCCTTGTTCAATTTCATAGAATGATAGAATAGTTAGGGTTGGAAAGTACCTCAAGATCATCTAGTTCCAACCCCCCTGGCATGGGCAGGGACACCTCACACTAAACCATATCACCCAAGGCTTCATCCAACCTGGTCTTGAACACTGCCAGGGATGGAGCATTCACAACCTCCCTGGGCAACCCATTCCAGTACCTCACCACCCTCACAGGAAAGAATTTCTTCCTTATATCCAGTCTAAAAAACTGCTGTTTAAGTTTCAACCCGTTACCCATTGTCCCATTGACCACAACTCTCTGCCTTCTTCCTTTCAGACAGTTCTTGATCCACCTCACTACCTGATCATCAAGCCAACAGTTCCTTAGCTTATCTATGAGGATGGTTTGGGAGACAATATCAAATGTCTTTCTGAAATCAAGAAAAACCACATCTACTGCTCCACCATCATCTCTCCACCTAGGTATTCTAAAACTCTCTAAAAATTCTCTAAAAATCACTCTAAAACTACTCTAAAACCTCTCCTAGATTTTTGGGCTTTGTCTAGTGCCTCTGGCATTCAAAGCTACTACAAATGAATGCATCATGAAGGGCTGAACCCCTCAGGAAAGACTAGTAGAGATCTACAGCCTGGGATCTTCACCTTTTAAGAAGTTCTCAATCTTTTATTTGAAGAACTGATCAAGGCTGTCCCCTTTGCAAACAAAGTGCTAACACCCCTTCATCTCTTACACTGAGGCTTGCTGGTTGAATCACACAGATGAGACAGAGTTGAAACTCTTTGACTCTCAAATCCACATCTCACACCTCACTGGAAAAAGCCCTAAGGCCTCTAATGACTAAGCAGCAGACATTCACCTGTCTAGCCTTCTGAAACTGTGTCATATTAAATCAATGGGATCCTAAGCATTTAAACAGAAATTATAACAGCCATTAGAGAAGAAGGAAGGAAGAGGTATAGTTTATTGCATATGGATCTTGGAGTTCTGGAAATGATACAACTGCCATACTCATCTCATAGGACAGGTCTGAGAAATGAATCCATGATTAAGAACTTTGAGATCTCTACGTTAAAAAGACACATAGCAATGTTGCTGTGATTTAATTAATGCATGCATGAACGTCAACTCAGACTAAATCCCTGGGGTTAAAAAGAAACCAAATGTAAATATAACAAGGGTAGAAACTTTAGAATCTTTTAACCAATTCCTAGGCTTCTCAAAGAGAATATCAAATTGTGTGAAAACTTTAATTGCCCTGAATGAGACACAGATATCTGAAATGGAGTTTCTTGTCTCCCATTAAAGAAAAAAAAAATTAAATTAATGCTTTACTTTTTTTACTACCCCTAGAATATAAAACTTGTTCAAGCATAAAAATAGACTAATCTTTACTAAAACCAAGTGCAGATTTTAAGCACCTACTTTAAAAGGACAAGTTGTTTGTGCAACTGATATGATATTATGAAACTTTAGACATTTCTTTCACAACTGACAAGGAACTGAATGCATCAGACAGGACTGTTTCACGTCAGAAGCCACAAAGGCTCCCAAGTCTGTATGCCTCTGGATTTTTCTCTGAACTCCATTGTTTGTGGTTAAAAAAACAAAAGGGTCTGATCCATTTTTAAAGAAGGAAATAATATTTCTTAGGCTTCAAATTATACTCACTGCTAGCAGAAGAACAACTGGAGCTTAATCTTCCTGAAGAAAGGAAACATCCCAGGTCAAAGTTGCAAGACATCATCCCCCACAGAAAGTAGGGGGAAAAAATAAAATACACCAGGTCCAGAATGGTGGTGCAGAACAACATAGCACTGGCAAAGGTTACAAATGGCTCTGTCAAACACAGCTGATTTCCATCTGACAAGTAGTGAGATGTTTTTGGTGGAAGTTTAGTATTACTCTTTTGGCAAGCAGAACTGTACCTTTATTCTCAAATATCACTCCATGGTGGGAAGTGTTGCACACAGTAATGTAAAACAATAATCTGTCTTCAAAGACATTTTGAAAGGTCTATCTTATTCCAGTTCCCCAGGGGAAAGCAAGACAAAGCTAAATGAAACTGTTTCCATTTCACAGATGGGAAAGATGAGGCAACAAAGCAAAGGATTAAATGGGGGGAGGGGAATTTCTAGTTTTGAATGTTCAGGTTACAGTCTCAGTCTTGATTCAGTCTCAGACTGATTTCAGGGTAAATATTTCCATGCTTTTTACCAATGTAGTACATGAGATTAACTATATCTGCAACTCATTGTGCAGGATGAGTGCACCAATTGGACTAAACATTAAGTAAGTAAACCCACAAGACTGAATGAATCTCTGGGCTTTTGCCAAGCATGCAGAGATCTCGCTACTTAGAATCATTACTGAGTTAGCCTCTGAAGGGAGAAGAGGAAATTACAGGAGCTTATTTCTTTGTCAAGCCTTAGCATGACGACTCACCCTGACATCTGTTGGAGGGACGGTACGTCCCGGCACAAGCAATCCAGGAAGCTTCTCAATTGTGTCAAAGACAACTTCCTTCTGCAAGCAATAGAGGAGCTGACAAGGAGAGGTGCCGTATTTGACCTCGTGCTCACCAACAGGGAAGGGCTCGTTGGAAATGTGATTCTCCAGGGGAGTCTTGGATGCAGTGATCACGAGAAGGTCAAATTCAAAGTCCTCAGGACAGTGAGAAGAGTGTGCAGCAAGATCACTGCTCTGGACTTCAAGAAAGCAGCCTCTGGCCTCTTCAGAAGCCTGCTTAGTAAGGTTCTATGGGATATAGCCCAAGAGGGCAGGGGGGCCCAAGACTGTTGGCTGATATTCAAGGATCACCTGCTACAAGCTCAGGAGCGCTGTGTCTCGATTAGAAGAAAGTGTGGCAGGAGGGCCAGGAAACATCCATGGATGGACAAGGAGCTGCTGAGGAAAATTCGAAGGAAAATTGAGACTTATAAAAGGTGGAAGCAAGGACAGGAGGCCTGGGAAGAATACAGGGATGTTGTCCAGGAAGCTAGGGAGCAGGTTAGCAAAGCTAAGGCCTAGATAGAATTAAATTTGTCAAGGAATGTGAAAGATAACAGGAAGGGATTTTATAGGTATGTAGCGGCTAAAAAACAGGCTAAGGACAATGTAGGCCCCCTCCAGAAGCTTCCAGGAGAACTGGCTACACAGGACTTGGAGAAGGCTGAGGTTCTGAATGGCTTCTTTGCCTCGGTCTTCACTGGCAAAGGCAGATGAAGGGATTGAAAATTAGGCCCACTGTGCATGAGGATCTGGTTCGAGACCATCTTAAAAACCTGAATGTACACAAGTCCATGGGACCTGATGAAATCCATCCGCGGGTCCTGAAGGAGCTGGCGAATGAAGTTGCAAAGCCATTGGCCATCATATTTGAAAAATCATGGCAGACAGTTGAAGTTCCTGATGACTGGAAAAAGGGAAATATAACCCCCATTTTCGAGAAGGGGAAAATGGATGACCCGGGGAATTACAGACCAGTCAGTCTCAACTCTGTGCCTGGCAAAATCTGGGAGCTGATTCTTTTGGAAGGCATGCTAGGGCACATGAAAAAGAGAAATGTGCTTGGTGACAGCCAGCATGGCTTTACTGGGGGAAAATCCTGCCTGACCAATTTGGTGGCTTTCTATGACGGGGCTACAAAAGTGATGGACAGGGGTGGAGCAGTTGACGTCATCTACCTGGACTTGTGCAAAGCGTTCGACACTGTCCCACATGACATCCTTGTCTCTAAATTGGAGTGTCATCAATTTGATAGGTGGACCACTTGGTGGATAAAGAACTGGTTGGATGGTCGCACTCAAAGAGTTGCGGTCAATGGCTCAATGTCAGGCTGGAGACCAGTAACGAGTGGTGTCCCTCAGGGATCGGTGTTGCGACCGGTCTTGTTTAATATTTTTGTCGCTGACATGGACAATGGAATTGAGTGTGCCCTCAGCAAGTTTGCCGATGACACCAAGTTCTGTGGTTCGGTTGATACGCTAGAGGGAAGGAATGCCATCCAGAGGGGCCTTGACACTCTTGTGAGTTGGGCTGATTCCAACTTCATGAAGCTTAACCATGTCAATTGCAAGGTCCTCCACCTGGGTCGGAGCAATCCCAGACACAGCTACAGGTTGGGCAAAAAGGAAATTCAGTGCAGCCCTGTGGAGAAGGAGCTGGGGGTGTTGGTCGATGGGAAAATGAACATGAGCCTGCAGTGTGCACTAGCAGCCCAGAAAGCCAACCATATCCTGGGCTGCATCCAAAGAAGCGTGACAAGTAGGCTGAAGGAGGTGATCCTGCCCCTCTGCTCTTGTGAGACCTCACTTGGAGTATTGTGTGCAGTTCTGGTGTCCTCAACATAAAAAGGACATGGAATTGTTAGAACAAGTCCAGAGGAGGGCCACGAGGATGATCAGGGGACTGGAGCACCTCCTGTATGAAGACAGGCTGAGAAACTTCAGCCTGGAGAAGACAAGGCTGCGTGGAGACCCCATAGCAGCCTTCCAGTATCTGAAGGGGGCCTACAGGGATGCTGGAGAGGGACTATTCATTAGGGACTGTAGTGACAGGACAAGGGGTAATGGGTTGAAACTTAAACAGCAGATGTTTAGACTGGATATAAGGAAGAAATTCTTTACTGTGAGGGTGGTGAGGTACTGGAATGGATTTCCCAGGGAGGTAGTGAATGCTCCATCGCTGGCAGCGTTCAAGGCCAGGTTGGATGATGCCTTGGGTTGCGGAGACAGTGTTCTCACAGGAAAATGAATATTTGGTACATGAGCTCTGAATAACTCCGAGGGATACAGCAAGGCTGTGGGAGGCCCAAGGAAGCCTAAGCAAGCAAGATAAGAAGAAGCTGTAATTCACTGACTTATGAGAACTGTGGACTGTTGGCAAGCGTTCGAGGTCAAGTTCTCACACCTGTGCTTAACCAATTATATGTTAGTCACTAAGGGTCCTCAAGACAAGTATCTAATCATGATATGCCAAATTGCTGTAGGTGTGTGTAAGCAATAGTATATAAGGAGTTAATGCTTTGCAATAAATGGCTTTTTGTCTGATCATATTGATCTCTGACTGAGTCCGTTCCACGGCATTGGGTGATATGGTTTAGTGTGCGGTGCCCCTGTCCTTGGCAGGGGGGTTGGACCTAGATTATCTTAAGGTCCTTTCCAGCCCTAACCTACGATTCTATGACATCCTGGGCCTCTCTTCTGCTCAGATCACTGGTTTTCCTCTATGTTCCAGCAATTCCCAATGGAAATGGATTTAGAAATAAGGAAGACACATATCCAAGCAGGGAGTTTTCTCCCACTGCTGAAGGAAAGAGAAACAGACTCTTAGCATGACTACAGACAATCTAGTATTGAACTTGCGGGCTGCTCATTTTCTCATTGAAACTCAAGTTAATCACTTTCCCTTTTCTTGATGGTTTGCCATGAGTTACTCTCTAAGGCACTGACCCTGTTACTACTGACTACCAAGTCTAACACATGATAAGTGATAGCATGATAAGTCTCATTGGTTAAAGCAGCCTTCTCCTAATGGTTTTTGCATACACTTTTACAGCCTGGCATAATTCACGACTGCATCATCCCAATGCAAAAGAACAGTGAAAACCTGACATTTTATTTGCACAGTGTATGTATTTTCTGTAGTGCAATACTTCCAAGATGCAGGGCAATGTCCATTAGGATCCCCGGTTTTACTGGCCAAACTGAGGTTGAGATGTTACTAAAACAAGTATTTCTGTTGATCACAGATCAAAAGTGAGATAGACTTCATCTAGCCTTACCACCTGTACATTACAGACCACACAATTACCCTGGCTACTCCTTACATCAAGTTCAGTAAAGCTTAAATAAATCACATATTGTGCAAAACCCTCTTATCGTGCCCCAAGTCATCAAATCTCCAGGAACCAACCTGGTTTAATCTGTTAAGCATTTCTCCCTTTATTATAACTTGCATTTGTCTTGTTTTAACTTCTCGTCATAGGTCTTGTGATATTTTTAAATGGCAACTTGGTCAAATCATGCTTTCAGTTATTAATAAATACCATACCCCAGGGTCTGTTCAAACTTGCTCGAGGAGAATGAATGATAACCAAACATTCAGTGGGAAATTATGATGTTTGCATAAGACATCTAGTTAGCTTTTAGAACAAGGAAGTGAGAAGATTAATTTGCCAAAGTAGTTTAAAAGAAAAGAAAAATATTTAAAAAAGAAACAAGTACAAGTACAGTCCTTCTGTCTTCACTTTCTTATGCAAATACCTATAATCAGCCTTTTACCTGTACAGAGACATGCCAAAAGTAACAGGACTTGCTCTCAGATCATCCACTAACTCCAGCTTGGGTACTCAGTGTGCTAAGGCTCTCTGTCAGAAAGTTACTCTTAAGTGCCTAAAAAGGATTTAAGTGACTGGCTAGGAAACAGTCATCCTGATCCAGACATTTCTGGCAAGGCAAAAGCACAAGGATAATAGGATCTCTGAAATTTATTAATTTTCTGGCTGGATCAAATTCCGGACTGATTTAATATAAATGGAACTAATATGGTACTGTTCACTGCAGGTAGCATAAGAAATAATGCAATTAAATGGAGGTGAAGGAAATATAGATGAGACATTAAAAGAAACATGCCTGAAGGACTCACCATTGTTGTATGTGTATAGGACCAAATTAGAGGAATGTGTGTTGAATAGTTTGAGGTAGAGGTGATCCTGCCTTAAGAAGGATGGATACAGTGACCTTTAAAGCGTGGTCTGATAAGACATCTGTTATACAAAGCTCTAGAGAGAAAGTATCCACCAGTACCAGACTAATGCTTCACTCCCCAGATGGCCGTACCTTTGGCACTATTGTGACCCTATATTTTTAGTAAGCGAGGATGTGATTTGTTGCACCTAATTTAGAAGACTATAGGCCTACTCATACCCAGGGATGAGAGGTAATCTTTTGCCTCAACTTTGTGAGAACTTCTTTATAAAAAGCCAATAAAAGAGGAATAAATATCATCTTTCTCTGTGCAATTATACGTCATCTTTCATACGAAGATCTCAAAGCACTATTCAATCATTAATTAAACCCAGGAATTGAGGAGGAGGTTATTAATCTCATTTGTAAAATGCAAAAGGAGCTATGAAGGTGAAGCATTTTGCCTGCAGACTGTAAGGAAGAGCAGGAGCAAAGATGGAGGTGCAACCTTGGGGCCAAGTTTTGTCTAAAGTCAGGAGCATTCCTTCTCCAAGACCACTGAAAACAGGACATTGGTATTGCAGGGAAATTTGATTCCCAGCAGTTTGATGCAAAATGTCAAAGAAACCCCATAGCCCTATGTTCTTCAAATGCTCTTTGGATCTTTCTCCACTAGACATTGCTGTTTGTGCCCACTGTCAGCACTAAAACATGCAAAGGTTAAGCCAGAATAAAGCAAAAACCTCTGGATAGAGCAACATTTCTGCCACATAAATGGACATACACCGACAGAGCACTGAGGTGATCATGGTGACATGTTACGAACTTCTGGACACATAGGCTATTCTAGACACAAGGTGTATAGGACATAATGAACTTTTTATTAATGCCTAAATAATCACCACATTCCATGTCATGCTCAGATCCCACATTTTTCAATATACAATCACTCTTGTCTCATATATATATACACATGAACACACACACAAAGAGGGAGATATCATTCCTTAGTGCACGGACCAATCCCTATAAAGCTGTTGAGTTCATCCAGTCCATGACGTTGGGCTGCATTTCTTGTAACAGTCTTTCAGAGCAGGAGAGATGGTGTGCAGTGATGGATTATTGCCTGCAACTGACACCACGGAACGCATCTGGTCACTGCTGAGCTCATCTGGTTTCATCAAAGTTCATTCTTTGTTGGAAAGATGGTCGGAGGGAAGTCAGGGCCAGTCGCTGGTGACCTGAAGACATCTAGTTGATGGGCTATAAAAGTATTACACAGCAGGCAACAACATACAATTGAGTTCATTGGCTGTTTTCCCCTAAAATCAAATCCCCTTGAGGTACACATCGGACTTCCCCATCTTCCCGCATTACCCACCAAGTATATCCGGGTCCCTGAGCAAAAGCAATCCCACAAGTGGGTTTGCCTTTACCTGAAGCAGGAATAACCCAGACCGTCTTCCCCAGCAAATTCTTCATGTGCACCACAGGAACTTTGTCCCCTTCTACAGTATGTAAAAGTTCTGACTGGGCTGGGAAAGCCCTGTTGGCAGATCCTCTGGTGTTGACCAACCATGTGGCCTTTGGTAAATGTCTATCCCAATGTTTGAAAGTCCCACTGTATGACTCAGTTCTCTCTGGGGTGCCGTATCACCACAAAATCTGTTTCTCAAGGCCCAGGATAGTGTTCCAGGCAGTGGCGTGGGGCACAGTGTACGTTTCCAGCCATCCGGTGGTTGTTTCCACCATGGTAAGCACATGGCGCTTGCCTTGGCGGGTTGCTTGGAGTGTGATAGAGTCAATCTGGCAGGCCTCCCCATATTTGTACTTCAGCTGTCTTCCTCCATACCAAAGAGGCTTTAACTGTTTGGCTTGCTTAATTGCAGCACGTTTCACACTCATGAATAACCTGTGTAATAGTGTCCATTGTTAAGTCCACCCCTCGATCATGAGCCCATCTGTATGTTGCATCTCTGCCCTGATGGCCTGAAGTGTCATGGGCCCACCGGGCCAAAAACAATTCACCTTTATGTTGCCAATCTAAGTCCATCTGAGCCACTTCAATCTTAGCAGCTTTATCCACTTGTTGGTTGTTTTGGTGTTCCTCAGTGGCCCGACTCTTGGGTACATGAGCATCTACATGGCATACCTTCATCACCAGGTTCTGCACCCGGGCAGCGATATCTTGCCACAGTGCAGCAGCCCAGATGGGTTTACCTCTGCATTACCAGTTGCTCTGCTTCCACAAAGCATTTGACACCATCCTTGAGTCAGTATAAAGTACTGGCCACTTTTCTCATTCAGCAAAGTCCAGGGCCAGCTGGACGGATTTCACCTTGCATAATGCCTCTACGACTTGCTGAGGGGGGTGGCTTGAGAAAGGACGCCTGTGGCACCGGAGCGGAGCCGGGGGAGATCAGCGTCCAGCAACCTCACCACAGAGCAACAAGAGCCACTGAGAAGGGAGCCTCAAGTCCTTGACAGAACTTGCAAAGAGCTCAGCTACAGCGAGGAGCTGACTCACCGGGGGAGGAGACAGGAGGAGTGGCACCAACTGTGAGTGGTTAAAAATCTACCCAGGGAGCGCGGCGACCAGGAGCACAGCGAACAGAGGAGGTTGAGGCAGTTTGCGCAGCAGTTCACGCGGGCAGGCAAGCGGGATGGTGAGCACTCGCCGTATGACCAGGGTCCGGTCTGGGAGCTCTGCCCTGGCCGCCCCGGTGGTGGCCAGCGTAGGCACCCAGACAGAGACGGTAAGTGGGGAGGCTGCGGTGCAGAGCTTGGAGTGTAGGGAGTGCCTGCACTGGTCTTGTGAGGGAAAGGTGCAGAATGGGCAGGGCTGTGCTCGCTGCTCCCTGATGGAGGTCCTCCTCCAGCAGGTGGCTGAGCTACGGCATGCTGTCAGTAAGCTGCAAGATGTCAGGAAAGCTGAGAGGAAGCAGGACTGCTTGCTCCAGGCCCAAACAGCACAGGGGCCTCAAGATTCCCCTCTCAGGGAGGAAAGAAGGGAGCTGTTGATCAGGGAAGCTGGGAATTAGTAACAAAATAAAACAACCAAAGGAGGAAGAGAGCAATTAAAAGCAAGGGGCTTCCTCCTAAATCTGCTGTACCCACCCAGAACCGCTTTTCTGTCCTGCAGGGGGCTGATGAGAAAATGCGCTTGCATCAGAAACAGTCAGCTGGTGCACTGGTACAGAAGATCTCTATTGGTGCCGCCAGGAAAAAGCGTCGGGTTGTAGTAGTAGGGGACTCTGCCTTGAAAGGGACAGAAGCGCTCATCTGTCGGCTGACCCAGTCGCAAGGGAGGTGTGTTGCCTACCTGGGGCACGGATCAAGGATGTTGCAGAGAGGCTTCCTGCACTAGTAAGTCCCACGGACTATTACCCGCTTCTAGTGATACATGTGGGTGCTAAGGATATAGATAGTAGTAGCCTGAGGAGTATAAAGAAGGACTACAGAGCTCTGGGAGAGGTGGTCAGGGGTTCTGGAGCTCAGATAGTCTTTTCGACAATTCTCCAAGACACAGGGGAGGACCTTCCAAAGGCAAGGAGAATTGGACAGGTTAATAAATGGTTAAAAGGGTGGTGTCATAGTCAGGGGTTTGGGTGTCTTGGACATGGGGCCAACATTTGTAGGCCAGGCCTACTGGGGGCTGGTGGAACTGCTCTGATAAAGAAAGGGAAGAGTGGCTTTCCTGGGAGGCTTGCCAGACTTGTCAAGGATGCTTTAAACTAGATGTGTTGGGGGAGGGGAGCATCATTCCATCCCAACACACCCAGTCAGTTGCCAGCACCTATAATAAATACTCTGAGAAATGTAGTAATATTCTAGCCGCTCCAGGCACTGAGCTGGCTTCATTTGGAGCTCGGATCAGATGCCCCTATACAAATGCCCGTAGCATGGGGAATAAACAAGAGGAATTAGAGATGTGGGCACATCTACGGGGCTATGATATAATAGGCATCACCGAAACATGGTGGGATGGCTCCTTAGACGGGAGTGTTGGAATGGAGGGTTATAGGCTTTTTAGAAAAGACAGGCCTGGTAGGAGGGGAGGGGGAGTTGCCCTTTATGTTAGGGATAGGCTAGAGAGTATGGAACTCTGTCTGGGGACAAGTGATCAGTTAACAGAAAGTTTGTGGGTCAGGGTTAAGGGGAAATCAGTGACGGGACACATTACTGTGGGGATATGTTACAGACCACCTGATCAAGAGGAACCTGTGGATGGAGAACTCTACAGACAAATAGAAAAAGCCTCACGCTCACAGGCCCTTGTTCTCATGGGGGACTTCAACCACCCTGACATCTGTTGGGGCAACGGTATGGCCCGGCGCAAGCAATCCAGGAGGTTTCTCTATTGTGTGGAAGACAACTTCCTTCTGAAAGCAATAAAGGAGCCAACAAGGAGAGGTGCCCTGCTTGACCTCGTGCTCACCAACAGGGAAGGGCTTGTTAGAAATGTGACTCTCCAGGGAAGTCTTGGATGTAGTGATCATGAGATGGTCGAATTTGAGGTCCTCAAGACAGTGAGAAGAGCATGCAGTAAGCTCACTGCCGTGGACTTCAAGAGAGCAGACTTTGGCCTCTTCAGGAACCTGCTTAGCAAGGTTCCATGGGATATAGCCCTAGAGGGCAAGGGGGCCCAAGACTCTTGGTTAATATTCAAGGATCACCTGCTACAAGCCCAGGAGTGTTGCATCCCGACTAGAAGGAAGTGCAGCAGGAGGGCCAGGAGACCTCCTTGGATGGATAAGGAGCTGCTGAGAAAAATCCACAAGAAAAAAGAGGCTTATAAAAGGTGGAAACAAAGACAGGTGGCCTGGGATGAATACAGGGATGTTGTCAGGGTAGTTAGGGACCAAGTTGGGAAAGCTAAGGCCCAATTGGAGCTAAACTTGGGAAGGGATGTTAAAGATAACAGGAAGGGATTTTATAGGTATGTAGTGGCTAAAAAACAGGCTAAGGACAATGTAGGCCCCCTCCAGAAGCTTCCAGGAGAACTGGCTACACAGGACTTGGAGAAGGCTGAGGTTCTGAATGGCTTCTTTGCCTCGGTCTTCACTGGCAAAGGCTCTGACCACAGCACCCGAGTCTTGGAAGGCGGACGCAGGGACTGTGAAAACCTAGACCTTGGGCCCACTGTACATGAGGATCTGGTTCGAGACTATCTTAAGAACCTGAATGTATACAAGTCCATGGGACCTGATGAAATCCATCCGCGGGTCCTGAAGGAGCTGGCGAATGAAGTTGCAAAGCCATTGGCCATCATATTTGAAAAATCATGGCAGACAGGTGAAGTTCCTGATGACTGGAAAAAGGGAAATATAACCCCCATTTTCGAGAAGGGGAAAATGGATGACCCGGGGAATTACAGACCAGTCAGTCTCAACTCTGTGCCTGGCAAAATCTGGGAGCTGATTCTTTTGGAAGGCATGCTAGGGCACATGAAAAAGAGAAATGTGCTTGGTGACAGCCAGCATGGCTTTACTGGGGGAAAATCCTGCCTGACCAATTTGGTGGCTTTCTATGACGGGGCTACAAAAGTGATGGACAGGGGTGGAGCAGTTGACGTCATCTACCTGGACTTGTGCAAAGCGTTCGACACTGTCCCACATGACATCCTTGTCTCTAAATTGGAGTGTCATCAATTTGATAGGTGGACCACTCGGTGGATAAAGAACTGGTTGGATGGTCGCACTCAAAGAGTTGTGGTCAATGGCTCAATGTCAGGCTGGAGACCAGTAACGAGTGGTGTCCCTCAGGGATCGGTGTTGCGACCGGTCTTGTTTAATATTTTTGTCGCTGACATGGACAATGGAATTGAGTGTGCCCTCAGCAAGTTTGCCGATGACACCAAGCTGTGTGGTTTGGTTGATACGCTAGAGGGAAGGAATGCCATTCAGAGGGACCTTGAGACACTTGTGAGGTGGGCTGATGCCAACCTCATGACGTTTAACCATGCCAAGTGCAAGGTCCTACACCTGGGTGGGAGCAATCCCAGACACAGCTACAGGTTGGGCAAAAAGGAAATTCATGGTAGTCCTGCGGAGAAGGTATATCACATTCCCTACCATGCACCAGCCTCTGGGAAAACTGAACAGTACAATGGGCTGTTAAAAACTACACTGAGAGCAATGCATGGGGGAACTTTCAAGCACTGGGATACACACTTACTAAGGGCCACCTGGTTGGTCAACACCAGAGGATCTGCCAACAGGGCTTTCCCAGCCCAGTCAGAACTTTTACATACTGTTGAAGGGGACAAAGTTCCTGTGGTGCACATGAAGAATTTGCTGGGGAAGACGGTCTGGGTTATTCCTGCTTCAGGTAAAGGCAAACCCACTTGTGGGATTGCTTTTGCTCAGGGACCCGGATATACTTGGTGGGTAATGCGGGAAGATGGGGAATTCTGATGTATACCTCAAGGGGATCTGATTTTAGAGGAAAACAGCCAATGAACTTAATTATATGCTGTTGCCTGCTGTGTAATACTTTTATAGCCCATCAACTAGATGTCTTCAGGTCACCAGCAACTGGCCCTGACTTCCCTCCGACCGTCATCCCAACAGAGAATGAATTTTGAAAGAACCAGCTTTGAACTGCACCAGCTACTAAATAGGAGAGAAATGACTGCTACTGCTGAACCCATGACAAAAAATACATGAACTAGAGGGGGTGACATCTGAACAAGAAGAATTAGTACAACAATCAGTGAAAGAGTGTGGAGACAGTATTCTCACAGGAGAACGGATATTTGGTACATGAGCTCTGAATAACTCCGAGGGATACAGCAAGGCTGTGGGAGGCCCGAGGAAGCCTAAGCAAGCAAGATAAGAAGAAGCTGTAATTCACTGACTTATGAAAACTGTGGACTGTTGGCAAGCATTCGAGGTCAAGTTCTCACACCTGTGCTTAACCAAGTGTTAGTCACTAAGGGTCTTCAAGACAAGTATCCAATCATGATATGCCAAATTGTTGTAGGTGTGTGTAAGCAATAGTATATAAGGAGTTAATGCTTTGCAATAAATGGCTTTTTGTCTGATCATATTGGTCTCTGACTGAGTCCTTTCCACGGCAAAAGAGGAAGACAAAGAGGTAACTTCTTGATCACAGACATTGGTTGAGCTGTGGAGTATGGAAAAAGATTTCAGCCATCATCCAAATGAACACATAATCACTTGAATTATCTGATGCTGGGACAATGTGGCCAACAGTCATGAACTGGAAGGTAGGGAAGAGAGGAGCTGGGATCTCTTTCTAGGAAAGGGGGAATTGACAAAGTGAAAGAGAAATTATTCCTCAGCCTTTGGACATGGCTCTTGGCAGCTGTGAAGGAAAGGTTTCCCTAGAAGGATGATGTTATATGTCGCCCAGGCAAGTGGACCATGATAAAGAAAGGCCTCCAGTATCTGAGGGAATCAGCCATTCTAGAGATGATGTATCATAAGTCTGATGCCGGAAATGCACCCACAGATCCAGATGAAGTCAAAAGTACATGACTCATGTGGCAGAATTTTACACGAAATGTCCCATCATCATATGCCAACTCATTGGCATCAAAGAGCTGGAATGATGCAGCAGCAAGAAACAGTGGATGAAGCTAGTCATCAGCTCTGTGAGTCTGAAGACAATCTCTCCCCTTCCATCATTTCAGCTTTGAAAAATCTCCTGTCCCAGGAATTTGAGGAATTGACAGACGATCTATCCAGACCCCACATTTACAGATCCACATATCACCTATTAACAGAAGGCGCTCTATTGTCCATAGGACACTCTATGGCTTTACGTGTGGGATCATTGAGAAGACATGAGAAAGTGGGATGAAAAATCTACCTCATTTCTGGAGGAACAGGTGCGTGAATTGAAGTAGAAAACAGCAGTCAATTATGATACTCCCAGGAAAGTTGTTGTTCCAGTCTTTGGTGAGCAGTTTCCCAGATGGATTGGTAGAGCTGATTATACTCCGACTCCTATGTATAGGAAGAATCCCAATCCCTTTGAACAAGAAGTAAGTGAAGAATCTTATGATCACTATCAGAGGGGCCCTGCCTCCAGACAGGTGGAGGAGAGGAACAATCGGGTTTACTGGACTGTGTGCTCAGATGGTATGACACAGTCTCAAAAGAGTATAAGGCTCTAACAGAAACCAGTGCACAGTGTACCCTGTTGCCATCAAACTACCAAGGGGTAAAACCCAGTTATATTTTTGGAGTTACATTCTTTCGATTCTCCTACCCATCCCTCTGGGAGTTGGGGGAGGAAGAAAGGGGGGAATGAGCGGATGCGTGGTTCTAAGTTACCAGCTGGGCTTAAACCACAACACACTGGAAAAGGGGCAAGGTCCAGAACACCTGCAATACATTGATGACATCATCATATGGGGTGATACAGCGAAGAAGCTTTTTACAAAGGAAAGAAAATAATCCAAATCTTTCTGAAGGCTGGTTTTGCCATAAAACAGAGTAAGGTCAAGGGGCCTGCACAGGAGATTCAATTTTGGGGAATAAAATGGCAAGATAGACCTTGCCAGATCCCCACAGATGTGATCAACAAGATAACAGCAATGTCTCCACCAACTAAGAAAAAAATAAACACAAGTTTTCTTAGGTGTTCTGAGGTTATAGAGAACGCACATTCCCAATTACAGTCTGATTGTAATCCCTGTCTATCACATGACTTGGAAGAAGAATGATTTCAAATGAGGCCCTGAGCAACAACAAGCTTTTGAGGAAAATAAGCAGGAGATAGTTCATGTAGTAGGCCTTGGACCAATCTGGACCAGGACAGATGTGAAAAATATGCTGTACACAGCAGCTGGGGAGAATGGTCCTACCTGGAGCCTCTGGCAGAAAACTCCAGGGGAGACTTGAGGTTCACCCCTAAGCTTTTTGGAATAGGGCATACAGGCCAGCTGTACCCCAACTGAAAAAAGAGATACTGGCAGCCTATAAAGGAGTTTGAGCTGCTTCAGAAGTGATTGGTACTGAAGCACAGCTTCTCCTGGCACCCCGGTTGCCTGTGCTGGGCTGGATGTTCAAAGGCAGGGTCTCCTCTACACATCATTCAACCGATGATACATGGATTAAGTGGGCTGCAGTAATTACACAGTGAGCTCAAATAGGAAATCCCAGTCGTCCAGGCATTCTAAAAGTCATCATGGACTGGCTAGATGGCAAAATTTTGGAATGTCACCAGAGGAGGAGGTGATGTGTGCTTAAGAAGCCCCACCATATAATAAACTGTCAGAAAGTGAGAAGCAATATAACTGATGGGTCCTGCCATATAGTGGGAAAGCATCGGAGATGGCAGGTGTACGGAGTCCTGTTAGACTTGGACATTGCTGAATGAGAAAAGTGGCCAGTACTTTATCTATCTCTATATATCTGACTCATGGATGGTGGGAAATGTCCTGGGGGGATGGTTGCAGCAATGGAAGCAGAGTAACTGGCAATGCAGAAGGAAACCCATTGTGGCAAGATATCACTGCCTGGGTGCAGAATCTGGTGGTAAAAGTATGCCACGTAGATGCTCATGTACCCAAGAGTCAAGCCTCCTATCCTGGGTTCAGCAGTAGCAGTCATTTTTTCTCCTTCTTGGTAGCTGGTGTGGCAATGACCTGGGGTGAGTTATGGGTTGGCGGCTAGTTGTTATTTCCTTTATGATTATTATTATTATTATTAGTGGTAGCAGTAGTGATTTGTGTTATACCAGATTGACTCCATCACACTCTCACCAACCTGCCAATGCAAGCTTACCACAGTGGAAGCAACCATAGGATGGCTGGAAACATGCAATGTGCCCCATGCCACTGCCCGGAACAGTATCCTGTGCCTTGAGAAAGAAATTCTGTGGCAATAGGGCACCCCAGACAGAATTGAGTCAGACAATGGGACTCATTTCTGGAATAAACTTAGAGACATATGGCCCAAAGAGCATGGCATTGAATGGGTATATATCACATCCCCTACCATGCACCAGCCTCTGGGAAAATCAAACAGTACAATGCACTGATAAAAACTACACTAAGAATGGGTGGTGGAACTTTTAAACAATGGGATACACATTTAGCAAAAGCCACCCAGCCCAATCAGAACTCCTATGTACTGTAGAGGGGGATAAAGTTCTGGTGGTGCACATAAAGAATTTGCTGGGGAAGACAGTCTGGGTTATTCCTGCTTCAGCTAAAAGCAAACGCACTTGTGGGATTACTTTTGCTCAGGAACCTGGGTTTACTTCGTGGGCAATGTTGGAAGATGGGGAAGTCTGGTGTGTACCTCAAGGGGACTCAATTTCTTCTGAAAACAGCCAATGAATTCAATTATATGCTGTTATCTGCTACATAACACTTCTATAGCCCATTAGCTAAATGCCCATCTCCACCACTCTGGGTTTTGAAAAGAAAATATGTGCTGTCATGATTGTCAGCAGAAAATAAATTCATGGGAAAAGCCAGTCGCAGCAGCAGGAGTCTTCCAGTAATACCCTCAAGTCACTATTGACTCGCCTGTCTTCCCTCCAGTCATCATCGCTACAAAGAATGAATTTTGATGAGACCAGATGTTGAGTTCAGTGATGTCATCATCAGGCAACAATCCAACCCTACACACTGTGTTTCCTGCCCTGAAAGACTGTTACAACAGATGAAGCCTGACATCATGGACGGCATGAACTCAGCATACTTTAGAGGGATGGTCTATGGACTAAGGACTCTGTCTCTTTTTGTGTGTGTGTATATATATGTGTATATATATATATCAAAAGACAAAAAAAGTTGATATATTGAAAAAAAAAAAGTGGGACCTGAGCATGATGTGAATAGTACGGAATAAGTGGTGGATACTGTCCTGCGTTCATCTGTAACAGTTATTTTTCTCCTTCTTAGTAGCTGGTGCAGTGCTGTGTTTTGGCTTTAGTCTGAGAACAATGCTGATAACACACCAATGTTTTAGTTGTTACTAAGTAATGCTTACCCTGATCAAGGACTTTTCAGTCTCTCATGCTCTGCTAGTAAGGAAGGGCACAAGAAGCCAGAAGGAAGCAGAGACAGGACACCTGACCCAAACTAGCCAAAGGGGTATTCCACACAACAGCACATCATGCTTGGTATATAACTGGGGGGAGTTACCCAGAAGGCCAGCTTGTGTCAGGCTGGGTATCAGTTGGCGGGTGGTGAGCAATTGTATTGTGCATCACTTGTGTTTACTGGTTCCTTTTCTTTTTCCCCTTTTAGTTTTATATTCTCTCTCCTTGTTATTTCCATTATCATTATTATTATTAGAGGTGGTAGTAGTTTTGTATTATACTTTAGTAATTGGACCGTTCTTATCTCAACCTGTGCGGTTTACATTCACAGATTCACAGAATCCCAAGGGTTGGAAGGGACCTCAAAAGATCATCTAGTCCAACCCCCCTGCAAGAGCAGGGTAACCTAGAGTACATCACACAGGAACTTGTCCAGGTGGGCCTTGAATATCTCCAACATAGGAGACTCCACAACCCCCCTGGGCAACCTGTTCCAGTGCTCTGTCACTCTTACAGTAAAGACGTTCTTCCTGATGTTCACATGGAACCTCCTATGCTCCAGTTTACACCCATTGCCCCTTGTCCTATCACTGGATATCACTGGAAAATCCTAGCTCCATCATTCTGGCACCCACCCTTTACATATTTGTAAACACTGATGAGGTCACCCCTCAGTCTCCTCCAAGCTAAAGAGAGCCGGCTCCCTCAGCCTCTCCTCATAAGGGTGGTGTTCCACTGCCTTAATCATCTTTGTGGCTCTGCGCTGGACTCTTTCAAGCAATTCCCTGCCCTTCTTGAACTGAGGGGCCCAGAACTGGACGCAATATTCCAGATGCGGCCTCACCAAGGCAGAGTAGAGGGGGAGGAGAACCTCTCTTGCCCTACTAACCACACCCTTTCTAATGCACCCTAGGATTACATTCCTTTGATTCTCCTCCTCATTCCGCTGGATGTGAGTGAGCAGGTGCGTGGTTCTGAATTACCAGCTGGGCTTAAACTTTGACATCTTGTCACACATTTTCCTGTGGCAGCAACAAAACCATGTGTGACAAAATCTCACAAAATCATTGCAAATTCACAAAAAGGAGACCTAGCCTTTCAGAACACAATTTTCAGAACACAATTCTTTCTGCAATTTTGTCTTCTCATTATCAGGGAGGATGCTTTGAGTTTCCAAACATCTTTTTAGCAGTTCAGCAGTATGAGGAGCAACTAGCTGGAAGTCATACAGCAGCTGGCTACTGAGCTCCTCAAAAGAGAGGAAACCTCTTTTGGCTTGTGTTAGTCCAAGAAGACAAAGATATTTTCTGTCTACTGATATATCTGAGATTTAATAGTATGGATGTGAGAAAACTGATTAGGCTCATTTGCATATTGAGAACATGAGAGTAGAGGGTATGAATACATTTAGGGTATAGACTGGAAGAAGAAGTGGGGACAACAAACCAAACAAAGGTCAATATGGAACTTAATAGATTTGTGTAGAGGGGATTCTGAGACACAAGGAATGCACTCACCATGAGATGGATATGACAACCCAAGAGACCCTGTTCAGCTTTACATTGACATTACAAGAAGCTGTGAGGGACCACAGCCAAAGGGGTAGTCCATACCACAGCACATCATGCCTCATATATAAACTGGGGGGAGTTACCCGAAAGGGATTGATTGCTGCTTGGGGATGAGCTGGGTATCGGTCATTGGGTGGTGAGCAATTGTATTGTGTATCACTTTTGTTTTCTGAATTTTCATGCTTTTTTTGATTGTTCACTATTATTATTATCAGTATTGTTACTGTTGGTATTATTTCTATTATCTCTGTATTTTACTTTATTTCAATTATTCAACTGTTCTTATCTCAATGCGTGGGTTTTACATTTTTCCGATTCTCCTCCCCATCTTGCCTGGGGAGGGGGAGGAAGGGGGAGGAGTGAGCAAGTGGCTGTGTAATACTTAGTTACTGGGTGGGTTTAAGCCACAACAATGGCTTTTCTCATCTTTTGGCACCAGCTATTTTTGGTTCTTTCAGAAGGTAAAATCAAATTTCCTGCTGCTGTAAAATACAATGCCTCCACTTCAGCCATGGAATTACATGAGTGTAAATCTGACAAGAGATCAGTCAGGCCTTCAGACAGAGCAGACTGACACCTGAGGTTCATTCAAATACTTTAGCTTCCACTTGGATTATCTCACCATTTTATCAGGTTAATGAAAATGTACCTGTCTTATCCCATATACTCAAAGAACACACCACGTATTCTGAACTTTTACAACATGCAAGAGGTCTATATTTCACATGACAGCTATTCATCAGTAAGAATGGGTAAACCTAATGGCTTCCTACAAGAATGCAATTTTTATAGAAATAAAGAAAAACCCAATCTAATAAAAGCACTTAGAGAGCAACCATAATTTTCTTCTAACAAAAATACATTTTTGCCAATAAGATAAATCATGTCAGACTTTTTGCTTTCCAACTGAACAAAAGTAGATGCAAGGTAAATAAAATACAATTTTCAGGGGGCTGGAATTTGGGAAGGAACAAATGTTTTTCAAGATTCATTCTTAAGTAGAGGTAGTGCCATGCACCTTTAAAGTTCAGATCCCAAACTGTCAACAAGCACTTTCAACACCACCTTTATCTCTCCTCTTTTCTATTTATATAGTACACAAAGTTATTTTTTCCTGGGTTTAACTGCACATCAGAGGACCAAGCAAATGTATTGGTTTGGGAAGTTACTGATAGCAACACTGGGGAATCCTGCAAATGCAGGTCTAAAATTTCAGTTCTTTCCAGTGGTATATTAGCTAATATGGGGAAAGCCAGCAAAACACTTAACAAACAGAAGCACCCTGACTATGTTTCTATTATTTGCAAGTTCAAATTGGACATAGAGAAGTTTAAATAACTATTTACTATATTAATTCCTTCTCTCTAACCACACATTTCCTACTGAAGGAGACACCAATGACAATGCTAATTTCAGAGATATAGTGGCAGATCTTTGAAGACATTCAGGTGTCTCAGAGAATATGACCATGTCCATAAAAATGGAGTATAGTCTCCTATTCATCCAGGGATGTAAAAAACGAATCTGCCAGTTCCCTTTAGACCAAATATATTTGCCTTGGCAAATATGGATTTTGAAGAACTATTCCAGGATTACAGGAACACAAATGTGTTAAACATTAACATTAAAATTTATTATATTGGACACAGTATCAGACTGAGTGTTTCACTGACTTGGTAAGTGAACAGAAATGCCTACACCACTACATTCCCATTGTAACAGAGATGTGACCACCACAAAACCATTTTCCCAGCACCGAGCTCATTTCCTCTAAGCTTTATGCACAAGAAAGTTAAACAAGCACAACTCCAGTCTAAGTTGCACAGCCTTTTTTGACACATTGACTTGATTACTTTTGTCTACTTCATACTGACTTAGCTTCTTCCAGATAAAACCTCTGGCAAAGCTACTGGCATTTCAAGATCCTTAAAACTCACGCCTTTGAATGTCTTGATGTCAGTTATTGCTTATAGAGGAAAGGAAAGGAAAGGAAAGGAAAGGAAAGGAAAGGAAAGGAAAGGAAAGGAAAGGAAAGGAAAGGAAAGGAAAGGAAAGGAAAGGAAAGGAAAGGAAAGGAAAGGAAAGGAAAGGAAAGGAAAGGAAAGGAAAGGAAAGGAAAGGAAAGGAAAGGAAAGGAAAGGAAAGGAAAGGAAAGGAAAGGAAAGGAAAGGAAAGGAAAGGAAAGGAAAGGAAAGGAAAGGAAAGGAAAGGAAAGGAAAGTTTTAGGTCCTTATGACCTTAGTACAAAATGAGTATAAGAAAAACAGGATAGAAAAACAGGATGTAAGGATAAGGAGTACATGGGAATAGCAGGTGTCCAGGATGGGCTGCAGTTAAACTAACTGATAAGTAGGATAGGATGATTGTTGTGTCTGTGGTGTTAATGAACCAATTAAGCTGGTATGGACATCTACCATGTGCTTCAAAGGCTGCCAGAAGTGATGAAGATTAATGGAAGAAGTAAAGGACCCTCAGAGACCACCACCACATTTTTGTACGCATGTGGGAAACTTTCTCGAAAATGATGTAATCTATACGTAGCCTAATGAATATGTATGTATGCCCAGTGGCTATATAAGGACAGCTTGTGTAGCAATACCGGGACAAACATTAGAGGGAGCTATCCCCCATGTCTCCCTGTGCCGCAATAAAGAATGCCTGCTTGTCAGCTTGAAAACTTTGTTGGCAAGTTTGTTCCTGGAGTTTTCTCCGAATCATGATCTGCCAGCAGGGCTAGCCCAGCCCAATCAGAACTTTTACATACTGTAGAAGGGGACAAAGTTCCTGTGGTGCACATAAAGAATTTGCTGGGGAAGACAGTTTGGGTTATTCCTGATTCAGGTAAAGGCAAACCCACTCATAAGATTGCTTTTGCTCAGGGACCCGGATATACTTGGTGGTTATTGCAGGAAGATGGGGAAGTCCAATGTTTACCTCAAGGGGATTTGATTTTAGGGGAAAACAGCCAATGAACTTAATTATATGCTGTTGCCTGCTGTGTAATACTTTTATAGCCTATCAGCTAGATGTCTTCAGGTCACCAGCAACTGGCCCTGACTTCCCTCTGACCATCACCCCAACAAAGAATAAACTTTGATTAAACCAGACAAGTTCCGTGGTGTCATCAGCAGGGAACAATCCAACACTGGATACTGTCTCTCCTTCTCTGAAAGACTGTTACAAGAGATGGAGGCCAACATCATGGACCGGATGAACTCAGCAGGTTTATAGGGATTGGTCCATGCAGTAAGGAATGATATCTCTCTCTTTGTGTGTGTGTGGATGTATATACATATATATGAGACAATAGTGATGATATACTGAAAAATGCGAGATCTGAGCATGACATGAATGGTATGGAATAAGGGGTAGATACTGTCCTGGGTTCAGCAGTAGCAGTCATTTTTCTCCTTCTTAGTAGCTGGTGCAGTGCTGTGGTTTTGACTTTCAGCCTGGGAACAACATTGATAACACCAACGTTTTTAGTTGTTGCTAAGGAATGTTTACTCTGATCAAGGACTTTGTGAGTCTCATGCTCTGCCAGGGAGGAGGGGAGGCCGGGAGGAAGCAGAGACAGGACACCTGACCCAAACTAGCCAAAGAGATATTCCATACCACAGCATGTCATGCCCAGGATGTAGAACAGGGTGGCAGTTACCCGGAAGGGCTAGATCACTGCTCAGGTCGGGCTGGGTATTGGTCAGTGGATGGTGAACAGTTGTATTCCCTTCCCTTGTTATTTCCCTTATCATTATTATTATTATTGGTGGCAGCAGTAGTGGTTTGTGTTATACTTTAGTTACTGGACTGTTCTTATCTCAGCCCGTGGGAGTTACATTCTTTGGATTCTCCTCCCCATCCCTCCAGGAGCGGGGGGGAGGAAGGGAGAGGAGTGAGTGAGCGGCTGCATGGTTCTGGTTTTCCAGCTGGCCTTAAATCATGACAAAGTCAGGCTTTAATTTTCCCAATTTACAGTTACTAATCACTTCCCCTGCGAATTTTCTTTTCCACATTTCTCTGATGTGAGCCAGCAGCTTATGTTTTGTGTCTATTTGTGGCTGATATAAACTGTGAGTGCTGAAATCATGTTCAGAGGATTTACAATTCCTGATGAGGGCCATGAGCAGCAAAGAGTGTTACGTATATTTGTCAGCTGCAAAGCTGAAACAGGTAGCAGGGTATGAACAGAGAGTCTTAGCTCTAGCTGATACTTTATGTGGCAGATCATGTTTCTGGGGACTCCTTTGCCTTCCCCAAGGATGGCTAGAAACAAGTCTTGCTGCACCCTGGTGAGGATGTGCTCATTTTACCTCACCAGCTTCCTGGGACCAAAAGGCTAGGGTATATCAGGTACACAAGAAAGCCCTGCATGAACTATTTGCTGTTCATCAGTGCTTAAATACTCACAGTCCTGTGTTGGTCAGAATGGTGCTATTATGGCTTTGCTATTGATCCCTGCTTGCAGTGCTCTCTAGGAACCTGCACATGGGAGCTGGCTGTCAAGATAAGATGGGAAACAAAGCTGAGCTGAGCATAAGCCACCACAACCACGAGGCAGCTGAGAGCAAGGCTGGTATGTGCATCACGGGGGCTCTAGAGATGGCAGTTGCTGTTACAGGAAGATGAAAGAGAAGGGAAGATGTTACACACCTTTGAGGTATCCCTTGTTATCTCATGTAGGAGGAAACAGCATCCAACTCTCCCCATCCCTGACCTGAGTGGTTAGGGAAGGAAATTCAACCAGCTTTTAAAATCTCTCGAATTTATCTGTGGTTTACATTCAAGTTATCAGTCAGGCAGATTAATTCCTTAACTGCCCATGATTAGCCCTCTTCCCCAGTTATCAGGAAAAGAATCACAGCTTGTGTGCAAAATGACTATGAAGATGCTCAATAATTTCCATGGACTTGAATGTAAACAGTAATGAAAAATTACCACTAACTTTCCAGGGAGACCTGCTTTGAGTGCACATGTGTCCTTGTGTGCCTTTGCCATCTCAAGAGACAAAAGGTTCATCTTTTTCTCCCTGAAACAAAAGCAGTCATCTTCAGAGCCACCATCCCCAGCAGATCCCAACTGCCCACTCCTTGAGAAGCTGTTTGGCTTTTTGGAACAATTCTTTGTTTTTTAAACTCAGTGATAGAAGGGGAAGATCATCTTTGCATTCACAGAGTAGTTGGGAAAAACAGCAGCATCTCTTGCTCCCCAAAACCGCATGACCATTTAACAACATCTTGCCCCATCTCAAAGCAAGTACAGGGGGAAGAAGGCTATTCTGGAATCTGACCTGGGCCCAGGGAAGAGAGAAGCACAAGGAAAAAAAGATAGAGATGCTTTGAAAATGAACAGTCAGCATAACCAAAGCCTATCAGCCCAGGCAAGAGGCCAAAGCATGACTTCACTAAACAAATCAGTGGAATCAACAACTGGCAAAGTAATTGGCATTATTACAGCTAATGGAAAATTTCAGAGGCCCCCATGTTCACTATTGAAACACTACTCAGACATTTAATTGGCTTGGTTCTCATGTATCTGATAGCTCATTTTTTCCTTCTGGAGTGCATCAGGCCTGTATCTACAGACAGAAACTTGGATGTGCTTCTCTGGCTCTGTCCACCACCCACAAGATGGGGGATGAAGATTTGCACAAATTAAGCAATGCAGGAGAATTGTGGCAAGAAACAGGTCTGACTTGGGAAGCTGTATCATTTCAATCTCCATGTTCCCCCAGTTCTTCATGAGTTCAACTCTAGAACTACCAAACAGGCATATGCTTACAGCACAAAAAATACTGAGAGTTAAACACAGGGATGAAAATTGTATCTGGCGATGAAACCAAAGGATGGGTTTGGTGCTTTGGCAGCCATGCAGGTAAAATTGCCTTCTCTCTCTCTCTCACATGGGATCATTTTAAACAAACAGGTGGTTTTTCACCCAAAACAATTAGCTAATTATGGGTGACCCAGTGCCACGTTTATATTTTACATGAAATTACAGTATTGTCCTCACATCTCTGTGCCTCCCAAGTTGATGCTGATGCTACTGCCAGACACCAGCACAGGACCTGGTGAGTCCTACAGAGCTTAAGAAGACTGAATCCAATCTGCCTGCAAAGCAAATTTGAGACCAGAAGATGGGAAAGAGGCAAGTTCAACACAGGGGAAGTGAGCTCTTCCCCTTTCTATGCTGGTAATGCAGAGATGGGGCCAGGAAGGCCAAGGTGTAGTTTCTCTTCAGATGCTTTATTCTTTTTTAGTATGCTGCTACCTGTTTGTCTTTGAGAAGTACAAATGACCCTTTCAAATTCAGGATTTGATGCTGACAATGACAATTTGATAACACTAATTTTTTCATGTTTGAAGCACTTTTCATTCAGAGGGCTCTCAAATTGCTTTTCAAAATCATACAGCTTCCCTTCATCCACCACCAAAATGAACCCACCTTGACGGTGGAACAAAAGTCAAGCTGGCAGAATACACATCCTGAATGAGAGCCTAGACAGAACAGCATTGCCAGGACTTCAATGCTCCAACTCAGGAGGGAAAGTGCACACAGGATCATCACTCACTAGAAAAGGTGAGAGCCCTAAGTTTTACATCACTACATGTTACACAGGTGGGGCCCAGTGTTAAAACACACATTCAGAAATGCCTCAAAAGAAAAAATAATAATTTTTTTAAAAGTCTATTTGATTACTTCGATTTCTGATCTGAAGCCTTTCCTGGAAAAAAAAAAGCATTATGGGCTATTTGCCCCCCCCCCCCCCCCCCCCCCCCGGTTAGAAATGAAAGGTTCTATTGAACTTCAGTCTACACTATGCTACACTTTACAGAAAGCACAACCCATTTGAAATTGGTTAAACTGAGGGAGGAGGTAGAAAGGTGGAGAGCCATCAGAGAATGCAAAAGTGAAATAGATTGGTGGAGCCACACCCTAAGGCAAGGGCAGAGGGAAGTTGATGGATCCCCTTCCCTCCTACCATCAGAAATGTTGTGGTTTAAAACCCAACCACAGACTCCCTCTCACCACCACCACCCCCCCCCCCGATCCCAGAGGGATGGGGAGGAGAACCGAAGGAGTGCAACTCCCACGGTTGTGACAAGAGCAGTCCAGTAACTAAGGTATAACACAAATTACTACTGCTACCACCAATAAAAACAATGATAGAGGAAATAAACAAGGGGAGAGAATACGATACCACACGCCGAAATGAGCCCAACCCAGAAGAGAGCAAGCCCAAGCCCTTCCAGGGAACTCCCAGTTACCTCCCCGGGCATGACATGCTGTGGTATGGAATACCTCTTTAGCTAGTTTGGATTGGATGTCCTGTCTCTGCTTCCTCCCAGCCTCCCCTTCTTCCCTGGCAGAGTATGAGACTCATAAAGTCCTTGATAAGAGTAAACATTTGAGCAGTAACTACAAACATAAGTACTATCAACACCGTACCCAGGCCGAAAGTCAAAACACAGCACTGCCCCAGCTACCAAGAAGGAGAAAAAATGACTGCTACTGCTGAACCCAGGACAGTATCCACCCCTTATTCCATACCATTCACGTCATACTCAAACCCCACATTTTCAATATACCATCACATATATATATATATACATCTGCATACACACAGACAGAAAGACATCATTTCTTAGCACACGGACCAATCCCTATAATGCTGCTGAGTCCATTCGGTCCATTATGTCAGGTTCCATCACTTCTAACAGTCTTTCGCAGCAGGAGAGGCTGTGTGCAGTGCTGGATCGCTGCCTGCTGATGCTGATTGTTCCTTTACTGCAGAACTCGTCTGGTTCTATCAAAGTTCATTCTCTGTTGGGATGACGGTCAGAGGGAAGTCAGGGCCAGTCACTGGTGACCTGAAGACATCTAGTTGGTGGGCTATAAAAGTATTACACAGCAGGCAACAGCATATAATTAAGTTCATTGGCTGTTTTCCCCTAAAATTAAATCCCCTTGAGGTATACATCGGAATTCCCCATCTTCCCGCATCACCCACCAAGTATATCCGGGTCCCTGAGCAAAAGCAATCCCACAAGTGGGTTTGCCTTTACCTGAAGCAGGAATAACCCAGACCGTCTTCCCCAGCAAATTCTTCATGTGCACCACAGGAACTTTGTCCCCTTCAACAGTATGTAAAAGTTCTGACTGGGCTGGGCCAGCCCTGTTGGCAGATCCTCTGGTGTTGACCAACCAGGTGGCCCTTAGTAAGTGTGTATCCCAGTGCTTGAAAGTTCCCCACTGCATTGCTCTCAGTGTAGTTTTTAACAGCCCATTGTACTGTTCAGTTTTCCCAGAGGCTGGTGCATGGTAGGGAATGTGATATACCTGCCGCGGCCAGGTGGAGGGGAGAAAACACCGATACAATGTAGGTTCACAAAATGCTCCGTTTATTGATTACAAGGCTGCTCTTAATATACTGTCTTACACGTGATCACGCATTACTTGATTGGCTGCTTCGCTTTGCCCACGAGGGATACATGCTCCCCTTTACCTCTCCTGATTGGTTTCACACCTTCACTTCAGCTTAGCTTTACATCATGCTTCTGCAATTACTGGCATCCTGTTATTGCATTCCTGTTTTGCTGATCTTGACACTTCTTCCTCTTTTAACCTGGGGTCATAAGTTCACTTTCGCACAGCTTGCTGTAGGCCTGTTCAAGCGCCCATGCTCGACCCCCAACATATACCCACTCAATGCCATGCTCTTTGGCCCAAGTGCCTATAAGGTTGTTCCAAAAATGAGTCCCATTGTCTGACTCAATTCTCTCTGGGGTGCCATGTTGCCACAAAATCTGTTTCTCAAGGCCCAGGATAGCATTCTGGGCAGTGGCGTGGGGCACAGCATATGTTTCCAGCCATCCCGTGGTTGCTTACACCATGGTAAGCACATGGCGCTTACCTTAGCAGGTTGGTGGAGTGTGATATAGTCAATCTGCCAGGCCTCCCCATATTTATACTTCAGCCATTGTCCTCCATACCAAAGAGGCTTTAACCGTTTGGCTTGTTTAATTGCAGCACATGTCTCACACTCATGAATAACCTGGGCAATAGTGTCCATTGTTAAGTCCACCCCTCGATCATGAGTCCATCTGTATGTTGCATCTCTGCCCTGATGGCCTGAAGTGTCATGGACCCACCGGGCAAAGATAATTCACCTTTATGTTGCCAATCTAAGTCCATCTAAGCCACTTCAATCTTAGCAGCTTTATTCACTTGTTGGTTGTTCTGGTGTTCCTCAGTGGCCCGACTCTTAGGTATGTGGGCATCTACATGGCGTACCTTCACCACCAGGTTCTGCACCTGGGCAGCGATATCTTGCCACAGTGCAGCAGCCCAGATGGGTTTACCTCTGTGTTACGAGTTACTTTGCTTCCATTGCTGCAACTACCCCCACAAGACATTTGCCACCATCTGTGGGTCAGTATAGAGATAAAGTACTGGCCACTTTTCTCATTCAGCAATGTCCAGGGCCAGGTGGATGGCTTTCACATCAGCAAACTGACTCAATTCACCCTCTCCTTCAGCAGTTTCTACAACCTGTTATTGGGGACTCCATACAGCTGCCTTCCATCTCCAATGCTTTCCCACAATATGGCAGGACCCATCAGTAAACAAGGCATACTGCTTTTCACTTTCTGACAATTTATTATATGGTGGGGCCTCTTCAGCACACATCACATCCTCCTCTGGTGACATTCCAAAATCTTTGCCCTCTGGCCAGTCCATGATGACTTCTAGAATGCCTGGATGACTTAGATTTCCTATTCGAGCTCATTGTGTGATCAGTGCAGCCCATTTACTCAGTGCAGCATCCGCTGCATGATGTGTAGAGGATACCCTGCCTTTGAACATCCAGCCCAGCATGGGCAAGCGGGGTGCCAGGAGGAGCTGTGCTTCAGTGCCAATCACTTCCGAAGCAGCTCGAACCCCTTCATAGGCTGCCAGTATCTCTTTCTCCATTGGGGTATAAATGGCCTCAGATCCTTTGTATCCCCAACTCCAAAAGCCGAGTGGTCGACCTTGAGTCTCCCCTGGAGTTTTCTGCCAGAGATCCAGGTAGGACCATTCTCTTCAGCTGCAGTGTACAGTACATTTTTCACATCTGGGTTGGTCTGGACTGGTCCAAGGGCTACTGCATGAACTATCTTGCTTTTAATTTGCTCAAAGGCTTGTTGTTGCTCAGGGCCCCATTTGAAATCATTCTTCTCCTGGGTCACATGATAGAGAGGACTTACGATTGAACTGTAATTTGGGATGTGCATTCTCCAGAACCCCACAGCATCCAAGAAAGCTTGTGTTTCTTTCTTAATAATAATAATAATAATAATAAAGGAAATAACAGCTGAAGAGAATACGACACCTCACCATCCGCTGACCCATAACCCACCCCACCCTGCCCGACCAAGCACCGACCCATACCTCCTCCAAGCCCCCAGAGCCCTACACCTTCCTGGTAACTCTTGGTTACATCCTGGGCATGACGTGCTGTAGTATGGAATACCTCTTTGGCTAGTTTGGGTCAGGTGTCCTGTCTCTGCTTCCTCCAGGCCTCCCCTCCTCCCTGGCAGAGCATGAGACTCACAAAGTCCTTGATCAGAGTAAACATTTGAGCAGTAACTACAAACATAAGTGCTATCAACACCGTTCCCAGGCTGAAAGTCAAAACACAGCACTGCCCCAGCTACCAAGAAGGAGAAAAAATGACTGGTCTTGATGAACCCAGGATAAGACAGAAGGAGCAAACTTAAGGGACAAGGAGGTATGGAGGGAAGTCCCTCCTCGGAGAGGTAAGCGAAAACCCTTGCAATCCCTTCCTCCCTCCCAGTTGCCCTTGAATAACAGGTATGAGGTCTTGGAACTACAGGGCCAGGTAAATGGAGATGGAGGGGTAAATCTGTCTAGTGAGTCAGCATGGGCTTGTCACTCACCCCCATGCTTTAGAACTTCCCCAACCAAGAAGAAGAGTAATTGTGGTGGGTGACTCCCTTCTGAGGGAAACAGAAGGGCCCATTCGTCGACCGGATCCATCACACAGGGAAGTCTGCTGCCTACCTGCGGCTCAGACTAAAGATGTTAAAAGGAACCTCTCTGATCTGGTGCAGCCCTCTGACTACTATCCGCTGCTGGTTTTTCAGGTTGACAGTGTTGAAATTATTACAAGGAGGGCAAGGGCAATGAAGAGAGACTTCAGGGCCCTGGGATGGCTGGTTAGAGGGTCTGGAGTGCAAGTGGTGTTTGCCTCCATACCTGTTACAAGCAAGGGTGAAGAGATAAATAGGAAGAGTCTGCAGATTAATGTATGGCTACGTGACTGGTGCCAAAGGCAGGGTTTTGGGTTTTTCAATCATGGGCTGTTGTATGAGACACCTGGTTTGCTGGTGGCAGGTGGGATACACCAGTCCCAGAGGGGAAAAAGGTTTTGGGGGCAGGAGTTAGCAGGGCTTATTGACAGAGCTTTAAGCTAGATATGGGTGTAAACTGGAGCATAGGAGGTTCCATGTTAACATCAGGAAGAACTTCTTTACTGTAAGAGTGACAGAGCACTGGAACAGGTTGCCCAGGAGGGTTGTGGAGTCTCCTACGTTGGAGATATTCAAGGCCCGCGTGGACAAGTTCCTGTGTGATGTACTCTAGGTTACCCTGCTCTTGCAGGGGGGTTGGACTAGATGGTCTTTTGAGGTCCCTTCCAACCCTTGCAATTCTGTGATTCTCTGAATCTGTGAAGGGGGAAGGGGAGACAACTGGGCCTGTTAGGGACAAGCCCAAGAGAAACATGCTAGGGCCTGAAGGATGGCAGACTAGGGAGGACTATCAATCTATCGTTTCATTTGTGGGAAAGGATAGTTGTTTAGACCCTGTTCCGCAGGGGAAAACGGGTATCAGGGCAAGAGTTATCATAGCTCACTCACAGAGCATCAGGTTAGATTCAAAGTGCGAGGGGGTTGTAGCTGGGTTTGAACTAGTGGGGCATTGTTCTAGTATTAATGAAGACCAGAAGGCCTCCTGCCTCCAAAGGGTGCCATCAACGTGCTCTGCTTGCTCCCTGAAATGCCTGTACACCAATGCACGCAGCATGGGGAATAAACAGGAGGAGTTAGAAGTCTGTGTGCGGTCTAAAGTTTGTGATCTGGCGGCAATTACAGAGACAGCTCACATGACTGGAATGTGGTCATGGATGGCTGTGTCCTTTTTAGGAAAGATAGGTCAACAAAGTGTGGTGGTGGAGTTGCTCTGTATGTGAGAGAGCAACTAGAATGTATTCAATTCTGTCCAGGGGCAGATGAGGAGAAAGTGGAATGTCTGTGGGTATGAATTAAGGAACAGACTGGTATGGGTGATACAGTTGTGGGGGTCTATTATAGACCTCCTGATCAGAACGAAGGAGTTGATAAGGCTTTCTACAGGCAACTGGAAGTAGCCTCGTGACTACATGCCTTAGTCCTCATGGGGGATTTTAACTACCCTGATATTTGCTGGAAGACTCACACAGCCAATCATTCACAGTCTAGGAGGTTCCTCCAGTGCACTGATGATAACTTCTAAATGCAAATGGTGGACAAACCAACTAGGAGAGGAGCGCTGCTAGATTTAGATGTACTCACCAACAAGGAGGGTCTGGCTGAAGTGGTGATGGTCAATGGCAGCTTTGGCTGCAGTGACCATGAGATGGTGGAGTTGAGGATCCTGTGTGGGAGGAATAGAATACCTAGCAAGGCCACAGTTCTGGATTTCCGAAGGGCCAACTTTGGCCTCTTCAATCAACTGCTAAGGGAAGTCTCATGGGAAAGGGTACTAGGTGGTGAAGGGGCTCAAGATAGTTGGTCAGCATTCAAGGACCACTTCTTTCAAGCTCAGGATCAGAGGGCCCCAATGGGTAGGAAATCAAGTAAGGGATCTATGAGACCAGCGTGGTTAAACAAGGAACTGCTGGGCAAACTCATGTGGAAAAAGAGAATCTATGGACTATGGAAGGAAGGGCTGGCCACTTGGGAGGAATATAGGACAGTTGTTAGAGGATGTAGGGAGGCAATTAGGACAGCTAAGGCCTCCTTGGAACTTAATCTTGCTAGTCGGGTCAAGGACAATAGAAAGGGCTTCTTCAAATACATAGCAAATAAAACTATCACAAGAGACAATATAGGCCCACTGTTGTACGAGGTGGGTGCCCTGGAGACAGAGGATACAAAGAAGGCAGAAGTGCTGAATGCTTTCTTTGCCTCTGTCTTTACTCCTGAAGACTCTCCCCAGGGGCCCCAGATTCCTATAGCCCCAGAAGGAGTGAGGACAAAGGAGGAGTTTGCTTTGGTAGATGAGGATTGGGTTAGGGATCAGTTAAGCAATCTGGACATCTATAAATCAATGGGTCTGGATGGAATGCACCCACGGGTGCTGAGGGAGCTGGCGGAGGTCATTGCTAGGCCACTCTCCATCATCTTTGGTAAGTCGTGGGAAACGGGAGAGGTGCCTGAGGATTAGAAGATGGCAAATGTCACACCAGTCTATAAGAAAGGCAAGAAGGAGGACCCAGGTAATTATAGACCGGTCAGCCTTACCTCTATTCCTGGAAAGGTGTTGGAACTACTTATTCTTGACACCATCTCTAGACATATCAAGGATGAAGGGGTCATTAAGAGCAGCCAGCATGGTTTTACCAGGAGGAAGTCATATTTGACCAACCTTATAGCCTTCTATGAGGAAGTGACTAGGTGGAGGGATGATGGTAGAGCGGTAGATGTGTTTTTTCTTGATTTCAGTAAGGCATTTGATACTGTCTCCCACAGCATTCTCATAGACAAGCTAAGGAAGTGTGGGCTTGATGATCAGGTAGTGAGGTGGATCAAGAACTGGTTGAAAGGAAGAAGGCAGAGAGTTGTGGTCAATGGCACAGAATCTACCTGGAGGTCTGTGACTAGTGGAGTCCCTCAGGGGTCAGTGCTGGGACCAGTGCTGTTTAATATTTTCATCAACGACCTGGATGAGGGAACTGAGTGTACCCTCAGCAAGTTCGCTGATGACACTAAACTGGGAGGAGTGGCTGACACACTAGAAGGCTGTGTTGCCATTCAGCGAGACCTGGACAGGCTGGAGAGTTGGGCAGGGAGAAACCTGATGAAATTCAACAAGGGCAAGTGTAGAGTCTGGCATCTGGGGAAGAACAACCCCATGTACCAGTACAGGTTGGGGGTTGACCTGCTCAAAAGTAGTGAAGGGGAAAGGGACCTGGGGGTCCTGGTGGATAGGAGGATGACCATGAGCCAGCAATGTGCCCTTGTGGCCAAGAAGGCCAATGGCATCCTAGGGTGCATTAGAAAGGGTGTGGTTAGTAGGGCAAGAGAGGTTCTCCTCCCCCTCTACTCTGCCTTGGTGAGGCCGCATCTGGAATATTGCGTCCAGTTCTGGGCCCCTCAGTTCAAGAAGGGCAGGGAATTGCTTGAAAGAGTCCAGCGCAGAGCCACAAAGATGATTAAGGCAGTGGAACACCACCCTTATGAGGAGAGGCTGAGGGAGCCGGCTCTCTTTAGCTTGGAGGAGACTGAGGGGTGACCTCATCAGTGCTTACAAATATGTAAAGGGTGGGTGTCAGAATGATGGAGCTAGAATTTTTTCAGTGATATCCAGTGATAGGACAAGGAGCAATGGGTGTAAACTGGAGCATAGGAGGTTCCATGTTAACATCAGGAAGAACTTCTTTACTGTAAGAGTGACAGGGCACTGGAACAGGTTGCCCAGGGAGGTTGTGGAGTCTCCTACGTTGAAGATATTCAAGGCTCGCGTGGACAAGTTCCTGTGTGATGTACTCTAGGTTACCCTGCTCTTGCAGGGAGGTTGGACTAGATGATCTTTTGAGGTCCCTTCCAACCCTTGCGATTCTGTGATTCTGTGAAATTAATATGAACTGCAAGAGGAGGCGGCAAGGTGAGAAACTCTTGGAATACAAGACTATTCATAAAATGAGTGAGAAAAGGAAATATGTGGTTATAAAAAGTCATTAGAAATATCATCTTCTCAATGGCACTCTACGTAGGGAAGTGTAACCCACTGCAACACAAACCTATTACAGCTGAACTTGTAAATGACAACCATAATCTCAATCTATCTCTTTTGTTTGGAAGCTTACATTTAGGAAGTTTATTTCATAACATCATGCCTCCAAAAATTACACAAGTCCAAAGAATGGGGATTTATCCACCCAACTACCATTTCACAACTACTATTACTTTAATTCCAACCAAAAGATGAATGAAAATAAAACAAACAAGCAAACAAAATTCCCAGCCACCAGAATAGAGATTCTTAGCACTAGATTCAGCAATTAGCAAAGTACAACTGCTGTATGAAATTGGGAGGTCCAGAGAAAAGGCAGCTGATGAGTCCCTCGGTCAAATAGTGCTTGTCTCCAATCAGATCCCACTGAGAGCAAGAGATTTCGAGCTTGGAAAATAAATAAATAAATAAAATTCTGACACAGCAAGCTGTGGGCAATCCAAGAGACTCCTGGAGTGCATTAAGGAAAATTTATTAAGCCAGGGATCAGCCAGCCCTACCAGAGTGAATACAATACTGGACCTGATGGTCACCAATGCAAGTAAGCTAATCACTGACGTCTAAATTGGAGGCAGCCTGGCCTACAGTGATCATGCACTTGTGGAGTTCACAGTCCTGAGGGAGGTGGGACAGGCAAAGACCATAGTCAGGATCCTGAATTTTAGGAAAGCTCACTTCCATCTCTTCAAGGAGTTAGTCAATAGGACCCCCTGGGAAACTGCCCTCAGTGACAAGGAAGCAGAACAGAGCTGGCAGATCTTTAAGGATGCTTTCCATAAAGCATAAGAGCTCATGATCCCCAGGTGTAAGAAATCAGGTAAGGAAGGCAAGAGGCTGGCATGGCTGAGTTGAGACCTGCTGGTCAAACTAAAGGGCAAGAAGGCAGTGGAAGTAAGGACAGGTATCCTGGGAAGAGTGTCCCTGCCCATGGCAAGGGGGTTGGAACTAGATGATTTTAAGGTCCTTTCCAACCCTAACTATTCTATGATTATATGATTCATTAGAATGCTGAGGTGAGTAGCTCAAAAGAGGACGCCTTCAACACCTGAGCAGGGGGAAGCTCAGTGTCCAGGAGCCTCAACTCAGCAGCAAGAGCCACAGAGGGAGCCTCAAGTCCTTGACAGGACTTGCCCAGGAGCCGGCAGCTCAACTGACAGGAGCAGCTGACTCACAGGGGGCGGAGCCAGATTAAAAACCCCTGCCCCAGGAAGCATGGTGAGGTAAACTGGAGGATGAGTATTTGTATGATTTGGGTCTGGCCTAGGAGGTCTGCTCTGGATGCCCAGGTGGTGGCCAGCATAGGCACCCAGACAGAGCCATTGACAGGGGAGACTGCAGTGCAGAGCTCGGAATGTACAGAGTGCCTGCACTGGTCTTGTGAGGGGAGGGTGCACAGTGGGCAGGGCTGCACTCGGTGTTCCCTGGTGGGGGTCCTTCTGCAGCAGGTGGCTGAGCTGTGGGATGCTATTAATAGGCTGCAAGATGTCAGAGAACCTGAGAGGAAGTAGGACTGCTTGCTCTAGGTTCAAACTGTACAGGGACCTCAAGGATCCCCTGTAGTTCATGGAGGAAAGAAGGAGGCCATTAACCCAGGAAGCTGGGAAACAGCAACAAAAAAAAAAAAAAAAAAAAAAACAAACAACAAAAAAAGGAGGAAGAGGACATTAAAAGTAAAGGGTGTGATAAACACATAAATGTATTGGCTTTCACAAATCATAGGTGTGGCTATGTGAATATAACTGTAAGAGTTTACAATAACAGAAACAAAGCTCGCTAAAGACAGAAGATTAGACAACAAGTTAAAAAGGGCCAGGACTCTTGAGCAAAATGGAGTCACATAGCAAAAGAATTTGTAAAGGTAAAAGAAAGGGAGGGGATGGGGGGACTTGATATAAGAAAAGCTAGTGCCTGGAAAATGTACAGTTAAAGTACTTTTTAGCTTAACTTAGATTGTAGAAAGAGAACAATGTTTATGTTGTTAGCCTGTGGAATTTAGTGGCCTCACTAAACATGAGTTATTTTTTTCACACTAGAGCTAAAGTATCTTTAGCTCTAAAGAACAATGTTTGTGTTATAAGTCTGTGGTGAGATAACAGGATTTAGTGGGCCACTAACCAACCTTGTCTGCCCATCCTGCAATAAATTTTGCAGGAAGGTCACACTGTTTTAGATCTTTGCTAGTTATCAGAAGAATTACAGATATGGCTGGTTTCAGCTAGTTGTGAGATTACTGGGGCATCCATCTGTGCCAAAGGTGAAAAGTACACTGTGAGGAAGACTGCTTACTTCATCTTGAAGACCCCTACTCACAATCATGGGAGAGCAGTGTGCAGAAGCCAAGAGGAGGAAACTTATGATAATAAGTTCCTGGAGCTAGTTATAATATTCCCCGCCTATACCCAGGAATTATGAATATGGATGCGACTAATGTAATAGTGAAAGTATATAACCATGTAACAAATACTAATCACTGGTGGCTCTTGCTACAGTCATGCACTCAGCACTGTTGCTTTTGCTTTATTGACTTTGTCCCTCAATAAAACCTTGTTATCTCATTTAGAGGAGTGAGTTCGTATTTCACAGGGGCTTCCTCCTAAATCTATTGTCCCTACCCAGAACTGCTTTGCTTTCCTGCAGGGGGATGATGAGGAAAAACATTCACACCAGAAACAATCAGCTGGTGCACTGCTAAAGAAAATCTCTACTGGTGCCACCAGGAAAAAGCCACAGGTCATAGTCGTAGGGGACTCTGCTTTGAAACACACAGAGGCACCCATCTATAGGCCTGACTCAGTCTCAAGGAGGTGTCTTGCCTAGCAGGGGCACAGATCAGGGATGTTGCAGAGAGGCTGCCTGCTCTAGTAAGTCCCACGGACTATTACCCACTTCCAGTGATCCATGTGGGTGCTAGTGGTATAGATAGTAGTAGCCTGGAGAACATAAAGGACTACAGAGCCCTGGGAGAGGTGGTTAGGGGCTCTGAAGCTCAGATTGTCCTTTCGTCAATTATCCAGGATACAGAGGAGGACCCTAAAAAAGCTAGGAGGATTGGCCAGGTTAATAAATGGTTAGAACAGGAGTGTCATAGTCAGGGTTTTGCGCATTTTGAACACAGGACCCAAGTTAGTAGGACAGGTCTACTGAGGGCTGGTGGAGCTGGTCTGACAAAGAAGGGAAAGAGCAGTTTTGGTAAGAGGCTTGCCAGACTGGTCAAGGATGGGGGAGAGGGCATCATTCCATCCCAACACACCCAGTCAGCTACCAGCATCTATAATAAATGCTTGGAGCAATGTAGAGATATTCCAGCTGCTCCAGCCAATGAGCTTCATTTGGAGCTCAGCTCAGAAGCCTCTATACAAATGCCCACAGCATGGGGAACAAACAAAAGGAATTAGAGATGTGTTCACGTCTACAGGGATATGATATAATAGGCATCACAGAAACATGGTGGGATGGCTCCTATGACTGGAGTGTTCGAATAGAAGCTTATAAGCCCTTTAGAAAAGACAGGCCTGGCAGGCAGGGAAGGGGAGTTGCTATTTATGGTAGGGATAGGCTGGAGAGTATGAAACTCTGTCTGGGGACAGGTGAACAGTCGACAGAGAGTTTGTGGGTGAGGGTTCAAGGGAGAACAGCTATGGGAGACATTACTGTGGGGATCTGTTACAGACCACCTGATCAAGAGGAACCTGTGGATGAAGCAATCTACAGACAGATATGAAAAGCCTCACTCTTGCAGGCCCCTGTTCTTATGTTGGACTTCAAATACCCTGATATCTGTTGGAGGGACAGTACGGCCCGGCACAACCAATCCAGGAAGTTTCTCAATTGTGTCAAAGACAACTTCCTTCTGCAAGCAATAGAGGAGCTGACAAGGAGAGGTGCCATGTTTGACCTCCTGCTCACCAACAGGGAGGGGCTGGTTGGAAATGTGATGCTCCAGGGCAGCCTTGGATGCAGCCATCTCTAGATGGTCGAATTGGAGATCCTCAGGACAGTGAGAAGAGCGTGCAGCAAGATCACTGCTCTGGACTTCAAGAAAGCAGCCTCTGGCCTCTTCAGAAGCCTGCTTAGTAAGGTTCCATGGGATATAGCCCTAGAGGGCAGGGGGGCCCAAGACTGTTGGTTGATATTCAAGGATCACCTGCTACAAGTTTAGGAGTGTTGCATCCCAACTAGAAGGAAGTGCAGCAGGAGGGCCAGGAGACCTCCTTGGATGGATAAGGAGCTGCTGAATAAATTTGAGGGAAAAAAGACACTTATAAAATGTGGAAGCAAAGACAGGCGGCCTAGGAAGAAAACAGGGATGTTATCCAGGAAGCTAGGGACCAGGTTAGGGAAGCTAGGGACCAGGTCAGGAAAGCTGAGTCCTAGTTAGAGTTAAACTTGGCTAGAGATGTTAAGGATAACAGGAAGGGATTCTATAGGTACATAGGGAATAAAAGACAGACTAGGGACAATCTAGGCCCCCTCCAGAAGCTATCAGGAGAACTGGCTACACAGGACTTGGAGAAGGCTGAGGTTCTGAATGACTTCTTTGCCTCGGTCTTCACTGGCAAAGGCTCTGACTGCACCATCCAAGTCTTGGAAGGGAGACGCAGGGACTGTGAGAATGAAGATCCCAGGCCCACTGTACATGAGGATCTGATTTGAGACCATCTTAAGAACCTGAACATACACAAGTCCATGGGACCTGATGAAATCCATCTGTGGGTCCTGAAGGAGCTGGCGAATGAAGTTGCTAAGCCATTGTCCATCATATTTGAAAAATCATACCAGTCAGGTGTAGTTCCTGATGACTAGAAAAAGGGTAATATAACCCCCATTTTCAAGAACGGGAAAAAGGATGACCCAGGGAATTACAGACCAGTCAGTCTCACCTCTGTGCCTGGCAAAATCTGGGAGCAGATTCTCCTGGAAGGCATGCTAGGGCACATGAAAAACAACAAGGTGCTTGGTGACAGCCAACATGGCTTCACTAAGGGGAAATCCTGCCTGAATAATCTGGTGGTCTTCTATGATGGGGCTATGGAACTGATGGACAGGGGTTGAGCAGCTGATGTCATCTACCTGGACTTCTGCAAAGCGTTCAGCACTGTCCCACATGACATCCTTGTCTCTAAATTGGAGAGACATCAATTTGATAAATGGACCACCCGGTGGATAAAGAACTGGCTGGATGGCTGCATGCAAAGAGTTGTGGTCAATGGCTCAATGTCTGGCTGGAGACCAGTAACGAGTGGTGTCCCTCAGGGATCGGTGTTGGATCTTTGTTGCTGACATGGACAGTGGGAATGAGTGTGCCCTCAGCAAATTTGCCAGTGACACCAAGCTGTGTGGTTCAGTTGATATGCTGGAGGGAAGGAATGACATCCAGAAGGATCTTGACATGCTTGTGAGGTGTGCAGATGACAACCTTATGAAGTTTAACCATAACAAGTGCAAGGTCCTACACCTGGGTCGGAGCAATCCCAGGCACACCTACAGGATGGGCAGAGAAGAGATTCAGAGCAGCCCCGTGGAGAAGGACTTGGGGGTGTTGGTCAATGAGGAACATGAGCCAGCAGTGTGTGCTCACAGCCCAGAAAGCCAACCATATCCTGAGCTGCATCAAAAGGAGCACGACCAGCAGGTCGAAGGAGATGATCCTGCCCCTCTACTCTGCTCTTGTGGGACCTCACTTGGAGTACTGTGTGCAGTTCTGGTGTCCTTAACATAAAAAGGACGTATAACTGTTGGAACAAGTCCAGAGGAGGGCCATGAGGATGATAAGGGGCCTGGAGCACCTCCTGTATGAAGATAGGCTGAGAAACTTGGGGCTGTTCAGCCTGGGGAAGAGAAGGCTGCATGGAGACCTCATAGCAGCCTTCCAGTATCTGAAACAGGGCTATACGGATGCTGGGGAGGGACTACTCATTAGGGACTGTAGTGATAGGACCAGGGGTAACAGGTTAAAACTTAAATAGGGGAAGTTTAGATTGGATATAAGGAAGAAATTCTTTACTGTTAGGGTGGTGAGGTACTGGAAGGGGTTTCCCAGGGAGGTTGTGAATGCTCCATCCCTGGCAGTGTTCAAGGCCAGGTTGGACGAAGCCTTGAGTGACGTGGTTTAGTGTGAGGTGTCCCTGCCCATGGCATTGGGTTTGGAACTAGATGATCTTAAGGTCCCTTCCAACCCTAACTATTCTATGATTCTATGCTCCCCCCATTCCCGGAGGAATGGGGAGGAGTATTAAAATAATGTAACTCACAGGATTTGAGATAAGAACAGTCCAGTAACTAAGGTATAATACAAAACTACTACTGGTGCCACCAATAATAATAATGATAAGGGATATAACAAGGAGAGAGAATACAACCTCTCACCACCTGTCACTGTCTGACCCAAGCTGTGATATGGGCCTTCCAGGTAACTCCCCCCAGTTTATATACTGGGCATCATGTGTTTTGGTATGGAATACCCCTTTGGCTAGTTTGGGTCCGGTGTCCTGTCTCTGCTTCTTCCTGGCTTCCCCTCCTCCCTGGCAGAGCATGAGACTCTGAAAGTCCTTGGTCAGAGTAAACATTCCTTAGCAACAACTGAAAACATTGGTCTTACCAGCACTGTTCCCAGGCCGAAAGTCAAAACCACAGCACTGCACCAGCTACTATGAAGGAGAAAAAAATGACTGCTAGTGCTGAACAAAGGACAGTTTCGTACTGGGAGACCAGTACTGTTTAATATCTTAATCAATAACATAGTGGGATTGAGTGCATCATCAGAAAGTTTGCAGATGACATGAAGCTGAGTGGTGCATTTGATATGCTTGCGGGATGGGAAGCTATCTAGTTGGACTTAAACTGTTTGAGAGGTAAGCCCATGTGAACCTCATGAGTTTCAATACGGCCAAGCATTGGGTCCTTCACCCGGGTAGGGGCAACCCCCAGTATCAATACAGGTTGGGGGATGAAGGGATTGAGAGTACCCCTGAGGAGGACTTGGGCATAGTGTTTGATGAATGATCGGGTATGAGCTGGGAGTGTGCACTTGCAGCCCAGAAGGCAAACCATATCTTGGGCTGCATCCAAAGAAGTGTGGCCAGCTGGTCAAGGGAGGTGATTCTGCTCTATTGAGACCCCACCTAGAGTAGTGTGTCCAGCTTTGGAGTCCTCAGTGCAGGACAGAGATGGAGCTGTTGAAGAGGGTTCTGAGGAGGACCACAAAAATGATCAGAGGGGTGGAGCACCTCTTTGTCATGATTTAAGCCCAGCTGGTAACTCAACCACGCAGCTGCTTGCTCACTCCCCCCCCCCTCCCCTTCTTCCCCCCACTCCCAGAGGGATGGTGAGGAGAATCAAAAGAATATAATTCCCACAGGTTGAGATAAAACCAGTCCAATAACTAAGGTATAATACAATACTACTATTATATCACTAATAATAAAACTGTGAGGGTGGACAAGTAACATGCATATTAGAGGTATGCATAAGCTTGAGAACCAGAAGTAGCAGAGTGCTTCATAATCTCAGCACATGCAGTTCTGCCTTCTCAGGGTTGAGTTTTGTTTTCTGTTGCTTCCCCCAAAACATAGGTGGCTCATGAATGTTTAACTGCTCTTATCCTTTGATTTTTATTTTTTTTTCTCTTTGCTTAAATTTTCTGGTGGCTCCTGTGAGCTCAAGTGTCACTGAGAAGTCAGGTCCTCCTGTCCTTCTGTATGTCTGTTTTTTGTTTTAATATGACAAACATATGCCCTCTCTGGAAATGGTATCCATGCTGCAGAGTAATTATTTACTGAATGGTGAATCCAATTCATGTTGGCAAGGATCAGGTTAATCATTATTAATCATGACATTTTGCTTTCCTCAGAAAATACACAAACAAAATCACTCCCCAGGAACCATCTTTCCTGCTTTATGTTAATATACTACTTAGCAGAAGGAAATCCTAATCCAGGATTGCCATTCTTATGCAACAACACACCTCAAATAATAAGCAACAGTATAATAAAAGCATCACCTTTTACACACACACAAAAAAAAGCCAAAAAAGTAGCTGGTTAGTCCTAAAACTTTAAATAGTTAATGGCACAAAAGCCACATACGTATTTATGCATACATTCATGAAAATGAAAACTAAGTTTCATTTTCACACTTTACAGAGGCATCACAGGAGAACACAAACCAGGACCAATAAAAAATAAAGAAAAATCCCCCAACAACAATAATGAAATCAAATCTTTAAAATCTGAGACAGGGTGCAGGAGGAGGGGGTAAAGCTCTGCAAACAAAACTAAATCTAACACAGTGTTTTTCCCCTTCACAAAGTGAAACAAGCTGTTCCTAAAATAATGCTTCCTTGCTTTTCTGGTAGTTAGTGTCCTGAAGGATTAGCCTACAATCATTGGCAAGTATTTGCCTTTCCTAGCTGATGTCTATGTTTATCTGTAGGGCCCAGGGGATAATTCATAAGCTGAGGTCCTGCATTCACAGACATTCCACACTGCCACCCACCCTCCTGTACTAGTTTCCTCCCCATCCACCTCCTGTCCCCTGAATTATAGACAAGACCCTGTCAGGGGCATGACAAATGAGCTTTACACTTCCCCAACAGTTTATGCTGATACAGCAAAAAAGAGTTACTGAGATGGTCAACACATCACTAGACATTAAAAATTAGATTTCAGAAAGTAACCAAACACAAAGAATAATTTATCACTGTGCCAGAAAACATAAAAGAGAACGGGATTTTTTTTCCCTCCAAAAGCCATTGCCTACTCTATAATTAAAGTATTGAGATCAATGATTTTTAGGTCCAACAGGATAGATTTTGTAAAACCTCTCTGCAATCAAGATGTTCCCATTGAATTATTAATCTTTACCAAAAGCAGCTTTACACTGCTCTAGTCCTGTTGTAAATCAAGAGTGATTCAACCAGAGTATATCAAAATAAAAAAAAAAACAAAACAAAACAAATTTGGTAAAAGCATTCATTTCTAAATCAATTTTCTCCTGATATGTTAGAACATCAACATGAGAAAATTAAGCTTGTATTTGAGAAAATGGGTAGCTATTCTTTAAAGAAAAGTTATATGAATCTTTGTCTTGATGGTGAACTGATAGTATAGCTCATGACAATGAATTTGTCATTTTAAAAATACTAATTAAAGAAAAAAATCAATGAAAGACTCAATACTACAAAGCATTTATAAGTGTGACCAACATTCCTCACAACAGAGCCTGCTGCAGGATAGATAGATATTAACAAACATTAACAAAATGAGGCTCAGAAACACCATTGTTAATTAGGGTTGATGAACATGCATGTTGAAAATGAAAAACATTTTTCCCCCTGAAAATTAATCTTTTCTCCCATCAGTAAAATATTGGGAGTTCCTGGAGCTTTATGGACACTGAATCTGCTTCAGGTCTGTACCTGGTCACAAGGTACATGAGAAAGCAAAGTTATTTGATATGAGATCAACTGCTTCACTCTACTACACTTAACATTAGATGACCCAATACTTATAAAATGTTTCTGCTCAAATCAAATTTTGTTTCATCTTTGGAAAGAATGATCTCTGGATTCAAACTTCTCTTTAGCCTCAAAGCCAGAAGGCCATAATAAGTGAAAATTTTGACAGGGACAAACTTGACTGGTCTGAATATTATATTATCATATTATTATATATCATATCATATTATTCTATTAATAAGTGCAAAATAGTAGGAGATAGGAAGTGACCCCCAGCTGGCTGTCATTCAGAGTGCAGTCTACCTTGCTTACAATTACTGAACCCTAGAAGTGGTCTCACTGATGTCAATTTGACCAATTTTAGAATAAGGGGCCATTCATTCCAAGTAATGAATATTGAAACCTTGCCATCAGTTTGTGAAAAACTTCTTACTCATATATCATAAGGAACCTCAATAAAGAATGTTCTTGTGATGGTGTCACTTCAGAACAAAAGTATGCAACAAATAGCATGTTTCTCTGTAACTATCACACATCCAGGCAGCTACAGTACGAGACCAAAGGTTGCATGCATTTAGCCAGCAAGGAAGTGCAATATTCTTTAAGAAAGGCATTGCCAAGAGTGGATTTTTATAAAGAAACAGAATTAATGAATAAATAAACCAGATGGGAACAAGTCAGGCTAGGGCATTAACAACTCCTAGTGCAATGAATCCTTGATCTTGCTTGAGGGTTTTTTGACAAATAACAAATACAAAAACATTAATGTAATTGTCAGCCATGCCAAGGACTTTGTTTGTGTCCAGGAACGCTGATATGCAACAGCACAGTTCAATTCAAACAGATGTTAATACATTCTTATTTTTCCACCAGTTAAAGTACATATTGACTGACCTGATCCAAGTTTTTCACTTGAGCATTTTTCCCTTTTCTGCAACCACAACTCCTAAGCAGTTTTGCATCTCCAATGACTTTTCCCTATAAGAGATAAGGCAAGAAAAACATCAACACAATCTGAACCACTGAAGACCAAGAGGCTTGTATTTATGACCAGAAGCAGGGGAAGAAAGGACATTAGGGAAGCCTGTGTACTCATCTCGTGTTGCTGGCAGATACCGTTCCACAGAGGGGTAGCTCCCAAGCTGCCAAGGAGACTTCCCCAAAGACCAATATCACAGCATCAGGGATGTCACATAGAGGCAGAAGGAAAGCGAGGTGTGTGGGAAAATACAGTGGGAATACAGGCAAGTCAAGCTGAAAAGGAACAGGTTATTTTAAACCGATGTTTTCATACACATACATGAACAGGAACAAGTCTATCATGCACCAGAATTTCTGTTCACCCTCGCCAAGTTAGTGCTTATTTGCTTCTAGTGTAGCTAGATTTGGTGAAATAAAGTCTACAGGTGTGACTTGCCCTCATTAGGACAACTGGTCCATATAACCACCGACAAGTCCTTGCCAAAAATTCAGCAGTCCACCCTCACCCAACACTACTGGTGCAGACCCTGCAACGTTAATAACATGTTGGGGCCAACAGAGATTTGCAAAGAAACAGGGTATCCTCCTTTTGCCTACAAACAACAGTTTGAGAAATAATCTGAGCTCAAACACCTTCTTTTCATTGACAACCTATCAGACTGAGTGTGATCTGAGCAGCAAGGTCCCTTGTGTTTATTTGGTTCTTTTCTGAGGATTATATGAATCACTTTGGCTCTCCACCAAAGCCTTTTCAGAGCAGATACCATTATATAAACTTTTTGGAGCTTATCAGGCCTGGACATCTTGATAAATCACCATGTGCAGAAAGGGGCTGGGATTATAGGTTTGGTCAAAATTATACTTGAGCTCAAACAGTAACACAGCCAACTGGGTCCCCACAAACTGGCCACAATTACTTGCTTACCCATAGACACATACAGAAAGTTATTGCCTTTTTTTCAGACTTTTGCTGTCCACAGCTAAAAAAATAAACAGCATCAACAGAGGGATGACAGAGATCAACAGAGGAAGAATCTGCTCATGTGCAGCCACAGAGAGTCATATTTCAGCTGGATTAATTTATATAGAAAAGGAGACCTTAACACTAAATCAGTTAATGAGTTTCACCAAGTGGAAGCACTCTGGACTAAATTATGAGGAAGGGAAAGGGCACAATTAAAAGGAATTGCAGCCATTGCTCAATACTAGTGTCATGGGTTCAGCAGTAGCTCACGCTCTGCCAGGAAGGAGGGAGAGATAGGGCGCCTGGTCTGAGCTAGTCGGGGAAGTATTCCATACCACAGCACGTCCTGCTCGGGGAGGGAACTGGAAGCTGGCCAGGAGGGGAGGGGTTAGCTCCTCTCTTCCGGGCTGGGCTCGTGGCGGCGGGTGGTATCGTATTCTCTCTCCCTGTTTATTTCCTCTAACATTGATTTGTTGGTGGTGGTAGTGGTGATTTTGTGTTATACCTTGATTGCTGGACTGATTTTACCTCAATCTGTGGGAGTTGTATTCCTCCGGCTCTCCTTCCCATCCCTCCGGGAGCGGGAAGGTGGGGGAGAGGGAAACAAAGGAGTGTGTGGACTTTAAACCACGACAACTAGGATACAGCAGAGAGATGATCCTTGGCAACAGGAATTACAAACGGGCAGATAAACTTCTAGTCAGCTCAGAAGAGCCTGCAATCTGCCAGGGGTGGTGAGATCTCTTACTTGGTGGCCCTAGCATCTCACAAGTCCCAACAAGGTCAGATAAAAATTATCTTTTCTTTGCTTTCCAAAAGAGACACTGGAGAAACAAAACAAAACACTGAAAATGCTGTACCTACACCTGATACCTAACCAAAATGCCCAGTGTTTGGACTGCTGATTGCAATCTGTCAAACTTGAAGGTTTTCAGGGGACTACTTCTAACTGGCATCCTCTGCCTGTGACTCCCATCTGTCACATGTATTTTGCTCTTGCCCCATTACTACAGTCCTTTAACAATTAGTTTGTAATCTCTTAAATTCAAAAAACATTCCCCAGAAAGAAGTTATTAAACTAAAATTTAAAGCAGGGAGAGACTTGTCTGTCTAATCAAAGGAGACTTTCTAGACACCCCACAGTATATGAGTCAAGTTAGAAACACAAAGGACCTAAGGGAGACCCACACATTTCCTAACAGGCAACAGATTAAAAGCCAGGATGCCTTAGGGTGCCTATAGCAGCAACATACATGTGTGTTTAGGAAACTGAATCCATACATGACTTGATGATGGTCAATTTGTCACAGTATCCACTGCAAAGCCAGTATGTTGAAAAAGATACTCCAGCCCTTTTTACACCACAAAATGAGGAACAGATCACATTTTTAGACCCTACTCTGGCTTCTAGGATATGCTGTCATGCAACCTGAGCTCAGGGCAAACCATGGCCATGTTCTCCTGTCTGGCTGGAAGTATCACTAGCTTTATTTAACAGAGAGAAAATGCAACATGTTGCCCATAATCACATGGAAAATCAAGAGCAGAGGGGAATACAAGCCCAAAACATGATAGCTTTTTCTTTTTCCCTGACAGTACAAGAATGCAGGGGCTGTTCCATTCCCTAAAAAAGCAAATGAAAGCAATGCACTGGATGAATAATCCCACCTCCTTTTCCAACTGCAGATGTGCCTCTCCTTAATGCCCCTCACCTGAATTAGCTACTACCTCCACCTTCTTTTAAGAAAGCTTATTATGAGCAGATACTTAATTTGAGGATAGCTGTCTAACATTAGGTAGCTAAGTTGAAAGACAAAAGAAAAAAAAATAAAAAGCATATGAACAACATTTGCAGCCTGTCACAATTCAAGAACAGATGGAGACCTTGTCATTTAGGGGTTTCCTCACATACATCAAGCAGTTCAGTGGGGATAGGAAAAGGGGTTGCTGTTTGGATGCTTGTCTGGAACCAGATTAGAAGAAAGCACGCTATTCCTCAGTGCATGCCTTGTGTTACATTAAACATGCATATGCAACTTGAGCTTTTATTCAGTGATCTGAAACAGAGCCCTCCAGGGTGCTAAGGGTCAATGAGTTGTTTGTTTATCTGTGTTATTTTACAGCTTATAGTGCCCAAGGAGTTCCTTAAAAAATTAAACACCTAGCTGGGCCTGCTATGGTTGTGGCTTCCTAATATATCCCTCCCTCCTTTGTCCAGCAGTGCCTGATACTTACAAGGGAGGGAGAGGACAACACTGCAAAGACAGGAGCCTCATCTCACTGGGTGTTATAGATGTCTGGTCTTAATGTTTCCATGTTTTGTGGCCTTTAAATAACAGGATTGGGAAGGAGCACAGTGATCTTGAAAGCTCACAGATTTATTGCTACTAAATGATCCTGTGCTGCCTGCTCTTGATGTGATGCTCTGGTTTAGAAACAGGATTTCCAACATAGGAGCTCACTTTGCCTTCTGCTGGCTCCCACTTGTCGTCAGACATCCCCCTTCCCAAGACAAAGAGTAAGAAGGTTCCTCAGTGAGCACTAAAGAGTGAAGCACATATGTCGTGTTTTCTCACCTCTTATAGGAAGTCTTGCTGGCCTCACCCTCCCTGCACCACTGGCTCCAGCAGTTGGTCAAAGTTTGTAGAAACAGAAGAAAAATAATAATAGTCATAGTAACAGACTTAATTATCTCAGCTGCATGGGTGACAGGAGCTGATCACTTGCCAGTTTTCATAGCCTGTGGTTGAAAAAAACCAAATTGTATCACCCAGAAGTCAAATGAGGGCCAGTTACAACTTGCTTCATGCCAATGGCTCCAGGGGTATGCCTGGGGGGACATACAAATCAGAGGCTGTGGAGAGTCCTGGCACTGCCATATTGCCTAGACTGGTTCTACACAGAGCTGCCAGACCTATTTAAAGGAGTCAGACATGACACACATGGCACCGGCAGACCTCTGTGGATCTTCTGTGCTCTGGAGCAGCTGTCTGAGATTAACTTGAGGATCCTATCTTCCTCCCACTCTCCCAAGTCTGTGGCTGGAAAGATCAACTTAAGAGGTGGGCTCAATTTAGCAGTACCATGCCATGCACCTTGCAACCACTGGCAGGTCCAGCTGGGTTCTGACCTGATCAGTTCTTCAGCCCTCCTCAGTTCTGAGCAGCAATCCTTGAAAATACTGGCAGTAACCTCACCCCAAAGTAGCTGGCGTAACCCATCTCCACTTGGCCCCTGGAAGGTCTCACTGGCCAAAACTTGGCCCTGGCTTTTAGCTGTTCAAGCTCTCTCCATCTCTCCTGTCTTGCAACACCCTCAAAATGTCCCACATCAACAGACAAAAATGTGAGGTGCAGAGAGTATAGCTGAGCCTTGGCCATGGCAACCTCGGGAAGAGCACAGTTTCCAGTGTGGCCTTTCCAAGGCTTTTATCAGTATTTCAGCTGCTGAAGCAGCCTGACTCTTCACAGAGCAGTACTTTTCTGAAAGAGCTTTGTGAGCTGAGCTAAGCAGCCCTTCACAGCCTCTTCCCTTTTCTTCCTTTCCTGTCTTACACCACCAAGAGAGCTCTCCAGCATGATACCAAATAAACGCAGTGATTGTGCCAGCTCAGGAATGACAAGTGTGTAAAGAGGCTATGCCATCTTTCTCTGACTCCTTCTCCATCCATCCAAATATTCTAACATTTCAAGGACCAGAGAGCACATTTGCAGCCACCTCCCCTGACATCCTGCACCAAGCAGGCTGTGCAATTCAATCTGCTATCCTGCCACTGAACTTAATAGTTATTTCTAAATAAAATCATTACTGTTTTTCACTACAGGCTACTTTTAGTAACAAGACAAGAAGGACATGGTAGGTTTGGTTTTGTTTTTTACCCTAGGGCCACAGTTCATTTTTTCACCAAGAAGAAAACATGCGTATAGTGTTGCAACACTGAACCCTAAAACAAATCCCCACAGGTGCATAAATGACATTGGGAAGAACAACATATTTAGTATTTATGTTTTTATGCCGTTCTGTCAGGGTGATCCATGCATCTTGAAGAACTGGTGCCCAAGTGCCTACAGTGGTAAAATAGGAGAGGAGGGGAAACAAAGGGAAACAAGAACTGAATCCAAGGTGGAGGCAAGCTGCAGTACAACAGACAGCTGGTGTTTGGGTGGTGGTAAATCACCCTGAAATTAGCCTTTTCCCTCAGCTCAATGAAGCCTAAACAACAAAAGAAGACACAGCTTGCAGCCAGACAGCCTACTAACCAACCACAGACACACATGACAGCTTCATTCAGGAGTCTGGAGACAATACAAAAGCTTCGAAATCAGTCCAACATTCTGCAACCTCAGACAATGGGTCAAATATCAGAATTGGAGCCCCAAAGGAGGGGGAACAACATTCAAGGGAGATCAAACCACAGGGCAAGCACTGAAAGGGACTAAAAAAGAGAACGTTCCCAGTTTATTAATGGTGAGGTCTGGCCAGCTGCATCCCAGCCTCCATAGGTAATGTTCATTAAAGGGCAGCACTTTGTATGTATTATGCAGAGTGCATGGAGAGTGTGTGTGTGCACGTGAGACTGCCCCTCACTTGCTAGAGATCAGGATGTGCCTTTCTGCTTAGCACTGTGTAAACCACAAATGTGTTTTTTTCCCACTTGAGCAAGTGTATGGGCACAGATGCATGCTCTCACTCATTCCTGAACCTGAAAGACATGAAGGAACTCAGGCTCTTTCCAAGTAAAAAAAAAAGAAAAGCCAAATGCTTCACATCTTCCTTCCTTCCTGGACATACTTTAATCTCACACACACACAAAAACTATTACAAAAGGCTGAATCATTATGCGATTGCCACTGCTGCTGCTGGAGTTCATTGCTCCATAAACCCTTGCCCACCCCTACATGCCATAAAGGCCCCTGTCCCACAGTACAATAAACTCACAAAGAGGAGAAAAAGAAGTGCTTCAGTCCCAGGAGTTACCCCTCTGGGTAGGATTGCTACCTCTGAGGTAGTTTCACCTGCAGCATGTGTCTTGTAGCACTGCATACAAATGGCATCCTTCCCCTACAGCAACAAAAAGGCCAAGCAAATCCTTTTTAACAGCTTCCCTTTGAAAGCAGGTGGAAAAGTAGAATATAGGCAAACACACAAAAAAACAAATATAAATACCATTTGCAAAAGTACTGTTTGGATTTGCCTGTCCTAATTATCTCCTTTTCATCCTTTTCATTTCTATTTGCAAGTTTTCTCCTCTGCAGCTGTACAGCCCAAGACAGAGCACTTGCTAGAGGTGGTCAGACTTGAAAAATGCCTATTTTTTATGCTAAAATGGGTGTAGATGAAGAGAAAGGGTTAAATCTTTCAAAGTTGTCTATGGATTTTGATGCATGTTTCCCATGCATTTTCACTGAAGATGTGACAAAGTCCAATCGCCTTTGGTTTTGAAGTGTCACACTGATTTTATGTTCAGAACAGATATGGCTGTGGGAGCTATTGACCTCTCTCAAATTTGGAGAAACTTAGGTGCACAGAAACTGAAAACAGTAAGTGTTCCTTAGGATGCAGCAATTTCAACAAATTTTATTCTCAAAAAAAAAAAAGGGAAATTAGTATTAGGGCTCAAAAAAAACCCCAAACCTTTATGCTTTATTCACCCTTTACTTCACTAGTCTACACTATTATTGCCACAACTCTGGAGTCCTTAGAGACCACGTGCATAATCCCTATCTCCTCCTCTGTGAAGACAGGCTCTGTTTCTACCTTGTGATAATGTTATGCAAATACCAGAGAGCAACTGGGCAAAGACAAGTATAGCAGATTCAACAAGCTTTTTCTCCAGCTCAGGGTAGGATTGAAGATCAACTCTATATGAAAGACAAGATGAAGTGATATTCAAACCCCAGGCATGAAGACTGGAGAAATCTCCAGCCAGTTTATCAACAGTAAGATAAAATGCCTCTCAATTAGCATTCATAGAAAGAAGAAAACTACAGCCAAGCTGGATGAGCACCTAAAGATGTGGTAGATGAGTGACAGGAAACTATGGAGGGCTGCAACAATACCTAGCACTGCAGATGAGAGTCTGCAGGGATCAGATGGAGGTTAAGTTTGTTGGATTGAAATCTTTAATATTAAAATATGTTTATTTTCACACTGAGATAGCACTTTTTGTTTCAGATATCTAGCAAGTCCAAACATTTTTGAAATTCAGGAAAAGTGAGCTCTTATTTGGATGAGCTTCCTTTTTTGTTTGATTGGTTGGGATATTTTTTTTCCTTCTTTGCCTGCTTTAAATTCTGCTATTTCAATAATTTAACAACCTATCTTAAATATTTCACCAATAAATCAAAGGCTTGTGTTTCTACTTCATGTTAAGACTAATCAGTGGAAGAATGTCTGAGCTAGAAGTTAAAATTCTGTTCCACCAAGCCAGTGATGCATAATCATTTCTCCATAGACTCTCTGGTGAATAAAAACTTCTTTGTGGAATTAATGTCATATAAAAAGTTCTTTGTTCAGGCATACAGTGCAACCATGGTCCCAGATCTTCTGTATCCTGACAACAGGGCTTGAGATTTCCAGAGCTAATTTTTAAAAATGCCTCTGGGGTGAAGGAGACAAGAGCCTATACCAAGGAACCCCAAATCTCATTGAGCATCAACAGGAATAAAACTTCTCAAGTTACTAAATTGTGTGGACATTTAAAACTTCATTTCAGTGAAGTTTGGATGCAAAATCAACACATTTATGAAAACTAAGAAAAGTGCACCTACCCTTCCTCACTGTCTCCCAGAGTCCCAGTTAATCAAAATGAAGCCAGGAAGCCTCATATATATAATTTAGAGCAACTGACTCTAATTTTGTTTCTAAATCATTCAAGGCAAGACCCTCTTTGGTCTCAGTCAGATAAGTCCAAAATGCATGACTAATGTGAATAGATAGCAAGAAGTTGATATCTAACATATTGAATATTGAGAGAAAAATGAATGCTAAAAAGGAAGGGAAAGGGAAAGGGGAATGGGAATAGCTGTAAGCTACATTATTACTAAGCTGCCTTTCATGTTTTGTGTCAACTTTTTACTTAGTTTTGTTACAAAACTTTTAAAGTCATGCCTTTTGCTTCAAAGGTGTCTACAGTGAATGATCTCACATTGATATCCATAATAAAGTATGACCAAAATATACATAATCATATGCACAGATAAAAATCATCTTGGCCAACATGATTCCTCTTCTGCATCCCAGCTCCTAAGACTGGTTGGAGCTTGTCTGGGCAAGGGTAGGCAAGGTAAAAATCGGAGACATATCCTCCTCCTCATTTGAAGACCGACATCTCCATCTTTCCTCCCCATGTGCAGCTGATAAGACTTCCTTCACAAACTGACACAGAAAGCTAATTTACTGCTTTGTGTCAGGAATGTAGCCAAGGCTTCGGTCCCCTGCACCCTGGACTCCCTTGGCTGGGCTGCTTCATCCTGAAAAGGGTCTCCCCTTCCTCCTGCCCCTCTCCAACACACACTCCTCCTCTACTTCTGCTTTTGTAACTTATCTCCCAGCAAACTGCTTCCTAAATGGAGTCAAAATTAAAAAGGCTGCCCATACGCCATGGCTCACTTGTCTATTCCCCTCACTGCCATCTGGCCTATTTGCTCAGCCAAAAGAAAAAAAAAACAAACCCCCCCCCCAAAAAAATGGGATGGTGTCCTAGGTTCAGCAGTAGCAGTCATTTTTTCTCCTTCTTGGTAGCTGGTGCAGTGCTGTGTTTTGACTTTTGGGCTGAGAACGGTTGCTGATAGCAAGTATGTTTTGAGTTACTGCTCAAATGTTTGGTTTGTCCAAGGCCTTTTCTGAGCTCATGCTCTGCCAGGGAGGAGGGGAAGCTAGGAGGAAGCAGAGACAGGACACCTGACCCAGGCTAGCCAAAGAGGTATTCCATACCATAGCACGTCATACCCAGGAGGTAACCGGGAGTTACCCGGAAGGGCTAGAGAACTCTGGGGGGATGGAGGAGGTATCGGTCGGTGCTCGGTCAGGCAGGGTGGGGTGAGTTATGGGTCTGTGGCTGGTGAGATGTTGTATTCTCTTCACTTGTTATTTGCTTTATCATTATTATTTGTAGTAGTAGTAGCAGTAGTGATTTATGTTATATCTTAGCTATTAAACTGTTCTTATCTCAACCCGTGGGGGTTACATTCTTTGGATTCTCCTTCCTAACTCCCTGGGAGTTGGGGGAGCAAGGGGGGGGGGGGAGTGAGTGAACGAGACTGTGGTTTGGTTTTAAACCACGACAGATGGGGGGGGGGGGGAGGAGAAGAAGAAGGATAAAACCAGACACAATGATGAGGAGGAAGGTGATGATGCCGTCTCTAGCATCTGCTCCTTGACCAGGCTCTCAGATAGATCAGTAATGGAGATCAGCAGAACCAGTGACAATTAACCCAAACACAGTCCTGTTTATTTGTTTATTTAACCTGTTCAGAGAGATCAGCTCATGTGCACCATGCTCCAGCCAGAGGAGGCGAAAGGAGATCCTCAGCTCCTGAACCAGGCTGGAGAAAAAAAACCCAACAGATTCTTCAGAGCATAATGACTGTGCTGCTGGGCTGAAGCTTTCCTTAACTTTCCAAATCACCTTGCAGAAGAGCAAGGAGAGATGTGACTGAGTGTGGGGGGAGTTGGAGGTCTGCCCTGGTTTTGATGCACGCTAATTTTTAAACTCCTGATCCTGCAAAACCAGAGGAAAGGAAACAAAAAAGGCCTTCAGGGTGCTGAGTGCAAAGATTCAAAGATTTTTTGTTTTAATTAAATAAAGGAAAGAAAAGAGAGGTAGCTCAAGAAACTGCATGGCTCACCATCACTAAGCATTTGTGCCAGGGTGGGGAGAAAGTCTGGGAGCAGACTTGCGGGAATAACAAAAATTATATTTGTTTTTCAAGCTGAAACAAAATCTTCAAGATTAAAAAAAAATAGATTAACCTGAAAAATAGTTTTCTAATAAGGAGAGCTACAAAGCCATTTATATAGCAGAATGAAAAGGGGGTAAGAAAACTGCTTTTTCAACACCTTTTACTGCTTTTTCTTTTTTTAATTTTCAATGAGACATTGCATACAGGTGCTGGTGTATGTGCTGATAAGGAATTAAATGGCATTCCAGTTCTATTACCTAGCTTTGCACATATTTACCTACAAGAAGTGGGAGCAGAATTCAGCTCATGTTTGTCTGCAGAGTTCAAAAAGTGAGTAGCACAGAAGCGTGTGCATAAAAACACACACCTCATGCTGAGACAGGTATCAAAAGCCCTACAGTTGGTTTGTCTCAAGGCAGACACCGCTGAGCCATGAGACAATGATAATTACCATTAGAGGTCCATGAGATCATGTTGGGAAAGCTCCTGCAGGGAGAGACAGCTAGGGAAGGAAGAGAAGACCTCCTCTTTCTGAGGCAGCAGGGGTTGCGTGCAGGCACAGAGAAGCCCCCAGTGCTTCCCAAAAGGAAAGGTGTTGCTGCACAGACCATTAGAAGAGCCCTTCCATTAGCCATGTGCCTACACCTGAGTCCTTCACAAACACGGAGAAGAGATAATCTGGCATGAAGACAGTACCTTCTGATTCACTCTTGTGTTTTCCCATTGCAGCCTGACTCTACAACATAGCAAAATTTAGCAGGTTGAATGTTTTCACGCATGATCATTCCTCTACTTGCAACCACTGAGCAAAATGAGCATTGCTTGTCTTAGGCTTCCCATTTTTCTACAACTGCATCTGCACACGTAGGTAGGTAACATGCAGAGACAGTGGCAACACGGGTCCCAAAGCAAAGACTGCATTAATTTTTCCAGCAGTTGGGCTTGTGGTTCCTAGTAATACAGAATGACTCTTTTCCCATCCAAGCAGACTGCTTGCAGCCTTTAGAAAGGAAGAAACGTTTTGTGAACGCAAAATACTTTCTGACAGTGGAAACAAACCAGAAGTGCACCTAAAACCAAAACACGACAGTATTTCAACTAACGCTGCTGCAGGTTTATCACAGGTTTCAGCTGACATCATCAGCCCATCCATGCTCCACTCTTGTGGTTTATGATCTACATAACAAGGGCATGGAACTGTTGGAACAAGTCCAGAGGAGGGCCATGAGGATGATAAGGGGCCTGGAGCACTTCCCGTATGAAGACAGGCTGAGAAAGTTGGGGCTGTTCAGCCTGGAGAAGTGAAGGCTGCGTGGAGACCTCATAGCAGCCTTCCAGTATCTGAAGGGGGCCTACAGGGATGCTGGTGAGGGACTCTTCATTAGGGACTGCAGTGACAGGACAAGGGGTAACAGGTTAAAACTTAAACAGGGGAGGTTTAGATTGGATATAAGGAAGAAATTCTTTACTGTTAGGGTAGTGAAGTACTGGAATGGGTTGCCCAGGGAGGTTGTGAATGCTCCATCCCTGGCAGTGTTCAAGGCCAGGTTGGATGAAGCCTTGGGTGATATGGTTTAGTGTGAGGTGTCCCTGCCCATGGCAGGGGGTTTGGAACTAGATGATCTTGAGGTCCTTTCCAACCCTAACTATTCTATGATTCTATGATCTAACCACAATGCACCTCGTGGAGTCATTCCCTCCTATCTTAGTGACCCATCCGTTATCCTCTACCTAACTGCTTCCACAGCATCACTGCAAGAGAGATATTTCCTACAGCTGAACATTTGCATTCCCAAGAGGTGGCACCTGCCAGGTCAAGTTCCTCAAGTCTTTATATTTGACGCTACTACAATGGGAAGATGTTCCAGTGAACAGAAAAGCATACGGAGACAGCAAACAACCCGATTCCTCCATCCAGATTTTCTTTTAAATAAAGGGTGATATAAGGAAAGCAAGTGCCTGGAAAACATAGGGTTAAAATACTTTTAACTTAACTTAGGTCTAAGATAGAGAACAATGTTTGTGTTGTGAGCCTGTGGTGTGATAACAGAATTTAGCAGTCTTACTAACAAGAGAAAATTTTTTCTTTCCATCCTTCTAATGAGTGAATTATTTCTTAACATCCTTCTAATTATCAGTTAGTTTGGAGACAGCGACTCCCGAACATCTGCTAGTTTAGGATACTCCTTGTCTGCCCATCCTGTTCTGCTTGCAATAAATTTTTTATGAAGGTCACACTGTTCTAAATCTTTGCCAGCTATCAGAAACTTGCAGATACGGTTGGTTTCAGCTAATTTGTGATTACTGGGGCATCCAACTGTGCCAAAGGTGAAAAGTGCACCGTGAGGAAGACTGCTTACTTCATCTTGAAGACCCCTGCCCACATGAGGAAGACTACTTACTTCATCTTGAAGACCCCTGCCCACGACCATCGGAGGGCAGTGCACAAGTGCCAAAAGGGAGGAGACTTATGATAATGAGTACCTAAATGAACTGTAATATACCCTCCGAACTCTCGGGAACCTAATGAATATGCATGTTTGTGTGTAATAAATATCTGCTTGCTTATCCCCTCTGTGTGCAAGTTAGGAGGAGCGAACCCCCTTGCACCTGGCACCATAATAAACATACCTGCTTTATAACTCTCTCTGAGTTGTAGAGTCTGATTCCGTGCTTCAAGGGGACTTGCTAAACATCATCTTACATTATGGAAATAAGACCGAAGGAAAAGGGAATGGTGTCAAGCTCAGTCTGTCCAATGCACCATTAAATCATAATTCCCCAGTTAGGGATAACAATGAACTGCAAGAAAGTCAACAGGAAGGGGGTGCAGTACAGAAAACTGGGAAAGGGGATGGGAGGTGGGTTATTTTGTGGGTTTGTTTTGAGATGTGGGAGCTGGGAGCATCCAACACTGAGCTAATGGCATCCAAGCTGACTCCTGAGCACTGCACACACCCCCAGGTTCTCAGCTTCCCCAAAAAAAACCAAATTCATCCTCTGAAGAGAATGAGGATGCTCTCCATTTTGTAGTTGGCGGTGAAAGTCCCAGCAGATCCTCTGACATGCCCACCTGAAGGTGGATGGCATCTTCAGCAGGTCAAGGAGCAGCAGATATCATCTTCCACATCTCTGACTTGAGCTTTTAAGCTCCAAGCCACTCCAGAAATACCATTTCACATCTCCACTTTCCATAGCAAGGTTCTGAAATACTTTGCATCTGCATGTTGGGCTGGAAGATGCTGTCCTCTCATGACTACACTTGGTGTGATGCTGAGAAATTTTGGGTTCCTTGATTTGTTTTCCCTCTGCAAGTCTTTTGCATTTGGAAAGTCCCTCTGTGCTTCTTTCCGTCCTCCCATGTTTAAGGGTCAGAAACCTTTTCATTATAGAACTTCTCCAATGGGCTGGAGAGAAGTTTTTCAAACCAATATTAGGATCATCTCTAATCTAGCATACCCAAAGTGTTCAACCATGACTCCTTGATTTATGCCAACAGAACGTAAGGCTTTCCCATCCAAATATTGGACTAATCCAGGCATACTGCATCCATCAATATCCAGATAATTCAACCTCCAGCAGGTACAAGACCACTAGTAGTGACACTAAAGGGATGAGAACTGTGATCTTTGCTGTAAGACACAGTTTCCTGTTGGTCTACTACTACTGGCCTCTTGACATCCTCAAGACAAATAAATAATGAGGTTTTAAGTGATTTTGATTGACTTCTCATACTCTTGCTGTTTTTTTCTGGCAGGGCTGCAAATGAATGATCAGCTCTTTAGTGATTGCAGCTAGAGAAGTTAAAGCTCCCTTGCTCCTTGCCCTGCAAGGAGCACAGAAGACAAGTGCTCACATCTGTCTCCAAATTTCAGCACCTGAGAACTGTTTCCCTTATCCTGCAGTTTTTACCTTTTTTTTTTCTTTCAGTGCCACTTGCACTCAGAAAACAAAAATCCAGTCCCCAGAGAATATATGGGACATTTTATATCCCAGGACAACACTTTCAACACTTAGTTTTGGCACTAAGAAGGGAGGCAAGACAACACCAGCTTAAGTGAGCTCTTTGGACGAGGCAAACAAGTGTCACTTTGTTCTCACCTGTGCAACCCAAGCAGAGACTGAGGGGGGTAAGGAAAGGTCAAGACAGACCTGTGATTTAAAGGTAGGAGGATGGTTTGGTGGCTGAGTGAGCTGGGGGCTTGACTTTCAGCTCATACTGACACAAAGCATTATGCAGAGGGAGACATGTTAGTGCCTCAGTTTCCCCACTGTATGGTGGTGACTGTGGTGCCTCCTCCCATCACAAGGATCCTAATAAAGCACTTATGAATCAAGGCACAAATCTGCAGTGCTGAGCAACCAACACACCAGCCACTTCATAGCCATAAAGCTAGAAAAGAGTTGTCCCTTGCCTTGCTCCAGGAGCAGTATTGCCCCAACCCTCTCACCTGCTTTCCAGGGCCAGCTGCAAAGCAAGGCCAGCAGAAGGGAACCCTGTCAGACCTCACCTTGAAGATGACCCACAAAGCAAAGCAAGCTCTCTTTCCATTTTCTTAACAACAGTTTTGAACCTGCTGATGAATGCTGAAGATTTAACCAAGCCCATATTGACTATATAAAAAAAAAGCTTCCAACTGCCTCTTAGGTATCTTTAAGGAGCACATAATACTTAAAGGGACCAAATGCAACACAACTTGCTGGCCACTAATAGGATATACTCCTGCCAAAACCTTCTTCTGCTGCAGCTCTTACCATAAAAGTCAGTCAGAAACTCTGTAAGACTCAATTTGGAGTTTTAGAAAGCGGGCATTCTTTATTGAAGCACTGGGAACACACACAAATCATTTTGCAAAGGTGAGCATACCCAATACTTGCCAACAGTGGCTATTTATTTAGCATACGCATGCATATTCATAGCTTTTCCAGAAAAAAAAATGCATCCTAAGTACACATGCGCTTTTTTGCTGAGTGGGGCCTTTTGGGGGTCCTCAACAGTCTTCCTCACTGTGTTTACTGAATGACCTCAGTGTTTGCACACACTTGGAAGGTCCTAGTGCCGAGTTAGCAGTTGGGTATGTACTTGCTTCTGTTCTGTTTCAGTCTCTCTCCATGTTGGGCACCACTCTGCTATTTTGAAGGCTGGTATCCTTGGTCTTATTTACTGTCTCCTTAGTTGTTATCTGTTCCTTCCCCCATCAGCCAAACATTCCTTTCTCTCTACATGTTAGTAAGTTAGTAGAATAAACCAAACTGTTCTATGTTAAAGGCACACACACTATTGCTAGTTTAAGATTTAAGGTTACATTTCCCCCCTTTGAGACTTACAGAATATATATATATATATACTGTAAGTCTCATTCTATACCCTTTACCCATATTTGATTCTAATACACCATTGTGACCAGCAACTACAAAATTGAGTCATGCAAGGATACAGACACAAATTGTTACTATAATGATCACAAACGAGTTTTTTAACAATATCCAATTTGGTAGCCAAAACGTAAGTCCATGTCATAATTCTTCAAATCCCCAGTTAGTAAAATCTGCCACTCTGGTCTATGTATGTGCAGCAGCCCGTATTTATAACTGTACAAACACCTCCTTGGGAAGCTAATAGCAGATCAAGGGCCATATGGTTTTGCAATACTACCTGACATAAGCTGGATACCTCAGTCGGTAATGCCTGTATAGCACCTGGGAATACAACACCCAATGTATATTTTCCAGTCCATCCTGAGGGGAAGGGCCTTTTGAGCAGTATTATTACACAATCAATACCACCCTTTCCCTTCTGGAGCATTCCAATTGACAGTTTGTGGTCCCTTAGTCCAGATTTGCGTTGTTCAGCTACAGTCTGGGTAATGTCCTACCAAGATATTACCAGAACTAAGAGTTTTACCAAGTGCCACTAGGTATAGTCAGAGATCCTGTTTTCCCTGCAAAAAATTACCACCAGGAACAAAAGGCAGTTGGTAAGGCCACCCATACGTCAGTTCATATGGACTTACGTGATTCCTTCCTGGCTGTATTTGTATCCTACCAAAGCAATTGGTAAGGCTTATAACCAAGTTAAAGAAGTTTCTTGACATATTTTAATTGTAACTCGAGTATCCAATTCATACATTCCACTTTCCCACTAGCCTGAGGTCTATATAGGGTATGCAGATCCCATTTGATTCCCAAACACTCTCCCACCTTCCTAACTACTGCAACAAAATGCAGACCTCTGAGGACAAGCCTGCTAGTACACCATATCAGGGTATTATTTGATTCAATAAATGTTTTACTACTTCATGAACCATATTGGTGCAACAAGGGAAAGCCTCTGGCCAACCAGAAAACATATCTATTAGTACCAATATATACACACATCTGAGCCCATTGTGCTGTGGCAATTCTGTAAAGTCCACTTGCCAATGGTCTTCTGGATAACTGCCTTTGTTGTTCCTCTTAGCATTGTAAACAAGGTTCACACTTCTTTATAACACTTTTATAGTTTCAGCCATTTGCATACTCAGAACTTGGAGCTTTAAAGCCTCAGTCATTGATTCTGTTCCCCCATGAGTTGCCTGGTGGTTTTCTTCTCATAAGAAGCTGGTCAATTATTACTTGCCTGTTTGGTATAACCCACCATCCTTCATCATTCTTCTTGGCTCCTAATAAACTAGGTAATTTCTCATCCTCCATCTGATAACTTGGAACTTCATTATGCAAGCACTGATACTTATGAGGCAATATTAACGAAAGGTCCCCACCCACAGCTTCTTTGGCTGCTTTGTCAGCAACATGATCACCAATATTCACTGGAGTGATATCAAATTGATGTGCCTTAAAAGCAAATTTTGACTTTCTGAAAATTCCAGAAGTCTCAGTAGCACCATCAGCTCGGTTTTCTGTGCTGATGTGTTGGGGGGGAAAGGCTTTAGCCTCTGTTATCTCATGTTTGGTTACCACAGCATATCCTTCTTTCCGGTTTCCATTTTCATAAAGCTGCTGCCATCCACAAACAGTTCGTAGTCCACATCCATCAGGGATGTACCTTACAGGTCAGTATAACTGGAATATACCTGCTCAGTAGTCTGTAAACAGTTGTGAGTCAGCTCTCCTGCTCCTGGATCAGTTGTTGAAAACCACTGCTGGGTTCAAAAGGTTAGTTACTTTCAATTCTACATCCTCTTGTTCTAAAAGCACAGCCTGATATTTTAAACAGCCTGCTTGGCAAAAGCCAATGACTACTTCTCTGTTCCAGAATGGCTGTTCATCCATTTTTGTCCCAAAGTATTTGACAAATTTTTCTATTAGAGTCTCTAGTCCTTTTCTTGCTTCGTGATCGTCCTGGTGCTCCAGAAGCCCATACTTGCGGGATGTATTCTCCACTTCTTCCGGTATACCTGGCTCAGTGGCTGGTTTCTGTAACATAAAAACTCATGCCTCCACAGCCTTTTCATCAGGAACATGTAGCTCAATTTTCTTTCTTTAAACCTAACTTATGCATGCAATATCCAATAACAGCATGGAGTACTCAGGCATGCAATGAAATTGTCAAACAGATGTTGACCCATCAATTTTAAAATTTTAAAGAAAGGACAGGTTCCTGTCCACCCTGTGGCACCAATGACAGAAGCTGTTTGCTTAATTACCCTTTACAAGCACTTAGAATAAGCATGTTCTGTTTCTACAAGAAATTCTATCTTATCATTTCCCAACTTAACTGCAGTCAGGGGTTCTGCTGGGGAGAGTTTCTAATCTTCCCCCAGTCCTCCTCAGTCTTCATCTCAAGTAATAATTTTCTCTGCCTGTCCTGACATTCCAATAAATCTCTGGTGTTTATTTTGATTCTGAAGGCATTCTCACTTCCAGGGCAGCCAGTGGAGTCTGTTCACAAACCTTTCTATGTAATCCTTCTTTACAACACTTTCCTCTCAGGCTCCTCTCCCCTTTCCTCCTTTCCTGGGTGAGAGTTACAGCCAACAATTTTTTCTTTTTGTTTTTTTTCTCCCCCCCCCCCCAACATTCCGATTTTACTCTGGAGCTTATTTTATGCCCCCACATATCCAATAAGATATTCCTAGTTGAAACTTGACACACTATAACCCACAATACACAACATTGTACTATATTTATTATTTATATATATATATTAATAATCAGGGACTCGAACCCCTTCCCACCACCATTTGAACCATTTCGGGGAACTTGTACCAGAGCAATGGTGGTCCAATTGCGGCAGATCTCCCAGGCCACATTCATTATCTTTCCCAACTCATATTGGTCCTTTCCTTCCTTCCTTCAATTCAGGATCAGTAGTAGTATATTTATGCATCACCTCTTATAATTTTTCCACGAATCCAGAAGGTGATTCATAGCTTAGACCAGTTCACTGCCTTGGGGACCGCATTCCTAATACTGAATAAAGTCCACCTCTGATATTGTTTCAAAGCCTGCCTGCCTGTCCCGGGTTCAGCAGTAGCAGTCATTTTTCTCCTTCTTAGTAGCTGGTGCAGTGCTGTGGTTATGACTTTCGGCCTGGGAACAATGCTGATAACACCGATGTTTTTAGTTGTTGCTAAGGAATGTTTACTCTGACCAAGGACTTTGGTGAGTCTCATGCTCTGCCAGAGAGGAGGGGAAGCCAGGAGGAAACAGAGACAGGATACCTGACCCAAACTAGCCAAAGAGATATTCCATACCACAGCATGTCATGCCCAGGATGTAGAACTGGGGGCAGTTACCCAGAAGGGCTAGATCACTGATCGGTCAGGCAGGGTATCGGTTGGTGGGTGGTGAGCAGTTGTATTCTCTTCTCTTGTTATTTCCCTTATCATTATTATTGGTGTTAGCAGCAGCGGTTTGTGTTACACCTTAGTTACTGGACTGTTCTTATCTCAACCTCTGGGAGTTACATTCTTTCAATTCTCCTCCCCATCCCTCTGCAGGAGCAGAAAGGGAGTGAATGAGAGAGAGAAACTGCGTGGTTTTCCGAGTTATGGTTGGGCTTAAACCATGACACTGCCCTGGTCCTAATTAGGGTCCCAGTTAGGTTTGTGGGTAGGTACATCAAGATTTACTATACCTGCCGGTGTGCCTGCTCTTATTTGTTGCGCTACTGCTGTCCAAGCTGTACAAAATATCATATTCCTGTCAACATTCTCAAAAGCATGATGCATAATTACCAGCCACCTGTTTCCAAGTATTCTAATCTATAATGGTAAAGGAAATCCTTATCATGACCAGACCATCATTGCCCACAACTTGTCTTAAAGGTGCAATGACAGTTTCCCCTTGTTTTCCCCTAGTTTGCCCTGCTATAGGGCAAAATCCTTCAGCCCCCTCTAATATCTCTGGTGACTATGCTGGTGCTTGTCTCTCATTGTCAGCACCTTCAGCCCCATTATTCACAATACCCCTTCTCCAGGGGGCTACCATCAAATCCAAATTCTCCTCTGCATTCCTCAAATGCTTAGTGCACAATGATGCTATGCTGCACAAAGAGCAACAGCGTGTAAGCAAATTTTTCTGCGAGAGTGACAGAGCACTGGAACAGGTTGCCCAGGGGGGTTGTGGAGTCTCCTACATTGGAGATATTCAAGGCCCGCCTGGACAAGTTCCTGTGTGATGTACTCTAGGTTACCCTGCTCTTGCAGTGGGGTTGGACTAGATGGTCTTTCGAGGTCCCTTCCAACCCTTGGGATTCTGTGATTCTCCAAGGACAATACTAACAGGTCCTGGGGTGCAAAATTAAAACTACAATCCTTTTGCCATTCCAGATGATATCTCAAAGTGAAAAACATTTCCGCATAAGCTACTTAACTCCACTTTCCTTTTCATCTCAAGAATAACAACCACCATTGATTACAGTATTTTACCAGAGTGTCCCGAGTAACTGAACCACCTGGGGGTCCACCACTTTGTTTGAAAATTTCCCAGGTGACCAAGCCACTCAGGGGTTCACTGATTTGTATCCAGAGTGCTGCAAAATGCAACCCAATGGGGATTTCTTCAAAACCCCCTATGGAAGCAGTGGTCCTGACCTCCACCCAGATTCCAGACTGTTGCAAAATGCAACGCAATGGGGACCTTTCCAGGATCCCCCCTTTGGAGGCAGTGATACCCATGATCTCGACCTCCACCAAATACCAAAGTCCAGTCAACCAAAACTAAACAACCTTTTACCCACTGCACAGAGCATCCCCTGCGCCTTACATGGAAAGGGACCAGAAAGAATGCCTTTTTAAATAAATAAAATCAGGGTCTTACCGAGGTCCCGAGTCGGTCTGGGGAGCTGTGGTTCCTTTCAGGGAAACTCCCGATTGCCAGCGCGAAGGTCCCAGAGACTCCCCAGATCTGCGGGAAACACAGCAGAGTGTCCCTGTTTGGGCACCAAATTGTTACCACAGAAGTCAGTTGGAGAAACTCTCTAAGACTCAATTTGGAGTTTTAGAAAGCAGGCATTCTTTACCACAGCACTGGGCACACACACACAAATGATTTTGCAAAGGTGAGCATGCCCAATACTTGCCAACAGTGGCTATTTATTTAGCATACGCATGCATATTCATAGCTTTTCCAGAAAAAAAAACCTCTCATATTTGCATCCTAATTACACATGAGCTTTCTTGCTGAGGGGGGGGGCCATTGGTGGTCCTCGACAGTCTTCCTCACTGTGTTTACTGAATGACCTCAGTGTTTGTGCACACTTGGAAGGTACTCGTGCCGAGTTAGCAGTTGGTATGCCTTTGCTTCTGTTCTGTTCCAGTCTCGCTCCATGTTGGGCACCACTCTGCTATCCTGAAGGCTGGTATCCTTGGTCTTATTTACTGTCTCCTTAGTTGTTATCAGTCTTGTGATGTTCCTTCCCCCATCAGCCAAACATTCCTTTCTCTCTACATGTTAGTAAGTTGGAACAGTTTGGTTTATTCTATGTTAAAGGCACACACACTATTGTGAGGTTAAGATTTAAGGTTACACAGCTATGACATTCTCCAGAAAACATTTTATGTCATAAAACTCAGACTGGCTTATAAGCATATGGAAGCAAAAGAAACTCTGCTGACCCTCATGCTGGTTTTTGGCTCAAGGAACTGCTTCTCTGTATGTCTTTCTTCCCCTTCTCTTTCAGCTCCTTATTTAACAACAGATTTCTAAGTAAGAAGGAAATTATATTAATTGAAACCTTCCCAGCACATTTGCAGGAGTATTTGGGGAAAAGGGAGGCAGAAAGCTTAAGGCAGAGGGGATATCCAGGATTAAATCATCCCTTGGAGGAAGGTAACAGGGTGCGAGAGGCCAACTAACTGCTTTTGGTCACATCAGGTTGGAATTTCCTTCTCCCAAGTGCACTGGAGCCTTCAACCCACATCCAAGAGCAAGCAAGGGATGCCAGAGGACTGGGCCAAGTCAGGACACAGTGCAGGCAACCTGTGACGCACCAGACAAACACAAACTCTCTCCCTTTGCCTTCACAGTGACTGTAACAGCCCTGCCTGAGCACACAGGCATCCTGCATCAGTCATGCTGAGTATTATCCACGCTACAAGCCCACATACTTGAGGGCTGAGTAGTTGTCATACTTTATTGACACACTACCAAATCTCATCCACACCATCTGCTGAAACAGCTCATTCACTTCCTGACCAGCAGATGATAGCTGGATCCTCACAACACCCAGATTTTACATGATAGTACCTTCATACAAGGAGCTATGTTTGCAAAGCAAGACTTCTGTGGCCAAAAAAGCATCAGGAATGGGTCAAATTCTGCTTGGGAGACATTTTGAGTTCAGAAGGGGGAATATTTTTATGTGGCAATTGCATGGGAAAAATGACCAAGCAAAATGTAAGCACCAGGCTCCAGGGATTTTCAGGAGTGTAGGTGCAAAGTTTGCGGAAACAGGTTTAGTGGGATTGGAGCTTCCACTTAAGTCCTCCCCTCCTTCCCCTCCCCAGCTAGATGACATTCTCAGAGTTTTGATTTGCAACCTGCCTGAATACCACTAAAAGTATTTTCTCAGAGGAGAAAACGGGAATTTGGCACTTGTCCACCTCTTCTCTGCTGCCTGTCAGCATTCAGCAAATATTTCAGTCATAGCCCTTTGCATGCTGCTAGCCCCACTCATTTAAGCTTTGGCCCTTTCCTAGGCTGCCCTTTACCTTCAGGATGGGGTGGCAGGGAAGGGAGGATGAAAGGGGTGGTGAGGTGAATAACTTATGCCAGATCCATTGCAATTTCGGGGGGGGACGGGGGGGGGGGGGGGGAAGCAGAGAGGTTGCAAATCCCTGACCATGCTCCTTGAAGAATTTGATTACCAGCAGCTGGGATTTGCACTTCCACATCTGAAAGATGATGAGAATTAACACATTAAAGGCTAAAAAAAAAAAAAAAAAAAAAAAAGGTCCTCTGTCATCTCAGATCTCCTCCATGTGGCCAGCAGCATCCTGAGGCAGGTACCTAATTGCCCACAGAGCCTTTGCATTTCTTCTCCTGCCTCAACTGCTCTCCTCTGCTCGGACACAAACTGAGCAGGTTTAATCCTACCCTCTCCCTCTGCTTTCAGCAGAAAGGGATAGAATAGGAAAGAATAGAACATACCTTCTTTCTTGAGTGGGATCTGTCCTCCTCTTTAGCTGTTTTGCTATTTTCCCCAGCTCTGGAAAGCTTCTGCTCCCCAGATTGCTTGATGGTGATTTTGATCTCAGGAGGGCAAATATAATTCTCCAAGTTCTTTGGGGGCTTCTTAGCTCTCTTAGTGGTCTGGATCTTTAGTTTTAAACTCCCCTCTGTGAAGTTAGCTTCCTTGATGGAAAATTCCTGCTCCTCTAGGCCATCTCCCACCACCCATTTCTCACTGTCTGCATTGGAAGTGGAATCCATATCTCTCCCAGAACCATCCTCTTCCTTGGGCTCCAGCCTCTCACTGCTCACCAGAATGCCTTTCCCCGAGCCCACCGCAGGCAGCATCATCTCCTCCACACAGCTGGCGGTAGGTGGAGGCTTCACAGAGACCACAGCGGCTGGCAGAAAGTCTGCTGCACCTCCCCTTTGCCAGGAGCTGCCCAAAGTCTCCCTGGCTCCGTAGCAATACTGCAACACCCTGGAGTTTTATCAGAGGGAAGGGGAGTGTGGGAGAGGATGAGGAGAGCAAGGGCAGGTACAATCCCAGGGAACAAATGGTAACTGTCCACCAAATTCAATGTCCCGATCACTCAGAAGCTGCAAGTTTCTCAGAAGACACCAAAATTTCCACTGTCAAAATAAAGTAGAAGAAAAAAAGGAAGTTAGCATGCACACATATATCAAACATGAGTGTGGAAATGACTAAAACAGAGCACACTTGGGCTTCCCCTGCAGCATCTCAAGGGCCTTTCTTGAAGCAAAATGAGAGCCAAGGCTGGCTGGCATTTCTGAGGGCTAGATCTAGTACCACGAAGCAATGAACAACAGCCACATGTATTGCTACATTGACAAAAATAGATATCAAAAAAACCCAAATAATGGTATATAAACACAAAAGCCTTCCACTCTAGACTTGTGGAAATATATGAGGGAGCAACAAGCTCTCTATACCTATGAACCTCCTTGTTACTTCAAAGTGCTTGCTGTCAGAGTTTCTTAGGGGGAGGAAAAAAAAAATAGAGGCAGACACTTGCCTCAAGTTAAACATTAACACAGTCATCAGAGTACAGAAAACACAATATTGCCCTATGAATCAGGCAGCAGAGTTTCAAGCCCAATATGCTCCCTGGGATGTTGGAACTGCAGGAGCCTCCACCTGGGTCTCTTGCAGGGTGTATTAGAGACCCGAGTATTGACAGCAATGGAAGAAAGCTAAACCTCGGTGCTTTCCAGAGTTCCTCATGCCCTTGGGTACTACTGCTCTTTGACAAGGGCTGACTGAAGTAGACTGTGCTCTCATTCTTTCAAATGTCAGCTTTCTTTAAAAGATCACAGATTGAACCCTTTGAGATGGAAACATTCATATTCAGGACCTTACAAAGTCTCAGCCAAAATTAATGGGAGAAGCTGATGAATGTTCAACTGAGGCAAAAGATGCATCACCATTCTATGTCATTAGACAAAGAAAACCAAATACTAAACCTGTGGTTAAAAAATAACAGTGTGTTTTAAAGGTGTTGAGGTGCTTTCATACATGCTCCCTAAAATCCCCCATATAGCCACATGGCAAGCCAGTTTAGGCTACAAAATTAGTAGAGCAGTACCTCAGAGAGAAGCAAAGATCTTTTCTGATACTTTAGCAGAAACAGCTCCCTGGTGAGTCAGAGGAGTGTCACTTCTGGCAGACAGAAAAGAAAACAAGAAGGCACTATCAGGAGTAAGTGCTGGAAATTCAAACCCACTCTTTCAGCAGTAGCTCCCTGCTAGATTAGCTCTGCTACACTGCCAAGCCCCACCCCTTGACCAACTCCAAGCAAGATCTGAGCACACCCAGGAGTTTCCCAGGTCATTCTTAGTAACAATAAACCATAAAGGAGAAATAAAAATGCTCTTGCTAGTTATCAGAAAAACACAACAGCATTACCACCATAGAATACTTTAAAGCACAGCTTACCAAGAAAAAAAGCACATGACCTTGTACCACTGGCTTCTTGCTGCTTTTTAAAAATACCTTGCATGAACTTAAAATTCAAGAGGAATGAATAATAAGCAGTTTTTATTAGTTATATATCCACATGTCTGCTGGAGTATGGCCATCAGTCACTTACCTGACCCCAGCACATATGGTCATTAATAAAGACCTAAGCATCTTAAAGCTCCATGAAATCATTGGGTGACCTCCACCCAGGCCCCAGCAGACACAAATTCAAATAAAGTTCTCATAAATAGCACAAGCTGACAGCACAACCAGAAACAAAACAAACAAAAAGGAAAAAAAAAGGGGGGGGTGGGGCAGAAGGAAACCATCATAGAGCCTGAACTACCATCTAGCCTTAGAGATGATTTCTGTAGCTCAAAAACACTTATGCTTAATTTACACAACTTCTGACAACAAAGATTCATTTCCTATAGCTGCTGCCACTGGTCTCACTTAAGGTGACCTTGAAAAACTAACAGACTCAAGATCACCTGCATGCCTACCTTGACTCACCCTGTAATCAGAAAATCTTTCTATTTCACCACCTATAAAACAAGGATGAAACTTACCTCACCCAAACCCATTATAGGGTGGATGAATTAATGTCCTTACATAGTTTCGAACACAAGTGTTCACCATGTGGTAGTTGCTAATTACTAACACAATTAGTACATTATAGCCACCCAGTTGCAAGGAACTGCTCCACCTAATTGACAGACCTTGGGCCTTGCCTCTCCTTTGTGCCTATGGAGATAATAGCAATAAGGGTTACTTTTCTCTTCCAACTGGTCAAATAAAAAAAATAATGTCCTATTTATCTGCCATTTTGCATTGTTAATCTCCTTGGAGAGTGTCATGGTTTAAGCCCAGCTGGTAACTCAGAACCATGCAGCTGCTCACTCACTTCCCACCATTCCCCCCCTTCTTCCTCCCCCTGCTCCCAGAGGGATGGGGAGGAGAATCAAAAGAATGTAACTCCCACAGGTTGAGATAAGAACAGTCCAGTAACTAAGGTATAACACAAAACTACTACTGTTCCCATCAATAATAATAATGATGATAAGGGAAATAAGAGAACAGAATACAATCGCTCACCACCTGCCAACTGATACCCAGCCTGACCCAAGCAGCAACCTAGCTCTTCTGGGTAACTCCACCCAGTTTATATATTGGGCATGACTTGCTGTCATATGGACTACCCTTTATGGATAGTTTGGTGTCGATGCAGGAGTCCTGTCTCTTTAAGGGTTGCTCCCTTCACCTTAAGAAGGACTGAAAACATCCACAAATCAGAGGCTTCTTCCTTAGTAATTTTCTCCCGTCTTGAGATTAAAAGCTTCGCCGACTCCCACAATTAACTCCTTACTCCAGAGCAACAATCCTTTTAGCATAGGCTCCGTTCCGAGGCTTCCACCTCCGAGTACGTTCCCATTACTGATCTTGTCCCACAGCGTCTGTCCTATACGTTCCCATTCAGAAACTTCAAACGCTGCCTGCACAGTGAGCAGAAGACCACGGTCCTGGGACCATTTTAACAGCCTTTGTAAGGCGGCACTATCGTATTCTAGTCCTCTCTTAGAGAGGATTTGTTGGAGGAGCTCCATTACTGCCTGTTCATCTTTGGATAGCGAGTGCCCCATCTCCTCCCTGGCCGCTCACCTGATCAGGGCGAGATCCCAACTTTGCAGCTAGCTGACTTCAGCAGCGCCGGGGCAGCGCCGATTTCGGCCGGCTCCTACCCCCTCGTTCCTGATCGGACTTCAAACCCTCTGCGAAGGTTACCGATCTGAGGGTCCCTTGTTCGGGCGCCACTTGTTGACGCAGGAGTCCCGGACAACGCAGAGACCATCAATGTGATCAAGAGATTGCCAAACTCTATTAGATACAGTGCTCTTCTTATACCCTTACACCCTTATGTAACAGCCTTGGATACTGAGCTGTAATTGGTTAGTCTAGAGGTTACTACCGTTTACAAAGCTAATGTTTATCACTTGTTATAATTGTGATTAAATACCTTACTCTAAAAATACAGTGGGAAACTACAACCTTGGCAGGGATCATTCTCTGCACAAAAACATGGAAAATTACTGAGGCCTAACAAGACAATTGACCTTGCTTATGCCTGCCAAGAATCTTCTTACTTTACAGTAATAAGGCTCAGGGTATCGAGATCACTCACTATGTGGCCTTGGCTCTTTAAGAATTCCCACAGTTTGTGTCAGGTGTCCTGTCTCTGCTTTCCTCCCAGCTTCCCCTCCTCCCTGGCAGAGCATGAGACTCAAAAAGTCCTTGGTCAGAGTAAACATTACTGAGCAACAACTAAAAACATTCTTATCAGCACTGTTCCCAGGCTGAGAATCAAAAGCACAAAATTGCACCAGCTATTAAGAAGGAGAAAAATGAACTGCTCCTGCTGAACCCAGGATGCATTGTACACACTCCTAGGCTCCAACACAAACATTAGGTGGTAAAAGCTCTGTGGTGCAGCATTCCAGGGAATTACTGCTCTAGTATGCATGCATATACAATGGACAGTCTGTGCTGGCCCATATCCACAGACTTTTAACCTCTCTCACTGTTGGTAGAAAAGAGAAGGCTTCTAGCAGACAGCATCTAGCTCAGGAAGCAGGGCAGCAGGATGAGACAGCAGCCACCAAGAGTGTAGAGAAGAGACCACAGCCACTGGCATAATGAACCAACATACTTGAGACCCTACCTTGAATGGGAGCTGAAATAAAATTCATGGCTCTGAGTTGGGAAAGGTCTTTCAGGTTTTGAGTCATTTGGTAATGTTTTATGAAGGGTGAATAAAAAGCCAGGTTTCTGCTCCAAAGTCCAGTTGTGGATCTCAGACCCAGACATCTGGGTCACAATGTCCAAACATTCATCCCTGCTTAGCCATGTGCTAAGGTCAGTAGAAACAAGCAAGAAATTAATGAAATCATTGCATTACACCATTATCAGGCGAGTTCATCCCAAATTCACCTTAAAAGCTCACTTTATAATAATGGCCACCTGTTATGTTAAGAGCCTGCAGATGATGTCACAAGACCCACAGGTAGCAACAAAGAACCCTGTGCTCAAATGCCAGGCAGAATTACCTGGGTTATTGTTTTAGGTATCTCCTTACTCTCCTCCAGGGTTGTTAAATGACTTGGGTGCAGGAACATTATACTTGTCTTCCTCATTTGGGCAGGCTAACTGTGCTTTGACTAATTAGGAAACCTCACTTCAGGCTTCTGAATGTGTAACCTCTTTTAGAGACCTCCTCATCTCCCCTCTCCAGACTACCTGTAAACAGAAACATTGAAAGCATGGCAATGAATATTTTTTCCTCCAGCAGCTCTTCTGCCTTAGCTGGCAATGTGCAGATCTAGAAATCTGGGGAGGAAATGGATTTTCCAGGAGACCTCAAGTTCTATTTTAAACACCTGAGAGATGGGGGATGTCTAGACTTTAAGTGCTCATCCAAACTGACCTTCCAGGCCTCCCAGGCTTACCAGCATCAAGTCCCAGTCAATAATCAACTACAAAGGCATTTTACCATCCAAATTAAGCTCCTGGAGAAAGTGTTACTGATTGCAGGCTTCCTGCAGTCAAGTTAAATTTGAGGAGAATAAGTAATAGGTGTGTCACAGTTTAAGCCCAGACAATAACTCAGAACCATGCAGCTCACTCCCCCTCCCTTCTTTCTCCCCCCACTCCTGGAGGGATGAGGAAGAGAATCAAAAGAATGTAAATCCCATGGGTTGAGATAAGAACAGTAACTAAAGTATAACACAAACCCACTACTGCTACCACCAATAATTGTTGGGGGGAGATGTTGGGGGTCGAGCATGGGCGCTTTAACAAATAATAATAATAATAATGATGATGATGATAAGGAAATAACAAGGGGAGAGAATACAACTGCTCACCACCTGCAGACCGATACCCAGCCCAACCCAAGCAGCAATTTAGGCCTTCTGGGTGACTCCCCCCAGTTTATATAGTGGGCATGAGTTGCTGTGGTATGAAATGCCCCATTGGATAGTTTGGGTCATGGTGGCCTGTCTCTGCTTCCTCCCAGCTACCCCTCCTCCCTGGCAGAGCATGAGACTGAGAAAGTCCTTGATCAGAGTAAGCATTACTTAGCAACAACTAAAACACTGGTGTGTAGTATCAGCTACTAGAAAGAAAATTAACTCTATCCCAGCCAAAACCAGGACATCACTTTATAGTCCTAGCATCTGAATACTTGCAAGCATGAGTACTTGCCTGAGGCAGTACTACCTCAAGGTAGGTGTCTACTCAACTAGGTAGTTGCACCTACCTCAAGGCAAGCAAAGGAAGTTATTCAGTACCCTTAATGGGAAACACCTAGTATGACCCAAAGGAAGGTCTTTGTCTCCAGAAGTGTGTTTGAGGTGCCCAGAAGAGCTGATAAGAAACACTTGAGCAACTGTAGCAAGGCTGAGAACACAGATCATAGAATCATAGAATAGTTAGGGCTGGAAAGGACCTTAAGATCATCTAGTTCCAACCCCCCTGCCATGGGCAGGGACACCTCACACTAAACCATATCACCCAAGGCTTCATCCAACCTGGCCTTGAACACTGTCAGGGATGGAGCATTCACTACCTCCCTGGGCAACCCATTCCAGTGCCTCACCACCCTAACAGTAAAGAATTTCTTCCTTATATCCAATCTAAACATCCCCTGTTTAAGTTTCAACCCGTTACCCCTTGTCCTATCACTGCAGTCCCTAATGAAGAGTCCCTCACCAGCATCCCTGTAGGCCCCCTTCAGATACTGGAAGGCTGCTATGAGGTCTCCACGCAGCCTTCTCTTCTCCAGGCTGATTCCTCAGTACTTATCAGAGGAAGCATGAATTTCTCCCTAATTGAGAGATAATGCCTAATTCTGTGAAATTTGTTGTCCTTCATCTGTCCTGGGTTCAGTTGTAACAGTTATTTTTCTCCTTCTTAATAGCTGGTGCAGTGCTGTGTTTTCAACTTTAGCCTGAGAACAATGCTGATAACACAGAATCACAGAATCCCAAGGGTTGGAAGGGACCTCAAAAGACCATCTAGTCCAACCCCCCTGCAAGAGCAGGGTAACCTAGAGTACATCACACAGGAACTTGTCCAGGCGGGCCTTGAATATCTCCAACGTAGGAGACTCCACAACCCCCCTGAGCAACCTGTTCCAGTGCTCTGTCACTCTTACAGTAAAGAAGTTCTTCCTGATGTTGACGTGGAACCTCCTATGCTCCAGTTTACACCGATGTCTTAGTTGTTGCTCAGTGGCACTTATCCTGATCAAGGGCTTTTCAGTCTCTCATGCTCTGCCACTGAGGAGGGGCACAAGAAATCAGGAGGGAGCAAAGACAGGACACTTGACACAAACTAGCCAAAGGGATATTCCATACACAGGATGTCATGCCTGGTATATAAATTGGGGGGGAGTTAGCTGGAAGGGGCTGTTCACTACTTGGGTCAGGCTGGTCACCAGGTGGTGAGTAATTGTATTGTGCATCACTTGTGTTTATTGGTTTATTTTCCTTTCCCCTTTTAGTTTTATCTCTCTCTCCTTGTTATTTCCATTATTATTATTATCATCATCATCATATTTGCTCAAGCACTGTGAGCACCAGCAGGAAGCTCAGAGCAATATTAAGCAATATTAAGAGGTGCTGCCCAAATCCCATAATGCACTAATTCCATCCATGACTACTGAGACTGCTTTCATTTTATCCATAGAGTCCAAAATGCCTTAAGATGTAAAAGAAAACAAAAAATCTAGTGAACAGGTTCAAGTGATGAGAAACTGAGTCACAAGTCTGAGAGTGTCATAGCAAACATGAAGTGGAGCCCATATCTTCTTGAACCCCATGTTGCCTTTGGATCTTACATTGTCTCATGTGGCATACAGTTAAATCCCTAATCTATGCAAAATATCAGAAAGCCTCTTTATACTCCATCTTTTTAAAACCATTCACCACAAAGCACTGGAGACTATACAGCAATACTTAATTATGAGATATAACTCCAAAGATTCCTGGGCTGTAGCTGCCTCTGGGGCAGAGATCAATGGACAACTTACATTATACCCAAGGGAAAGATTTGGTCAGAAACCTGTTTTCATGAGAATTGTCAGTGAAACTTCAGAATCCATATTAGGACATAAAACCCCAGCAGCCTGGCATGCAGCAAGCTGCATTGAACTGAATTTCAAGTGTGATTGCAGTTGGTGCACTGCCAGATCACCAGCAGCACAAATTTGATGCAGATCAGGAACAGGTATCTAATCACGCTTCCATCAAATGGACCAGAGCACACAAAATGAAGGTTAAGCCTTTCTTCATACCAGCTTAAAGGCAGTTCCAGAGGATGGGTAAAACTTGTCATCCTTAAACCCATCATGTTGCAGACAAGTGACATAGTATGATGCAATACAAAGTCTGTTGGGATAGAATTAAGTCACTGCAAATTGTTTCAAACAAATTCAAACCAGGAGAATGAGTTTATAATGGATTAGTATCATGCATAAGTAGTGTATTTAATCTGCTGCTCAGAGCCCTGGAGCTAGATTTATCGCATCTTTGGACCACAGCCTTAGTTACTTCCTGTGGTGATGGTACTCAGAAGGAACAACTTGACTTTGACAGGGAGCTGGAAAAATTACTATGATGACAGCTATTTTCCATCCACACTAGATCCCATAGAAAACACCCTCTCCCTTTCACCTGCCTTGCATCAGTCAAGACAGAAACAAGGTGTAAGGGCTTCCCCTTCAAGCAAAACAAATGAATGTAATCTCTTAATAAATAATCAGAGACGGCCTAGTGATGTCCAAATCCCAACCAGGCATAACCCTGAGCATCCTGCCCTAGGTGACCCTGTGCTGAGCAGCGTGGTGGACTAGATGACCTCCAGAGGCCCTTCCAACCCCAGCCATTCTGTGCTTTTGTGATGTATTATTTGACCTCTATCTCCAGTGCCAGGCAAATTGGTCTCTCTACTGCATGACAATTGTAAACACACTGCTAAAATTTCCATCTATGAGATATACCTGGATATAGACATATATAAAATAGATGTGGGTATTACAACAAATACAGTATGAGATCCTCATCTCATAAGAATAATTGCTAGTGGAATGACCGTATGTGAATGCCTGTAATCCACAGATTATCTATAAAAATAACTGACTAAGCATGTGATTCATTAACAGGGTGAATTAGAAAGCAGCTCCTCTCCACACAGACCCCCTGCCTCCAGTCCTTCTACCTCAGCCTCTGATTTTGCATGGGTTATCTCCCAGGTACGGTCTGCCCACATGAAAGCAAAGAGCAAGGATTAATGGCCATTACCAGACTGTGGGGTTCTTAAAGAGCCAAGGCTACATAGTGAGCGATTCCGATACCCTGAGTCTTGTTACTCTAAAATAAGAAGATTCTTGGCAGGCCTAAACAAGGTCAGTTGTCTTGTTATTCCTCTGTAATTTTCCATGTTTTTGTGCAGAGAATGATCCCTGCCAAGGTTGTAGTTTCCTACTGTATTTTTAGAGTAAGGTATTTAATCACAATTATAACAAGTTGTAAACATTAGCTCTGTAAACGATAGTAACCTCTAGACTAACCAATTAGAGCTCAGTATCCAAGGCTGTTACATAAGGGAGTAAGGGTATAAGAAGAGCACTGTATCTAATAGAGTTTGGCAATCTCTTGATCACATTGATGGTCTCTGCGTTGTCCGGGACTCCTGCGTCAACAAGTGGCGCCCGAACAAGGGACCCTCAGATCGGTAACCTTCGCAGAGGGTTTGAAGTCCGATCAGGAACGAGGGGGTAGGAGCCGGCCGAAATCGGCGCTGCCCCGGCGCTGCTGAAGTCAGCTAGCCGCAAAGTTGGGATCTCGCCCTGATCAGGTGAACGGCCAGGGAGGAGATGGGGCACTCGCTATCCAAAGATGAACAGGCAGTAATGAAGCTCCTCCAACAAATCCTCTCTAAGAGAGGACTAGAATACAATAGTGCCGCCTTACAAAGGCTGTTAAAATGGTCCCAGGACCATGGTCTTCTGCTCACTGTGCAGGCAGCGTTTGAAGTTTTTGAATGGGAACGTATAGGACAGGCGCTGTGGGATGAAATCAGTAATGGGTCAAAGGAGGCCCCTAAATATGCTGTTTTGTGGCTGTCAGTGAAAGAGGCTCTGGCCGAGGTAAAGTCCGAATGGACGGCAGTGGCTTCGGTTTTGATGGCCACCGCGCCGAATGAGGAGCCGTCCGGATCGGGGGTTAATGATGCAACAGCCATGGTTTTTCGCTGCCGGTTGTCCCAAAGTCCACACCGTCAAAGATCTCTGGAAGTCAGAAGGGGAAGGGGAAATCAATTAAGATGCGCGCCCCCCTTCCTTTGCCACCACCACCGCCGAGAAAGGCGACGGGCAACCGGACATCCGACAGTGATGATCCTGAGGGCAAGGAGGATGATCCTGAGGGCAAAGAGGATCTGACACCGATCGATTCGGAACGGAAACCAGATCTTTACCCTCCGTTACCTGACTCCGACACCGACTCAGGATCAAAACGCCTTGTTACAATTGGACGTCGGCAGTTAAAGATGAAGAAAAAACAAAAGGAGCTGGACAAATTATTGACTTTGGGGGGAAACGTTAACGTTGCAGACTCCTCTGCCCTTGCGCCGTCTTCCTGTGGTCCGGTTTGGAAAGGGAGGTCGGGCGGTGTTACCCCGGTTGAAGGGGAGGGCAGGGGGAAAAATTCGGCATATCATTGTCATGGTTTTATTAGGGATGCTATAGTGGATGGAGAATTTATGGCTAAGAGACCATCCACGTTCCCTTTGGTTACTACTCTGCAGGGAACATATGAGTGGGAAGCTCTGGATATAAAAGTAGTGAAAGAGGCCAAGCAAGCGGTAACTATATACGGGATAAAATCATCATATACTCAGTCAATTATTGCCCATATATTCTCAGCGTATACGCTTGCACCGTATGATACGAGACTAATAGCTCAGCTTTTTTAACAGATGGGAATCTGCTTGTTACTGGGTGGCTAATTAACCCCCGGCAGCAAGGCGATCCCTTGCTTGGGATAACAATAGATGCTTTGATGGGAAGAGGACCACTTCAGGATCCTCAAAGGCAAGCCGAATTGCCGAGAGCCGTTCTAATTGCCTCACAAGAGCAGGCTATTAAGGCATGGTTTGCTTTGCCAGATGATAATGAAACCCCAGGATTTCAAACAATAAAGCAAGGGCCGACAGAATCGTATCAGCAATTTATAGACAGGCTGTATGAAGCGCTGAGGGGACACCCTGATTTCAGTGATGACACGAAGGGGAAATTACTAGACATAATGTGCTTTGATGGGGCGAATGATCAGACTAAGCAGATACTAAGTACATTACCTAGAGAAACTCCCATTGCCCAGCTATTAGACATGGTAGAACGTATGGGCCATAAGCAACAAGCAGCCTACATGGCTGAGGCTTTCGGTGCGGCTGTCCAACCACTTGTGCAAGGGAAAGGAAAGAAGGCAAAAGATAAGAGATGTTTCAAGTGCGGGAGGAAGGGACACGCTCAACCGCAATGTCATTCCGATCTGGGAAATCGAAAGTGGTGCAATCAGTGTAACAAAGCTACGCATAATACCTCCGAATGCAGGGGCCCGGGAAACAGGAGATGGAGCGCTTGCCCTCGTGCTTGGACAGTCTCGCCTCAGCCACAGCCGGTAGCGCCGGAGTGGACTTGGCAACAGCAATAGATATCACGTTGCTCGATACACAGGTGCGGCTGGTTGACTCATTGCTGTGGGGCCCGTTGGGTCATGGGCTAGGTGCGCTGTTAATAGGTCGCTCCTCTGTCTCACACCGTGGGTTTTTTGTGTACCAGGTCTAATCGATGCAGATTTCCGTGGGAATATCAAAATTATGGTGTATACCCTATGCCATCCAGTAACAATTCTGAAGGGAGAAAAAATTGCGCAACTAATACCGTTTGAGGCAAAAGTACCATGTCAGGGAGAACGAGAGCGGGGCTCAGGTGGTTTCAGTTCCACGGGTCAGCCAGGAGTTCTGTTAGCCAAGGAAATTTCAAAAGGGAAACCTACAGAAATTGTTTATTTGAGCCACTGCAACGGGCAATCGGTCAAGCTGTCCGCTATATTAGATACTGGAGCGGATGTGACAGTTATCCCGATGCATAATTGGCCCTTGAATTGGCCTTTGGATCCAGCACCTACCTCTATTATGGGGGTTGGTGGCTGTCAGCAGACGTTAATTAGTCGGGACCTAATTAGCTGTACCCTCTCTGATGGTGGTACCACTACCATAAAGCCATATGTTTTGAGCCTCCCTGTAGCATTAATAGGATGAGACATGCTAAGTCAATTACACACAAGATTGGTTACATCACCTTTTTAGATGCGGTCACTGAAGAGCAGCCCCCTATCCTGAAATTAACTTGGCTAACAGAGAGGCCATTCTGGATAGATCAGTGGCCGCTTAAAGACGAACAGCTGCAAAAGGTACAGGAATTAGTGGACGAGCAATTGCAGGCAGGACATATAGTCCCGTCCACTAGTCCCTGGAACACCCCAATGTTCACTATCCCTAAAAAATCGGGAAAGTGGAGACTGTTACATGATCTGAGAGCGGTTAATGCAGTCATGCAGGATATGGGTGCGCTGCAGCCAGGGCTGCCCTCACCAACTATGATTCCAGAGGACTGGGAACTGCTGATAATCGATTTGAAAGACTGTTTTTTCACTATAAAACTTCATCCAGAGGACTATGAAAAGTTCGTCTTTACGGTGCCTAGTGTTAACAAACAGGCGCCGGCAAAGCAATATCATTGGGTCGTTTTGCCACAAGGTATGAAAAATTCCCCCACAATTTGTCAGACATATGTGGTGTGGGCACTAACTCCGTTGCATAGACAGTATTGTGATATGCTGATTTATCACTATATGGATGACATCCTGTTTGCAGCAAATAATCTACCAGATGATATTTTAGCAACCATTGCCACAGCATTGCGAACAAGAGGATTGACTATTGCCCCTGAAAAAATTCAGCAACAAGCCCCCTGGAACTATCTGGGGTGGCAGATAACTGGCAGTTCAATTAAGCCTCAAAAGGTTGTTTTAACAAGTAAGATTGAAACATTAACAGATGTTCAAAAGTTGATGGGAGACATTCAATGGGTTCAAAATATTTGTGGAATCACTAATGATGACTTAGCACCATTAATGCCATTGTTAGGACAGGCAACAGAAGCCGACACCCTACGGCAATTATCTGATATTCAGAATGAGGCTTTGCAGAAAATCATTGACAAAATTGGCTCGGCGATGGTTTCCCGTAGAATCCATGACCTACCGATTTTGTTCTTTATCCTCAATTCCAGTTCTCAGAATACCCACCTGTTTGGCGTTATCGGCCAACTACCTGAGGGTCAGCTGCGTATATTAGAATGGATTTTTCTTCCGTTTCAACCCAAAAAGACTATTGTGACCAGACCAGAGCTATTTGCGCAGTTAATTATGAGAGTTCGTACTCGAGTTATTGATCTTGCGGGTGAGGAGCCAGCTTCTATTTCTATACCAATAACCCAGGGTTATTTGAACTACTTATTAGGGACCTCACTCGCTATTCAGGTAGCTCTTGCAGATTATCCAGGCAGAGTTAGCACCTCTTTCCCACAATCCCGATTGTTGTCTTTGTTAACATCTCAGACCTTTGAGCAGTATCCGATTAGGTCTGAAGTGCCAGTAAAAGGGTTAACTGTTTTCACTGATGCTGGGCGAAAATCTCGACGAGCTGTAGTTACATGGCATACAGACAATCAATGGCAGCGACATTTGATTGATGGTGAAGCAGCTGATTCTTTGCAAACACTGGAGTTAAAAGCAGTGCTATGGGCTTTTCTACATTGGACTGACCAGCCCATTAATATCGTTTCTGATTCTCTTTACGTTGTGGGCATAGTCCAATGCATAGAACGATCCTTCATTCGGTCTGTTAAAAATTCTCTTTTGTTATCCATTTAGTTGCAGCTGCTTCAGGCAATCAATCAGTGGCTTGTGCCATATTTTATTACCCACATTTGTAGTCATCAATTCTCTGAAGGCTTAGCACAGGGCAATTTACAAGCCGACCGTTTGGTTGCGGCTCCCATGTGGACGGGGCTGGCACCAAATCTCTTTGAACAGGCACGTAAATCTCATGATTTTTTTTCCATCAGTCTGCAAGGGTATTAGCCCGTCAATTTAATTTGCCTGTTTCTGATGCGCAAGGCATAGTACAATCCTGCCCTGCTTGCCAAAAATCAGGCTTCGGCTTAGGACTAGGAGTCAATCCGCGTGGACTCCTAGCCTTGCAATTGTGGCAGATGGATGTTACCCATGTTCCAGAATTTGGTCGTTTGCGGTATGTGCACGTCTCTATTGATACCTTTTCTATGGCAGTTTGGGCTTCAGCCCAGACGGGTGAATCTGCTAAACGCGCTATTCGTCACCTTCACCTTGCTTTTGCTGCACTAGGAGTTCCGCTGTCACTGAAGACAGACAATGGTCCTTGTCGTGGTTTAAACCAAGTCCACACACAGCTCATTCACTCACTCCCCCCCCTCGCTCCCCCAACTCCCGGAGAGTTAGGAAGGATAATCCAAAGAACGTAGCCCCCACGGGTTGAGATAAGAATGGTTTAACTGCTAAGTTATAACACAAATCACTACTGCTACTACTAGTACAAACAATAATGATAAAGCAAATAACAAGCGAAGAGAATACAACACCTCACCAGCCACCGACCCATAACTCACCCCACCCTGCCCGACTGAGCACCAACCGATACCTCCTCCATCCCCCCAGAGCTCCAGCCCTTCCGGGTCTCTCCCGGTTACCTCCTGGGTATGACGTGCTATGGTATGGAATACCTCTTTGGCTAGCCTGGGTCAGGTGTCCTGCCTCTCCTTCCTCCCGGCCTCCCCTCCTCCCTGGCAGAGCATGAGGCTCAGATAAGGCCTTGGACAAACCAAACATTTGAGCAGTAACTCAAAACATGCTTGCTATCAGCAACCGTTCTCAGCCGAAAGTCAAAACACAGCACTGCACCAGCTACCAAGAAGGAGAAAAAATTACTGCTACTGCTCAAACCAGGACAGTCCTGCTTATACTTCTCGCTCTTTCGCTCACTTTTGTTCTCTTTGGGGTATCCGCCATAGCACTGGTATCCCGCATTCGCCTACGGGACAAGCTATTATAGAGCGTACACATGCAGTATTGAAATCTCTTCTTGCAAAACAAAAAGGGGGAGCCCCTAGTCCCCCAGGGGAGCGTTTAGCAAAAGTCGTATATACCATGAATTTTTTGCGACTTACTGGGAACCGTTCAGAGCCACCAATAGTTGTTCATGGGAATGCTTTAGCGTCAGGATGTGTTAAGACTACAGGTGCGTGAGTCCAATTTAGAGAATTAAGTACAGGTGTGTGGAAAGGACCAGTGGAAGTGATAATGACTGGGCACGGTTATGTTTGTGTTTCGACAGAGGCTGGGCTGAGGTGGATTCCAGCGAAGCGGGTTAAGCCGTGGTTACAGGAGAAGCCAGAGGGAAACGGTCAAGCAGATCGACTTTTAACACAGCCGGCTGAGGACTCGACGGAATAATAATGCGTGTCTGGGGAATAATAAGTGTCTTTGCGATTGTGCTGAATGTAAATTACGCCTTTTGGTTCCCATCGCAGCCGAAGACCAATGTTTGGATAACTCTGGCTAACATGACGGATCAGGACTCTATTTGCCTAGCTACCGCATCTCCAAGCAATCCTTTTTCGACGTGCCTGGTCGGTATCCCGCTCGACATTTGGCCAATCCCTAAACCAGCCAAGCCATTACAGCTCCAGGGTAAAAACGTAACAGCTTATTGGGATAGCTGGATTGTATATCTTCTGCATAGAGGTATAGAACCTCAAGAAATCGAGTTGTTGGGTTGGGTAAAAATGGATTATTGTGTATATTTCAATTATTCAGGATGGAAATCCGCCTCCCCTGTGCAGACAGTAAATGCATCTGTTCCAGAATATCGCAATCAGACCACTGGGTGTAATTACACCAGCAACAATATTTCAAAGTCTACTGATGCCCCTCTAAAATTACCTTATGGGATTTTTTTAATCTGTGGTGATAGAGCATGGCAAGGGGTTCCTTCGCGTGCAAAAGGAGGACCATGCTCTCTAGGGAAGTTAACACTGTTAACTCATAACGTTTCCACTATTCTGACTCAGAGGAGGCAGAATAGGGGAAAACGGAGCATTCACGCCTTTAACAGTGATTGTAATGACAAGGTAGGATTCTGGGGACCCGGTGAAACTCACTGCTAGTCCCAGGAGTTGTTGCCGCTCGAGCTTTAACAACTCTCAGAAAGTTGGGGTGTTGGTTAGCAAAGCAAACCAACACTACCTCTATGGCGTTGTCTGGACTTTTGGCAGATGTTGATTCAATCAGGCATGCCACGCTTCAAAATCGTGCGGCCATAGACTTTTTGTTGTTGGCACAAGGTCATGGGTGTGAGGATTTCGATGGAATGTGCTGTATGAATTTGTCTGATCACTCAGAATCAATTCATAAAGCGATACGACGGTTGGATGACATGACAAAAAAATTAGTTATTAGTGACTGGGATTTAGATAAGTGGTTAAGCAGTTGGGGAATCACAGGGTGGATTAAAGATATTATTAAAGGTGTTTTAATGTTACTAACACTTCTAACCCTACTTTTAATGATTATTCCTTGTATTTTACAATGTATACGACACTTTATAGAAAAAGATGTAAAGGGTATCTGGATCGCTCAAAAACAAGAAGGGGGATTTGTGGGGTTCTTAAAGAGCCAAGGCTACATAGTGATACCTTGAGTCTTGTTACTCTAAAATAAGAAGATTCTTGGCAGGCCTAAACAAGGTCAGTTGTCTTGTTATTCCTCTGTAATTTTCCATGTTTTCATGCAGAGAATGATCCCTGCCAAGGTTGTAGCTTCCCACTGTATTTTTAGAGTAAGGTATTTAATCACAATTATGACAAGTTGTAAACATTAGCTCTGTAAATGATAGTAACCTCTAGACTAACCAATTAGAGCTCAGTATCCAAGGCTGTTACATAAGGGTGTAAGGGTATAAGAAGAGCACTGTATCTAATAAAGTTTGGCAATCTCTTGATCATGTTCATCGTCTCTGCGTTGCCTGGGACTCGTGCGTCAACACCAGACAACAACATAAATGTAATCTTCACTTGTTTCCATCAGATTGCCTTGATTCCAAGTGCTACCAGCCTTCTGCACCTCCACCAGCATGACTGAGTAACGCTGACTGATGGCTCTGCCTTGGCGTGCCCAAGCTCTGCAAAGGGAGCCAGGAAAAGCCACGCTGGAGGGAAAAGACAAGATAAACCAAAGATCTCTCACAGCCAGATGAGTCTGCAAGCATCCTCCCCAAGATAAAGAGACAGAAATAAATGAGAGCTCAAGCATATCCATAATTATGGAGGTATGTAAGTGTTCATATTACACATGTGTATCCATCTTCTAAACATAGAGACATTAAGAGTAAATTATGGAATCATATTTGACTCCATAATTAGGTTTGAGACTCCATAATTAGATCAGTCACCTTTCTATGTAAGTAACTAACTATCATACAGCACTGAAGGGAGGGCCAACTGAATGAATAAATAACTCATGGCAATAAATCACAAGGCCCTTAAAAGCGATACTGCCCAAGGTACAGCTGTGGAAACATCTGTGGTAGGAGATGTCCATCATGTTGCCCAAGGACTTTTATAAGTTCCTGTCTGAGAACTGTGTCAAGGTTTTATAAATCTACTTACTTCACAACCCAAAACTGTATCTGGGTGGGGGGAAGGGAGTATGATCAGACCTGTAAACACCTACTCATGATAACTTCTGGTCTCTAAAAGGACCAGCCTCCTCCCACTTGTGCCCTCTGAGACAAACAATGCTGCAGGACTGCTCAGTTCACTGGATTTACACCTCTCAATTGAGGAACAGTGTTTGATCCTAATGACATCAAGAGTTGGCATGTCATTTTTACCCATCACCCTTGTGAAGATTAGGCCTCTGGGACACTAGAAAGCAGAATAAGGTGCCAGCTGTGCTCCAGCTCATTACAACACAAAAAGCCAAGACAGGAGATTTGACTACATCAGGTCAGCACCAGGTTGCTGAGCTCCCAGACTAAATGTCAAAGTGCACAAGAACTGGACTTGAAATGCTTGCTCTCTTCTAGCCAGCTCTTGCCAAGTGCACCATCCTGAACATAGTGGCAGCCACTCCAGGCTAAAAATTGAAAGTTTTATGGGTATTTATGGAAAGGTTGTTGGCACAGAGATCAGCCACAGAAAGAAAAAACCCTGCACAATTCCATCATCTGTGTTACCAAACTTTCTTAGATTGACTGCTTTTGGAGAGCTGTCATCAGACACAGTAGCCTCCTTTTAACAGCATCATGGTAGAGCAATAATCTCTCCTTCTCCCTCTGAGCAAACATTTCCCTCTGCACTCTGAAACATGTGGAAAATTATTTCTCCATATAAATCATTAACAAGAGGCTTGTTTATATTTACTGCTGCCACCACAGGACTCCTCCTTCCTCCTTTTTTTCCCCTCTCTATTATTTCATTTTCGCTTGCACAAGTGCCAAATATACCAGTTTTCCCTCTCTACAGCAAAACCCCCCAAAAATAAGTAAAGTAAAATAAAATAAGCCAACACATCTGATAGGGAATGTACCAGGTCTTGGCTCAGTGTCCATTCCTCAGAGCCGTGAGTGATGGCACAAAGAGAACCAAAAAGGCTTTGGTCGAAGATCTATCTTGTGCCCAGTTTTCCTGGTTTCAGCTGGGACAGAGTTAATTTTCTTCTTAGTAGTTGGTACAGTGCTGTGTTTTGGCTTTAGTCTGAGAATAATGCTGATAACACACCGATGTCTTAGTTGTTGCTCAGTAGCACTTACCCTAATCAAGGACTTCTCAGTCTCCCATGGTCTGCCAGTGAGGAGGGGCACAAGAAGCCAGGAGGGAGCAGAGACAGGACACTTGACACAAACTAGCCAAAGGGATATTCCATACACAGGATGTCATGCCTGGTATATAAACTGGAGGGAGTTAGCTGGAAGGGGCCGATTGCTGCTCAGGAATGGGCTGAGTAGCGGTCAGTAGTTGGTGAGCAATTGTATTGTGCGTCACTGTTGTTTGATGGAGTTTATTGCTTTCTCTCTCTCTTGTTATTTCCCTTGTCATTATTATCATTAGTAGTAGTAGTTGTATATTATACCTTCTTTTAATTATTAAACTGCTCTTATCTCAACCCACGGGTTTTACCTGTTTTCCAGTTCTCCTCCCCATCCCACTGTGTGTTGAGGGGAGTGATGAGTAAGCCACTGCATGGTACATAGTTGCCGGCTGGGCTTAAACCACAACACCAGTCTAGAGGCTGTACAAACAACACATCCAATGTTACTCTATTCTGCATGCTTCAAATGAGGCTAGAAATAAGAAAGGTTGGATTTTGTCCATGCAGGCTTGCACTGTGTGTTTCCATGCTGAGTAAGCAGTGGTGTCTTGTTTGGTGCTGTATAATGTACCAAGCATCCCCAGCATCAAGAGGGAACTGTGGGAAAATAGGGCATATAAAGGGCATGGAAGGCACTGAGACTGCTTTTCCTTGCATAATGTATCAGTCTTTTGGCTTTGAGGGAAGAAAGAGTGTCTGGGTCAGCAAAACAAGAAATGACCTTAAAGCTTCATGGATTGCAGAAGAAAAAGCAGGAGGCAAAAGCAGCGCAGGATATAAGTGGGTGTGGCCAGATGTGCACAGGGCAAAGAGCAGCCCATGGTGACATGATGTCGTGGTTTAAATCAAGTCTCCCTACTCCCGGAGAGTTAGGAAGAAGAATCCAAAGAATGTAGCCCCCACGGATTGAGATAAAAACGGTTTAAACTAAATCTGCACAGTTCCCCCTCTGTTCCCCTTCCCCCCCCCCCCCCCTCTCCTTCCCACTCCCGGAGAGATGGGAAGGAGAGCCGGAGGGATACAACTCCCACGGATCGAGGTAAAATCAGTCCAGCAATCAAGGTATAACAAAAGTAAACTACCGGTACCAATAACAAATCAAAGTTAGAGGACACAAACAGAGAGAGAGAATACGATACCACCCGCCGCCACGAGGCCAGCAGCCGGAACCCCGCAGCCGGAAGCCCCAGCCAGAGCTTCCCCTTCCCTCCCCGAGCTCAGCCCGGCGTGTTAACTCCTTCCCTCCCGGCCAGCTTCCAGTCCCCTCCCCAAGCAGGACGTGCTGTGGTATGGAATACCTCCCCGACTAGCCCAGACCAGGCGCCCTATCTCTCCCTCCTCACTGGCAGAGCATGAGCTACTGCTGAACCCATGACATTATCCACCCCTTATTCCATACCATTCACGTCATGCTTAGATCCCACATTTTTCAATATATCATCATATAGATATACACACATATATATATACATCTGCGTACACCCAGACAAATAAAAAGAAATCATTTCTTAATACATGGACCAATCCCTATAATGCAATTGAGTCCATTTGGTCCATGATATTAAGTTTGTAATAGTCTTTTATAGCAGGGAAGTCTGTGTGCAGTGCTGGATTGTTGCCTGCCGATATTGATCATCCCTTTACTGCAGAAGTCATCTGGTTCTATCAAAGTTCATTCTCTGTTGGGACGATGGTTAGAGGGAAGTCAGGGCCAGTCGCTGGTGACCTGAAGACATCTAGTTGATAGACTATAAAAATATTACACAGCAAGCAACAACGTATAATTAAGTTCATTGGCTGTTTTCCCCTAAAATCAAATCCCCTTGAGGTATACATCGGACTTCCCCATCTTCCTGCATTACCCACCAAGTATATCCGGGTCCTTGAGCAAAAGCAATCCCACGAGTGGGTTTGCCTTGGCCTGAAACAGGAGTAACCCAGACTGTCTTCCCTAGCAAATTTCTCATGTGCACTACAGGCACCTTGTCCCCCTCTACAATATGTAAAAGTTCTGACTGGGCTGGGCCAGCCCTGTTAGCAGATCCTCTGGTGTTGACCAACCAGGTGGCCTTTGGTAAATGTGTATCCCAATGCTTGAAAGTTCCCCCACCCATTGCTCTCAGTGTAGTTTTTAACAGCCCATTGTACCGTTCAATTTTCCCAGAGGCTGGTGCATGGTAGGGGATGTGATATACCCACTCAATGCCATGTTCTTTGGCCCAAGCGCCTATAAGGTTGTTCTGAAAATGAGTCCCATTGTCTGACTCAATTCTCTCTGGGGTGCCATGTCGCCACAAAATCTGATGCTCAAGGCCCAGGATAGTGTTCCGGGCAGTGGCGTGGGGCACAGCACATGTTTCCAGCCATCCTGTGGTTGTTTCCACCATGGTAAGCACATAGCGCTTGCCTTGGCGGGTTGGGGGGAGTGTGATATAGTCAATTTGCCAGGCCTCCTCATATTTATACTTCAGCCATCGTCCTCCATACCAAAGAGGTTTTAACCGTTTAGCTTGTTTAATTGCAGCACATGTCTCACACTCATGGATAACCTGGGCGATAGTGTCCATTGTTAAGTCCACCCCTCGATCACGAGCCCATTTATACGTTGCGTCCCTGCCCTGATGGCCTGAAGTGTCGTGGGCCCACCGGGCCAAAAATAATTCACCTTTATGTTGCCAATCTAAGTCCATCTGAGCTACTTCAATCTTAGCAGCTTTATCCACTTGTTGGTTATTGTGGTGTTCCTCAGTGGCCCGACTCTTAGGTATGTGGGCATCTACATGGCGTACCCTCGCCACCAGCTTCTGCACCCGGGCAGCGATATCTTGCCGTAATGTAGCAGCCCAAATGGGTTTACCTCTGTGTTGCCAGTTGCTCTGCTTCCATTGCTGCAACCACCCCCACAGGGCATTTGCCACCATCCATGAGTCAGTATAAAGATAGAGTACTGGCCACCTTTCTTGCTCAGCAATGTCCAGGGCCAGCTGGATGGCTTTCACCTCGGCAAACTGACTTGATTCACCCTCTCCTTCAGCAGTTTCAGCAACTTGTCGCTGAGGACTCCATACAGCTGCCTTCCATCTCCGATGCTTTCCCACAATATGGCAGGACCCATCAGTGAACAAGGCATACTGCTTTTCACTTTCTGACAATTTATTATATGGTGGTGCCTCTTTGGCACGCATCACCTCCTCCTCTGGTGACATTCCAAAATCTTTGCCCTCTGGCCAGTCCATGATGACTTCCAGAATGCCTGGACGACTGGGATTTCCTATCCGAGCTCGTTGTGTAATTAGTGCAGCCCATTTACTCCAAGTAGCATCAGTTGCATGATGTGTAGAGGAGACCCTGCCTTTGAACATCCAGCCCAGCACTGGCAAGCGGGGTGCCAAAAGGAGCTGCGCATCAGTGCCAATCACCTCCGAAGCAGCTCAAACCCCTTCATAAGCTGCCAATATCTCTTTCTCCGTTGGGGTATAGCTGGCCTCAGAGCCTTTGTATCCCCGACTCCAAAAACCAAGGGGTCGACCTCGAGTCTCCCCTGGAGTTTTCTGCCAGAGGCTCCAGGTAGGACCATTCTCCCCAGCTGCAGTGTACAGTACATTTTTCACATCTGGACCGGTCCGGACTGGTCCAAGGGCCACGGCCTGAACTATCTCGCGTTTAATTTGCTCGAAGGCTTGTTGTTGCTCAGGACCCCATTTGAAATCATTCTTTTTCCGGGTCACATGATAGAGAGGGCTTACGATTGAACTGTAATTTGGAATGTGCATTCTCCAGAACCCCACAGCACCCAAGAAAGCTTGTGTTTCTTTCTTATCAGTTGGTGGAAACATTGCTGTTATCTTATTGATCACTTCTGTAGGGATATGTCTACGTCCATCTTGCCATTTTATTCCCAAAAATTGAATTTCCCGTGCAGGTCCCTTGACTTTATTCCGTTTTATGGCAAAACCAGCTTCCAGCAGGATTTGGATTATTTCCCTCCCTTTCTCAAAAACTTCTTCTGCTGTATTACCCCACACAATAATGTCATCGATGTATTGCAAGTGTTCTGGAGCTTGCCCCTGTTCCAGTGCAGTCTGGATCAGTCCGTGGCAGATGGTGGGGCTGTGTTTCCACCCCTGGGGCAGTCGGTTCCAAGTGAACTGGACACCCCTCCAAGTAAAAGCGAACTGTGGCCTGCACTCTGCCGACAAAGGAATTGAGAAAAATGCATTGGCAATATCAATCGTGGCATACCACTTGGCTGCCTTTGACTCTAATTCATACTGCAGCTCTAACATATCCGGCACGGCAGCACTCAATGGTGGTGTGACTTCATTCAGGCCACGATAGTCTACTGTTAGTCTCCACTCTCCATTAGACTTTCGCACTGGCCATATGGGGCTATTAAAAGGTGAGCGGGTCCTGCTGATCACTCCCTGCCTTTCCAGTCTACGGATCAGATTATGGATGGGAATCAGGGAGTCTCGATTGGTGCGATATTGCCGCCAGTGCACTGTTGCGGTCGCAATTGGCACTTGTTGTTCTTCGACTTTCAGCAACCCCACAACAGAAGGATCCTCTGAGAGACCAGGTAAGGTGGACAGCTGCTCAAATTCCTCAGTCTCCAAAGCAGCAATACCAAAAGCCCACCGGTACCCTTTTGGGTCTTTAAAGTACCCCCTCCTGAGGTAGTCTATGCCAAGGATGCATGGAGCCTCTGGACCAGTCACAATGGGGTGCTTCTGCCATTTCTTCCCAGTCAGGCTAATTTCAGCCTCTAGTACAGTCAACTCTTGGGACCCTCCTGTCACTCCAGAAATATAGATGGTTTCCACCCCTTGACAATTTGATGGCATCAGGGTACACTGTGCACCGGTATCAACTAGAGCCTTATATTTCTGTGGGACTGATGTGCCAGGCCATTTGACCCACACAGTCCAGTAAATACGATTGTCCCCTACCTCCACCTGCCTGGAGGCAGGGCCCCTCTAATAGTCATCGTCGTCACAATCTTGGACACCTAAGTCGTATTGAAATGGATCATTCTTCTTTATCACAGGAGCTGGAGTAAAATCAGCTCTTCCGCTCCATCTAGGAACCTGTTCACCAGAGACTGAAGCTGCAGCTCTCATGGGGCGATCAATCTTGGCCCTTGCTCCTCTTTTCAATTCACCCACACGTTCCTCCAAGACTGAAGTAGGTTTTCCATCCCACTTTGTCATGTCTTCTCCGTGATCCCGCAAGTAAAACCATAGGGTGGCCCGTGGTGTGTATCTTATATATCTTCTCTCTCGAGCAATAGGACGCCTTTTGTTAATAGCTGAAACACGTATTGGCACACGTGATGAGCTAGATAAATCAGACAGATTATCCCTCAACTGTTTGAGATCCTGTCTGAGATCCTGAGACATTTTTTCCACAGCTGAGATGATGGAAGGGGTAAGATTGTCTTCGAATTCTCGGAGTTTATGAACCATTTCATCCACTGTTGGTAGTACTATGTCATTCCAAGTTACCGTTGCCAATGAATGGGCATATGACGACGGTGCGTTTCGTGTAAGCTTTCGCCACATGGGTCGTGTGCATTCGACTTCATCTGGGTCTATGGGTACATCCCCATTATTCGGCTTGATGTGATAAATCATCTCTACGATAGCTGATTCCCTCAGGGACTGGATGCCTTTGTCTATAGTATTCCACTTGGCCGAACGACTCATAACATCATCCTTGTATGGAAACCTTTCTTTCACAGCTGCCAAAAGCCGCCTCCAAAGACTGAGGGACTTTTTCTCTCTTGCAATTGCTTTGTCAATTCCCCCTTCTCTAGCAAGTGACCCCAGCTGCTTGGCTTCTGTACCTGCTAGTTCGTGACCATCGGCCCCACTATCCCAACATCGGAGCAACCAGGTGATGATGTGCTCCCCTGGTTGACGGGTAAAATCTTTTCACATATTTCATAGCTCTGTTGAAGTCTGTGGTTGAGAAGTCACCTCTTCTTCCTCTGATTCACGTACTAATAACTCCTGGTCAGATGCTGTCCCGGGTGGTGAGTACATTGTTTCTTCATCTCGCTTCATCTTTCTTGCCTCTTTTTTGCTTTTCCCTTTGCGTACAGGGGCAACCGATATTGGTACGAATTGGTCCTGTAGTTCAGCTGCACTGTCTATCGCAGTCGAGGTTTGAGTAGCTGCTGTACTTGTTGCTGGGGTAGCTGCACTGTCTGTTGCAGCTGAAGTTTGGGTAGCAACTGTACTTACTACTGGGGATGGTGTAGCTGCTGTACTTGGAATTAGAACAGCTGCGCTGACTTCTGTGTTGCTATCAGATCCAGGGGCATTTTTTTCCTTTTGAAGGTGTTGGATAATGTCGATTGAGGCCCTATAAGCATAGGCCAAGCCCCAGCACGTTGCTGTAATTTGTCCATCTCTGCTATGGCCAGGACGACAACACACCTCATTTAGCAGTTTTACTAATTCTTCCGGATTCTTCACTTGTTCAGGAGTAAAATTCCAAAGTACTGGAGGGGCCCACTGACCTAGATGCTTGCCCATACTATCCCATACACCCTGCCACTCATGACTATCCAGCCTCTGGGAATATTTCCTGGTCCTCCTATTTTGTCGTTTAACCCCAACACAGGACCAGACCTGACTCCGCTTAACTCTTGAAATCAGATGAAATAACTGTGGGCAAAACACACTCTGTATGCGTGCTAATATGGTGATCCCCATCGCAATCAGCATACAAGTCTCAACAGTATTGAAAGGCCATTCAAAAACTTCAAAACCCTCAAATGATGTTGTAGACCATCTGGAGAGAACACTGGGAGGATAGCAGAATGTCTCCTTCACAGGTTGACCACCCGAGAAGGAGAAAAAAGATGTGAAATTCCCAAGCATTTCTATTATATACCTCCCAAAATATAAAGTTGGTGACCATACCGGGAGCATAAACCAAATCAGTTTCATGATTAATGTTTCTATTGTATTACAAGTCATTACCATAAAGTACAATGAGACCAGAACCTTAGCCCAAATCCCATGATTGATAAACACTAACACAGCTAATATATATGAAAAGTAATTGGTAAAATCCTGAAACCGTGAGAGCAAGAGAAAAAACTGTGAGAGCCAATAAAACAGCATTGTGACAAATGACTATAAATCCGCTCAGATCTGTTCTTATCTCAAACCCTCGGGCCCCACGTTGGGCGCCAAAAATGTCGTGGTTTAAATCAAGTCTCCCTACTCCCGGAGAGTTAGGAAGAAGAATCCAAAGAATGTAGCCCCCACGGATTGAGATAAAAACGGTTTAAACTAAATCTGCACAGTTCCCCCTCTGTTCCCCTTCCCCCCCCTCACCTTCCCACTCCCGGAGAGATGGGAAGGAGAGCCGGAGGGATACAACTCCCACGGATCGAGGTAAAATCAGTCCAGCAATCAAGGTATAACAAAAGTAAACTACCGGTACCAATAACAAATCAAAGTTAGAGGACACAAACAGAGAGAGAGAATACGATACCACCCGCCGCCACGAGGCCAGCAGCCAGAACCCCGCAGCCGGAAGCCCCAGCCAGAGCTTCCCCTTCCCTCCCCGAGCTCAGCCCGGCGTGTTAACTCCTTCCCTCCCGGCCAGCTTCCAGTCCCCTCCCCAAGCAGGACGTGCTGTGGTATGGAATACCCCCCCGACTAGCCCAGACCAGGCGCCCTATCTCTCCCTCCTTACTGGCAGAGCATGAGCTACTGCTGAACCCATGACACATGACAGCAAGGTCAAGAGGCACAAACATTAGTTGAGAGTGTGCCAGTGGGAAGACCCAAGGTCGGGAATAAAGGCAAGATAACCAATAGCTGCTATGGGCAAAGGAAAGGCGTTTTGCCGCTAATGAGGCTAAAGAGGATGTGGTTACAGAAATGCTGGGAGAAGTTGAGTCAGACATGAGATAAGAGCCTGCTGAGTATCTGCACGCCCAAAAGGCCTCTCCAGCTGAACCACTTCACTGTGCTTTTTGTGCGGTGTTGCATACATCAGACTCCGTCTGAGGCAGCAAATAGGATTGGGAGCACCAGATTCATTACACAAATCCCTATTCAAGAAGGACTGAGACTTTGGGTTGTTATTCCCTTGTAACGCCACTGACTTCAGGAGGCTGTAAAAGGTTGGGATGGGGTCAGAGTTTGGGGGATCTAAGGTCAAATCAGTCATGGGTGCCCCCTCTCTCCATTGATGACATATGGGTCTCTGTCTCCTAATCTGAGTCCTTTGCTTAGGCCCCAACCAAGCAAAGTTTGGTCTGTGGGTTCCAATGAGTCAAGAGATCCTTGAACTGAGGCATCCATACCACTACTCCCCAGCTGGAGATGGATGCAGGTTTGAATAGGGTCCCAGTTCCTACCTAGGGCCACACTGCAGCTTATTGTTGTTTTAATTGTTGCTCACGCTATCTTTTTCAGAGATTTTCCTTAAGGGCCCTGGAAGGTCTGTTCACTGAGCTAAGACTGAAGAAACTGTTCCGGCCTGAAAGCCACACTTAAAAGGCAACATGTTTTAAGAGCAGATTTGTCTTTAACTCTGATAAGAGAATGGAGAACCGGTATCTAGATTTCTGTGACTACCTCCTATGACACAGAACTGGGATCTAATGTGACCTGCATCTATAGCAAATGCCATTTATAACACTTATCCAGCAGAATTTGTAGGGACAGTGTCTCTCTCTTTAAGGTGACAGACTAAAAGATCTCCATCAACTTTTGGATGCCTACAATGACACTTCTAATTTGTCATGGCATAAAAAAAAACATGACCTCCATTATTTTGCCCCCCTCACACACCAGGTGAGACCTTCAACAAGCCCTAAGTTTATATCAGTTTATCAGCTCAAAGTCCAGTGGGTTAGACTACTGCCCTGTTTAAAAGCATGTGGTTAGAATAATTTAAAAGGGAAAAGTGTTTCCTCTTCTTCCCCCACTCTCACTTTTTCTGAATACATTGGAAAGAAAAAAAAAAAGGTACAACTGACAGCTGGAGAGAATTTACTCAACCCTTTCAGGAAGAAAATTGTCATCAAGCAAAGAGAAAGCATGACATTTTTCAGTCCGTTAGGTGAAGTTACAAGGATGTGAATATATGGGTTAAGAAACAATGGGCATGTATAATAACACTTTGCCCAGATGACTGTTGTAATACTTTACATGTATACAATCCCATTTGAACACTTGCTAAACTCCCCCAGTTAAGCTTCAAGTCTCTGATCCCTTCTGAAAAGAAACCTGAAGAATTCAGCAAAGGGAAGGCAGGCAGGCATTCAGGAAGGAGAGAAAAAGGAAAAACTACAAGAAGGATTTCCTTGTCTAGCAAACTAATAGAATCCCAGAGGAGTTTCAGTGGAAACCCCACTGCATTCTCCAAAGCCAAAAAATTCAGCAAGACTCAAGGAGAGGTAGGCATGGATCATGGCATCACTCCAGAATATGCTGCATCTGGAAACACACGGGGAAGTTAGGCCAGTGCCCAAGTCCTAGAAATCACATTGGTAGGGTGGGTATTCAGGATATGTGGATTCATATGGAGGAAAGACATGTCTCTAACGCCTTGCGGCTTGACCTCTGGTTTGAGCATCATCATTTTCACCCTCCCATCTTAAAACTAACTTCTCCATCTGCTAAAATACCAGGACAGGCACAGAATTACTCACTGTATACATACATATGTACATATATATATATATATATATATATCAGTTTTAAAGGTTAAGGCTAACAAGAATTTCCAAGTAACATAAAACCTCAGGCTTCCGATCTTTTACCCAGCTCTAATTTTGAGGTATTTAAGTGAGTCCTGGGCTACCCCATGCTTGACTACCACACATTCTTCTGAACAGTTTTCCCAATCACTATGACAGGAGATACCGTATTACAGTAGAGGAAACTTTGCTCTCCTTACTGCCACATTCATAGAGCCCTTAACTGCCCAGGACTGCACAACAACCCTTACAGAAACAGGAATTCACTCCATCAGAGGCAGCAAGAAACTAAGTCACCCTACAGTGGCATTTAGCCACAACCTCAGCACCCCACTCTGACAGGCATTTGCATCCCAATATATGATACCCTGCAGAGTCAAGCCTTGGGCCACGCTGTGCTCTGGTGTTCACCATGACAGGTCAGAGCCTTGCCACCACCTTCTGACCTTGCTTTTGCATAGAGATTGGTCTCCTCTTGCATGGCTTTTCCAGGCATCAGACTTACCAGCCCTACATAGGAAAGATAACTCAGGCTCATCCTTATCATCTGCAAAATTCCTTTTTTCCTTGCAAGACCCCTGTGCTGGATAGGCACATACACAAGCCCCACCACTGCCCCACTCATAATCAAGTGTAAATCTGACCCTGGGATCTGTGAACAATACCAGTGACTGCCACCTTCCTGTTTTGTCACCTGTGCTTCAGCCCTATCACTTTCCACTTCATATCTGAAGTCAACAGGATCATCATCACACACTAGCAATGGCACACGGTGGGTGGACAGGCAGCCGGGTAAATATCATGGAGATACAGAGAGAGCCTGAGACCTTGCAAAGATCCCCAAATAGACGTGGAAGTAAACTAGAGCCATAAAGGTCAAGAGCTGCTGATAAACAAGAAATTACCAAATTACCACCCCCTACTTCTTTCACACATTTCCTCAGCTCTGAAAGACAAGCTGCATCATCCTCTGTCTGGTTTTACTCAATTTGAGATTTTTTTTTGCCTTCCCTTCCCCACCCCCCCCATCCCCCTCACTTTGCTCTCTCTATGACTGGCTAAATGTGAATGCAGAATGCAGGTGCCTGTTGGGAAGCTGCACTTGTTCCCAGCATCCAGCAGATCTCTAAGCAGGTCCATCACCACGAACTTTTGAAGCTACATCAAGTGAAGCTTTCATGTTGGGAGAAGGAGAAAACTGTCTCTAAGGGTTTGAATGCACCTCAGAAGCAACTGTGCTAACAACGCACGCTTGCAACCTGATTTCATAGACTCATAGAATCATAGAATGATTCAAAAGTCTGGAAATCATTTTCAGATCTGATAGTCCCCCAGGCTAAAACCTGGAGTTGAGGGGTTTTAAAGCCCATCTTTATTCAATATGACAATTTCATAAAAGGATGACTTGTTTTATTTCTGCAACAATAATAACAGAAAAAGAATTTTTTTTTGTAATCAAGTTGGAAAGAGAGAAAGTAACAAGAACAGAACCTATAAAAGCAACAAAACCAGTCCCAGTAGAAACCACAAGCCCTGCAGCAAAACACTGAGAACCTTCTCCACTGAAGTTCTCCAACAGACTCATGCCTTCCTTGCTAGGATTTGGATTAGCTCTAAACCTTGAATTGCTGCTGCCCTAAGAGTGCCTGGACTTCCCAGAAACAAGGCTAGATCTTGCCATGGATTTCATCTGACCACCTTTTTTTTTTTATGCACAGATTTGCTGCCCTTGTGCTCTGCCTTCATCAAATGCATGCTTAATCGCGGCACTTACATGCTCAAAACACTGTGTGCCTACATGTTATGGTAAACAAAAATTACATGCTGAATGTTCTGAACATGGCTGAAATCTTATTCAGTTGACCCTACTGCAGGCCATGCATCATGGAGCACATTTTGGCAGTTATTAACACTGCCTTTCAACATCATTGCAGACTCACAGGTCACAGATACTCCAGAGATGGGTAGTTTACGGGGAGCAAGAAAAAACACCTAAGCATATGGTTAAACAAATCACTCACTGATTCAGTAGGACAGCTTTCAGTTCCATCACAGCAATCTGTTGGATCACAGAACTGTTTTTATATACTTCATTAGATAATAGCCTTTCTAGCTACCAGTTGGGTCAAGAGTCAGAATTGCTGTATAATTGCAAATTTCGGAGCACAAGGCAAGAGTTTTTCAGTCCTGGAGGGTGTTGTTCAAAGGAGAAAGAAAACAGAAGGGAAAGATTATGTGTGAGCAATTAAGTCCTACTGAGAGGACAAAAAAAGTCACTGAAACTGGGATTAGCGAAATCTTGTAATGGAAAACAAGATTGCTAAACTGGCATTTACACCTAAGAGATGTGCATGCTGGGGAAAAGTAGCTCAAAGGATGGATCAGAAAAGACCAGAAGAGGAGATTAAGCAGCATCTGAAGCCAGAAGATGACGGTTGGACCTTCTGAAGTATTTAACTCCTTGAGTTAATTAAGTACATGGCAATAGCAGTTGTTAAAAAAGAACAGTTCCCAACTTAATCAAAGTACATTATTGGAAATGATACTGAGCAACCTCAGTAGAGAAAATCAGTAAATATCAAGTCAATCTAAATAGCTCAATTATTATTTTTAATAATAATAAATCATGGGCACTGTTTCTTTTGTTTACCAACAACTAGCGTAATTTACGGCTCTGCACAAACCTAACACACCATTTTATTACATTTCAGAGACTGCATCCTCTTAAAATGTTAATGTGTTAATAATCTGTGAAATATACAGGACTGATTCGTGTCAGGAATTTAGGCGTCCTTGTCGCCATTGCACTTTGTGTGAAACCAGCCCTCCTTTGTGACCGTGATTATCATAAGTGCTCCTGTCAATAAGGAGAAACAAAGGGGATAATCTCTCCTAATCAATCGCTTTGTTTTTCAAAGGGGGCTTCCGTTTAACGGTTTGACTGGCCTAAGGAGGTTAGATAACCAAGAGATACATTTTGTTACAGGATGTTGCAAACTTGGGTACTAGGCAAATAACCATATAAGGTATAGAACAAAATGTTAAGACTACGGTTAAGCTTGTAAGCATTTTTCTGTTAATACTTTACTAAGAAAATTCAGCAACGTCTTCACCGGAGAAAGACCCCAGCAAACAAGAAAAGAACAAAGGAAAGGGTCCACGTCGACATTCGGGTAAAGAAGACAACAGGATTGGCTAAAACCCAAGACTGAGAAGTATAAGAGACTGTACTCTAAAGATCCCGGTGTGCGTTGCTGGTGGAGCGGAGACTCCCCTGCGTACCCAGCGCTGTTTGCTTATTGCCTCTCTTAAATCTCTAATCAATTGTGAATAAAATCAATTGGGACAAAACCAGGTTTGCGGTAAATTTTTATAACATAATCTATGCTGGGATTTTTGGTAGGAACCAAAGAGCTCAAACAACTTGAAATAATGTAAGCAAAAAGTTATTTATTCCCCATCCCTAGCTGTAGAGAAAACAGAGGTTTTCTTGGCTCAGTTACTTCTCAATAGATTTCTGGTTTCAATTAAAACTTTGAGAAGTTAAAAAAAACAAACCAAACCAAAAAGAACAAAACAATAAGAGATGGAAGAGACACCACCATTCACTGGGTGTTTCTGCCTTTTTTTTTCAATTTTTCTCTGCTTTTACATAATCCTTCCAAGCTAAGAGCAGAGATTAAAGTACAACTTCATTGTTTTAAGGGTGGTTTGGGGGTTTTCTCCTTTCAGCTGAAAACCAAATGGAGATGAAAAAAAATATTCTTTGAGTAGAAGGAGCTTCTGACTCAGGGGAGTCATCTCAGCGAAGGCCAAAGAAGCACAGAAAGAGGTATGTGAAGCGTCTGCTTGCACATTTTCCTCGATAGGCATTTTTCCTCCCGTCTGCAATAAAAGGTGCTAGACACTTGTTTCCTCAGGTTTAGTGCTATCACTGCCCAATGTTAGATGGCTGATTATATCATTACTGTAGCTTGCACCAAGTTAGTCCTAGCTGCAGGGGCTGTCGGATCAATAATTGTTCCTATTTGGATCCATAATATTCAACGTGGGATTGGATTTGTCAGCAGTCCTTCACTCTTGAAAGCCTCCTTGTCGATACAGAAAGAATCGGATTACTCGCCCTGACAGCAGAGGACTAGCAGGCTCGGCACTTTGCTCTCCTCGCACACCCTTTGCGGTTTGACAGACGGAGGTACAAGGCGGCACGGCGAGTCCCGTGTGGCCCGGCCCGGCTGGACCACCATGGGCCGGCGGCTAATGAAACGGGCGGGGGGGAATCCTTACCCGGCTCCCCTCGATCCCACCCCTCCCTCCCTTCCCACCGGCCGCACTTGCTTGCCGCGGACTCCTCCCGGTGCCCGGCTCTGCTCGGCACGCTCTTGGCAGCCGCCGGCCCGCACCCCCGGCCCGGAGTGGGGCACCGGCACCCCTCAACACCGGCATGGGCGGGCAGTGTCCCACCCCCCCAGCCACCTTCCCATGCACACCCTCCTCCCTCGATGGGGGGACCTGACCGTCCGGGGGAGCGAAGTAGGGACCCCCACTTCCCGCAGGGTCCAACTCCCGGCGGTGAAATGCCATTTTAACATCAGGCGACAGGCCCGAGATTATCAGCGCCGTTTATTTGAAGCGGAAACGAATCGGAAATCCTTCTCTCAATTGCATTTTTAGACACATTAATACACACAGGCGGGAGCAGGCAGAGGCGGGGACTGCTAGTGCCCAGTGTGAATGCACACACACTCACACACACCGGGAAACAAGGGCGGGAGAGGGTCTCCGCCTCGCCGAAGGGACTTGATCTCCCAGTGCCCGCCGAGGAAACCCGGCGAGGAAGGGGTGTGTGAGCGTGCGTACGCACGGAGGTGGGCAGGGCGCCTTGCGCCAGGGCTGCAATTGACAATAGCCGCCCGCGACTACAGTCAGCGTTTTGACACCCCCTCCCCCCCCAACTAAAATTATCCACCTCCACCCCCCCCTCCCCCCCCCAATATCTGAACTCCACTTCCACCCGGGGAAGACTGGGGGGGGGAGGGGCCACGGGGATCCCGGAGGCGGCAATCACCGGATTGTCAATAACCATTATTAACGCGCCTCACTTCACCACCGAGCAGGGGGAGCGGGAGGGTCTCGCATCGCTAATTACACACACCCTTTTTTTCTCCTTTCTTCTTTGCTCCTGCAAACTGCCGCATTTCGGAACTGCGTGTCCTTTTCAATGTCAAAACAAGCGCGGGGCCGCGGCGGCCTCCCCAGAGCAGCCCTTCCCGCTATGGACCCCGCGCCCACGCACACAAGACACACACTCACAAATACCCACAAGGTTACAGTGTTGCTCTCTAGCTCCACTTAACACACACACCCGCCTTTCCTCACGCACACATATCGCTGTCACCTACCACCGGCACCGTCGGGGAAATATCGTCTACGAAAGACGGGAGGAAGGTGTAAATACATTATGCAGACTCCTAAAAAAAACAAAACAACAAACCCTTCCCATCAGCACGGTCTTAACCCCCCCCGCCCCCACATACAACACCCCCCCCAGCCACAAAGCATGGGAAGAGAAGGGGTCAGAAGGGGAGAGGAGGACTCGCATTCATTGCTTAACAGAGAAATATTCCCACCCCACACCCCCCAAAAAAAGAAAAAAGTAATAAAGCCCTTTCCGCGCCCTTGCAAAGTCACGAGACTTTTTTTTTTTTTTGAAAAAAAAGAACTTTTGCATGCAGAGGGGAAGGGTGGAGGGGTAGAACCCCTCCTGCGATCCGGATCATCAAGACAGACCTTTCCTGGATGGCTCAGGTGTTTTGTTGCCTTTTTTTCTGGGTTTTTTTTTTTTCCTTTTTTTCTTTCCCCCTTTACTAACCCATATCCCCAAAATGGCAACAGGGCCTTCTTAGCAGCTTCCTCTTCTTACTTCCTCCTTCCTCTGATTCCCCCCCTTCTTGTCTCTTCTCTTTTAGATCCCGGTTTCAATCCCTCACCACAGACACCAAAGGTGCTTTTGCTTGTGTGGAGGCAAATCCATGGTGGTGTTCATCTGTCAGATTAGGGGAGCGCACGACCGCCCAACGTACGACGAGCGGAGAGGGAAGAGGGCGGGGGGAGGAGGCACCCGGGAAGAGGGAGATGGATGGACAGATGGATGGATGAATGAATAGATAGATAGAGCGAGCGAGACAGAGAAAGAAGGGGGGAAATGGCGTCTTGTAAAACGGAATCCCGGAGTAGATCAAATTAACACGAAACACCCAGAACAATTCCGGCTAAATTTAGCAGGACCCAAAGTAAAATGAAAAGGAAAAGGGAGATGGGTAGGAGGAGAAGTGGGGGGGAGTGTGATAAAGTCAGTGCACTAGATAAAATCGATGGAACTTATCTCTGGTTCTCTCGTTTTTTCTTTACCTTTTTTTTAAAGGGAGCTATTTTTGCTTTGTTGTTGTTAGTTTGGAGCCTTTTGAAGCAGGGCAAAGCGGGGAGAAGCGTTTTCGGTTTTGCTTTTACAAGGGAGGAATTAAAAAAAAAAAAAAAAAGAAAAAAAAAAAGAGCAAAACCCCACAACGAGAAAAGGGCTGCTTTGCAGGCAAGGAATTCTGGGTCTTTCGTCTCCGAAGCGGGCCCATGCTGGTGCCGGAGCTCTGGTGGGATGCGGGGTTGAGACCAGCCGCTCCCTGCGCCGGGCCTCACCGAAGAAGGGCAAGGGGGGGGGGGGGGGGGGGGGGAGAAACACCCCCTCTTCCTGACGGGCCCGGGATCGGTACTCAGACACAGACGCACTACACCACCACCCCACACTCCCCCCTCGCTGAGAGTACAGTCTCGGGAAGGGTAAGTTCGAGTGTTGCTTTTTGCTCCCCACTGGATTTTCCTTTTGTTATAAGTGAGTTTCAATAAGGGGCAGAGACTGCCTATTTGAAATTAATAAATTTATTAAGCGACCAATAGTAAGCAAAACAGTGCTGGGTGGCCGGGGAGTCTCCGCTCCGCCAACGGCGTGCACCCCCTCCCGCAGGTTCTGTCCTTTTATATCTTTTTTCCTCCGGTGTACGTGTCCTTCTTGTTCTTATCTTCGCATGTGGGGCTTGTTACTGGAGGCTGTATTCTATCTCTTGGTGGTCGCGGGGATGAAGATAAGCTGACTTTTGGCCTAGTTTCACTTGGTGGTCCTGGGGATGAAGATAAACTATCTTCCTCCTGACTTTTGGCCTAGTTTCGACATACCTCCTTGACACATCCCTGCGCAAGCTACCTTCCTCCTGACCTTTTACCTAGTTTCAACATATCTATTCGATACATCCTGGCTTTGGGATATCTTGTTTAAACACCAGATGCCTACGGTTACAATCTTGTTTCAGTTGGTTTTCTTTAAGCAATATTCTAAAGTTTACAAAGTGTTCTAAATTTTTACAATATAATTCTCTCAAATTGTAAGACCAGTTTGATTGAACAGACTCCATTTATCACAATTCCCCCCCCCCCTTTTTTTTATTATTTCTGTTCATCAAACTGTCGTAAAACGTCTTCGCTTAATATTAATGAATCTTCCTGTTCTATAGGTTCATATTTAGCTCTTATCAACATTAGATGAGCCGCTTCGAGTCGTTTTCGTACAATCTCTAATATTTTATTAAAGATATATGGTCCCAATGTTAATCTTAACATGATCAATATTAGGGGACCTGCTATTGTTGACAGCAAGGTTGTAAGCCAGGGAGATTGGGTAAACCAAGATTCATACCAACTGCGTTGTGCCTCTCTTTCTCTTTTTCTGCGTTCCAACCCTTCTCGGAGTTTTGTCATTGTATCTCGCACGACTCCGGTGTGATCAGCATATACACAGTACTCTTTCCTGAGTGCAGCACAGAATCCCCCTTGTATCAATTTCTCTGCATTACTCCCCTGTATATTGGTTACCCCTGTATCAATCCCCCCTTTTTCTATAAAGTGAGTAAATTCTTTTACTGTATTATTTATGACAGAGCTATCCATGTTCCTTCTATTGATTTATGAAGTGATTTTGATATACATACAATCAGTAAAATGAGTAGTACTATAGCTAAGATTAGAAGGCCTTGGTTAAGTATATCTCTGAATCATTCAGTAACTCCTAGGTTATTTAACTATTCATCCAATCCACCTCCGACAATTTTAAGCTCTTGCATATTCTCCTGCAATTTTCACAGCTTAGCATGGATTGATTCAGAATGGTCAGATAAGTTCATGCAGCACATACCTTTGAAATCCTCACAACCATGTCCATGGGCCAATTATAAAGCTATGGCTTGGACCATGGTATAGATATAAAGGATTTAATTTTAAAACCAAAACCTTTTCTGCAAGACACCCACTGTGTCTTGCAGGACCCAAACCACCAGATGCCCGCTGCCTCTTGTGACTGTAAACCGTAGGATGCCCGCTGCTTCTTGTGGGTGTATACCAAATGGACGCTAGCAGTCGGGTATATGTCTAATTGGGCCAAGTTTCATGTAGTATGTGCAGCACTTGCACTACCCTTATCTCATATTCAGGTAGTAAGTTATATCTGGATTTATATTCTGATTACAATTGCAACATTGTGTTAATACCCATGGATCACTCTATTTTTCGTGAGTTAGTCTGTTATTACCACTCGATGTGATTTTCCAGGGAGTTTTTTTGGGGGGCCTTTTTGACTCGAGTATGATGAATCCAGCTTTCCCTGTGGGTCTGAAAGATTTTATATACACATAATCTCCAGGTTGTATATTATGTACAGGACTATCCAGTCCTCTGCTTTGAGTTCCAGCCACATGTTTTCCAATTTTCCTGAGTTGTTTTCCTAACTCTATTATATAGTTATTCATAGTTTCTTCTCCCACTTGGAGAGACATTCCCTGTTGGACCCCATATGGTCTTTCATATGGTCTTCCATACAGAATTTCAAAAGATTTCAACCCTTCAAGTCCTTGGTTTTGTTCAAATTCTTAGCAGAGCTAATGGAAGCGACTGGGGCCAAAGTAAACTGGCCTCCTGTCCCAATTTCACAATTTGTTGTTTAATTAGATGGTTCATTTTCTCCACCTGACCACCTGACTGAGGGTGGTAGGGAGTATGAAGTTGCAAATCAATACCTAGTTGTTTGTTAATTTGTTGTACCACATTTGAAATAAAATGTGGTCCTCTGTCCAAAGATACAGTGGCTGGAACTCTATATCGTGGTATTATTTCCTGTAACAATATTTTTGTTATCTCCCGGGTTTTTGCACTTCTAGTTGGAAAGGCTTCTGGCCAACCTGAAAAGGTGCTGTTAGTACCAACAAATGCCTATACATATTTATTATCTATCCTCGCTTCGTATTATAATGAGCCGGAAGGCCCTTTGTACCTGGGCAGTGCCCCTTCTGGCCATGGGCAGGGGTCTCAGGATGAAGTAAATGAGTCTTCCTCTTGTGGGTAGGGGTCTTCAAGATGAAGTAAATGAGTCTTCCTCTTCTTAAACTTTTCACCTTTTAATCTTCACACATGGCCTTAGGGGTTGGTCGGCACCCAGTCTGCTTCTACCCCCGCTTATCAGTAGAACCAAACATTTGCTTTTGTCCCTTACCAGTAGAGCGAGGCATCTAGCTAAGCATCTGCTTCTCCCCCTCCAGCAGTAATCAATGCCTTGGTATGTTAGGTACTTAGGACAGACAATACTTTTCTTTAAGCAAAGGAATTCCTTTAACCCCCTTCACAAAGTAAATTTTCTACTGGTTTTACACCATTTTCTAAATTTTGCTAACAACTTTTTCAGATTATACTCGTTTGCAAGATCCATTGTTTTCTCCTTTTGTTCCCTTTTCGATTTTCCCAGATTGCAGGGTCACTTATACTATTCTCCATTGCCTCACAGGGCCATCTCTCTCCCTGGTTATTTCCCCCACAAACATAGCAGTTAGTTACATTCAATGCTTTATCTATATTTTCAGCAAGATTTACAAAGAGATTTTTAGCAACTGTGGGAATTTCATATTGGACTCCAGTTTCCATTTCATGATAATAAATGATGTTGTATTGACTCTATATTTTTCTTTGATCTTAATACTAATAATCACACCTGGGTCTTCTCCAGTTCCACATATCTTAAGTTCAATTTTAGTTACTTCTTTCTGTTTCCAATTTTTCAAATCTATGCGAGTTAAATTTACTGAATTGTAGGCACGGGTTGTATAGTTGCTGTTTACATTGATAATCATATCCCCAGCTTGCAGTATCCCAGCATACACAAGACCATCCTTTTCTTCCACAGAGGTGTGATGACTGATGCCTAGCTGTTTGACTAGGTACATACTCAGGATTTATGTGACATTGGTATCCACCTGGGCAAATATATTTCGGTTGGGTACTATAGTACCGCCTCCACTCTAAACTTCCACGATTAGTATCTAAATCATTATCTATAACATGCATCAAAAATCATTGACGGTGAGGTACTCAAATTGGTTATAACTTCACTTATTCCAATTAATCTCCCTTCTTCTGAACTTGTTCTCATTTCTACCCAATACAAGGTTGGAAGTTCCTTTGGATCATAAATGGTGTGGTAGATCAGCGTTTGAGAGGTTACTCTCCCTTGTCTAGTTGTGGTCACGGCATTTTCCCATATGGTTCCTATCAGAACCGACACCAAAAGAGGTCCGGTCAGGATCATAGTGCTCAGCGGTCACAGCCCCAGGGGTTGCAGCCCTTGGCAGACCTTTTCAGCTGCAGCACCGATTCCCTCCGGTCTTGCCCTCTCTGGTAGGTTAAAGGTACATTCCCCATTGGCTATTACGGCAATAGTATTTGATCCACAACTATTCCAACGAGGTGGTAATTTCACACTGAATGCAAAAGAACTGTAATTGATTTCTCAAAAATTGTTCGTGGTCTCCCCTACCAGTAATAATATACTTCAAACAATTGGGACACTTGGCTCTTAAAATAATTTCAACTATATCTTCATTTCCCATATCAAATTTACAGGAGTCAATATGAATTCCCTCAGTTACTTATTCAAGTCCTCTTGAGACTCAGCTTGGTGTCTCTGAGTTCAGTCACAACTTTCCATTCTTTTATGGGTCCTTTTACTCATGACACATGTGTCCACCCTTTTTCAGCAGTTCTTATCACCGTTTCTGTAGTTAAAAGAACAAGAAATGGTCCTTCCCAACAAGTGGATAAACTCTCTTCTTTTCAGCTTTTTATTAGTATCTTGTCATTCTAGTTCTAATCCATTCACCGGAGTCTCCCCATGGCACTCCCCCCAGGGCAGTCTCACTTCCAGGGTCCAGACTCCCCATAGCACAAACACGGATCTGGTTCCACAGAAGAGCCTACTCCCCCACCTCTGCTCAACATTCCTTCTCCACCAGTTTTAAAGCAACCGCTTTCTTTTTATCCACTTTCCATGTTTCCTCCTTTACTCCCAGTCCACATTTATTCAACAACCCTTCAGTCCCATCTGTCAACATGTCTGTTTCCACTTGTTTGCCTACCCCAGCACCCATCCCATGCTCAAACACAGGAGCTGCTCGAGCTCCCCTCCTTTCCCTTTGGTTTTCCTTAACTTTAAACATCTTTCCCCAGTATCATGATCTGAACAACATCTCTTCAGCTTAGCTTTCAGTTTTTCCTGTCCTTTTCCAAAGCCAAAATTAAGGGATCAGGCAGAGGTATATTAATTTTGCACTCTGTCTGTCACATCTGCATACATTACTGTCGTGGTTTAAACCAAGTCCCCCAACTCCTGGAGAGTTAGGAAGGAGAATCCAAGGAATGTAGCCCCCACGGATTGAGATAAGAATGGTTTAATAGCTAAGGCATAACACAATAATAATGATACAGCCAATAACAAGCGAAAAGAATACAACACCCCACCAGCCACCGACCCATAACTCACTCCATTTCCCTCTAGAGCTCCACCCCTCTAGCCCTCTCTTTCCCAGTATCCATCCTGGGCATCACGTGCTATGGTATGGAATACCTCATTGGTCAGCCTGGGTCAGGTGTCCTGTCTCTCCTTCCTCCCGGCCTCCCCTCCTCCACCTGGCTGGAAAAAAACCTTGAACAAAAACACCCTCAAAACATGCTCAAACCATGACAATTACTTCATTCCATTTTCCTTGCCACCTCAAAAACAATATTAATTATAACAATGTATCAAAATTCAAAGTTGCATTTTTATGCCATTTTTCCTGATCTTCCAAAGTATATGAAGGTCTGATGCGCGGATAGACTCCACAACTAAAGTTGTAAAGTAGGTATGCTTTTATTCAGTGCTGAGGTGCATGGGGATCGCTCCTCCAAAGCATGCACACCTCAGGGTTGTTCTCCCTTTACATTTATTCTCTTAAGGTATATGTAGACATGAGGTTGCTCAATTCGCCTATACGTATTTAGTATCTATCCCTGCTTCGTATTATAATGAGCCGGAAGGTCCTTTGCACCTGCGCAGTGCCCCTTCTGGTCATGGGCAGGGGTCTCAGGATGAAGTAAATGAGTCTTCCTCCTGTGGGTAGGGGTCTTCAAGATGAAGTAAATGAGTCTTCCTCTTCTTAAACTTTACACCTTTTAACCTTCAGACATGGCCTTAGGGTCTGGTCGGCGCCCAGTCTGCTTCTCCCCCACTTCTCAGTAGGACCAAACACCTGTGCTTTTGTCATGGTCTTATGGCTTGGTCGCCCAGTCTGCCTCTCCCAGTCTTATCAGCAGGACCAATCATCTGCTTTTGTCAGTAGAACTAGCATCTGCTTCTCCCCCTCCAGCAGTAATCAATGCCTTGGCAAGATGGCAATGGCAGGTACTTGGGACAGACAATACTTTTGTTTAAGCAAAGGAATTCCTTTAACTCCCTTGTACAATTTCTCTGTATTACCCCCCTGTACATTGGTTACCCGTGTATCAGGTCAGCATCGGTTACAATATTTTACCAACGTTTTCCTGTTTACAGAGGCCCCAGAAGACCCTCTCAGTTCTTTCCAATGTGCCAAAATGTAACCTGTGAAATGTGAATCCACTGCTCTAAACAAGATAACAAGGTTTTATTAAGGGACAAAGTCAATAAAGCAGAAGCAAACAGCGCTGGGTGCATGACCGTAGCCAGAGGCGAGGATGATTAGTATTTGTTACAGGTTTATAAACTTTCACAATTCCATTAGTCACATACATATTCATAATCCCTGCATAAAGGCAGGGAATATTATAATTAAGTCCAGTATTTTAATATCATAAGTCTCCTCCTCTTGGCATCTGCGCACTGCTCTTCAATGATTGTGGGCAGGGGTCTTGAGGATGAAGTAAGCAGTCTTCCTCATGTGAGTAGGGGTCTTCAAGATGAAGTAAGCAGTCTTCTTCACAGTGTGCTTTTCACCTTTGGCACAGTTGGACGCCCCAATTGATACACGGGTAACCAATGTACAGGGGGGTAATACAGAGAAATTGTACAAGGGAGTTAAAGGAATTCCTTTGCTTAAGCAAAAGTATTGTCTGTCCTAAGTACCTGCCATTGCCATCTTGCCAAGGCATTGACTGCTGCTGGAGGGGAAGAAGCAGATGCTAATTCTACTGACAAAAGCAGATGATTGGTCCTGCTGATAAGAGGCAGGAGAGGCAGACTGGGCGACCAAGCCTTAAGACCATGACAAAAGCACAAATGTTTGGTCCTACTGATAAGCGGCAGGAGAAGCAGACTGGGCGCCGACTAACCCTAAGTCCATGTCTGAAGATTAAAAGGTGTAAAGTTTAAGAAGAGGAAGACTCATTTACTTCATCTTGAAGACCCCTACCCACAGGAGGAAGACTCATTTACTTCATCCTGAGACCCCTGCCCATGATCAGAAGGGGCACTGCGCAGGTGCAAAGGACCTTCTGTCTCATTATAATACGAAGCGGGGATAGATAATACATATGTATAGGCGGATTGAGCAACCTCATGTCTATGTATACCTTAAGAGAATAAATGTAAAGGGAGAACAACCCTGAGGTGTGCATGCTTTGCAGGAGCTATCCCCATGCACCTGTTATAAATTGAGACCACAACGGATCATAATCCAATTAAAATTTTATTAATTATAGCAAGTAGAATATGAGCAAAAAGAGCGCTGGACGACAGGGGAGTCTGCGCTCCGCCAACTGCCGTCCTGAGTAGTTCAAACAGCCCCTTTTTATACATCTTTACTTCTTGTTTCTGTCGGTTCCTGGGCCTCTGGCGGTGATCTTATCAGTGTCTGTTGGCTGTTTGCATAAGCGATTTCCTGGGTATCTGGAGGTGATCTTATCAGTGTCTGTTGGCTACTCTTTAAATTGGGCTTAACATAAATCTTAATAAACAATACCCTAGTCTATAGTTTCTTACAATCCCCCCTTTTTCTTTTTATCCTATTATTGTTTATTAGACGCTGCTTTCATTCTCGGCACTGCAAATAAACCTTTTTCCACAATCCCAACATTTATCTTAACACTCACAAGGTAATACCTCACAATTACAATAGGCATAGTTTTTACGTGGCATAACGCATTCACAACAACCTTCATCCTCATTAATAGATACACTCTTATATTTTGCCCCAGACCTCATAGTTAAAATAAGCAGTTTAGTTATGTCAAACCATTCTCTAATAAAGTGTAAAATATAGCGTAATATACAAGGCCCAATTATAAGTCCCAAAATCAACATAATAAGCGGTCCTGGTAAAGCAGACAACAAAGTGGTTAGCCAAGGTGGAACATTAAACCAGTTTTCATACCATGACTTGCCCGCCTCACGATCATTTTACGTTGATCTAATCTTTTCCGGAGTTCAGACATGGTGTCCTGGACTACTCCCGTATGGTCAGCAAAAGAGCAACATTCTTCATTGAGAGCTACACATAACCCTCCTTCTTTTAAGAACAATAGATCTAATCCTAAACAGCAATCACTAAGATTAAATTTTCCACAGACCACTCCTTCTTGAGCCAACAGGTAATCTAAAACCACACGATTCTGATATATTGCAGTTTTCATTTTAGTATTTTGCTTTGCAATTAATCCTAATGCATTTTCTGTTTTATTTACTACTATTTCTACCACAGCTTGTGACCTTATAATTCTATTCAACATACATATAGGAGTCCTGTGTCCCCAGGATGCATCTTCGGCCCAAGTTGCCAAATCATAATAAGAGATTATTCATTCAGGTGGCCACTCATTGTCTTTCCATTTTGTAGCTCCCTTTTATATCGTTTTCTCCTTAATAAGAAGAAACTAGGTCTGATCGTTCCTAATATACATGAACCTGTCCAATTTTGGGGTAAAAATGCAAAGGTTATTTTACCACAGATTCAATAATATCCATTTGGAGTAGGCCAACTGTTTGGTATGTTAGTTCCATTAGTCCAGTTACTGAATTGTTGATTTATTTCTATGGGATTTCCCCATTTTTCCCAGTCTTTCCTTGCTCTCTTCCACATATAACCCCCTTCACAAAGTAAATTTCCTATTGGTTTTACACCATTTTCTAAATTTTGCCAACAACTTTTTCCGATTATACCCGTTTGCAAGATCCATTGTTGTCTCCTTTTGTTTCCTTTTCGATTTTTCCAGATTGTAGGGTCGCTTATATTACTCTCCATTGCCTGCTAGGCTCATCTCTTTCCCTGGTTAGTTCCCCCACAAACATAGCAGTTAGTTACATTCAATGCTTTAGCTATATTTTCAGCAAGATTTACAAAGAGATTTTTAGCAACTGTGAGAATTTCATATTGGACTCCAGTTTCCATTTCATTATAGAAGGAATTGAATAATAAATGAAGTTGTATTGACTCTCTATATTTTTCTTTGATCTTAATACTAATAATCACACCTGGGTCTTCCCCAATTCCATATATCTTAAGTCCAATTTAGTTACTTGCTTCTTTTTCCAATTTTTTTTTCAAATCTATGAGAGTTAAATTTATTGGATTGCATACACGGGTTGTACAGTTATTGTTTGTTTGCATTCTTGCTATTGAAGCTTGTAAAAGTCTTACATTGATAATCACATCCCCAGCCTGCAGTATCCCAGCATACACAAGACCATCCTTTTCTTCCACAGAGGTGTGATGACTGATACCTAGCTGTTTGATTAGGTACATAATCATGATTTATATGACATTGGTATCCAAATATATTTTGGTTGGCTACTGTAGTACTGCCTCCACTCTAAACTTCCATGATTAGTATCTAAATCCTCATCTATAATATCACATGCATCAAAAATCATCCCTTCTTCTGGATTTGTCCTCATTTCTACCCAATACAAGGTTGGAAGTTCCTTTGGATCATAACACACAGTTTTGCTTGTTTTTCCTGACACAATTCATACTGGGTTTGATTATATATGCAACTGCCTATCTTTGTTCCTTTGCATTCATAAACAGTGTGATATACCAAGGTTTTAGAGGTTATTCTCCCTCATCTAGGTGTGGTAATACATTCAACTACAGTTGTTGTGAATGTTTTTAAAAGCCACGGCACTTTCCCACGTGGTTCCTATCAGAACCAACACCAAAAGAGGTCCGGTCAGGATCATAGTGCTCAGCGGTCACAGCCCCAGGGGTTGCAGCCCTCAGCAGACCTTTTCAGCTGCAGCACCGACTCCCTCCGGTCTTGCCCTCTCTGGTAGGTTAAAGGTATATTCCCCGTCGGCTACTATGGCAGTAGTATTTGACCCACAACAACTGTTCCAACGAAGTGGTAATTTCACACTGAATGCAAAAAGAACTGTAATTGATTTCTCAAAAATTGTTCATGGTCTCCCCTATGAGTAATAATATGCTTCAAACAATTGGGACACTTGGCTCTAATATACAAATTGCAGTGTTTGCATATAGGAGGGCATGGACTAGTACTGGCCCTTATCCTATGGTTTCTTAAAATAATTTCAACTATATCTTGATTTCACATATCAGATTTACAGGAGTCAATATGAATTCTCTCAGTTACTTATCCAAGTCCTCTAGAGGATCAGCTTGGTGTCTCCAGGTTCAGTCACAACTTTCCATTCTTTTATGGGTCCTTTTACTCATGACGCGTGTGTCCACCTTTTTTCAGCAGTTCTTATCGCCGTTTCTGTAGTTAAAAGAACAAGAAATGGTCCCTCCCAACGAGGGGATAAACTCTCTTCTTTTCAGCTTTTATGTCATTCTAGTTCTAATTCATTCACTGCAGCCGCCCCATGGCACTCCCCTCTAGGGCAGTCTCACTTCCAGGGTCCAGATTCCCCATAGCACACACACAGATCCGGTTCCACAGAAGAGCCTACTCCCCCACCTCTGCTCAACGTTCCTTCTCCACCAGTTTCAAAGCAACCGCTTTCTTTTTATCCACTTTCCATGTTTCCTCCTTTACTCCCAGTCCACATTTATCCAACAACCCTTCAGTCCCATCTGTCAACATGTCTGTTTCCACTTGTTTGCCTATCCCGGCACCTATCCCATGCTCAAACACAGGAGCTGCTCGAGCTCCCTCCTTAACTTTCTTTAACTTCTTAACATCTTTCCCTAGTATCACAATCTGAACAACATCTCTTTAGCTTCTAGTTTTTCCTGTCCTTTTCCAAAGCCAAAATTAAGGGATCAGGCAGAGGTATATTAATTTTGCACTCTGTCATATCTGCATACATTACTTCATTCCATTTTCCTTGTCACCTCAAAAACAACATTAATTATAACAATGTATAATAATTCAGAGTTCCATTTTAGGTCATTTTTCCTGATCTTCTAAAGTGTATGAAGGTCAGCATTGGTTACAATATTTTACCAACCTTTCTTTGTTTACAGAGGCCCCAGAATACCCTCTCAGTTCTTTCCAATGTGCCAAAATGTAACCCAATGGGCTTTTCTTCAGAATTTCCTTGTTTTGACCGGCTCCCATTTCAGCCAATCTTTTACAGATCTCTATAGCTTCTCTTTCCCAGTGCTCTGCAAATGCACTTATGAAAATGAGAGCACCTACACAGAAGTTGTATGATATTCTTAAGGGGGTCAGTACAATAATATCTCTGGGTTCTGAAGATCAGCTCCCCTGTTGTTAGATCATAGTTTCGCTTACAGCAAAATTTCCTTTGCAATCATGCCTCTTCAAATTTTCTTTGATATTTTTTTTACAAACCCTTTTTAACCTCCCAGAGGTCCTCCAGAACTTTTGTGGCTTTTTCCACAAAATAATAATTTTATTTCTGTTCTCAGAGAATTACCGATTGGGTATCTATAATTTAATGGCTGTACACACACAAGAGGATACACAGGACAGAAAAAAGCAGCGAGAGGGGCAGCCGGACACTCCCCCTCTGCCCTTTTCTAAGCTGCTCACAGACAGGACACACACAGGGTTACACAGAAAGGACAGCGGGAGGGCAGCCAGGCCCCCACTCACAGACAGGACACACAGGTCCAAAAAAAATATAGACGCTTCGTCCGTCTCCGGCCGCTCTCCTCGCGGAGACACGGAACCGCGGATTGGGACTCCACACTCGCTTCGTAGCTATGCTACGTCTCAGTCACACAGAAACACAAAGTTACACATGGGATCCCCCACTCACACTATGGTTCCGCTTACCCTCCTCACGGTTCTCAGAATTTGAGATACAGCAGAAACCTGGTGGGTTCGCTTACCCTTCACCTACCCCCCTAGCAGGTCCGTCCTGGCTCCCAAAACTTGGGATACAGCGAAAACCCGGGCTCACCCGATCTGCCTATACATATGTATCATTTATCCCCGCTTCGTATTATAATGAGCCAGAAGGTCCTTTGCACTTGCGCAGTGCCCCTTCTGATCATGGGCAGGGGTCTCAAGATGAAGTAAATGAGTCTTCCTCTTCTTAACCTTTACACCTTTTAATCTTCAGACATGGACTTAGGGTTAGTCGGCGCCCAGTCTGCTTCTCCTGCCGCTTATCAGTAGGACCAAACATCTGTGCTTTTGTCATGGTCCTAAGGCTTGATCGCCCAGTCTGCCTCTCCCCGGCCCATCAGCAGGACCTTTCATCTGCTTTTGTCAGTAGAATTAGCATCTGCTTCTTCCCCTCCAGCAGCAGTCAATGCCTTGGCAAGATGGCAATGGCAGGTACATAGGACAGACAATACTTTTGTTTAAGCAAAGGAATTCCTTTAACTCCCTTGTACAATTTCTCTGTATTACCCCCCTGTACATTGGTTACCCGTGTATCAGTTCCCCCTTTTTCTATAAAGTGAGTAAATTCTTTTACTCTATTATTTATGACAGACCTATCCATGTTCCTTCTATTGATTAAGTGATTTTGATAAAATTATACCTGGAGAAGGCCTTGGTTAAGTATATCTCTGAACCATCCAGTAACGCCTCATCCAATCCACTTCCAACAATTTTAAGCTTTTGCATATTCTCCTGCAGTTTTCCCAGTTTAGCATGGATTGATTCAGAATGGTCAGATTACGTTCATGCAGCACATACCTTTGAAATCCTCAAAACCTGTTCTACAAGACACCCACTGTATCTTGCAGGACTCAAACCACCAGATGCCTGCTGCCTAAAAACCAAAACTTTTTTTTTTTTTCTACAAGACACCCACTGTGTCTTGCAGGACCCTAACCACAAGATGCCCACTGCCTCCTGTGATTGTAAACCATAGGACGCCCGCTGCCTCTTGTTTACACCTTTGTCTTTCCCAATCTTCTTCTGACCAAAAGACATTTTTAGAAATCTTCTTCCCTCCCCATATCTTAGTACAATATTCTATAATTTTTTGCTTATCTTTCCCTAGGGTTCCAGGGAAATATCTCCAATTGTCTAAGATATATGCCAGAGGGGTATTCTTAGGTACAGTGGGTACCCTTCCCATGGGAGTCGAAGGCTTGCTGCCCTTCGCCCCCATCTTCTGGAATATCCACAAATATACACTCACTCGCTCCCCCTTGTTCCTGGCCCAGTCCCTCGCGGGAGATGGGAGACGCAGTACTTAAGAGTCCACACTCGCTTGGTTCAGTATATCGAACCTCTCACTCGTTATATTCCAGGAAACCCAATCCCGCCCGAACGGCAAACCCGTGAACAACTTCGCAATATACTTACGCGTCCTGCGTCTTCGTCCGGACTCCCGTGCACAGAATTTTTATGGGATTTTACCGGTTTCTCCTTTGCTCATTATTCTAGAATTTAGGTTCGTCGGTAAGGTTGGAGTAAGCTGTTGGTCGCGGGGCCGCGAAATGTCGCGGGGCGCCTCCCCGGAGGACCAAAGCCCACCGTTCCTTATCCGAGTCACGGCACCAGAAATTGCTATAAATTGAGACCACAACGGATCATAATCCAATTAAAATTTTATTAATTATAGCAAGTAGAATATGAGCAAAAAGAGCGCTGGACGACAGGGGAGTCTGTGCTCCGCCAACTGCCGTCCTGAGTAGTTCAAACAGCCCCTTTTTATACATCTTTACTTCTTGTTTCTGTCGGTTCCTGGGCCTCTGGCGGTGATCTTATCAGTGTCTGTTGGCTGTTTGCATAAGCGATTTCCTGGGTATCTGGAGGTGATCTTATCAGTGTCTGTTGGCTACTCTTTAAATTGGGCTTAACATAAATCTTAATAAACAATACCCTAGTCTATAGTTTCTTACACACCTCAGCGCTGAATAAAAACATACCTACTTTACAACTTTAACTAGTTATGGAGTCTATCCGCGCATCACAGTAATCACACAAGGAGCTAAAACCAGCCATATCTGTAATTATTCTGATAACTAGCAAAGATTTAAAACAGTGTGACCTTCCTGCAAAATTTATAGCTGGACGGGCAGAAAAGGAGTATCCCAAGCTTCCAGATGTTTGGGAGGCTCTGTCTCTAAACTAACTGATAAGCAGAAGGATGGTGTGAAATCACTCATTCATGTTCCCTGGGGCCACTAAATCTTGTTATCTCACCACAGACTTACAACACAAACATTGTTCTTTAAAACTAAAGATACTTTAGAGGACCAGTGTGAAACAATTAACTCACATGTAGTGGGGCCACTAAATTCCACAGGCTAACAACATAAACATTGTTCTCTTTCTACAATCTAAATTAAGCTAAAAAGTACTTTATATTTTACAGGTACTAGCTTTCCTTCTATCAAGCATGCAAAACCCCCCCCTTTCTTCTTTTTACCTTTACAGTTTCTTCTACTATACGTCTCCGTTTTGCTCATCTTGTGTCTTTATCGAGCTTTGTTTTTGTTACTATAAACTTGTATAGTTATATCCACATAACCACATCTATGATAATTGCGAAAGCCAATACATTTATGTGTTTATCACAATCCCCCCCTTTTTCTTTTTCTTAATCCATTTGGCTTGAGCCATAATTTTAATTTTTGGCTTTTCTCATTCGCTCATTTCTTTCAAAGATTAGTTTTGTCTCCTCAAAGGGACTATCATGAAACCAAATTTTTAACATTCTGATTTTAGATTCTGCTCCCTCAGGAGTAATTATCTCAAACCATAATTGTTCTATGGTCCTACGAACCATTCTACTCATCAGGGGAACAACACAAGGTACAACAAGTAAACCAGTTATTAGCAAAACAAAACTCAGCAGAATTCCTCTTAACCCCCCGAAGTTCCACCAGTTATTGTTCCACCATTTTTCCATATCCAAGTTAAATCCTCTTCAGGTTTGAACGGGAACATGTGCGACCTTTTTCGTTTTAGTAATTATCTTTTCAGTAGCTTTTCCTTCATCATCTATCTGTAAGCAACAGTTAGATAGGTTGAATTTACCACACACACCCCCCTCTTGGGCCAAGAGGTAATCCAGGGGTAGGCGATTTTGATATACCGCTGTATGAATTTTGCTGTTCTGTTTGGCTAATATAGTTAATGCATCACCAGTTTTGTTAGTCACAACTTCCAGGACTGCCTGCAGCCTAATTATGCGATTTAACATATATATAGGAGTCCGGTATCCCCAGGATCCATCTTCAGCCCAGGAGGCAGGATCGTAGCATGCAATGATTCGCTCTGGGGGCCACTGATCATCTTTCCAGTTTCCAATCTGAAGGCCCCTTTTAGCACGGGATATTTCAGATACATCAGAATAGACTGGTACCCCTACTCGTTCCCCCCTACGTATTGGTAACAAAAAGAAACTCGTCCGGACGGTTCCCAAAACACATGTTCCGGTCCAATTTCTGGGTAATTCAGAGTGAGCATATTTTCCACAGATCCGATATAGTCCTTCTGGAGCTTCCCACTTATCCCCAGGATTCTTATTTAAAGTCCAACTTTTCCACCCTTCTGCAATATCTAAAGGATGGCCCCAAGTTATCCATTTTTTTACTGTTTCATTCCAAAATCTACTGTTTTCACAAATTAAATCTCCCACTGGCTTTCTCCCTTGTCTCCCAGGGGGCTTCTGCCAACAGTTCTGGCCAATAATACTTGTTTGTAATGCCCATTGTTTTGCTCTCTGGACTTTGTTTGAATTCCATATACTATTGTCAGTGATATTAATTTCCTTCGACTCCCAAGGCCATTGTTCCCCCATATTGGTACCTCCACACACATAACAATTACTTATATTGAGTACTTTTGCTATATTTTTTTTTTTGGCCAAGTTCACAAACAAATTTCTGGCAATTGTGGGAATTTCATATTTGGCTCCAGTTTCCATTTCATGATAGAAAGAATGGAACAGTAGTTCCTCCTCCTTCTCCGAGTGTACAACTTCTTGGATCTTAATATGGACTAGAGTTCCTGGGTCTGAACCAGTGGTGTCAATCTGCAGGCCGAAAGTGTGTTCGGCCATTTTCCAATCCTCATTCCAGGTTCTGGGTTTATTTATGGTTAAGTTCAGTGGATTACACTGGTTTCTCCTGCATTTGTTTGGGGTAGTCAGTCTCTCTAGTTAACTACCCAATATCCTAACTCCTCCAGTCTCTTGGTATACTTCCCTGGAGAATAATCTGTGGTCCAAAGAACACAGGTCCAAGAAGAATAATTCCAGTTCCTTGTACAATCAGTACTTGCCCATTTAGATTTGTACCTCCAAGAGGAGCACATATATTTTCAGTCGTAGGAGTAGGTTCGTACCCATTCCATACTTCCGCATCCTCCTGCCCACTTACCACTGTCTATTGCTTCACAAGCATCAAAAATTATACTTACTGCATTATTTAGATTAAGTGTTTTCAGTTCTCCCTACTACTATTCCATCTTTCCCCACGGACTGCACTTCCAACCACCATTCCTTCGCCTTTGTTTTAGGATCATAACATATTATCTTGCCTTTAATATCACATCTGGCATACTCTGTACTGTTATGGGTACACATCTCGAGTGGGGTTCCACTGCATTGATAATGGGTGTGACAGATTAAAGTTTGCGTAGTCAAGTGCCCACTCAAAGTGGTCTTTATACATTCTATGCAATCGGAGGAGGCTCGTACTCATGATAGGGACAGTAGCCATAAGATGATCAGAGGTCCAGTATGACATATACCTCCACGCCTCCGGCCTGTGAGGTTGCTGCCCACAGTTGAGGTATGTTTGTGCTTCTTGGTGGCAGGCATAGAGGCCAACCTGGGCTTGCCCTCGGCCATCTTATTTCTTCACATTCAATTCTCACACAAACTTTGTTCACAGACCCTTATAGTAAATACCTATTTGTCTTTAGTTACCTCCCACTCCGATGGTACCAATAACTCCCAGTCACAAAACAGAGTAAGCAGTCAGCACTCAGTAATAGCTGTCTATTCTGCTGACTAGTCAGAACACCCCAGTTATATAGACTCACACTTAGCCTTTTGTCTCATACCTTAGTGTAGACTCTCATACCTCAATTATAGATTCATAAGCCTAAGTAAGTTCCCTATATATATATATATCTGATTAATTTAATCCAGATCCCCTAACTTGAGGAATATTATCTCCCCAGGAGGAGAATCAGAGTTTCCTCGGGGTATCTCACAAGGGAATTTGAGACTTTGTGTTTTCAAGTTATTACATATATATATATATATTACTACATGGTCCTCTTCTTGAGAGTCAGTTTGGTGTCACCTGGCGCAGATACGGCAGTCCACTCTGTATGCCCTTCCACTGGTCTTTTAATCCTGCTCACATGGGTCCATCCTCTTTCTCTGGTCCGGACCACAGCCTCTGTTGTCAGCAATACCTGAAAGGGACCTTCCCATTTTGGAGTTAAAGATTGCTCACTCCAGGTCTTAATCAATACCCATTCCCCAGGATTAATGTTATGAATTTTAAAGTCTAGAGGCCTTAACTGGGGAATCCATCCTTTTAATTTTAAATGTTCTAGAGTCTGAGCTATTGTGGTGATATATCTTCTGATACTCGCCTCTCCTCCCTCATAAGTAGCAGTCTCCTTTTGGGTTGTCATAAAAGGTAATCAAAACATCACTTCATAAGGAGATACCCCTAAGTCCAATCTGGGCTGTGTTCGAACTCGTAACAATGCTAAAGGTAGACACTTTACCCAGGATATCTGAGTCTCAATTATTAGCTTAGTTAATGGTTTTTTTTTAAAGGTTTGATTCATTCTTTCCACTCTTCCCGAGCTTTGAGGATGCCATGGGGTGTGTAATTCCCATTTTATCCCCAAGGCTTGGGTTAATTGCTGTACAATTTTTGAGGTAAAATGTGTCCCCCCTATCTGAATCAATTCTGCCGATCATCCCATATCTAAGGATAACTAGTTCCAAAAGAGTTTTTGATACTATGTTTGTCGTAGCCCTGACAACTGGAATTGCTTCTACCCAATGAGTTAAGTGATCCATTATTGCTAACAGGAACTTCCACCTCTGCACAGGAGGGAGTTGCAGTAAAATCTATTTGGATGCTCTGGAAGGGCCACATTGCCAATTCACGTCCCCCTGAGGTAGTTTTTCTTACAATCTTTTTATTCACTCTTTGAAAAGTCATGCATTTGTCAGTTATTTGTTTTGCTAACACAAAAATTCCAATACATCCATACTCCTTTAAAAAGTGATCACACAGGGCCTCTGTACCCCAGTGAGCCTCTTGGTGTATGTTTTCTAATATCTATCTGTCTAGTCAATGGCTTATTAAGGAGTTGTCTTCTGTCAGGGAGTTTCCATTTCCCATGTTGATCTTGTTCTCCTCCTGTTTTACTTAACTCTTTCTCTTCTGACTCACTAAATTTTGGAATCTCCAATTCCTGTTCCTCAGGTACCAGAACTAACATGACTCTCTCAATTCCATTTTCTGCTGCATCTCTAGCTTCTTGGTCTGCTAGATTATTTCCCTCTTGTCATGGGTTCAGCAGTAGCTCATGCTCTGCCAGGGAGGAGGGAGAGATAGGGCGCCTGGTCTGGGCTAGTCGGGGAGGTATTCCATACCACAGCACGTCCTGCTCGGGGAGGGGACTGGAAGCTGGCCGGGAGGGAAGGAGTTAACACGCCGGGCTGGGCTCAGGGAGGCAACGGGAAGCTGGCTAGGAGGGGAGGGGGGAAGCTCTCTCTCTCGCCTTCCGGGGCTGGCCTTGTGGCGGCGGGTGGTATCGTGTTCTCTCTCTCTGTTTGTCTCCTCTAACATTGATTTGTTGTTGGTACCGGTAGTTATTTCTGTTATACCTTGATTGCTGGACTGATTTTGCCTCGATCCGTGGGAGTTGTATCCCTCCGGCTCTCCTTCCCATCCCTCCGGGGGTGGGGGGGTGGGGGAGGGGGAGGGGAAACAAAGGGGGAACTGTGCAGATTTAGTTTAAACCACGACATTTTTTGGCGCCCAACGTGGGGCACGAACCCACGAAATAACAACAAATCTGACAGGATTTATAGTCATTTGTCACAATGCTGTTTTATTGGCTCTCACAGTTTTTTCTCTTGATCTCACGGTTTCAGGATTTTACCAATTACTTTTCATATATAATAGCTGTGTTAGTGTTTATCAAGTATGGGGTTTGGGCTAAGGTTCTGGTCTCATTGTACTTTATGTTTATGACTTGTAATACAATAGAAGCATTAATCATGAAACTGATTTGGTTTATGCTCCCGGTATGGTCACCAACTTTATATTTTGGGAGGTATATAATAGAAATGCTTGGGAATTTCACATCTTTTTTCTCCTTCTCGGGTGGTCAACCTGTGAAGGAGACATTCTGCTATCCTCCCAGTGCTCTCTCCAGATGGTCTACAACATCATTTGAGGGTTTTGAAGTTTTTGAATGGCCTTTTAATACTGTTGAGACTTGTATGCTGATTGCGATGGGGATCACCATATTAGCACGCATACAGAGTGTGTTTTGCTCAGAGTTATTTCATCTGATTTCAAGAGTTAAGCGGAGTCAGGTCTGGTCCTGTATTGGGGTCCTGAGCAACAACAAGCCTTCGAGCAAATTAAACGCGAGATAGTTCAGGCCGTGGCCCTTGGACCAGTCCGGACCGGTCCAGATGTGAAAAATGTACTGTACACTGCAGCTGGGGAGAATGGTCCTACCTGGAGCCTCTGGCAGAAAACTCCAGGGGAGACTCGAGGTCGACCCCTTGGTTTTTGGAGTCGGGGATACAAAGGCTCTGAGGCCAGCTATACCCCAACGGAGAAAGAGATATTGGCAGCTTATGAAGGGGTTTGAGCTGCTTCGGAGGTGATTGGCACTGATGCGCAGCTCCTTTTGGCACCCCGCTTGCCAGTGCTGGGCTGGATGTTCAAAGGCAGGGTCTCCTCTACACATCATGCAACTGATGCTACTTGGAGTAAATGGGCTGCACTAATTACACAACGAGCTCGGATAGGAAATCCCAGTCGTCCAGGCATTCTGGAAGTCATCATGGACTGGCCAGAGGGCAAAGATTTTGGAATGTCACCAGAGGAGGAGGTGATGCGTGCCAAAGAGGCACCACCATATAATAAATTGTCAGAAAGTGAAAAGCAGTATGCCTTGTTCACTGATGGGTCCTGCCATATTGTGGGAAAGCATCGGAGATGGAAGGTAGCTGTATGGAGTCCTCAGCGACAAGTTGCTGAAACTGCTGAAGGAGAGGGTGAATCGAGTCAGTTTGCCGAGGTGAAAGCCATCCAGCTGGCCCTGGACATTGCTGAGCAAGAAAGGTGGCCAGTACTCTATACTGACTCATGGATGGTGGCAAATGCCCTGTGGGGGTGGTTGCAGCAATGGAAGCAGAGCAACTGGCAACACAGAGGTAAACCCATTTGGGCTGCTACATTACGGCAAGATATCGCTGCCCGGGTGCAGAAGCTGGTGGTGAGGGTACGCCATGTAGATGCCCACATACCTAAGAGTCGGGCCACTGAGGAACACCACAATAACCAACAAGTGGATAAAGCTGCTAAGATTGAAGTAGCTCAGATGGACTTAGATTGGCAACATAAAGGTGAATTATTTTTGGCCCGGTGGGCCCACGACACTTCAGGCCATCAGGGCAGGGACGCAACGTATAAATGGGCTCGTGATCGAGGGGTGGACTTAACAATGGACACTATCGCCCAGGTTATCCATGAGTGTGAGACATGTGCTGCAATTAAACAAGCTAAACGGTTAAAACCTCTTTGGTATGGAGGACGATGGCTGAAGTATAAATATGAGGAGGCCTGGCAAATTGACTATATCACACTCCCCCCAACCCGCCAAAGCAAGCGCTATGTGCTTACCATGGTGGAAACAACCACAGGATGGCTGGAAACATATGCTGTGCCCCACGCCACTGCCCGGAACACTATCCTGGGCCTTGAGCATCAGATTTTGTGGCGACATGGCACCCCAGAGAGAATTGAGTCAGACAATGGGACTCATTTTCGGAACAACCTTATAGGCGCTTGGGCCAAAGAACATGGCATTGAGTGGGTATATCACATCCCCTACCATGCACCAGCCTCTGGGAAAATTGAACGGTACAATGGGCTGTTAAAAACTACACTGAGAGCAACGGGTGGGGGAACTTTCAAGCATTGGGATACACATTTACCAAAGGCCACCTGGTTGGTCAACACCAGAGGATCTGCTAACAGGGCTGGCCCAGCCCAGTCAGAACTTTTACATATTGTAGAGGGGGACAAGGTGCCTGTAGTGCACATGAGAAATTTGCTAGGGAAGACAGTCTGGGTTACTCCTGTTTCAGGCCAAGGCAAACCCACTCGTGGGATTGCTTTTGCTCAAGGACCCGGATATACTTGGTGGGTAATGCAGGAAGATGGGGAAGTCCGATGTATACCTCAAGGGGATTTGATTTTAGGGGAAAACAGCCAATGAACTTAATTATACGTTGTTGCTTGCTGTGTAATATTTTTATAGTCTATCAACTAGATGTCTTCAGGTCACCAGCGACTGGCCCTGACTTCCCTCTAACCATCGCCCCAACAGAGAATGAACTTTGATAGAACCAAATGAGTTCTGCAGTAAAGGGATGATCAACATTGGCAGGCAACAATCCAGCACTGCACACAGACCTTCCTGCTACAAAAGACTATTACAAACTTAACATCATGGACCAAATGGACTCAATTGCATTATAGGGATTGGTCCATGTATTAAGAAATGATTTCTTTTTATCTGTCTGGGTGTACGCAGATGTATATATATATATATATGTATATCTATATGATGGTATATTGAAAATGTGGGATCTGAGCATGACGTGAATGGTATGGAATAAGGGTTGGATAATGTCATGGGTTCAGCAGTAGCTCATGCTCTGCCAGGGAGGAGGGAGAGATAGGGCGCTTGGTCTGGGCTAGTCGGGGAGGTATTCCATACCACAGCACGTCCTGCTCGGGGAGGGGACTGGAAGCTGGCCGGGAGGGAAGGAGTTAATACGCCGTGCTGGGCTCGGGGAGGCAACGGGAAGCTGGCTAGGAGGGGAGGGGGGAAGCTCTCTCTCTCGCCTTCCGGGGCTGGCCTTGTGGCGGCGGGTGGTATCGTGTTCTCTCTCTCTGTTTGTCTCCTCTAACATTGATTTGTTGTTGGTACCGGTAGTTATTTCTGTTATACCTTGATTGCTGGACTGATTTTGCCTCGATCCGTGGGAGTTGTATCCCTCCGGCTCTCCTTCCCATCCCTCCGGGGGTGGGGGGGGTGGGGGAGGGGGAGGGGAAACAAAGGGGGAACTGTGCAGATTTAGTTTAAACCACGACACCTCTGATGTCCCCTAACATGCACTACAGCTATTTCTTCAGGTAACTAATACTTCCAAGGCTTCCAGGATAAGTCCTCAATGAATCAACCCCTTCCCTTTCGAATTTAAAAGTCCCCGTTCTTCCCAATTTTTCCAAAGGTGTGCACTATACCAAATGCTTATTTTGAGTCAGTATAAATAGTTCCCTTCTTAGGCACTAGGTATTCTAAAGCTCTTTTCAGAGCGTATTGCTCACACATTTGAGCAGACCAATCTGAGGGTAATTTCCCTCTTTCAACGATTTGCATCTTTTCTCTGTTAACTAGCGCATACCTTGACATCCTTTTCCCCTGCAGACATCTAGACAATCCATTCATATAAATTCCTTTACACTCTGGGAGAGCCTGTACCATTAAATCCTCCCGAATCTTGGTCTGGCATTGTATGACTTCTGAACAGTTATGGGTTAAACCTTTTTGCTTCCCATATAAGAACTGAGCTGGGTTTAGACTTTTGTCCACCATTAATGTAAAATCATCATTATTACTTAATATCACTTCATACAAATAAAAGGATATGTCCAGTGAGGGTCCAGCAAGCTCTCAGTCCCGTCCGTGAACATGTCTGTTCCCACTTATTTGCCTGCCTCAGCACCCATCCCATGCTCAAACACAGGAGCTGCGCGAGCTCCCCTCCTTTTCCCCTTGGTTTTCCTTTTTTTTTTTTTTTTCCCCCCTCACAGTTGCTCACCCTGCTCTGCAGGGGCTGCAGATGCCTGCCTCTGCAACAGCACTTCTGGTTTAACCCTTCCCTAACTCTGAATGTGCATCTGCCGCTTGTTGCCAGTGACAGCAATCACTCCTTATCAATATCAGATAGGACAGATGTAGAGGGTGCTTTCCCTCCGAGATACCTGTGATAGATAATTTTCCAACCTATCTTCCTGATTACTCTGGGTTTGGTTGGGTTTTTGTTTTTTGGGTTTTTTTTTTTTGTTTGTTTGTTTGGTTTTTTTTTTCAGCTTTAAACATTTTTCCCCAATATCACAGGCTGAACAGCATCTCTCCAGCTTAGCTTTCTGTTTTTCCCTGTCCTTTTCCACAGCCAAAATTAAGGGATCTGGCTGAGCTATATCAATTTCTCTGTATTACCCCCCTGTACATTGGTTACCCCTGTATCAATCCCCCCTTTTTCTATAAAGTGAGTAAATTCTTTTACTGTATTATTTATGACAGAGCTATCCATGTTCCTTCTATTGATTTATGAAGTGATTTTGATATACATACAATCAGTAAAATGAGTAGTACTATAGCTAAGATTAGAAGGCCTTGGTTAAGTATATCTCTGAATCATCCAGTAACTCCTAGGTTATTTAGCTATTCATCTAATCCACCTCCAACATTTTTAAGCTCTTGCATATTCTCCTGCAATTTTCACAGCTTAGCATGGATTGATTCAGAATGGTCAGATAAGTTCATGCAGCACATACCTTTGAAATCCTCACAACCATGTCCATGGGCCAATTATAAAGCTATGGCTTGGACCATGGTATAGATATAAAGGATTTAATTTTAAAACCAAAACCTTTTCTGCAAGACACCCACTGTGTCTTGCAGGACCCAAACCACCAGATGCCCGCTGCCTCTTGTGATTGTAAACCACAGGATGCCCGCTGCTTCTTGTGGGTGTATACCAAACGGACACTAGCAGCCGGGTATACGCCTTTACCCACGAGATTTCCCATCTCGATTTACTGAAGGCATTATAATTGGGCCAAGCTTCATGTAATATGTGCAGCACTTGCACTACCCTTATCTCATATTCAGGTAGTGATACTTGGATTTGTATTCTGATTACAATTGCAACATTGTGTTAACACCCATGGATCACTCTATCTTTCGCAAGTTAGTTTTAATTTTAGTCTGTTATTATTGCTCGATGTGATTTTCCAGGGAGCTTTTGGGGCCTTTTTGACTTGAGTATGATAAATCCAGACGCTTTGTTCTCTAATTTTCATAGCAGTGAAAGTTGAGTAATACTTGGAACGGCCCCTTCCACCTTGGTTCGAGATCTTCTTCCCCTGTGGGTCTGAAAGATTTTATATACACATAATCTCCAGGTTGTATATTATGTACAGGACTATCCAGTCCTCTGCTTCAAGTTCCAGCCACATGTTTTTCAGTTTTCCTGAGTTCTTTTCCTAACTCTATTATATAGTTATTCATAGTTTCTTCTCCCACTTGGAGAGACATTCCCTGTTGGACCCCATATGGTCTTCCATACAGAATTTCAAAAGGTCTCAACCCTTCTCGAGTCCTTGGTTTAGTTCAGATTCTTAGCAGAGCTAATGGAAGCGACTGGGGCCAAGGTAAACTGGCCTCCTGTCCCAATTTCACAATTTGTTGTTTAATTACATAGTTCATTTTCTCCACCTGACCACTTGACTGAGGGTGGTAGGGAGTATGAAGTTGCAAATCAATACCTAGTTGTTTGTTAATTTGTTGTACCACATTTGAAATAAAATGTGGTCCTCTGTCCGAAGATACAGTGGCTGGAACTCCATATCGTGGTATTATTTCCTGTAACAATATTTTCGTTATCTCCCGGGTTTTTGCACTTCTAGTTGGAAAGGCTTCTGGCCAACCTAAAAAGGTGTCTGTTAGTACCAACAAATGCCTATACATACCCCCCTTTCCTTGACAGTACCATAAAGTCAATCTGCCATTGTTGGCCTGGTCCATTGCCCCTTCCAATTTGGCCCATTTTGAGTTTGGGAGTATTTTTTTTTTTTTTAATTTCCCTTACAAGTTCACTTATGGCTTTTCCTTCATCATCTATTTGCAAACAGCAACTACTAAGATTAAATTTTCCAGACCCCTCCTTCTTGAGCCAACAGGTAATCTAAAGCCATATGATTCTGGTATATTGCAGTTCTCATTTTAGTATTTTGCTTTGCAATTAATCCTAATGCATTTTCTGTTTTATTTACTACTATTTCTACCACAGCTTGTAACCTTATAATTCTATTCAACATATATATAGGAGTCCTGTATCCCCAGGACACATCTTCGGCCCAAGTTGCCAGATCATAATAAGAGATTATTCGTTCAGGTGGCCACTCATTGTCTTTCCAATTACCAATTTGTAGTTCTCTTTTATATCATTTTCTCCTTAATAAAAAGAAACTAGGTCTGATTGTTCCTAATATACATGATCCTGTCCAATTTTGAGGTAAAAATGCAAAGGCTATTTTACCACAGATCCAATAATGTCCATTTGGAGTGGGCCAACCATTTGGTATGTTAGTTCCATTAGCCCAGTTACTGAATTGTTGATTTATTTCTATAGGATTTCTCCATTTTTCCCAGTCTGGGTAGTGATTAAAATGTCATCTACATACTGCAATATTTTTCCTTCTTCTGGTGCGGCTTCCCAGGATTCTAAATCTTTTGCCAGTTGTTCTCCAAACAGGGTGGGACTGTTCTTGAATCCTTGAGGCAGCACTGTCCATGTGAGATGAGCTCTGCATCCACTCCTAGGGTTTCCCCATTCGAATGCAAAGATTTTCTGGCTAGCTTTGTGGAGAGGGAGGCAAAAGAAGGCATCTTTCAAATCTAAAACAGTAAACCAGGTTAGCTCTGGTGTCAGGCACGTTAAAGATCTTCAGTTACTTTGTTGACAGCTCAGGTTTATGTACCGGTACATTTGTGGCCCATACTCTTGGGAATACCTGATCCAGTATATCTTCCCTGACATGTTTAATGATGAAAAGTGAGCTTTAACATTTCTATATATTGTTGGTAGTTTACTTTTAGAGTGATGTTGCCTCCTTTGAAAGTAACGGTCACTCCCAAGTGTTCTAACAAATCTCTTTCCAAAAGAGCTTATGGATGCCCCATTATTTTTCCAATTGATATTTTAATGGTCCCCCCCAAAAGTATTAAAGCTTTGTTTAAAACTGAATACATTGAGCCTGTATCACCCAAAAATTCCACTTTCTTTTTGTCCCCTAGTTACATTATCTGCTAGGGAAGAATCCCCTGGTCCCTGTCAGTCTAGTTCTAATTCAGTCACCAGAGCCATCCCATGGCACTGCCCCCCAGGGGAGTCTCACTTCCAGGGTCCAGACTTCCCATAGCACACACACCGATCCAGTTCCACAGAAGAAGAGCCTACTCTCTCACCTCTGCTCAATATTCCTTCTCCACCAGTTTCAAAGCAACCACCACATTCAACAACCCCTCAGTCCCGTCTGTCAACATGTCTGTTTCCACTTGTTTGCCTCCCCCAGCACCCATCTCATGCTCAAACACAGGAGCTGCTCGAGCTCCCCTCCTTTCCTCTTGGCTTTCCCTTTTAATTTTTAGTTTTTCCCTGTCCTTTTCCAAAGCAAAAATTATGGGATCTAGCGGAGCTATATTAATTTTACATTTAGTTTGTCACTCCGGGTGGTTTCTGCATATATTATTTCACTTCAAAACCAACATTACTTGTAACAATGTATTATAATTCAGAATTCCATTTTTAGGCTATTTCTCCTGATCTTCCAAAGTATATAAAGGTCACCATTGATTGCAATATTTTACCAATGTTTTCTCGTTTATGGAGGCCCCAGAAGACCCTCTCAGTTCTTTCCAATGTGCCAAAATGTAACCCAATGGGCTTTTCTTCAGAATTTCCTTGTTTTCACTGGCTCCCATTTCAGCCAATCTTTCACAAATCTCTATAGCTTCCCTTTCCCAGTGCTCTGCAAATGCACTTATGAAAATATGAGAGCACCTACACACAAGTTTTATGATATTCTTAAGGGGATCAGTAAAATAATATTTCTGGGTTCTGCAGATCAGCTCCCCTGTTGTTAGATCATAGTTTCAGTTCCAGTGAAATTTCCTTTGTAACCATACCTCTTTGATACTTTTTACAAACTCTTTCCCAGTTTTTCCCTTCTAACTTCCCGGAAGTCCTCCGGGACTTTGTGGCTTTCTCCACAAAGTAATCTTTTTATTTCTGGTCCCAAAGGATAACCGATTGGGTAACTATAATTTCCACCTGCCAGTGTTTCGTAAGAAACCCTGAGCAATATCTGCCCCACTGGCACCCTGCGTGGCTATAAAAGTGGAATCTGCACCGAGAGCACAGCCACAATATCCACGCAAAATGCCACACGTCACATACAGTTACACTCCCACAAGGCACACAGGGACTTTCTGAGCTACTTAATGACTGTACACAGACGAGAAGATACACAAGACAGAAAAACGTAGCGAGAGGGGCAGCCGGACACTCCCCCTTTTTCTAAGCTGCTCACACAGACAAGACACACAGGCTTACACAGAAAGGACAGAGGGAGGGGTAGCTAGGCCCCACCCCTGTTCACACAGGACCAAAAAAAAAACGTAGACGCTTCGTCCGTCTCCGGCCGCTCTCCTCGCGGAGACACGGAACCACAGATTGGGACTCCACACTCGCTTCGTAGCTCTGCTACGTCTCAGTCACACAGAAACATAAACTTACACATGGGATCCTACACACTCACACTATGGTTCCGCTTACCCTTCACCTGCTTCTTATGGTCATGGTTCTCAGAATTTGAGATGCAGCGGAAACCTGGTGGGTTCGCCTACCCTTCACCTGCTTCCCTTAGCAGGTCCTGGCTCCCAAAACTTGGGATGCAGAGAAAACCCGGACTTGCCCAACCCTCAGGATCTCAGGATCGCTAGCAGCCGCTCTATTGGTCGACGAGTCCCTTGCTTGCAAGCCCTACCTGCCAAGGGGAACTTCGCTGTGCGCCAGACGTCTCTGCGCGCCTTACCAGCAGCCCCGGGCCATGCGTGTGCCTTATAGGCCCCCTATATTACCTAAATCCCAAGCATATAATTTCTCCGCAGCCGGCACAGGTTGTTGTCTGTCCCCGCAGTGAGCAGACGAGAAGCGGAGCCCTTCCAGGCAAGCAGCCTGGAGCACCTAGGATGTCCACCCCTCGGCCGATCCTGCAGCCGGACAGAGGCCTCCTGCCTGGCTCGCCAAATTGATGCGCGGATAGACTCCACAACTCGTTAAAGTTGTAAAGTAAGTATGCTTTTATTCAGCGCTGAGGTACATGGGGATAGCTCCTCCAAAGTATGCACACCTCAGGGTTGTTTTCCCTTTACATTTATTCTCTTAATATATACATATGCATTAGGTTACTTGATACGCCTATACATATTTATTATCTATCCCCGCTTCGTATTACAATGAGCTAGAAGGTCCTTTGCGCCTGCGCAGTGCCCCTTCTGGTCATGGGCAGGGGTCTCAAGATGAAGTAAATGAGTCTTCCTCTTGTGGGTAGGGGTCTTCAAGGTGAAGTAAATGAGTCTTCCTCTTCTTAAACTTTTCACCTTTTAATCTTCACACATGGCCTTAGGGTTTGGTCAGTGCCCAGTCTACTTCTCCTCTGCTTCTCAGTAGAACCAAACATCTGTTTTTGTCCCTTGCCAGTAGAGCTAAGCATCTGCTTTTGTCCCTTATCAGTAGAACTAAACATCTGCTTCTTCCCCTCAGCAGTAGTCAATGCCTTGGCATGTTAGGTACTTAGGACAGACAATACTTTTGTTTAAGCAAAGGAATTCCTTTAACCCCCTTGTACAATTTCTCTGTATTACCCCCCTGTACATTGGTTACCCCTTTATCAATACAGCTTTGGAAATATACTTACTGTTGAAGGTAATGTTGCAGGGGGTAGTAGGGAGTACCCCCTGGGTACCTCTGCATGCTTGAGATCACTTGCAAAGGTGGCACCACAGGGATCCCTGTCCCAGAGTATTGCGGGAGGCTCAAAGTACACCAAGTTTCTCCCTTTTGCTCAGGGACAAATGGTAACCACAGGCTATCATCCAAGTGACCTGAATTCACGGTTCAGCTGATGCAAGGATTACTTGGGTTAACCCCCACCAGCCATGGTCCCAAGATCCCTTAAATGTGTAGCAACAGATCTATGACACAGGTCCCAATCTAACATCAGCTGGGTTGGAGAGCTTTGTGTGCCTCATGAGCTGCCAGCTTAGCCCTTACCAACCCTCAGCAGACTCAACTACATGGGTGAGTAGTACCACCCTGTTTCCTCATCCTTTCTGGGAAAACCTCCTAGATAAAGAGCATACCAAGCCATTATTTCCCTTTGGATCTCTCCACATGACTGACCTCTGCTGTGATACTTAAAAATCCCAAACTGATGAGCTTGGGTAGAGGCAAAAAGGCTCATGGTCCTTTCCTCCTGCTTCTCTCCATCAACATGAGAAAAGAAACAAATAAAATGCACAAAAAACCCCTGATGGCCAACAAATCAACCCCACCTCCTCCCGAACAAATACGCAACTCAAAAACTTCTGAATCAGGAATGTCACACAGAAAATGTTGACATTTCTGATTGAAACCAAACAAGAACTGTCATTTTGAATCAGCACTTTGACATGGAAGGGAGGCTTGTTTGTTTAAATTAAATCACCCAACTGGAGCTACATTGTGTCATTCTGTTAGAAAAGGGTGAAATTTTATGTTAAAAAATAATTATATTTGAAAGTTTGTAAATCAATAGAAGGCTTTTATATATTAACAAGTTGTAACTTTGCTGTTCTGTGCCTTAGTTGTAATTTTGCTGTTCTGTACTTTAGTTAAGCTATGACTAAACATCACAAGGTAGTCCTAGCAGTAGAAATTAACATAGCCATATATGGAGAATGGTGCCTTACCCAAGCAGAACATATGGACTGACCAGAAGCAGCTAAGTGAAAACAATTGAATGCTGGCATCCACATAATGGTTGGGGCCTGTCCAAAGAACGGAAAGGTGAAAAGGACAAAGCGAGGAAGACTCCTTACTTCATCAGGATGACCACGGGGGGGGAGGGGGGGGCGGAGAAGGGGGTTGCTGCTCAAGCGCAGAAGAGGCTGATGTTGTAATGGACTGATGAGGCAATCCCTGATGCATATGTATTAGTTAAGGTAGCAATCTATGTTGAGTATGCATTAATTGCTAAACCTTTGATGTATAAATTGCGAACGCGATGTGACAAGGTCGAAGCCAGATTTGGGCACGTGCCCCTGGTTTCCCAGTGCTGCAGTAAAGCACCTCATATAACCATTCTGGTGGTTATGTGTCTATTCTTACGCCAACAATTCTGTATCTGAATGAAACAAAAGTAATAGTTTCAATGATTCTTGGCAGAGCTTCCAGTGACATTTTTCTGTGAAGAATTTTGGTTTAAAAAACTTTTGGCAGGTTAACTCTGCATCAAAGAGCTCCTTTGGCCATCATCTTCCTCTTTGGAATAAGCCAACACACGGTTATAAAAAACAAATTACAGACCAAAATACAATAAAAAAAACCTTCTGATTTTCCTTTGTTAGAAAATAGTGCTTTGTTTAAATTTCATAGGTTAGGGATAAAAAAATGTTTTGTGACCTTTTGCTCGTTTTATCTAGTATTTATTTTCTTCTGGAAAAGATACATATACAAATGTATTTAAACAGCCTCACTTAAATAATCAGCTCCCCATTTCTGTCATCCAGCTCAGGGAACTGAGTACCCTCATAAGTAAATAAGTCATAAGTATTTTATAAATAAGTCATCTCAATTGCTTCCCAAATTGAACTTCTCAGTTAGAAATTATTGAAGTGAGGCTGTTAGTGCACTAACTTTGTCACACTCCCCGCCACTTCTCCTCCTACCCATCCCCCTTTTCATTTTACTTTGGATCTTGCTAAAATTAACCAGAACTGTTCTGGGTGTTGCATGTTAATTTGATTTACTCCGGGATTCTGTTTTACAAGACACCATTTCCCCCCTTCTTTCTCTGTCTCGCTCGCTCTATCTATCTATTCATTCATCCATCCATCTGTCCGTCCATCTCCCTCTTCCCGGGTGCCTCCTCCCCCCGCCCAACTCCCTCTCCGCTCGTCGTATGTTGGGCGGTCGTGCGCTCCCCTAATCTGACAGATGAACACCACCATGGATTTGCCTCCACACAAGCAAAAGCACCTTTGGTGTCTGTGGTGAGGGATTGAAACTGGGATCTAAAAGAGAAGAGACAAGAAGGGGGGGAATCAGAGGAAGGAGGAAATAAGAAGAGGAAGCTGCTAATGTTATCAACAAGTGAGCCAATCTCATTTTAAAATGTAAATTTTATTAAATCGAGCAAGCGATAGCAGATTAAAAAACGGCGCTGGGTGCGCCAGGGAGTCTCTGCTCCGCCCAAGACGCACACCGGGTCTTTGGGAGGTTGTCCTTTATATTTCTCGGTTCAAGGCTTCAGCCAATGCTGCTGTTTCCTTTTGCTCGGATGTTGACGTGGCTCTTCTCTATTGCTTCCCTTTGTTGCTGGGGTCTCATCGTCGAGAAGTTTCGAGAAGTTCCCAGAGGTTTCGAGAAGCGTCCGTTACCAGCCTCATTATTATCACAACCTCCATCCCTTATATGTTGCAACAAAATATAACTTTGAACTACCTAACCCCCCCCCCTTTTCCTTCTCATAATCTTGTGTAATAATACAACTGACTTCCCCTTTATAACTCACGAAGTACAAAAAAAAGAATATGGTTCCACACAGCGACAGTTACAGAGAGTTTCTCAGAGTGTAGCAAGCAATATTTCCCTTTAAACCTCTTGATGAACAAACCCCACACATTACAATTTCCTCCTTTTTCTTTTTCATCATTTTTGTTCATCAAATCGTTGTACCACATCTTGGCTTAACCGCAATGAACTTTCTTGTTCTATAGGTTCATATTTAGTTACTATCAGCATTAGGTGAGCTGCTTTAAGTCTGTTTCGTACAATTTCTAATATTTTATTAAAAATACATGGTCCAAATGTTAATCCCAATATGATCAATATTAGGGGACCTGCTATTGTTGACAGCAAGGTTGTAAGCCAGGGAGATTGACTAAACCAAGATTCATACCAACTGCGTTGTGCCTCTCGTTCTTTTCGTCTTTTTTCCAAGCCTTCTCATAATTTGGTCATAGTATCCCATACCACCCCTGTGTGATCTGCATATATACAACTCTCTTCCTTAAATGCTGCACATACCCCTCCTTGTTGTAAATACATTAAATCTAATCCTCTTTGGTTTTGTAATACCACTTCCGACAGCAAACTAACGGAACCTGCTACAGGCTCATCCCGACTAGAAGGAAGTGCAGCAGGAGGGCCAGGAGACCCCTATGGATGGATAAGGAGCTGCTGAGAAAAATTCACAGGAAAAAAGAGGCTTATAAAAGGTGGAAGCAAGGACAGGCAGCCTGGGATGAATACAGGGATGTTGTCCGGGAAGTTAGGGACCAAGTTAGGAAAGCTAAGGCCCAGTTGGAGCTAATCGTGGCAAGGGATGTTAAAGATAACAGGAAGGGATTTTATAGGTATCTAGCAGCTAAAAAACAGGCTAGGGACAATGTAGGCCCCCTCCATAAGCTTTCAGGAGAACTGGCTACACAGGACTTGGAGAAGGCTGAGGTTCTGAATGGCTTCTTTGCCTCGGTCTTCACTGGCAAAGGCTCTGACCGCACCACCCAAGTCTTGGAAGGCAGACGCAGGGACTGTGAAAACCTAGACCTTGGGCCCACTGTACAAGAGGATCTGGTTCAAGACCATCTTAAGAACCTGAATGTACACAAGTCCATGGGACTTGATGAAATCCATCCGCGGGTCCTGAAGGAGCTGGCGAATGAAGTTGCAAAGCCACTGGCCATCATATTTGAAAAATCATGGCAGACAGGTGAAGTTCCTGATGACTGGAGAAAGGGAAATATAACCCCAATTTTCAAGAAGGGGAAAATGGATGACCCAGGCAATTACAGACCAGTCAGTCTCACCTCTGTGCCTGGCAAAATATGGGAGCAGATTCTCCTGGAAGGCATGATAAAGCACATGAAAAACAACAAGGTGTTTGGTGACAGCCAGCATGGCTTCACTAGGGGGAAATCCTGCCTGACCAATTTGGTGGCCTTCTATGACGGGGCTACAAAAATGATGGACAGGGGTGGAGCAGTTGACGTCATCTACCTGGACTTGTGCAAAGCATTCGACACTGTCCCACATGACATCCTTGTCTCTAAATTGGAGTGTCATCAATTTGATAGGTGGACCACTCGGTGGATAAAGAACTGGCTGGATGGTCGCACTCAAAGAGTTGTGGTCAACGGTTCAATGTCCGGCTGGAGACCAGTAACGAGTGGTGTCCCTCAGGGATCGGTGTTGGGACCAGTCTTGTTTAATATCTGTGTTGCTGACATGGACAGTGGGATTGAGTGTGCCCTCAGCAAGTTTGCCGATGACACCAAGCTGTGTGATTCTGTTGATACGGTAGAGGGAAGGAATGCCATTCAGAGGGACCTTGACACGCTTGTGAGGTGGGCTGATGCCAACCTCATGAAGTTTAACCATGACAAGTGCAAGGTCCTACACCTGAGTTGGAGCAATCCCAGGCACAGCTACAGGTTGGGCAAAAAGGAAATTCAGGGCAGCCCTGCGGAGAAGGACTTGGGGGTGTTAGTCAATGAGAAAATGAACATGAGCCAGCAGTGTGCACTCACAGCCCAGAAAGCCAACCGTATCCTGGGCTGCATCAAAAGAAGCGTGACCAGCAGGTCAAAGGAGGTGATCCTGCCCCTCTGCTCTGCTCTCATGAGACCTCACTTGGAGTATTGTGTGCAGTTCTGGTGCCCTCAACATAAAATGGACATGGAACTGTTAGAACAAGTCCAGAGGAGGGCCACGAGGATGATCAGGGGGCTGGAGCACCTCCTGTATGAAGACAGGCTGAGAAAGCTGGGGCTGTTCAGCCTGGAGAAGAGAAGGCTGCGTGGAGACCTCATAGCAGCCTTCCAGTATCTGAAGGGGGCCTGCAGGGTTGCTGGAGAGGGACTATTCATTAGGGACTGTAGTGATAGGACAAGGGATAACAGGTTGAAACTGAAACAGCAGAGGTTTAGACTGCATATAAGGAAGAAATTCTTTACTGTTAGGGTGGTGAGGTACTGGAATGGATTGCCCAGGAAGGTAGTGAATGCTCCATCCCTGGCAATGTTCAAGACCAGGTTGGATGAAGCCTTGGGTGATATGGTTTAGTGTGAGGTGTCCCTGCCCATGGCAGAGGGGTTGGAACTATATGATCTTAAGGTCCTTTCCAACCCTAACTATTATATGATTCTATGATTCTATGATCTTTCTAAAGCAGTTATTAACTGTTCAGTACTTACCAGGTCCTCATCTACTGGTGTTCTTAGTGCTTTAAATTCTCGGCTTTGTTGTATCAATGAGGTTACTCCTGTGCCTACTCCCACGTCCGCTAAGATTATTAGAGTGGCTATTGTTAATGCCGTAAATGGTTCTCATTTCGACAGGTGGTGTCCCTGAGTAATGTATGAATCGTAAATAAAGTTTTAAGGGTGATAAAAAATTTTTAGGTACTATTGTTACTTGAATACAAAAGTCTGAGGAGTCATTAAAATGTTTTAATGATAGGCAAGGTGTAACTCCTATAGCGGAGCAAATCCACTTGGTGTTACTAGCTGGTAATAACCATTATGCAGGTTTTTCGGGTCTTTTCAGCCCCTTCCTGTCAGTTTTGGCACATAACCTCCTTTTGTGTTCTGGAATTCTTCCTATACACAAGCCTTTTCCCGTCACTTGTGTTAATGTAATTCCTGGTTTTTCTGTGTCACACATATACTGTACCGGGTTAGTACCATTTATACGTCTAGGTTCCCTGGTTACTCCCACAGTCTCTTAAAAGGGTGGTTTCATCCCATAACACAACCAACAGTGTTTCATAAGATTTGGGTTAGTTTTGTTCAACACCAGGTAATTAGCGTGCATTAACTGCCAAAGGAGGTTATTCTCAGGGGTTTCATTAGGGGTTGGGTTATTCCCAAAGGTTTCATCAGGAGTTTGGGTGATTCGAGTAATTTTCATTTCAGGAGTTATCGTTACATTGTCTATCTCAGGGATTCTCGTTGTACTATCCATTGTTTCTCTGGCCAAATCATCAGTTAATATCTGGTTAGGGCCTATTGGCAGTGGATCATTTGGGACTACTTCCTTTTTTTATGAGGATTAAACCGCCCTTATCTATCCCTGGTTCCGTATATCTCACTCCCCACACTCTTCCAATTATCCATCCTATGTCTCCGGGGTTGGTGACATTTAAGAAGAGGTATTTACAGTTTCCACTTCCTCCCCACCCTTGTGGTGGTCTGCACCCATATGGACCCCACTTAACCTTTAGGTATTTGTCTATACCACTACCTGGTATCCAACCAGGGGCTATGGTCTCACAACCCAAATAACTGCAGTAATATTGATTAGGGTTATTACAATATCCCTTTCCAGGATTGGAACTAGGGCACATATAGAATCCCATGTACTCCCAGCATCAGGGTCTCGGAACAAGCTGACATAGAGTAGCATTAAAACTTGGTTCTCCTGGTGTTATTTGGGTTGTGATAACCTGCTGATCTTCAAATCGGAGCAGGGTCCACTTAAAAGGTTGGTGGGGTTGGTAGTTCATTCCCTTAGCCCATTTTTGTGGTAGACATATTATAAGTAGAACAAGCAGTATGTCTAGGATGTGCCAAAAAGGGTGGAATCCTTTCAATTTCTCTGTTGTTAATAGTTTTGGATTAATTGTACTAATATTATTCCTCCAATTAGAACCTTGGGTATATTTTCTGTAGGGGACTTTCAGGTCCCTTTGAGCATTGAGGCGGTTCTTCCAGTACTCCCGTGTAGCTCCAATGATAGGAGTCACTTCTCCACAGTATTATACCTCTCTACCTCACTCGTCGACTCGGTTGCTTCGAGCCACGAGGGATAACAACTTCTTGGTAGCAGGGGTAGTCTTCAGGAGAGGGAGCGCTATTTCGGGTGTTTGCCTCCGTTTATATAGCTCCCTTACCCAGTTCCTTTTTGGAGTAATAACTTGATATATTTAATTTATATATATATATATCTTAATATAGTCTATTACCATCGTTCTCAGCACTCCTGCAGACAACTGATTTCATACCCATCTCAAAATGTTATTGTTGTTACTACTGATTCGGAGAAAACTCCAGGAACAAACTTGCTGTCCTGGTTTGAGCAGTAGCAGTCATTTTTTCTCCTTCTTGGTAGCTGGTGCAGTGCTGTGTTTTGACTTTCGGGCTGAGAACGGTTGCTGATAGCAAGTATGTTTTGAGTTACTGCTCAAATGTTTGGTTTGTTCAAGGCCTTTTTCTGGGCTCATGCTCTGCCAGGGAGCAGGGGAGTTTGGGAGGAAGGAGAGACAGGACACCTGACCCAGGCTAGCCAAAGAAGTATTCCATACCATAGCACGTCATACCCAGGAGGTAACTGGGAGAGACCCGGAAGGGCTGGAGCTCTGGGGGGGATGGAGGAGGTATCGGTCGGCGCTCGGTCGGGCAGGGTGGGATGAGTTATGGGTCGGTGGCTGGTGAGATGTTGTATTCTCTTCACTTGTTATTGGCTTTATCATTATTATTTGTAGTAGTAGTGGCAGTAGTGATTTGTGTTATGCCTTAGCTATTAAACTGTGCTTATCTCAACCCGTGGGGGCTACATTCTTTGGATTCTCCTTCCTAACTCTCTGGGAGTTGGGGGAGCGCGGGTGGGAGTGAGTGAACGAGCTATGTGTGGACTTGATTTAAACCACGACACCTGCCAACAAAGTTCTCAAGCTGACAAGCAGGTATTCTTTATTGCGGCGCCAGGAGACAGGGGGGATAACTCCTCCTAACGTGTGTCTCCCTATTGCTACACAAGCCATCCTTATATAGTCCCTGGGCATACATACATACTCATAAGGCTACGTATGGATTACATCACTTTTCAGAAAGCTCCCCGCATGCGTACAGAATTGTGGTGGTGGTCTCTGAGGGTCATTTACTTCTTCCAACAATCTTCATCACTTCTGGCAGCCTTTGAAGCACGCGCAGTAGATGCTTGTACCAGTTTAATTGGTTCGTTAGCACCAGAGACATAATAACCCTCCTATCCTCCTACTTATCAGTTAAACTGTAGCCTATCCTGGACACCTGCTATTCCCAGATACTCCTTATCCCTGCATCCTGTTTTTCTAGACTGTTTTTCTTAAGACTACATCAACTATAATGATTTATCTTGTGCCAGTATGTTCTCTATCTGTACTCTATTTTTTCTATGTATTATGCACCTCAGTAATTTTCCACTGCTACTGTTACAAAGCCATTGAACTTAACATTGCTTAAAACTAATTCTAAAGGTTTATATATTTCATTTTGTGAGTTTGTGTTCCCCTTGTTTCACCTTTACCCCCACAATAGAAACATATCAGTTGTTCCCTCTCTCTTTCCCTGTGAGGGCCTTTAAATCCTCGATCCTGCTTATACTCAGGCTTTCTCCCGGATATTCCTCTTCCCAATTCCTTTTGTCCCTCCCTAACAGCCACCACTAACATTCGTGTTTGTCTCCTATGAGTTTCTTCTAACACTCTGGCCTGGCTCTTATTTGTTTCTTCTTCTCGTCTTACATATACCTTCTGAGCTTCTCTCAATAATTCATCAAGCCCTCTAGTCTGCCAATCATCCAACTTTTCCAATTTCTTTCTAATATCTATCCATGAACTAGCTACAAATTGGGCCTTAATCAATGTTTGCCCAACAGTCATGTTGGGGTCCACTCCTAAATACAGCTGTAAACTCTTTTGCAAACGCTCCAGCCATTCTGTGGGAGTTTCATCCTTTTTTGTTGTTCACCGAAAGCCTTATTGTTATTCTGGCCTCTGGGGACTGAGTCTCTTATACCTTGGATTATTATAGTCCTCAGATCTTGCATATGACCCCTGTGTATTTCATTTTGGTTATTCCAGTTAGGTCTCTGTAGAGGCCATTTTATATCAGCTGCGGGACCCTGTTGATGTTGTTGGTCCCATATTCTCATACCAGCTCTCCTGATCATATCCCTTTCTTCTGCCAAAAACAAAATCCCCAGTATAGCCTGTAACTCTTCAAAAGTATATATATTAGGTCCTAGGAATTGATCTCCTCTCTCCGCGACCACCAAGGGATCTTCCAACAAAGTCCCAATTTCTTTCTTAAATTCCCTAGCATCTGCTGAATTTAAGGGTACTGAAACTTATCCCATTTCTGGGTGTGCCCCTCCCATTGATATTTCCCTTAAAGGATATAGTGGGGCTTCAGTCTGTTTCTTACTTTTACTTCATGTGATTGGTCCCTCGGTCTCAAGAGTATCAGGGGGTGCCTTCGGGTCCCTTGGGGCACTTGGAACGTTAGAGGGATTCTCGGGTGGAGGCGAAGGCTGAGGTGGAGGAAGAGGACGTATATACAGTGGGGGTGACATAGGAACCTCCTCCTCTGTCCTAGTCTTCTTTTCGTCCCCCTTTTTCTTTTAAGGGTGTCGTAGTTTAAACCAAGTCCCCCTACTCCCGGAGAGTTAGGAAGGAAAATCCAAAGAATGTAGCCCCCACGGATTGAGATAAGAACGGTTTAATTGCTAAGGCATAACACAAAACCCCTACTGCCATTTACTACTACAAATAATAATGATACAGCAAACAGCAAGTGAAAAGAATACAACACCCCACCAGCCACCGACCCATAACTCACTCCACCCTGCCCGGCCGAGCACCATGTGCTCCCTCCTCCATTTTTCTCCAGAGCTCTACCCTCCAGCCTTCTCTTTCCCAGTATGCCTCCTGGGCATCACGTGCTATGGTATGGAATACCTCATTGCCTAGCCTGGGTCAGGTGTCCTGTCTCTCCTTCCTCCCGGCCTCCCCCTGGCTGGAAAAAACCTTGAACAAAAACACCCTCAAAACATGCTCAAACCATGACAAAGGGGTATAGATTGTCCCTAGTCTCTGATCCTATCTACAACTGGGCATATTCACTTTCTTCCAAATCAAAAGGCTCTTTTGAATTGACATATATATTCAGGGCCTGGCATATCCAATTTTCAAAAGACCCATATAATGGCCAATATAGCTGATCAGTCCTAATCTGTTTACCTCCCCATACTTCCATGGAGTAATGTATCATTTTTGCCCTATCTTTCCCTTTCCTCTGTAACTGTCGCTGTGTGGAACCATATTCTTTTTTTTGTACTTCGTGAGTTATAAAGGGGAAGTCAGTTGTATTATTACACAAGATTATGAGAAGGAAAAGGGGGGGGGGTTAGGTAGTTCAAAGTTATATTTTGTTGCAACATATAAGGGATGGAGGTTGTGATAATAATGAGGCTGGTAACGGACGCTTCTCGAAACCTCTGGGAACTTCTCGAAACTTCTCGACGATGAGACCCCAGCAACAAAGGGAAGCAATAGAGAAGAGCCACGTCAACATCCGAGCAAAAGGAAACAGCAGCATTGGCTGAAGCCTTGAACCGAGAAATATAAAGGACAACCTCCCAAAGACCCGGTGTGCGTCTTGGGCGGAGCAGAGACTCCCTGGCGCACCCAGCGCCGTTTTTTAATCTGCTATCGCTTGCTCGATTTAATAAAATTTACATTTTAAAATGAGATTGGCTCACTTGTTGATAACATTAGCAGCTTCCTCTTCTTATTTCCTCCTTCCTCTGATTCCCCCCCTTCTTGTCTCTTCTCTTTTAGATCCCAGTTTCAATCCCTCACCACAGACACCAAAGGTGCTTTTGCTTGTGTGGAGGCAAATCCATGGTGGTGTTCATCTGTCAGATTAGGGGAGCGCACGACCGCCCAACATACGACGAGCGGAGAGGGAGTTGGGCGGGGGGAGGAGGCACCCGGGAAGAGGGAGATGGACGGACAGATGGATGGATGAATGAATAGATAGATAGAGCGAGCGAGACAGAGAAAGAAGGGTGGAAATGGTGTCTTGTAAAACAGAATCCCGGAGTAAATCAAATTAACATGCAACACCCAGAACAGTTCTGGTTAATTTTAGCAAGATCCAAAGTAAAATGAAAAGGGGGATGGGTAGGAGGAGAAGTGGCGGGGAGTGTGACAAAGTTAGTGCACTAACAGCCTCACTTCAATAATTTCTAACTGAGAAGTTCAATTTGGGAAGCAATTGAGATGACTTATTTATAAAATACTTATGACTTATTTACTTATGAGGGTACTCAGTTCCCTGAGCTGGATGACAGAAATGGGGAGCTGATTATTTAAGTGAGGCTGTTTAAATACATTTGTATATGTATATGTATCTTTTCCAGAAGAAAATAAATACTAGATAAAACGAGCAAAAGGTCACAAAACATTTTTTTATCCCTAACCTATGAAATTTAAACAAAGCACTATTTTCTAACAAAGGAAAATCAGAAGGTTTTTTTTATTGTATTTTGGTCTGTAATTTGTTTTTTATAACCGTGTGTTGGCTTATTCCAAAGAGGAAGATGATGGCCAAAGGAGCTCTTTGATGCAGAGTTAACCTGCCAAAAGTTTTTTAAACCAAAATTCTTCACAGAAAAATGTCACTGGAAGCTCTGCCAAGAATCATTGAAACTATTACTTTTTGTTTCATTCAGATACAGAATTGTTGGCGTAAGAATAGACACATAACCACCAGAATGGTTATATGAGGTGCTTTACTGCAGCACTGGGAAACCAGGGGCACGTGCCCAAATCTGGCTTCGACCTTGTCACATCGCGTTCGCAATTTATACATCAAAGGTTTAGCAATTAATGCATACTCAACATAGATTGCTACCTTAACTAATACATATGCATCAGGGATTGCCTCATCAGTCCATTACAACATCAGCCTCTTCTGCGCTTGAGCAGCAACCCCCTTCTCCGCCCCCCCCTCCCCCCCCGTGGTCATCCTGATGAAGTAAGGAGTCTTCCTCGCTTTGTCCTTTTCACCTTTCCGTTCTTTGGACAGGCCCCAACCATTATGTGGATGCCAGCATTCAATTGTTTTCACTTAGCTGCTTCTGGTCAGTCCATATGTTCTGCTTGGGTAAGGCACCATTCTCCATATATGGCTATGTTAATTTCTACTGCTAGGACTACCTTGTGATGTTTAGTCATAGCTTAACTAAAGTACAGAACAGCAAAATTACAACTAAGGCACAGAACAGCAAAGTTACAACTTGTTAATATATAAAAGCCTTCTATTGATTTACAAACTTTCAAATATAATTATTTTTTAACATAAAATTTCACCCTTTTCTAACAGAATGACACAATGTAGCTCCAGTTGGGTGATTTAATTTAAACAAACAAGCCTCCCTTCCATGTCAAAGTGCTGATTCAAAATGACAGTTCTTGTTTGGTTTCAATCAGAAATGTCAACATTTTCTGTGTGACATTCCTGATTCAGAAGTTTTTGAGTTGCGTATTTGTTCGGGAGGAGGTGGGGTTGATTTGTTGGCCATCAGGGGTTTTTTGTGCATTTTATTTGTTTCTTTTCTCATGTTGATGGAGAGAAGCAGGAGGAAAGGACCATGAGCCTTTTTGCCTCTACCCAAGCTCATCAGTTTGGGATTTTTAAGTATCACAGCAGAGGTCAGTCATGTGGAGAGATCCAAAGGGAAATAATGGCTTGGTATGCTCTTTATCTAGGAGGTTTTCCCAGAAAGGATGAGGAAACAGGGTGGTACTACTCACCCATGTAGTTGAGTCTGCTGAGGGTTGGTAAGGGCTAAGCTGGCAGCTCATGAGGCACACAAAGCTCTCCAACCCAGCTGATGTTAGATTGGGACCTGTGTCATAGATCTGTTGCTACACATTTAAGGGATCTTGGGACCATGGCTGGTGGGGGTTAACCCAAGTAATCCTTGCATCAGCTGAACCGTGAATTCAGGTCACTTGGATGATAGCCTGTGGTTACCATTTGTCCCTGAGCAAAAGGGAGAAACTTGGTGTACTTTGAGCCTCCCGCAATACTCTGGGACAGGGATCCCTGTGGTGCCACCTTTGCAAGTGATCTCAAGCATGCAGAGGTACCCAGGGGGTACTCCCTACTACCCCCTGCAACATTACCTTCAACAGTAAGTATATTTCCAAAGCTGTATTGATAAAGGGGTAACCAATGTACAGGGGGGTAATACAGAGAAATTGTACAAGGGGGTTAAAGGAATTCCTTTGCTTAAACAAAAGTATTGTCTGTCCTAAGTACCTAACATGCCAAGGCATTGACTACTGCTGAGGGGAAGAAGCAGATGTTTAGTTCTACTGATAAGGGACAAAAGCAGATGCTTAGCTCTACTGGCAAGGGACAAAAACAGATGTTTGGTTCTACTGAGAAGCAGAGGAGAAGTAGACTGGGCACTGACCAAACCCTAAGGCCATGTGTGAAGATTAAAAGGTGAAAAGTTTAAGAAGAGGAAGACTCATTTACTTCACCTTGAAGACCCCTACCCACAAGAGGAAGACTCATTTACTTCATCTTGAGACCCCTGCCCATGACCAGAAGGGGCACTGCGCAGGCGCAAAGGACCTTCTAGCTCATTGTAATACGAAGCGGGGATAGATAATAAATATGTATAGGCGTATCAAGTAACCTAATGCATATGTATATATTAAGAGAATAAATGTAAAGGGAAAACAACCCTGAGGTGTGCATACTTTGGAGGAGCTATCCCCATGTACCTCAGCGCTGAATAAAAGCATACTTACTTTACAACTTTAACGAGTTGTGGAGTCTATCCGCGCATCAATTTGGCGAGCCAGGCAGGAGGCCTCTGTCCGGCTGCAGGATCGGCCGAGGGGTGGACATCCTAGGTGCTCCAGGCTGCTTGCCTGGAAGGGCTCCGCTTCTCGTCTGCTCACTGCGGGGACAGACAACAACCTGTGCCGGCTGCGGAGAAATTATATGCTTGGGATTTAGGTAATATAGGGGGCCTATAAGGCACACGCATGGCCCGGGGCTGCTGGTAAGGCGCGCAGAGACGTCTGGCGCACAGCGAAGTTCCCCTTGGCAGGTAGGGCTTGCAAGCAAGGGACTCGTCGACCAATAGAGCGGCTGCTAGCGATCCTGAGATCCTGAGGGTTGGGCAAGTCCGGGTTTTCTCTGCATCCCAAGTTTTGGGAGCCAGGACCTGCTAAGGGAAGCAGGTGAAGGGTAGGCGAACCCACCAGGTTTCCGCTGCATCTCAAATTCTGAGAACCATGACCATAAGAAGCAGGTGAAGGGTAAGCGGAACCATAGTGTGAGTGTGTAGGATCCCATGTGTAAGTTTATGTTTCTGTGTGACTGAGACGTAGCAGAGCTACGAAGCGAGTGTGGAGTCCCAATCTGTGGTTCCATGTCTCCGCGAGGAGAGCGGCCGGAGACGGACGAAGCGTCTACGTTTTTTTTTTGGTCCTGTGTGAACAGGGGTGGGGCCTAGCTACCCCTCCCTCTGTCCTTTCTGTGTAAGCCTGTGTGTCTTGTCTGTGTGAGCAGCTTAGAAAAAGGGGGAGTGTCCGGCTGCCCCTCTCGCTACGTTTTTCTGTCTTGTGTATCTTCTCGTCTGTGTACAGTCATTAAGTAGCTCAGAAAGTCCCTGTGTGCCTTGTGGGAGTGTAACTGTATGTGACGTGTGGCATTTTGCGTGGATATTGTGGCTGTGCTCTCGGTGCAGATTCCACTTTTATAGCCACGCAGGGTGCCAGTGGGGCAGATATTGCTCAGGGTTTCTTACGAAACACTGGCAGGTGGAAATTATAGTTACCCAATCGGTTATCCTTTGGGACCAGAAATAAAAAGATTACTTTGTGGAGAAAGCCACAAAGTCCCGGAGGACTTCCGGGAAGTTAGAAGGGAAAAACTGGGAAAGAGTTTGTAAAAAGTATTAAAGAGGTATGGTTACAAAGGAAATTTCACTGGAACTGAAACTATGATCTAACAACAGGGGAGCTGATCTGCAGAACCCAGAAATATTATTTTACTGATCCCCTTAAGAATATCATAAAACTTGTGTGTAGGTGCTCTCATATTTTCATAAGTGCATTTGCAGAGCACTGGGAAAGGGAAGCTATAGAGATTTGTGAAAGATTGGCTGAAATGGGAGCCAGTGAAAACAAGGAAATTCTGAAGAAAAGCCCATTGGGTTACATTTTGGCACATTGGAAAGAACTGAGAGGGTCTTCTGGGGCCTCCATAAACGAGAAAACATTGGTAAAATATTGCAATCAATGGTGACCTTTATATACTTTGGAAGATCAGGAGAAATAGCCTAAAAATGGAATTCTGAATTATAATACATTGTTACAAGTAATGTTGGTTTTGAAGTGAAATAATATATGCAGAAACCACCCGGAGTGACAAACTAAATGTAAAATTAATATAGCTCCGCTAGATCCCATAATTTTTGCTTTGGAAAAGGACAGGGAAAAACTAAAAATTAAAAGGGAAAGCCAAGAGGAAAGGAGGGGAGCTCGAGCAGCTCCTGTGTTTGAGCATGAGATGGGTGCTGGGGGAGGCAAACAAGTGGAAACAGACATGTTGACAGACGGGACTGAGGGGTTGTTGAATGTGGTGGTTGCTTTGAAACTGGTGGAGAAGGAATATTGAGCAGAGGTGAGAGAGTAGGCTCTTCTTCTGTGGAACTGGATCGGTGTGTGTGCTATGGGAAGTCTGGACCCTGGAAGTGAGACTCCCCTGGGGGGCAGTGCCATGGGATGGCTCTGGTGACTGAATTAGAACTAGACTGACAGGGACCAGGGGATTCTTCCCTAGCAGATAATGTAACTAGGGGACAAAAAGAAAGTGGAATTTTTGGGTGATACAGGCTCAATGTATTCAGTTTTAAACAAAGCTTTAATACTTTTGGGGGGGACCATTAAAATATCAATTGGAAAAATAATGGGGCATCCATAAGCTCTTTTGGAAAGAGATTTGTTAGAACACTTGGGAGTGACCGTTACTTTCAAAGGAGGCAACATCACTCTAAAAGTAAACTACCAACAATATATAGAAATGTTAAAGCTCACTTTTCATCATTAAACATGTCAGGGAAGATATACTGGATCAGGTATTCCCAAGAGTATGGGCCACAAATGTACCGGTACATAAACCTGAGCTGTCAACAAAGTAACTGAAGATCTTTAACGTGCCTGACACCAGAGCTAACCTGGTTTACTGTTTTAGATTTGAAAGATGCCTTCTTTTGCCTCCCTCTCCACAAAGCTAGCCAGAAAATCTTTGCATTCGAATGGGGAAACCCTAGGAGTGGATGCAGAGCTCATCTCACATGGACAGTGCTGCCTCAAGGATTCAAGAACAGTCCCACCCTGTTTGGAGAACAACTGGCAAAAGATTTAGAATCCTGGGAAGCCGCACCAGAAGAAGGAAAAATATTGCAGTATGTAGATGACATTTTAATCACTACCCAGACTGGGAAAAATGGAGAAATCCTATAGAAATAAATCAACAATTCAGTAACTGGGCTAATGGAACTAACATACCAAATGGTTGGCCCACTCCAAATGGACATTATTGGATCTGTGGTAAAATAGCCTTTGCATTTTTACCTCAAAATTGGACAGGATCATGTATATTAGGAACAATCAGACCTAGTTTCTTTTTATTAAGGAGAAAATGATATAAAAGAGAACTACAAATTGGTAATTGGAAAGACAATGAGTGGCCACCTGAACGAATAATCTCTTATTATGATCTGGCAACTTGGGCCGAAGATGTGTCCTGGGGATACAGGACTCCTATATATATGTTGAATAGAATTATAAGGTTACAAGCTGTGGTAGAAATAGTAGTAAATAAAACAGAAAATGCATTAGGATTAATTGCAAAGCAAAATACTAAAATGAGAACTGCAATATACCAGAATCATATGGCTTTAGATTACCTGTTGGCTCAAGAAGGAGGGGTCTGGAAAATTTAATCTTAGTAGTTGCTGTTTGCAAATAGATGATGAAGGAAAAGCCATAAGTGAACTTGTAAGGGAAATTAAAAAAAAAAAAAATACTCCCAAACTCAAAATGGGCCAAATTGGAAGGGGCAATGGACCAGGCCAACAATGGCAGATTGACTTTATGGTACTGTCAAGGAAAGGGGGGTATGTATAGGCATTTGTTGGTACTAACAGACACCTTTTTAGGTTGGCCAGAAGCCTTTCCAACTAGAAGTGCAAAAACCCGGGAGATAACGAAAATATTGTTACAGGAAATAATACCACGATATGGAGTTCCAGCCACTGTATCTTCGGACAGAGGACCACATTTTATTTCAAATGTGGTACAACAAATTAACAAACAACTAGGTATTGATTTGCAACTTCATACTCCCTACCACCCTCAGTCAAGTGGTCAGGTGGAGAAAATGAACTATGTAATTAAACAACAAATTGTGAAATTGGGACAGGAGGCCAGTTTACCTTGGCCCCAGTCGCTTCCATTAGCTCTGCTAAGAATCTGAACTAAACCAAGGACTCGAGAAGGGTTGAGACCTTTTGAAATTCTGTATGGAAGACCATATGGGGTCCAACAGGGAATGTCTCTCCAAGTGGGAGAAGAAACTATGAATAACTATATAATAGAGTTAGGAAAAGAACTCAGGAAAACTGAAAAACATGTGGCTGGAACTTGAAGCAGAGGACTGGATAGTCCTGTACATAATATACAACCTGGAGATTATGTGTATATAAAATCTTTCAGACCCACAGGGGAAGAAGATCTCGAACCAAGGTGGAAGGGGCCGTTCCAAGTATTACTCAACTTTCACTGCTATGAAAATTAGAGAACAAAGCGTCTGGATTTATCATACTCAAGTCAAAAAGGCCCCAAAAGCTCCCTGGAAAATCACATCGAGCAATAATAACAGACTAAAATTAAAACTAACTTGCGAAAGATAGAGTGATCCATGGGTGTTAACACAATGTTGCAATTGTAATCAGAATACAAATCCAAGTATCACTACCTGAATATGAGATAAGGGTAGTGCAAGTGCTGCACATATTACATGAAGCTTGGCCCAATTATAATGCCTTCAGTAAATCGAGATGGGAAATCTCGTGGGTAAAGGCGTATACCCGGCTGCTAGTGTCCGTTTGGTATACACCCACAAGAAGCAGCGGGCATCCTGTGGTTTACAATCACAAGAGGCAGCGGGCATCTGGTGGTTTGGGTCCTGCAAGACACAGTGGGTGTCTTGCAGAAAAGGTTTTGGTTTTAAAATTAAATCCTTTATATCTATACCATGGTCCAAGCCATAGCTTTATAATTGGCCCATGGACATGGTTGTGAGGATTTCAAAGGTATGTGCTGCATGAACTTATCTGACCATTCTGAATCAATCCATGCTAAGCTGTGAAAATTGCAGGAGAATATGCAAGAGCTTAAAAATGTTGGAGGTGGATTAGATGAATAGCTAAATAACCTAGGAGTTACTGGATGATTCAGAGATATACTTAACCAAGGCCTTCTAATCTTAGCTATAGTACTACTCATTTTACTGATTGTATGTATATCAAAATCACTTCATAAATCAATAGAAGGAACATGGATAGCTCTGTCATAAATAATACAGTAAAAGAATTTACTCACTTTATAGAAAAAGGGGGGATTGATACAGGGGTAACCAATGTACAGGGGGGTAATACAGAGAAATTGATATAGCTCAGCCAGATCCCTTAATTTTGGCTGTGGAAAAGGACAGGGAAAAACAGAAAGCTAAGCTGGAGAGATGCTGTTCAGCCTGTGATATTGGGGAAAAATGTTTAAAGCTGAAAAAAAAAACCAAACAAACAAACAAAAAAAAAAAAACCCAAAAAACAAAAACCCAACCAAACCCAGAGTAATCAGGAAGATAGGTTGGAAAATTATCTATCACAGGTATCTCGGAGGGAAAGCACCCTCTACATCTGTCCTATCTGATATTGATAAGGAGTGATTGCTGTCACTGGCAACAAGCGGCAGATGCACATTCAGAGTTAGGGAAGGGTTTAAACCAGAAGTGCTGTTGCAGAGGCAGGCATCTGCAGCCCCTGCAGAGCAGGGTGAGCAACTGTGAGGGGGAAAAAAAAAAAAAAAAAAAGGAAAACCAAGGGGAAAAGGAGGGGAGCTCGCGCAGCTCCTGTGTTTGAGCATGGGATGGGTGCTGAGGCAGGCAAATAAGTGGGAACAGACATGTTCACGGACGGGACTGAGAGCTTGCTGGACCCTCACTGGACATATCCTTTTATTTGTATGAAGTGATATTAAGTAATAATGATGATTTTACATTAATGGTGGACAAAAGTCTAAACCCAGCTCAGTTCTTATATGGGAAGCAAAAAGGTTTAACCCATAACTGTTCAGAAGTCATACAATGCCAGACCAAGATTCGGGAGGATTTAATGGTACAGGCTCTCCCAGAGTGTAAAGGAATTTATATGAATGGATTGTCTAGATGTCTGCAGGGGAAAAGGATGTCAAGGTATGCGCTAGTTAACAGAGAAAAGATGCAAATCGTTGAAAGAGGGAAATTACCCTCAGATTGGTCTGCTCAAATGTGTGAGCAATACGCTCTGAAAAGAGCTTTAGAATACCTAGTGCCTAAGAAGGGAACTATTTATACTGACTCAAAATAAGCATTTGGTATAGTGCACACCTTTGGAAAAATTGGGAAGAACGGGGACTTTTAAATTCGAAAGGGAAGGGGTTGATTCATTGAGGACTTATCCTGGAAGCCTTGGAAGTATTAGTTACCTGAAGAAATAGCTGTAGTGCATGTTAGGGGACATCAGAGGTGTCGTGGTTTAAACTAAATCTGCACAGTTCCCCCTTTGTTTCCCCGCCCCCCCCCCCCCACCCCCCCCCCCCCCCCGGAGGGATGGGAAGGAGAGCCGGAGGGATACAACTCCCACGGATCGAGGCAAAATCAGTCCAGCAATCAAGGTATAACAGAAATAACTACCGGTACCAACAACAAATCAATGTTAGAGGAGACAAACAGAGAGAGAGAACACGATACCACCCGCCGCCACAAGGCCAGCCCCGGAAGGCGAGAGAGAGAGCTTCCCCCCTCCCCTCCTAGCCAGCTTCCCGTTGCCTCCCCGAGCCCAGCACGGCGTATTAACTCCTTCCCTCCCGGCCAGCTTCCAGTCCCCTCCCCGAGCAGGACGTGCTGTGGTATGGAATACCTCCCCGACTAGCCCAGACCAAGCGCCCTATCTCTCCCTCCTCCCTGGCAGAGCATGAGCTACTGCTGAACCCATGACATTATCCAACCCTTATTCCATACCATTCACGTCATGCTCAGATCCCACATTTTCAATATACCATCATATAGATATACATATATATATATATATACATCTGCGTACACCCAGACAGATAAAAAGAAATCATTTCTTAATACATGGACCAATCCCTATAATGCAATTGAGTCCATTTGGTCCATGATGTTAAGTTTGTAATAGTCTTTTGTAGCAGGAAGGTCTGTGTGCAGTGCTGGATTGTTGCCTGCCAATGTTGATCATCCCTTTACTGCAGAACTCATTTGGTTCTATCAAAGTTCATTCTCTGTTGGGGCGATGGTTAGAGGGAAGTCAGGGCCAGTCGCTGGTGACCTGAAGACATCTAGTTGATAGACTATAAAAATATTACACAGCAAGCAACAACGTATAATTAAGTTCATTGGCTGTTTTCCCCTAAAATCAAATCCCCTTGAGGTATACATCGGACTTCCCCATCTTCCTGCATTACCCACCAAGTATATCCGGGTCCTTGAGCAAAAGCAATCCCACGAGTGGGTTTGCCTTGGCCTGAAACAGGAGTAACCCAGACTGTCTTCCCTAGCAAATTTCTCATGTGCACTACAGGCACCTTGTCCCCCTCTACAATATGTAAAAGTTCTGACTGGGCTGGGCCAGCCCTGTTAGCAGATCCTCTGGTGTTGACCAACCAGGTGGCCTTTGGTAAATGTGTATCCCAATGCTTGAAAGTTCCCCCACCCATTGCTCTCAGTGTAGTTTTTAACAGCCCATTGTACCGTTCAATTTTCCCAGAGGCTGGTGCATGGTAGGGGATGTGATATACCCACTCAATGCCATGTTCTTTGGCCCAAGCGCCTATAAGGTTGTTCCGAAAATGAGTCCCATTGTCTGACTCAATTCTCTCTGGGGTGCCATGTCGCCACAAAATCTGATGCTCAAGGCCCAGGATAGTGTTCCGGGCAGTGGCGTGGGGCACAGCATATGTTTCCAGCCATCCTGTGGTTGTTTCCACCATGGTAAGCACATAGCGCTTGCTTTGGCGGGTTGGGGGGAGTGTGATATAGTCAATTTGCCAGGCCTCCTCATATTTATACTTCAGCCATCGTCCTCCATACCAAAGAGGTTTTAACCGTTTAGCTTGTTTAATTGCAGCACATGTCTCACACTCATGGATAACCTGGGCGATAGTGTCCATTGTTAAGTCCACCCCTCGATCACGAGCCCATTTATACGTTGCGTCCCTGCCCTGATGGCCTGAAGTGTCGTGGGCCCACCGGGCCAAAAATAATTCACCTTTATGTTGCCAATCTAAGTCCATCTGAGCTACTTCAATCTTAGCAGCTTTATCCACTTGTTGGTTATTGTGGTGTTCCTCAGTGGCCCGACTCTTAGGTATGTGGGCATCTACATGGCGTACCCTCACCACCAGCTTCTGCACCCGGGCAGCGATATCTTGCCGTAATGTAGCAGCCCAAATGGGTTTACCTCTGTGTTGCCAGTTGCTCTGCTTCCATTGCTGCAACCACCCCCACAGGGCATTTGCCACCATCCATGAGTCAGTATAGAGTACTGGCCACCTTTCTTGCTCAGCAATGTCCAGGGCCAGCTGGATGGCTTTCACCTCGGCAAACTGACTCGATTCACCCTCTCCTTCAGCAGTTTCAGCAACTTGTCGCTGAGGACTCCATACAGCTACCTTCCATCTCCGATGCTTTCCCACAATATGGCAGGACCCATCAGTGAACAAGGCATACTGCTTTTCACTTTCTGACAATTTATTATATGGTGGTGCCTCTTTGGCACGCATCACCTCCTCCTCTGGTGACATTCCAAAATCTTTGCCCTCTGGCCAGTCCATGATGACTTCCAGAATGCCTGGACGACTGGGATTTCCTATCCGAGCTCGTTGTGTAATTAGTGCAGCCCATTTACTCCAAGTAGCATCAGTTGCATGATGTGTAGAGGAGACCCTGCCTTTGAACATCCAGCCCAGCACTGGCAAGCGGGGTGCCAAAAGGAGCTGCGCATCAGTGCCAATCACCTCCGAAGCAGCTCAAACCCCTTCATAAGCTGCCAATATCTCTTTCTCCGTTGGGGTATAGCTGGCCTCAGAGCCTTTGTATCCCCGACTCCAAAAACCAAGGGGTCGACCTCGAGTCTCCCCTGGAGTTTTCTGCCAGAGGCTCCAGGTAGGACCATTCTCCCCAGCTGCAGTGTACAGTACATTTTTCACATCTGGACCGGTCCGGACTGGTCCAAGGGCCACGGCCTGAACTATCTCGCGTTTAATTTGCTCGAAGGCTTGTTGTTGCTCAGGACCCCAATACAGGACCAGACCTGACTCCGCTTAACTCTTGAAATCAGATGAAATAACTCTGAGCAAAACACACTCTGTATGCGTGCTAATATGGTGATCCCCATCGCAATCAGCATACAAGTCTCAACAGTATTAAAAGGCCATTCAAAAACTTCAAAACCCTCAAATGATGTTGTAGACCATCTGGAGAGAGCACTGGGAGGATAGCAGAATGTCTCCTTCACAGGTTGACCACCCGAGAAGGAGAAAAAAGATGTGAAATTCCCAAGCATTTCTATTATATACCTCCCAAAATATAAAGTTGGTGACCATACCGGGAGCATAAACCAAATCAGTTTCATGATTAATGCTTCTATTGTATTACAAGTCATAAACATAAAGTACAATGAGACCAGAACCTTAGCCCAAACCCCATACTTGATAAACACTAACACAGCTATTATATATGAAAAGTAATTGGTAAAATCCTGAAACCGTGAGATCAAGAGAAAAAACTGTGAGAGCCAATAAAACAGCATTGTGACAAATGACTATAAATCCTGTCAGATTTGTTGTTATTTCGTGGGTTCGTGCCCCACGTTGGGCGCCAAAAAATGTCGTGGTTTAAACTAAATCTGCACAGTTCCCCTTTGTTTCCCCTCCCCCTCCCCCAACCCCCCCCACCCCCGGAGGGATGGGAAGGAGAGCCGGAGGGATACAACTCCCACGGATCGAGGCAAAATCAGTCCAGCAATCAAGGTATAACAGAAATAACTACCGGTACCAACAACAAATCAATGTTAGAGGAGACAAACAGAGAGAGAGAACACGATACCACCCGCCGCCACAAGGCCAGCCCCGGAAGGCGAGAGAGAGAGCTTCCCCCCTCCCCTCCTAGCCAGCTTCCCGTTGCCTCCCTGAGCCCAGCCCGGCGTGTTAACTCCTTCCCTCCCGGCCAGCTTCCAGTCCCCTCCCCGAGCAGGACGTGCTGTGGTATGGAATACCTCCCCGACTAGCCCAGACCAGGCGCCCTATCTCTCCCCTCCTCCCTGGCAGAGCATGAGCTACTGCTGAACCCATGACAAGAGGGAAATAATCTAGCAGACCAAGAAGCTAGAGATGCAGCAGAAAATGGAATTGAGAGAGTCATGTTAGTTCTGGTACCTGAGGAACAGGAATTGGAGATTCCAAAATTTAGTGAGTCAGAAGAGAAAGAGTTAAGTAAAACAGGAGGAGAACAAGATCAACATGGGAAATGGAAACTCCCTGACGGAAGACAACTCCTTAATAAGCCATTGACTAGACAGATAGATATTAGAAAACATACACCAAGAGGCTCACTGGGGTACAGAGGCCCTGTGTGATCACTTTTTAAAGGAGTATGGATGTATTGGAATTTTTGTGTTAGCAAAACAAATAACTGACAAATGCATGACTTTTCAAAGAGTGAATAAAAAGATTGTAAGAAAAACTACCTCAGGGGGACGTGAATTGGCAATGTGGCCCTTCCAGAGCATCCAAATAGATTTTACTGCAACTCCCTCCTGTGCAGAGGTGGAAGTTCCTGTTAGCAATAATGGATCACTTAACTCATTGGGTAGAAGCAATTCCAGTTGTCAGGGCTACGACAAACATAGTATCAAAAACTCTTTTGGAACTAGTTATCCTTAGATATGGGATGATCGGCAGAATTGATTCAGATAGGGGGGGACACATTTTACCTCAAAAATTGTACAGCAATTAACCCAAGCCTTGGGGATAAAATGGGAATTACACACCCCATGGCATCCTCAAAGCTCGGGAAGAGTGGAAAGAATGAATCAAACCTTTAAAAAAAACCATTAACTAAGCTAATAATTGAGACTCAGATATCCTGGGTAAAGTGTCTACCTTTAGCATTGTTACGAGTTCGAACACAGCCCAGATTGGACTTAGGGGTATCTCCTTATGAAGTGATGTTTTGATTACCTTTTATGACAACCCAAAAGGAGACTGCTACTTATGAGGGAGGAGAGGCGAGTATCAGAAGATATATCACCACAATAGCTCAGACTCTAGAACATTTAAAATTAAAAGGATGGATTCCCCAGTTAAGGCCTCTAGACTTTAAAATTCATAACATTAATCCTGGGGAATGGGTATTGATTAAGACCTGGAGTGAGCAATCTTTAACTCCAAAATGGGAAGGTCCCTTTCAGGTATTGCTGACAACAGAGGCTGTGGTCCGGACCAGAGAAAGAGGATGGACCCATGTGAGCAGGATTAAAAGACCAGTGGAAGGGCATACAGAGTGGACTGCCGTATCTGCGCCAGGTGACACCAAACTGACTCTCAAGAAGAGGACCATGTAGTAATATATATATATATATGTAATAACTTGAAAACACAAAGTCTCAAATTCCCTTGTGAGATACCCCGAGGAAACTCTGATTCTCCTCCTGGGGAGATAATATTCCTCAAGTTAGGGGATCTGGATTAAATTAATCAGATATATATATATATAGGGAACTTACTTAGGCTTATGAATCTATAATTGAGGTATGAGAGTCTACACTAAGGTATGAGACAAAAGGCTAAGTGTGAGTCTATATAACTGGGGTGTTCTGACTAGTCAGCAGAATAGACAGCTATTACTGAGTGCTGACTGCTTACTCTGTTTTGTGACTGGGAGTTATTGGTACCATCGGAGTGGGAGGTAACTAAAGACAAATAGGTATTTACTATAAGGGTCTGTGAACAAAGTTTGTGTGAGAATTGAATGTGAAGAAATAAGATGGCCGAGGGCAAGCCCAGGTTGGCCTCTATGCCTGCCACCAAGAAGCACAAACATACCTCAACTGTGGGCAGCAACCTCACAGGCCGGAGGCGTGGAGGTATATGTCATACTGGACCTCTGATCATCTTATGGCTACTGTCCCTATCATGAGTACGAGCCTCCTCCGATTGCATAGAATGTATAAAGACCACTTTGAGTGGGCACTTGACTACGCAAACTTTAATCTGTCACACCCATTATCAATGCAGTGGAACCCCACTCGAGATGTGTACCCATAACAGTACAGAGTATGCCAGATGTGATATTAAAGGCAAGATAATATGTTATGATCCTAAAACAAAGGCGAAGGAATGGTGGTTGGAAGTGCAGTCCGTGGGGAAAGATGGAATAGTAGTAGGGAGAACTGAAAACACTTAATCTAAATAATGCAGTAAGTATAATTTTTGATGCTTGTGAAGCAATAGACAGTGGTAAGTGGGCAGGAGGATGCGGAAGTATGGAATGGGTACGAACCTACTCCTACGACTGAAAATATATGTGCTCCTCTTGGAGGTACAAATCTAAATGGGCAAGTACTGATTGTACAAGGAACTGGAATTATTCTTCTTGGACCTGTGTTCTTTGGACCACAGATTATTCTCCAGGGAAGTATACCAAGAGACTGGAGGAGTTAGGATATTGGGTAGTTAACTAGAGAGACTGACTACCCCAAACAAATGCAGGAGAAACCAGTGTAATCCACTGAACTTAACCATAAATAAACCCAGAACCTGGAATGAGGATTGGAAAATGGCCGAACACACTTTCGGCCTGCAGATTGACACCACTGGTTCAGACCCAGGAACTCTAGTCCATATTAAGATCCAAGAAGTTGTACACTCGGAGAAGGAGGAGGAACTACTGTTCCATTCTTTCTATCATGAAATGGAAACTGGAGCCAAATATGAAATTCCCACAATTGCCAGAAATTTGTTTGTGAACTTGGCCAAAAAAAAAATATAGCAAAAGTACTCAATATAAGTAATTGTTATGTGTGTGGAGGTACCAATATGGGGGAACAATGGCCTTGGGAGTCGAAGGAAATTAATATCACTGACAATAGTATATGGAATTCAAACAAAGTCCAGAGAGCAAAACAATGGGCATTACAAACAAGTATTATTGGCCAGAACTGTTGGCAGAAGCCCCCTGGGAGACAAGGGAGAAAGCCAGTGGGAGATTTAATTTGTGAAAACAGTAGATTTTGGAATGAAACAGTAAAAAAATGGATAACTTGGGGCCATCCTTTAGATATTGCAGAAGGGTGGAAAAGTTGGACTTTAAATAAGAATCCTGGGGATAAGTGGGAAGCTCCAGAAGGACTATATCGGATCTGTGGAAAATATGCTCACTCTGAATTACCCAGAAATTGGACCGGAACATGTGTTTTGGGAACCGTCCGGACGAGTTTTCTTTTTGTTACCAATACGTAGGGGGGAACGAGTAGGGGTACCAGTCTATTCTGATGTATCTGAAATATCCCGTGCTAAAAGGGGCCTTCAGATTGGAAACTGGAAAGATGATCAGTGGCCCCCAGAGCGAATCATTGCATGCTACGATCCTGCCTCCTGGGCTGAAGATGGATCCTGGGGATACCGGACTCCTATATATATGTTAAATCGCATAATTAGGCTGCAGGCAGTCCTGGAAGTTGTGACTAACAAAACTGGTGATGCATTAACTATATTAGCCAAACAGAACAGCAAAATTCATACAGCGGTATATCAAAATCGCCTACCCCTGGATTACCTCTTGGCCCAAGAGGGGGGTGTGTGTGGTAAATTCAACCTATCTAACTGTTGCTTACAGATAGATGATGAAGGAAAAGCTACTGAAAAGATAATTACTAAAACGAAAAAGGTCGCACATGTTCCCGTTCAAACCTGAAGAGGATTTAACTTGGATATGGAAAAATGGTGGAACAATAACTGGTGGAACTTCGGGGGGTTAAGAGGAATTCTGCTGAGTTTTGTTTTGCTAATAACTGGTTTACTTGTTGTACCTTGTGTTGTTCCCCTGATGAGTAGAATGGTTCGTAGGACCATAGAACAATTATGGTTTGAGATAATTACTCCTGAGGGAGCAGAATCTAAAATCAGAATGTTAAAAATTTGGTTTCATGATAGTCCCTTTGAGGAGACAAAACTAATCTTTGAAAGAAATGAGCGAATGAGAAAAGCCAAAAATTAAAATTATGGCTCAAGCCAAATGGATTAAGAAAAAGAAAAAGGGGGGGATTGTGATAAACACATAAATGTATTGGCTTTCGCAATTATCATAGATGTGGTTTATGTGGATATAACTATACAAGTTTATAGTAACAAAAACAAAGCTCGATAAAGACACAAGATGAGCAAAACGGAGACGTATAGTAGAAGAAACTGTAAAGGTAAAAAGAAGAAAGGGGGGGGTTTTGCATGCTTGATAGAAGGAAAGCTAGTACCTGTAAAATATAAAGTACTTTTTAGCTTAATTTAGATTGTAGAAAGAGAACAATGTTTATGTTGTTAGCCTGTGGAATTTAGTGGCCCCACTACATGTGAGTTAATTGTTTCACACTGGTCCTCTAAAGTATCTTTAGTTTTAAAGAACAATGTTTGTGTTGTAAGTCTGTGGTGAGATAACAAGATTTAGTGGCCCCAGGGAACATGAATGAGTGATTTCACACCATCCTTCTGCTTATCAGTTAGTTTAGAGACAGAGCCTCCCAAACATCTGGAAGCTTGGGATACTCCTTTTCTGCCCGTCCAGCTATAAATTTTGCAGGAAGGTCACACTGTTTTAAATCTTTGCTAGTTATCAGAATAATTACAGATATGGCTGGTTTTAGCTCCTTGTGTGATTACTGTGATGCGCGGATAGACTCCATAACTAGTTAAAGTTGTAAAGTAGGTATGTTTTTATTCAGCGCTGAGGTGTGTAAGAAACTATAGGACTAGGGTATTGTTTATTAAGATTTATGTTAAGCCCAATTTAAAGAGTAGCCAACAGACACTGATAAGATCACCTCCAGATACCCAGGAAATCGCTTATGCAAACAGCCAACAGACACTGATAAGATCACCGCCAGAGGCCCAGGAACCGACAGAAACAAGAAGTAAAGATGTATAAAAAGGGGCTGTTTGAACTACTCAGGACGGCAGTTGGCGGAGCACAGACTCCCCTGTCGTCCAGCGCTCTTTTTGCTCATATTCTACTTGCTATAATTAATAAAATTTTAATTGGATTATGATCCGTTGTGGTCTCAATTTATAGCAATTTCTGGTGCCGTGACTCGGATAAGGAACGGTGGGCTTTGGTCCTCCGGGGAGGCGCCCCGCGACATTTCGCGGCCCCGCGACCAACAGCTTACTCCAACCTTACCGACGAACCCTAAATTCTAGAATAATGAGCAAAGGAGAAACCGGTAAAATCCCATAAAAATTCTGTGCACGGGAGTCCGGACGAAGACGCAGGACGCGTAAGTATATTGCGAAGTTGTTCACGGGTTTGCCGTTCGGGCGGGATTGGGTTTCCTGGAATATAACGAGTGAGAGGTTCGATATACTGAACCAAGCGAGTGTGGACTCTTAAGTACTGCGTCTCCCATCTCCCGCGAGGGACTGGGCCAGGAACAAGGGGGAGCGAGTGAGTGTATATTTGTGGATATTCCAGAAGATGGGGGCGAAGGGCAGCAAGCCTTCGACTCCCATGGGAAGGGTACCCACTGTACCTAAGAATACCCCTCTGGCATATATCTTAGACAATTGGAGATATTTCCCTGGAACCCTAGGGAAAGATAAGCAAAAAATTATAGAATATTGTACTAAGATATGGGGAGGGAAGAAGATTTCTAAAAATGTCTTTTGGTCAGAAGAAGATTGGGAAAGACAAAGGTGTAAAACAAGAGGCAGCGGGCGTCCTATGGTTTACAATCACAGGAGGCAGTGGGCATCTTGTGGTTAGGGTCCTGCAAGACACAGTGGGTGTCTTGTAGAAAAAAAAAAAAAGTTTTGGTTTTTAGGCAGCAGGCATCTGGTGGTTTGAGTCCTGCAAGATACAGTGGGTGTCTTGTAGAACAGGTTTTGAGGATTTCAAAGGTATGTGCTGCATGAACGTAATCTGACCATTCTGAATCAATCCATGCTAAACTGGGAAAACTGCAGGAGAATATGCAAAAGCTTAAAATTGTTGGAAGTGGATTGGATGAGGCGTTACTGGATGGTTCAGAGATATACTTAACCAAGGCCTTCTCCAGGTATAATTTTATCAAAATCACTTAATCAATAGAAGGAACATGGATAGGTCTGTCATAAATAATAGAGTAAAAGAATTTACTCACTTTATAGAAAAAGGGGGAACTGATACACGGGTAACCAATGTACAGGGGGGTAATACAGAGAAATTGTACAAGGGAGTTAAAGGAATTCCTTTGCTTAAACAAAAGTATTGTCTGTCCTATGTACCTGCCATTGCCATCTTGCCAAGGCATTGACTGCTGCTGGAGGGGAAGAAGCAGATGCTAATTCTACTGACAAAAGCAGATGAAAGGTCCTGCTGATGGGCCGGGGAGAGGCAGACTGGGCGATCAAGCCTTAGGACCATGACAAAAGCACAGATGTTTGGTCCTACTGATAAGCGGCAGGAGAAGCAGACTGGGCGCCGACTAACCCTAAGTCCATGTCTGAAGATTAAAAGGTGTAAAGGTTAAGAAGAGGAAGACTCATTTACTTCATCTTGAGACCCCTGCCCATGATCAGAAGGGGCACTGCGCAAGTGCAAAGGACCTTCTGGCTCATTATAATACGAAGCGGGGATAAATGATACATATGTATAGGCAGATCGGGTGAGCCCGGGTTTTCGCTGTATCCCAAGTTTTGGGAGCCAGGACGGACCTGCTAGGGGGGTAGGTGAAGGGTAAGCGAACCCACCAGGTTTCTGCTGTATCTCAAATTCTGAGAACCGTGAGGAGGGTAAGCGGAACCATAGTGTGAGTGGGGGATCCCATGTGTAACTTTGTGTTTCTGTGTGACTGAGACGTAGCATAGCTACGAAGCGAGTGTGGAGTCCCAATCCGCGGTTCCGTGTCTCCGCGAGGAGAGCGGCCGGAGACGGACGAAGCGTCTATATTTTTTTTGGACCTGTGTGTCCTGTCTGTGAGTGGGGGCCTGGCTGCCCTCCCGCTGTCCTTTCTGTGTAACCCTGTGTGTGTCCTGTCTGTGAGCAGCTTAGAAAAGGGCAGAGGGGGAGTGTCCGGCTGCCCCTCTCGCTGCTTTTTTCTGTCCTGTGTATCCTCTTGTGTGTGTACAGCCATTAAATTATAGATACCCAATCGGTAATTCTCTGAGAACAGAAATAAAATTATTATTTTGTGGAAAAAGCCACAAAAGTTCTGGAGGACCTCTGGGAGGTTAAAAAGGGTTTGTAAAAAAAATATCAAAGAAAATTTGAAGAGGCATGATTGCAAAGGAAATTTTGCTGTAAGCGAAACTATGATCTAACAACAGGGGAGCTGATCTTCAGAACCCAGAGATATTATTGTACTGACCCCCTTAAGAATATCATACAACTTCTGTGTAGGTGCTCTCATTTTCATAAGTGCATTTGCAGAGCACTGGGAAAGAGAAGCTATAGAGATCTGTAAAAGATTGGCTGAAATGGGAGCCGGTCAAAACAAGGAAATTCTGAAGAAAAGCCCATTGGGTTACATTTTGGCACATTGGAAAGAACTGAGAGGGTATTCTGGGGCCTCTGTAACAAAGAAAGGTTGGTAAAATATTGTAACCAATGCTGACCTTCATACACTTTAGAAGATCAGGAAAAATGACCTAAAATGGAACTCTGAATTATTATACATTGTTATAATTAATGTTGTTTTTGAGGTGACAAGGAAAATGGAATGAAGTAATGTATGCAGATATGACAGAGTGCAAAATTAATATACCTCTGCCTGATCCCTTAATTTTGGCTTTGGAAAAGGACAGGAAAAACTAGAAGCTAAAGAGATGTTGTTCAGATTGTGATACTAGGGAAAGATGTTAAGAAGTTAAAGAAAGTTAAGGAGGGAGCTCGAGCAGCTCCTGTGTTTGAGCATGGGATAGGTGCCGGGATAGGCAAACAAGTGGAAACAGACATGTTGACAGATGGGACTGAAGGGTTGTTGGATAAATGTGGACTGGGAGTAAAGGAGGAAACATGGAAAGTGGATAAAAAGAAAGCGGTTGCTTTGAAACTGGTGGAGAAGGAACGTTGAGCAGAGGTGGGGGAGTAGGCTCTTCTGTGGAACCGGATCTGTGTGTGTGCTATGGGGAATCTGGACCCTGGAAGTGAGACTGCCCTAGAGGGGAGTGCCATGGGGCGGCTGCAGTGAATGAATTAGAACTAGAATGACATAAAAGCTGAAAAGAAGAGAGTTTATCCCCTCGTTGGGAGGGACCATTTCTTGTTCTTTTAACTACAGAAACGGCGATAAGAACTGCTGAAAAAAGGTGGACACACGCGTCATGAGTAAAAGGACCCATAAAAGAATGGAAAGTTGTGACTGAACCTGGAGACACCAAGCTGATCCTCTAGAGGACTTGGATAAGTAACTGAGAGAATTCATATTGACTCCTGTAAATCTGATATGTGAAATCAAGATATAGTTGAAATTATTTTAAGAAACCATAGGATAAGGGCCAGTACTAGTCCATGCCCTCCTATATGCAAACACTGCAATTTGTATATTAGAGCCAAGTGTCCCAATTGTTTGAAGCATATTATTACTCATAGGGGAGACCATGAACAATTTTTGAGAAATCAATTACAGTTCTTTTTGCATTCAGTGTGAAATTACCACTTCGTTGGAACAGTTGTTGTGGGTCAAATACTACTGCCATAGTAGCCGACGGGGAATATACCTTTAACCTACCAGAGAGGGCAAGACCGGAGGGAGTCGGTGCTGCAGCTGAAAAGGTCTGCTGAGGGCTGCAACCCCTGGGGCTGTGACCGCTGAGCACTATGATCCTGACCGGACCTCTTTGGTGTTGGTTCTGATAGGAACCACGTGGGAAAGTGCCGTGGCTTTTAAAAACATTCACAACAACTGTAGTTGAATGTATTACCACACCTAGATGAGGGAGAATAACCTCTAAAACCTTGGTATATCACACTGTTTATGAATGCAAAGGAACAAAGATAGGCAGTTGCATATATAATCAAACCCAGTATGAATTGTGTCAGGAAAAACAAGCAAAACTGTGTGTTATGATCCAAAGGAACTTCCAACCTTGTATTGGGTAGAAATGAGGACAAATCCAGAAGAAGGGATGATTTTTGATGCATGTGATATTATAGATGAGGATTTAGATACTAATCATGGAAGTTTAGAGTGGAGGCAGTACTACAGTAGCCAACCAAAATATATTTGGATACCAATGTCATATAAATCATGATTATGTACCTAATCAAACAGCTAGGTATCAGTCATCACACCTCTGTGGAAGAAAAGGATGGTCTTGTGTATGCTGGGATACTGCAGGCTGGGGATGTGATTATCAATGTAAGACTTTTACAAGCTTCAATAGCAAGAATGCAAACAAACAATAACTGTACAACCCGTGTATGCAATCCAATAAATTTAACTCTCATAGATTTGAAAAAAAAATTGGAAAAAGAAGCAAGTAACTAAATTGGACTTAAGATATATGGAATTGGGGAAGACCCAGGTGTGATTATTAGTATTAAGATCAAAGAAAAAATATAGAGAGTCAATACAACTTCATTTATTATTCAATTCCTTCTATAATGAAATGGAAACTGGAGTCCAATATGAAATTCTCACAGTTGCTAAAAATCTCTTTGTAAATCTTGCTGAAAATATAGCTAAAGCATTGAATGTAACTAACTGCTATGTTTGTGGGGGAACTAACCAGGGAAAGAGATGAGCCTAGCAGGCAATGGAGAGTAATATAAGCGACCCTACAATCTGGAAAAATCGAAAAGGAAACAAAAGGAGACAACAATGGATCTTGCAAACGGGTATAATCGGAAAAAGTTGTTGGCAAAATTTAGAAAATGGTGTAAAACCAATAGGAAATTTACTTTGTGAAGGGGGTTATATGTGGAAGAGAGCAAGGAAAGACTGGGAAAAATGGGGAAATCCCATAGAAATAAATCAACAATTCAGTAACTGGACTAATGGAACTAACATACCAAACAGTTGGCCTACTCCAAATGGATATTATTGAATCTGTGGTAAAATAACCTTTGCATTTTTACCCCAAAATTGGACAGGTTCATGTATATTAGGAACGATCAGACCTAGTTTCTTCTTATTAAGGAGAAAACGATATAAAAGGGAGCTACAAAATGGAAAGACAATGAGTGGCCACCTGAATGAATAATCTCTTATTATGATTTGGCAACTTGGGCCGAAGATGCATCCTGGGGACACAGGACTCCTATATGTATGTTGAATAGAATTATAAGGTCACAAGCTGTGGTAGAAATAGTAGTAAATAAAACAGAAAATGCATTAGGATTAATTGCAAAGCAAAATACTAAAATGAAAACTGCAATATATCAGAATCGTGTGGTTTTAGATTACCTGTTGGCTCAAGAAGGAGTGGTCTGTGGAAAATTTAATCTTAGTGATTGCTGTTTAGGATTAGATCTATTGTTCTTAAAAGAAGGAGGGTTATGTGTAGCTCTCAATGAAGAATGTTGCTCTTTTGCTGACCATACGGGAGTAGTCCAGGACACCATGTCTGAACTCCGGAAAAGATTAGATCAACGTAAAATGATCGTGAGGCGGGCAAGTCATGGTATGAAAACTGGTTTAATGTTCCACCTTGGCTAACCACTTTGTTGTCTGCTTTACCAGGACCGCTTATTATGTTGATTTTGGGACTTATAATTGGGCCTTGTATATTACGCTATATTTTACACTTTATTAGAGAATGGTTTGACATAACTAAACTGCTTATTTTAACTATGAGGTCTGGGGCAAAATATAAGAGTGTATCTATTAATGAGGATGAAGGTTGTTGTGAATGCGTTATGCCACGTAAAAACTATGCCTATTGTAATTGTGAGGTATTACCTTGTGAGTGTTAAGATAAATGTTGGGATTGTGGAAAAAGGTTTATTTGCAGTGCCGAGAATGAAAGCAGCGTCTAATAAACAATAATAGGATAAAAAGAAAAAGGGGGGATTGTAAGAAACTATAGACTAGGGTATTGTTTATTAAGATTTATGTTAAGCCCAATTTAAAGAGTAGCCAACAGACACTGATAAGATCACCTCCAGATACCCAGGAAATCGCTTATGCAAACAGCCAACAGACACTGATAAGATCACCGCCAGAGGCCCAGGAACCGACAGAAACAAGAAGTAAAGATGTATAAAAAGGGGCTGTTTGAACTACTCAGGACGGCAGTTGGCGGAGCGCAGACTCCCCTGTCGTCCAGCGCTCTTTTTGCTCATATTCTACTTGCTATAATTAATAAAATTTTAATTGGATTATGATCCGTTGTGGTCTCAATTTATAACAGGTGCATGGGGATAGCTCCTGCAAAGCATGCACACCTCAGGGTTGTTCTCCCTTTACATTTATTCTCTTAAGGTATACATAGACATGAGGTTGCTCAATCCGCCTATACATATGTATTATCTATCCCCGCTTCGTATTATAATGAGACAGAAGGTCCTTTGCACCTGCGCAGTGCCCCTTCTGATCATGGGCAGGGGTCTCAGGATGAAGTAAATGAGTCTTCCTCCTGTGGGTAGGGGTCTTCAAGATGAAGTAAATGAGTCTTCCTCTTCTTAAACTTTACACCTTTTAATCTTCAGACATGGACTTAGGGTTAGTCGGCGCCCAGTCTGCTTCTCCTGCCGCTTATCAGTAGGACCAAACATTTGTGCTTTTGTCATGGTCTTAAGGCTTGGTCGCCCAGTCTGCCTCTCCTGCCTCTTATCAGCAGGACCAATCATCTGCTTTTGTCAGTAGAATTAGCATCTGCTTCTTCCCCTCCAGCAGCAGTCAATGCCTTGGCAAGATGGCAATGGCAGGTACTTAGGACAGACAATACTTTTGCTTAAGCAAAGGAATTCCTTTAACTCCCTTGTACAATTTCTCTGTATTACCCCCCTGTACATTGGTTACCCGTGTATCAATTGGGGCGTCCAACTGTGCCAAAGGTGAAAAGCACACTGTGAAGAAGACTGCTTACTTCATCTTGAAGACCCCTACTCACATGAGGAAGACTGCTTACTTCATCCTCAAGACCCCTGCCCACAATCATTGAAGAGCAGTGCGCAGATGCCAAGAGGAGGAGACTTATGATATTAAAATACTGGACTTAATTATAATATTCCCTGCCTTTATGCAGGGATTATGAATATGTATGTGACTAATGGAATTGTGAAAGTTTATAAACCTGTAACAAATACTAATCATCCTCGCCTCTGGCTACGGTCATGCACCCAGCGCTGTTTGCTTCTGCTTTATTGACTTTTGTCCCTTAATAAAACCTTGTTATCTTGTTTAGAGCAGTGGATTCACATTTCACAGGTTACATTTTGGCACATTGGAAAGAACTGAGAGGGTCTTCTGGGGCCTCTGTAAACAGGAAAACGTTGGTAAAATATTGTAACCGATGCTGACCTGATACACGGGTAACCAATGTACAGGGGGGTAATACAGAGAAATTGTACAAGGGAGTTAAAGGAATTCCTTTGCTTAAACAAAAGTATTGTCTGTCCCAAGTACCTGCCATTGCCATCTTGCCAAGGCATTGATTACTGCTGGAGGGGGAGAAGCAGATGCTAGTTCTACTGACAAAAGCAGATGATTGGTCCTGCTGATAAGACTGGGAGAGGCAGACTGGGCGACCAAGCCATAAGACCATGACAAAAGCACAGGTGTTTGGTCCTACTGAGAAGTGGGGGAGAAGCAGACTGGGCGCCGACCAGACCCTAAGGCCATGTCTGAAGGTTAAAAGGTGTAAAGTTTAAGAAGAGGAAGACTCATTTACTTCATCTTGAAGACCCCTACCCACAGGAGGAAGACTCATTTACTTCATCCTGAGACCCCTGCCCATGACCAGAAGGGGCACTGCGCAGGTGCAAAGGACCTTCCGGCTCATTATAATACGAAGCAGGGATAGATACTAAATACGTATAGGCGAATTGAGCAACCTCATGTCTACATATACCTTAAGAGAATAAATGTAAAGGGAGAACAACCCTGAGGTGTGCATGCTTTGGAGGAGCGATCCCCATGCACCTCAGCACTGAATAAAAGCATACCTACTTTACAACTTTAGTTGTGGAGTCTATCCGCGCATCAGACCTTCATATACTTTGGAAGATCAGGAAAAATGGCATAAAAATGCAACTTTGAATTTTGATACATTGTTATAATTAATATTGTTTTTGAGGTGGCAAGGAAAATGGAATGAAGTAATTGTCATGGTTTGAGCATGTTTTGAGGGTGTTTTTGTTCAAGGTTTTTTTCCAGCCAGGTGGAGGAGGGGAGGCCGGGAGGAAGGAGAGACAGGACACCTGACCCAGGCTGACCAATGAGGTATTCCATACCATAGCACGTGATGCCCAGGATGGATACTGGGAAAGAGAGGGCTAGAGGGGTGGAGCTCTAGAGGGAAATGGAGTGAGTTATGGGTCGGTGGCTGGTGGGGTGTTGTATTCTTTTCGCTTGTTATTGGCTGTATCATTATTATTGTGTTATGCCTTAGCTATTAAACCATTCTTATCTCAATCCGTGGGGGCTACATTCCTTGGATTCTCCTTCCTAACTCTCCAGGAGTTGGGGGACTTGGTTTAAACCACGACAGTAATGTATGCAGATGTGACAGACAGAGTGCAAAATTAATATACCTCTGCCTGATCCCTTAATTTTGGCTTTGGAAAAGGACAGGAAAAACTGAAAGCTAAGCTGAAGAGATGTTGTTCAGATCATGATACTGGGGAAAGATGTTTAAAGTTAAGGAAAACCAAAGGGAAAGGAGGGGAGCTCGAGCAGCTCCTGTGTTTGAGCATGGGATGGGTGCTGGGGTAGGCAAACAAGTGGAAACAGACATGTTGACAGATGGGACTGAAGGGTTGTTGAATAAATGTGGACTGGGAGTAAAGGAGGAAACATGGAAAGTGGATAAAAAGAAAGCGGTTGCTTTAAAACTGGTGGAGAAGGAATGTTGAGCAGAGGTGGGGGAGTAGGCTCTTCTGTGGAACCAGATCCGTGTTTGTGCTATGGGGAGTCTGGACCCTGGAAGTGAGACTGCCCTGGGGGGAGTGCCATGGGGAGACTCCGGTGAATGGATTAGAACTAGAATGACAAGATACTAATAAAAAGCTGAAAAGAAGAGAGTTTATCCACTTGTTGGGAAGGACCATTTCTTGTTCTTTTAACTACAGAAACGGTGATAAGAACTGCTGAAAAAGGGTGGACACATGTGTCATGAGTAAAAGGACCCATAAAAGAATGGAAAGTTGTGACTGAACTCAGAGACACCAAGCTGAGTCTCAAGAGGACTTGAATAAGTAACTGAGGGAATTCATATTGACTCCTGTAAATTTGATATGGGAAATGAAGATATAGTTGAAATTATTTTAAGAGCCAAGTGTCCCAATTGTTTGAAGTATATTATTACTGGTAGGGGAGACCACGAACAATTTTTGAGAAATCAATTACAGTTCTTTTGCATTCGGTGTGAAATTACCACCTCGTTGGAATAGTTGTGGATCAAATACTATTGCCGTAATAGCCAATGGGGAATGTACCTTTAACCTACCAGAGAGGGCAAGACCGGAGGGAATCGGTGCTGCAGCTGAAAAGGTCTGCCAAGGGCTGCAACCCCTGGGGCTGTGACCGCTGAGCACTATGATCCTGACCGGACCTCTTTTGGTGTCGGTTCTGATAGGAACCATATGGGAAAATGCCGTGACCACAACTAGACAAGGGAGAGTAACCTCTCAAACGCTGATCTACCACACCATTTATGATCCAAAGGAACTTCCAACCTTGTATTGGGTAGAAATGAGAACAAGTTCAGAAGAAGGGAGATTAATTGGAATAAGTGAAGTTATAACCAATTTGAGTACCTCACCGTCAATGATTTTTGATGCATGTTATAGATAATGATTTAGATACTAATCGTGGAAGTTTAGAGTGGAGGCGGTACTATAGTACCCAACCGAAATATATTTGCCCAGGTGGATACCAATGTCACATAAATCCTGAGTATGTACCTAGTCAAACAGCTAGGCATCAGTCATCACACCTCTGTGGAAGAAAAGGATGGTCTTGTGTATGCTGGGATACTGCAAGCTGGGGATATGATTATCAATGTAAACAGCAACTATACAACCCGTGCCTACAATTCAGTAAATTTAACTCGCATAGATTTGAAAAATTGGAAACAGAAAGAAGTAACTAAAATTGAACTTAAGATATGTGGAACTGGAGAAGACCCAGGTGTGATTATTAGTATTAAGATCAAAGAAAAATATAGAGTCAATACAACATCATTTATTATCATGAAATGGAAACTGGAGTCCAATATGAAATTCCCACAGTTGCTAAAAATCTCTTTGTAAATCTTGCTGAAAATATAGATAAAGCATTGAATGTAACTAACTGCTATGTTTGTGGGGGAAATAACCAGGGAGAGAGATGGCCCTGTGAGGCAATGGAGAATAGTATAAGTGACCCTGCAATCTGGGAAAATCGAAAAGGGAACAAAAGGAGAAAACAATGGATCTTGCAAACGAGTATAATCTGAAAAAGTTGTTAGCAAAATTTAGAAAATGGTGTAAAACCAGTAGAAAATTTACTTTGTGAAGGGGGTTAAAGGAATTCCTTTGCTTAAAGAAAAGTATTGTCTGTCCTAAGTACCTAACATACCAAGGCATTGATTACTGCTGGAGGGGGAGAAGCAGATGCTTAGCTAGATGCCTCGCTCTACTGGTAAGGGACAAAAGCAAATGTTTGGTTCTACTGATAAGCGGGGGTAGAAGCAGACTGGGTGCCGACCAACCCCTAAGGCCATGTGTGAAGATTAAAAGGTGAAAAGTTTAAGAAGAGGAAGACTCATTTACTTCATCTTGAAGACCCCTACCCACAAGAGGAAGACTCATTTACTTCATCCTGAGACCCCTGCCCATGGCCAGAAGGGGCACTGCCCAGGTACAAAGGGCCTTCCGGCTCATTATAATACGAAGCGAGGATAGATAATAAATATGTATAGGCATTTGTTGGTACTAACAGCACCTTTTCAGGTTGGCCAGAAGCCTTTCCAACTAGAAGTGCAAAAAACCCGGGAGATAACAAAAATATTGTTACAGGAAATAATACCACGATATAGAGTTCCAGCCACTGTATCTTTGGACAGAGGACCACATTTTATTTCAAATGTGGTACAACAAATTAACAAACAACTAGGTATTGATTTGCAACTTCATACTCCCTACCACCCTCAGTCAGGTGGTCAGGTGGAGAAAATGAACCATCTAATTAAACAACAAATTGTGAAATTGGGACAGGAGGCCAGTTTACTTTGGCCCCAGTCGCTTCCATTAGCTCTGCTAAGAATTTGAACAAAACCAAGGACTTGAAGGGTTGAAATCTTTTGAAATTCTGTATGGAAGACCATATGAAAGACCATATGGGGTCCAACAGGGAATGTCTCTCCAAGTGGGAGAAGAAACTATGAATAACTATATAATAGAGTTAGGAAAACAACTCAGGAAAATTGGAAAACATGTGGCTGGAACTCAAAGCAGAGGACTGGATAGTCCTGTACATAATATACAACCTGGAGATTATGTGTATATAAAATCTTTCAGACCCACAGGGAAAGCTGGATTCATCATACTCGAGTCAAAAAGGCCCCCCAAAAAAACTCCCTGGAAAATCACATCGAGTGGTAATAACAGACTAACTCACGAAAAATAGAGTGATCCATGGGTATTAACACAATGTTGCAATTGTAATCAGAATATAAATCCAGATATAACTTACTACCTGAATATGAGATAAGGGTAGTGCAAGTGCTGCACATACTACATGAAACTTGGCCCAATTAGACATATACCCGACTGCTAGCGTCCATTTGGTATACACCCACAAGAAGCAGCGGGCATCCTACGGTTTACAGTCACAAGAGGCAGCGGGCATCTGGTGGTTTGGGTCCTGCAAGACACAGTGGGTGTCTTGCAGAAAAGGTTTTGGTTTTAAAATTAAATCCTTTATATCTATACCATGGTCCAAGCCATAGCTTTATAATTGGCCCATGGACATGGTTGTGAGGATTTCAAAGGTATGTGCTGCATGAACTTATCTGACCATTCTGAATCAATCCATGCTAAGCTGTGAAAATTGCAGGAGAATATGCAAGAGCTTAAAATTGTCGGAGGTGGATTGGATGAATAGTTAAATAACCTAGGAGTTACTGAATGATTCAGAGATATACTTAACCAAGGCCTTCTAATCTTAGCTATAGTACTACTCATTTTACTGATTGTATGTATATCAAAATCACTTCATAAATCAATAGAAGGAACATGGATAGCTCTGTCATAAATAATACAGTAAAAGAATTTACTCACTTTATAGAAAAAGGGGGGATTGATACAGGGGTAACCAATATACAGGGGAGTAATGCAGAGAAATTGATACAAGGGGGATTCTGTGCTGCACTCAGGAAAGAGTACTGTGTATATGCTGATCACACCGGAGTCGTGCGAGATACAATGACAAAACTCCGAGAAGGGTTGGAACGCAGAAAAAGAGAAAGAGAGGCACAACGCAGTTGGTATGAATCTTGGTTTACCCAATCTCCCTGGCTTACAACCTTGCTGTCAACAATAGCAGGTCCCCTAATATTGATCATGTTAAGATTAACATTGGGACCATATATCTTTAATAAAATATTAGAGATTGTACGAAAACGACTCGAAGCGGCTCATCTAATGTTGATAAGAGCTAAATATGAACCTATAGAACAGGAAGATTCATTAATATTAAGCGAAGACGTTTTACGACAGTTTGATGAACAGAAATAATAAAAAAAAGGGGGGGGGGAATTGTGATAAATGGAGTCTGTTCAATCAAACTGGTCTTACAATTTGAGAGAATTATATTGTAAAAATTTAGAACACTTTGTAAACTTTAGAATATTGCTTAAAGAAAACCAACTGAAACAAGATTGTAACCGTAGGCATCTGGTGTTTAAACAAGATATCCCAAAGCCAGGATGTATCGAATAGATATGTTGAAACTAGGTAAAAGGTCAGGAGGAAGGTAGCTTGCGCAGGGATGTGTCAAGGAGGTATGTCGAAACTAGGCCAAAAGTCAGGAGGAAGATAGTTTATCTTCATCCCCAGGACCACCAAGTGAAACTAGGCCAAAAGTCAGCTTATCTTCATCCCCGCGACCACCAAGAGATAGAATACAGCCTCCAGTAACAAGCCCCACATGCGAAGATAAGAACAAGAAGGACACGTACACCGGAGGAAAAAAGATATAAAAGGACAGAACCTGCGGGAGGGGGTGCACGCCGTTGGCGGAGCGGAGACTCCCCGGCCACCCAGCACTGTTTTGCTTACTATTGGTCGCTTAATAAATTTATTAATTTCAAATAGGCAGTCTCTGCCCCTTATTGAAACTCACTTATAACAAAAGGAAAATCCAGTGGGGAGCAAAAAGCAACACTCGAACTTACCCTTCCCGAGACTGTACTCTCAGCGAGGGGGGAGTGTGGGGTGGTGGTGTAGTGCGTCTGTGTCTGAGTACCGATCCCGGGCCCGTCAGGAAGAGGGGGTGTTTCTCCCCCCCCCCCCCCCCCCCCCCTTGCCCTTCTTCGGTGAGGCCCGGCGCAGGGAGCGGCTGGTCTCAACCCCGCATCCCACCAGAGCTCCGGCACCAGCATGGGCCCGCTTCGGAGACGAAAGACCCAGAATTCCTTGCCTGCAAAGCAGCCCTTTTCTCGTTGTGGGGTTTTGCTCTTTTTTTTTCTTTTTTTTTTTTTTTTGTAATTCCTCCCTTGTAAAAGCAAAACCGAAAACGCTTCTCCCCGCTTTGCCCTGCTTCAAAAGGCTCCAAACTAACAACAACAAAGCAAAAATAGCTCCCTTTAAAAAAAAAGGTAAAGAAAAAACGAGAGAACCAGAGATAAGTTCCATCGATTTTATCTAGTGCACTGACTTTATCACACTCCCCCCCACTTCTCCTCCTACCCATCTCCCTTTTCCTTTTCATTTTACTTTGGGTCCTGCTAAATTTAGCCGGAATTGTTCTGGGTGTTTCGTGTTAATTTGATCTACTCCGGGATTCCGTTTTACAAGACGCCATTTCCCCCCTTCTTTCTCTGTCTCGCTCGCTCTATCTATCTATTCATTCATCCATCCATCTGTCCATCCATCTCCCTCTTCCCGGGTGCCTCCTCCCCCCGCCCTCTTCCCTCTCCGCTCGTCGTACGTTGGGCGGTCGTGCGCTCCCCTAATCTGACAGATGAACACCACCATGGATTTGCCTCCACACAAGCAAAAGCACCTTTGGTGTCTGTGGTGAGGGATTGAAACCGGGATCTAAAAGAGAAGAGACAAGAAGGGGGGGAATCAGAGGAAGGAGGAAGTAAGAAGAGGAAGCTGCTAAGAAGGCCCTGTTGCCATTTTGGGGATATGGGTTAGTAAAGGGGGAAAGAAAAAAAGGAAAAAAAAAAACCCAGAAAAAAAGGCAACAAAACACCTGAGCCATCCAGGAAAGGTCTGTCTTGATGATCCGGATCGCAGGAGGGGTTCTACCCCTCCACCCTTCCCCTCTGCATGCAAAAGTTCTTTTTTTTCAAAAAAAAAAAAAAGTCTCGTGACTTTGCAAGGGCGCGGAAAGGGCTTTATTACTTTTTTCTTTTTTTGGGGGGTGTGGGGTGGGAATATTTCTCTGTTAAGCAATGAATGCGAGTCCTCCTCTCCCCTTCTGACCCCTTCTCTTCCCATGCTTTGTGGCTGGGGGGGGTGTTGTATGTGGGGGCGGGGGGGGTTAAGACCGTGCTGATGGGAAGGGTTTGTTGTTTTGTTTTTTTTAGGAGTCTGCATAATGTATTTACACCTTCCTCCCGTCTTTCGTAGACGATATTTCCCCGACGGTGCCGGTGGTAGGTGACAGCGATATGTGTGCGTGAGGAAAGGCGGGTGTGTGTGTTAAGTGGAGCTAGAGAGCAACACTGTAACCTTGTGGGTATTTGTGAGTGTGTGTCTTGTGTGCGTGGGCGCGGGGTCCATAGCGGGAAGGGCTGCTCTGGGGAGGCCGCCGCGGCCCCGCGCTTGTTTTGACATTGAAAAGGACACGCAGTTCCGAAATGCGGCAGTTTGCAGGAGCAAAGAAGAAAGGAGAAAAAAAGGGTGTGTGTAATTAGCGATGCGAGACCCTCCCGCTCCCCCTGCTCGGTGGTGAAGTGAGGCGCGTTAATAATGGTTATTGACAATCCGGTGATTGCCGCCTCCGGGATCCCCGTGGCCCCTCCCCCCCCCAGTCTTCCCCGGGTGGAAGTGGAGTTCAGATATTGGGGGGGGGAGGGGGGGGTGGAGGTGGATAATTTTAGTTGGGGGGGGAGGGGGTGTCAAAACGCTGACTGTAGTCGCGGGCGGCTATTGTCAATTGCAGCCCTGGCGCAAGGCGCCCTGCCCACCTCCGTGCGTACGCACGCTCACACACCCCTTCCTCGCCGGGTTTCCTCGGCGGGCACTGGGAGATCAAGTCCCTTCGGCGAGGCGGAGACCCTCTCCCGCCCTTGTTTCCCGGTGTGTGTGAGTGTGTGTGCATTCACACTGGGCACTAGCAGTCCCCGCCTCTGCCTGCTCCCGCCTGTGTGTATTAATGTGTCTAAAAATGCAATTGAGAGAAGGATTTCCGATTCGTTTCCGCTTCAAATAAACGGCGCTGATAATCTCGGGCCTGTCGCCTGATGTTAAAATGGCATTTCACCGCCGGGAGTTGGACCCTGCGGGAAGTGGGGGTCCCTACTTCGCTCCCCCGGACGGTCAGGTCCCCCCATCGAGGGAGGAGGGTGTGCATGGGAAGGTGGCTGGGGGGGTGGGACACTGCCCGCCCATGCCGGTGTTGAGGGGTGCCGGTGCCCCACTCCGGGCCGGGGGTGCGGGCCGGCGGCTGCCAAGAGCGTGCCGAGCAGAGCCGGGCACCGGGAGGAGTCCGCGGCAAGCAAGTGCGGCCGGTGGGAAGGGAGGGAGGGGTGGGATCGAGGGGAGCCGGGTAAGGATTCCCCCCCGCCCGTTTCATTAGCCGCCGGCCCATGGTGGTCCAGCCGGGCCGGGCCACACGGGACTCGCCGTGCCGCCTTGTACCTCCGTCTGTCAAACCGCAAAGGGTGTGCGAGGAGAGCAAAGTGCCGAGCCTGCTAGTCCTCTGCTGTCAGGGCGAGTAATCCGATTCTTTCTGTATCGACAAGGAGGCTTTCAAGAGTGAAGGACTGCTGACAAATCCAATCCCACGTTGAATATTATGGATCCAAATAGGAACAATTATTGATCCGACAGCCCCTGCAGCTAGGACTAACTTGGTGCAAGCTACAGTAATGATATAATCAGCCATCTAACATTGGGCAGTGATAGCACTAAACCTGAGGAAACAAGTGTCTAGCACCTTTTATTGCAGACGGGAGGAAAAATGCCTATCGAGGAAAATGTGCAAGCAGACGCTTCACATACCTCTTTCTGTGCTTCTTTGGCCTTCGCTGAGATGACTCCCCTGAGTCAGAAGCTCCTTCTACTCAAAGAATATTTTTTTTCATCTCCATTTGGTTTTCAGCTGAAAGGAGAAAAACCCCAAACCACCCTTAAAACAATGAAGTTGTACTTTAATCTCTGCTCTTAGCTTGGAAGGATTATGTAAAAGCAGAGAAAAATTGAAAAAAAAAGGCAGAAACACCCAGTGAATGGTGGTGTCTCTTCCATCTCTTATTGTTTTGTTCTTTTTGGTTTGGTTTGTTTTTTTTAACTTCTCAAAGTTTTAATTGAAACCAGAAATCTATTGAGAAGTAACTGAGCCAAGAAAACCTCTGTTTTCTCTACAGCTAGGGATGGGGAATAAATAACTTTTTGCTTACATTATTTCAAGTTGTTTGAGCTCTTTGGTTCCTACCAAAAATCCCAGCATAGATTATGTTATAAAAATTTACCGCAAACCTGGTTTTGTCCCAATTGATTTTATTCACAATTGATTAGAGATTTAAGAGAGGCAATAAGCAAACAGCGCTGGGTACGCAGGGGAGTCTCCGCTCCACCAGCAACGCACACCGGGATCTTTAGAGTACAGTCTCTTATACTTCTCAGTCTTGGGTTTTAGCCAATCCTGTTGTCTTCTTTACCCGAATGTCGACGTGGACCCTTTCCTTTGTTCTTTTCTTGTTTGCTGGGGTCTTTCTCCGGTGAAGACGTTGCTGAATTTTCTTAGTAAAGTATTAACAGAAAAATGCTTACAAGCTTAACCGTAGTCTTAACATTTTGTTCTATACCTTATATGGTTATTTGCCTAGTACCCAAGTTTGCAACATCCTGTAACAAAATGTATCTCTTGGTTATCTAACCTCCTTAGGCCAGTCAAACCGTTAAACGGAAGCCCCCTTTGAAAAACAAAGCGATTGATTAGGAGAGATTATCCCCTTTGTTTCTCCTTATTGACAGGAGCACTTATGATAATCACGGTCACAAAGGAGGGCTGGTTTCACACAAAGTGCAATGGCGACAAGGACGCCTAAATTCCTGACACGAATCAGTCCTGTATATTTCACAGATTATTAACACATTAACATTTTAAGAGGATGCAGTCTCTGAAATGTAATAAAATGGTGTGTTAGGTTTGTGCAGAGCCGTAAATTACGCTAGTTGTTGGTAAACAAAAGAAACAGTGCCCATGATTTATTATTATTAAAAATAATAATTGAGCTATTTAGATTGACTTGATATTTACTGATTTTCTCTACTGAGGTTGCTCAGTATCATTTCCAATAATGTACTTTGATTAAGTTGGGAACTGTTCTTTTTTAACAACTGCTATTGCCATGTACTTAATTAACTCAAGGAGTTAAATACTTCAGAAGGTCCAACCGTCATCTTCTGGCTTCAGATGCTGCTTAATCTCCTCTTCTGGTCTTTTCTGATCCATCCTTTGAGCTACTTTTCCCCAGCATGCACATCTCTTAGGTGTAAATGCCAGTTTAGCAATCTTGTTTTCCATTACAAGATTTCGCTAATCCCAGTTTCAGTGACTTTTTTTGTCCTCTCAGTAGGACTTAATTGCTCACACATAATCTTTCCCTTCTGTTTTCTTTCTCCTTTGAACAACACCCTCCAGGACTGAAAAACTCTTGCCTTGTGCTCCGAAATTTGCAATTATACAGCAATTCTGACTCTTGACCCAACTGGTAGCTAGAAAGGCTATTATCTAATGAAGTATATAAAAACAGTTCTGTGATCCAACAGATTGCTGTGATGGAACTGAAAGCTGTCCTACTGAATCAGTGAGTGATTTGTTTAACCATATGCTTAGGTGTTTTTTCTTGCTCCCCGTAAACTACCCATCTCTGGAGTATCTGTGACCTGTGAGTCTGCAATGATGTTGAAAGGCAGTGTTAATAACTGCCAAAATGTGCTCCATGATGCATGGCCTGCAGTAGGGTCAACTGAATAAGATTTCAGCCATGTTCAGAACATTCAGCATGTAATTTTTGTTTACCATAACATGTAGGCACACAGTGTTTTGAGCATGTAAGTGCCGCGATTAAGCATGCATTTGATGAAGGCAGAGCACAAGGGCAGCAAATCTGTGCATAAAAAAAAAAGGTGGTCAGATGAAATCCATGGCAAGATCTAGCCTTGTTTCTGGGAAGTCCAGGCACTCTTAGGGCAGCAGCAATTCAAGGTTTAGAGCTAATCCAAATCCTAGCAAGGAAGGCATGAGTCTGTTGGAGAACTTCAGTGGAGAAGGTTCTCAGTGTTTTGCTGCAGGGCTTGTGGTTTCTACTGGGACTGGTTTTGTTGCTTTTATAGGTTCTGTTCTTGTTACTTTCTCTCTTTCCAACTTGATTACAAAAAAAAATTCTTTTTCTGTTATTATTGTTGCAGAAATAAAACAAGTCATCCTTTTATGAAATTGTCATATTGAATAAAGATGGGCTTTAAAACCCCTCAACTCCAGGTTTTAGCCTGGGGGACTATCAGATCTGAAAATGATTTCCAGACTTTTGAATCATTCTATGATTCTATGAGTCTATGAAATCAGGTTGCAAGCGTGCGTTGTTAGCACAGTTGCTTCTGAGGTGCATTCAAACCCTTAGAGACAGTTTTCTCCTTCTCCCAACATGAAAGCTTCACTTGATGTAGCTTCAAAAGTTCGTGGTGATGGACCTGCTTAGAGATCTGCTGGATGCTGGGAACAAGTGCAGCTTCCCAACAGGCACCTGCATTCTGCATTCACATTTAGCCAGTCATAGAGAGAGCAAAGTGAGGGGGATGGGGGGGTGGGGAAGGGAAGGCAAAAAAAAATCTCAAATTGAGTAAAACCAGACAGAGGATGATGCAGCTTGTCTTTCAGAGCTGAGGAAATGTGTGAAAGAAGTAGGGGGTGGTAATTTGGTAATTTCTTGTTTATCAGCAGCTCTTGACCTTTATGGCTCTAGTTTACTTCCACGTCTATTTGGGGATCTTTGCAAGGTCTCAGGCTCTCTCTGTATCTCCATGATATTTACCCGGCTGCCTGTCCACCCACCGTGTGCCATTGCTAGTGTGTGATGATGATCCTGTTGACTTCAGATATGAAGTGGAAAGTGATAGGGCTGAAGCACAGGTGACAAAACAGGAAGGTGGCAGTCACTGGTATTGTTCACAGATCCCAGGGTCAGATTTACACTTGATTATGAGTGGGGCAGTGGTGGGGCTTGTGTATGTGCCTATCCAGCACAGGGGTCTTGCAAGGAAAAAAGGAATTTTGCAGATGATAAGGATGAGCCTGAGTTATCTTTCCTATGTAGGGCTGGTAAGTCTGATGCCTGGAAAAGCCATGCAAGAGGAGACCAATCTCTATGCAAAAGCAAGGTCAGAAGGTGGTGGCAAGGCTCTGACCTGTCATGGTGAACACCAGAGCACAGCGTGGCCCAAGGCTTGACTCTGCAGGGTATCATATATTGGGATGCAAATGCCTGTCAGAGTGGGGTGCTGAGGTTGTGGCTAAATGCCACTGTAGGGTGACTTAGTTTCTTGCTGCCTCTGATGGAGTGAATTCCTGTTTCTGTAAGGGTTGTTGTGCAGTCCTGGGCAGTTAAGGGCTCTATGAATGTGGCAGTAAGGAGAGCAAAGTTTCCTCTACTGTAATACGGTATCTCCTGTCATAGTGATTGGGAAAACTGTTCAGAAGAATGTGTGGTAGTCAAGCATGGGGTAGCCCAGGACTCACTTAAATACCTCAAAATTAGAGCTGGGTAAAAGATCGGAAGCCTGAGGTTTTATGTTACTTGGAAATTCTTGTTAGCCTTAACCTTTAAAACTGATATATATATATATATATATGTACATATGTATGTATACAGTGAGTAATTCTGTGCCTGTCCTGGTATTTTAGCAGATGGAGAAGTTAGTTTTAAGATGGGAGGGTGAAAATGATGATGCTCAAACCAGAGGTCAAGCCGCAAGGCGTTAGAGACATGTCTTTCCTCCATATGAATCCACATATCCTGAATACCCACCCTACCAATGTGATTTCTAGGACTTGGGCACTGGCCTAACTTCCCCGTGTGTTTCCAGATGCAGCATATTCTGGAGTGATGCCATGATCCATGCCTACCTCTCCTTGAGTCTTGCTGAATTTTTTGGCTTTGGAGAATGCAGTGGGGTTTCCACTGAAACTCCTCTGGGATTCTATTAGTTTGCTAGACAAGGAAATCCTTCTTGTAGTTTTTCCTTTTTCTCTCCTTCCTGAATGCCTGCCTGCCTTCCCTTTGCTGAATTCTTCAGGTTTCTTTTCAGAAGGGATCAGAGACTTGAAGCTTAACTGGGGGAGTTTAGCAAGTGTTCAAATGGGATTGTATACATGTAAAGTATTACAACAGTCATCTGGGCAAAGTGTTATTATACATGCCCATTGTTTCTTAACCCATATATTCACATCCTTGTAACTTCACCTAACGGACTGAAAAATGTCATGCTTTCTCTTTGCTTGATGACAATTTTCTTCCTGAAAGGGTTGAGTAAATTCTCTCCAGCTGTCAGTTGTACCTTTTTTTTTTTCTTTCCAATGTATTCAGAAAAAGTGAGAGTAGGGGAAGAAGAGGAAACACTTTTCCCTTTTAAATTATTCTAACCACATGCTTTTAAACAGGGCAGTAGTCTAACCCACTGGACTTTGAGCTGATAAACTGATATAAACTTAGGGCTTGTTGAAGGTCTCACCTGGTGTGTGAGGGGGGCAAAATAATGGAGGTCATGTTTTTTTTTATGCCATGACAAATTAGAAGTGTCATTGTAGGCATCCAAAAGTTGATGGAGATCTTTTAGTCTGTCACCTTAAAGAGAGAGACACTGTCCCTACAAATTCTGCTGGATAAGTGTTATAAATGGCATTTGCTATAGATGCAGGTCACATTAGATCCCAGTTCTGTGTCATAGGAGGTAGTCACAGAAATCTAGATACCGGTTCTCCATTCTCTTATCAGAGTTAAAGACAAATCTGCTCTTAAAACATGTTGCCTTTTAAGTGTGGCTTTCAGGCCGGAACAGTTTCTTCAGTCTTAGCTCAGTGAACAGACCTTCCAGGGCCCTTAAGGAAAATCTCTGAAAAAGATAGCGTGAGCAACAATTAAAACAACAATAAGCTGCAGTGTGGCCCTAGGTAGGAACTGGGACCCTATTCAAACCTGCATCCATCTCCAGCTGGGGAGTAGTGGTATGGATGCCTCAGTTCAAGGATCTCTTGACTCATTGGAACCCACAGACCAAACTTTGCTTGGTTGGGGCCTAAGCAAAGGACTCAGATTAGGAGACAGAGACCCATATGTCATCAATGGAGAGAGGGGGCACCCATGACTGATTTGACCTTAGATCCCCCAAACTCTGACCCCATCCCAACCTTTTACAGCCTCCTGAAGTCAGTGGCGTTACAAGGGAATAACAACCCAAAGTCTCAGTCCTTCTTGAATAGGGATTTGTGTAATGAATCTGGTGCTCCCAATCCTATTTGCTGCCTCAGACGGAGTCTGATGTATGCAACACCGCACAAAAAGCACAGTGAAGTGGTTCAGCTGGAGAGGCCTTTTGGGAGTGCAGATACTCAGCAGGCTCTTATCTCATGTCTGACTCAACTTCTCCCAGCATTTCTGTAACCACATCCTCTTTAGCCTCATTAGCGGCAAAACGCCTTTCCTTTGCCCATAGCAGCTGTTGGTTATCTTGCCTTTATTCCCGACCTTGGGTATTCCCACTGGCACACTCCCAACTAATGTTTGTGCCTCTTGACCTTGCTGTCATGTCACCATGGTCTGCTCTTTGCCCTGTGCACATCTGGCCACACCCACTTATATCCTGCGCTGCTTTTGCCTCCTGCTTTTTCTTCTGCAATCCATGAAGCTTTAAGGTCATTTCTTGTTTTGCTGACCCAGACACTCTTTCTTCCCTCAAAGCCAAAAGACTGATACATTATGCAAGGAAAAGCAGTCTCAGTGCCTTCCATGCCCTTTATATGCCCTATTTTCCCACAGTTCCCTCTTGATGCTGGGGATGCTTGGTACATTATACAGCACCAAACAAGACACCACTGCTTACTCAGCATGGAAACACACAGTGCAAGCCTGCATGGACAAAATCCAACCTTTCTTATTTCTAGCCTCATTTGAAGCATGCAGAATAGAGTAACATTGGATGTGTTGTTTGTACAGCCTCTAGACTGGTGTTGTGGTTTAAGCCCAGCCGGCAACTATGTACCATGCAGTGGCTTACTCATCACTCCCCTCAACACACAGTGGGATGGGGAGGAGAACTGGAAAACAGGTAAAACCCGTGGGTTGAGATAAGAGCAGTTTAATAATTAAAAGAAGGTATAATATACAACTACTACTACTAATGATAATAATGACAAGGGAAATAACAAGAGAGAGAGAAAGCAATAAACTCCATCAAACAACAGTGACGCACAATACAATTGCTCACCAACTACTGACCGCTACTCAGCCCATTCCTGAGCAGCAATCGGCCCCTTCCAGCTAACTCCCTCCAGTTTATATACCAGGCATGACATCCTGTGTATGGAATATCCCTTTGGCTAGTTTGTGTCAAGTGTCCTGTCTCTGCTCCCTCCTGGCTTCTTGTGCCCCTCCTCACTGGCAGACCATGGGAGACTGAGAAGTCCTTGATTAGGGTAAGTGCTACTGAGCAACAACTAAGACATCGGTGTGTTATCAGCATTATTCTCAGACTAAAGCCAAAACACAGCACTGTACCAACTACTAAGAAGAAAATTAACTCTGTCCCAGCTGAAACCAGGAAAACTGGGCACAAGATAGATCTTCGACCAAAGCCTTTTTGGTTCTCTTTGTGCCATCACTCACGGCTCTGAGGAATGGACACTGAGCCAAGACCTGGTACATTCCCTATCAGATGTGTTGGCTTATTTTATTTTACTTTACTTATTTTTGGGGGGTTTTGCTGTAGAGAGGGAAAACTGGTATATTTGGCACTTGTGCAAGCGAAAATGAAATAATAGAGAGGGGAAAAAAAGGAGGAAGGAGGAGTCCTGTGGTGGCAGCAGTAAATATAAACAAGCCTCTTGTTAATGATTTATATGGAGAAATAATTTTCCACATGTTTCAGAGTGCAGAGGGAAATGTTTGCTCAGAGGGAGAAGGAGAGATTATTGCTCTACCATGATGCTGTTAAAAGGAGGCTACTGTGTCTGATGACAGCTCTCCAAAAGCAGTCAATCTAAGAAAGTTTGGTAACACAGATGATGGAATTGTGCAGGGTTTTTTCTTTCTGTGGCTGATCTCTGTGCCAACAACCTTTCCATAAATACCCATAAAACTTTCAATTTTTAGCCTGGAGTGGCTGCCACTATGTTCAGGATGGTGCACTTGGCAAGAGCTGGCTAGAAGAGAGCAAGCATTTCAAGTCCAGTTCTTGTGCACTTTGACATTTAGTCTGGGAGCTCAGCAACCTGGTGCTGACCTGATGTAGTCAAATCTCCTGTCTTGGCTTTTTGTGTTGTAATGAGCTGGAGCACAGCTGGCACCTTATTCTGCTTTCTAGTGTCCCAGAGGCCTAATCTTCACAAGGGTGATGGGTAAAAATGACATGCCAACTCTTGATGTCATTAGGATCAAACACTGTTCCTCAATTGAGAGGTGTAAATCCAGTGAACTGAGCAGTCCTGCAGCATTGTTTGTCTCAGAGGGCACAAGTGGGAGGAGGCTGGTCCTTTTAGAGACCAGAAGTTATCATGAGTAGGTGTTTACAGGTCTGATCATACTCCCTTCCCCCCACCCAGATACAGTTTTGGGTTGTGAAGTAAGTAGATTTATAAAACCTTGACACAGTTCTCAGACAGGAACTTATAAAAGTCCTTGGGCAACATGATGGACATCTCCTACCACAGATGTTTCCACAGCTGTACCTTGGGCAGTATCGCTTTTAAGGGCCTTGTGATTTATTGCCATGAGTTATTTATTCATTCAGTTGGCCCTCCCTTCAGTGCTGTATGATAGTTAGTTACTTACATAGAAAGGTGACTGATCTAATTATGGAGTCTCAAACCTAATTATGGAGTCAAATATGATTCCATAATTTACTCTTAATGTCTCTATGTTTAGAAGATGGATACACATGTGTAATATGAACACTTACATACCTCCATAATTATGGATATGCTTGAGCTCTCATTTATTTCTGTCTCTTTATCTTGGGGAGGATGCTTGCAGACTCATCTGGCTGTGAGAGATCTTTGGTTTATCTTGTCTTTTCCCTCCAGCGTGGCTTTTCCTGGCTCCCTTTGCAGAGCTTGGGCACGCCAAGGCAGAGCCATCAGTCAGCGTTACTCAGTCATGCTGGTGGAGGTGCAGAAGGCTGGTAGCACTTGGAATCAAGGCAATCTGATGGAAACAAGTGAAGATTACATTTATGTTGTTGTCTGGTGTTGACGCACGAGTCCCAGGCAACGCAGAGACGATGAACATGATCAAGAGATTGCCAAACTTTATTAGATACAGTGCTCTTCTTATACCCTTACACCCTTATGTAACAGCCTTGGATACTGAGCTCTAATTGGTTAGTCTAGAGGTTACTATCATTTACAGAGCTAATGTTTACAACTTGTCATAATTGTGATTAAATACCTTACTCTAAAAATACAGTGGGAAGCTACAACCTTGGCAGGGATCATTCTCTGCATGAAAACATGGAAAATTACAGAGGAATAACAAGACAACTGACCTTGTTTAGGCCTGCCAAGAATCTTCTTATTTTAGAGTAACAAGACTCAAGGTATCACTATGTAGCCTTGGCTCTTTAAGAACCCCACAAATCCCCCTTCTTGTTTTTGAGCGATCCAGATACCCTTTACATCTTTTTCTATAAAGTGTCGTATACATTGTAAAATACAAGGAATAATCATTAAAAGTAGGGTTAGAAGTGTTAGTAACATTAAAACACCTTTAATAATATCTTTAATCCACCCTGTGATTCCCCAACTGCTTAACCACTTATCTAAATCCCAGTCACTAATAACTAATTTTTTTGTCATGTCATCCAACCGTCGTATCGCTTTATGAATTGATTCTGAGTGATCAGACAAATTCATACAGCACATTCCATCGAAATCCTCACACCCATGACCTTGTGCCAACAACAAAAAGTCTATGGCCGCACGATTTTGAAGCGTGGCATGCCTGATTGAATCAACATCTGCCAAAAGTCCAGACAACGCCATAGAGGTAGTGTTGGTTTGCTTTGCTAACCAACACCCCAACTTTCTGAGAGTTGTTAAAGCTCGAGCGGCAACAACTCCTGGGACTAGCAGTGAGTTTCACCGGGTCCCCAGAATCCTACCTTGTCATTACAATCACTGTTAAAGGCGTGAATGCTCCGTTTTCCCCTATTCTGCCTCCTCTGAGTCAGAATAGTGGAAACGTTATGAGTTAACAGTGTTAACTTCCCTAGAGAGCATGGTCCTCCTTTTGCACGCGAAGGAACCCCTTGCCATGCTCTATCACCACAGATTAAAAAAATCCCATAAGGTAATTTTAGAGGGGCATCAGTAGACTTTGAAATATTGTTGCTGGTGTAATTACACCCAGTGGTCTGATTGCGATATTCTGGAACAGATGCATTTACTGTCTGCACAGGGGAGGCGGATTTCCATCCTGAATAATTGAAATATACACAATAATCCATTTTTACCCAACCCAACAACTCGATTTCTTGAGGTTCTATACCTCTATGCAGAAGATATACAATCCAGCTATCCCAATAAGCTGTTACGTTTTTACCCTGGAGCTGTAATGGCTTGGCTGGTTTAGGGATTGGCCAAATGTCGAGCGGGATACCGACCAGGCACGTCGAAAAAGGATTGCTTGGAGATGCGGTAGCTAGGCAAATAGAGTCCTGATCCGTCATGTTAGCCAGAGTTATCCAAACATTGGTCTTCGGCTGCGATGGGAACCAAAAGGCGTAATTTACATTCAGCACAATCGCAAAGACACTTATTATTACCCAGACACGCATTATTATTCCGTCGAGTCCTCAGCCGGCTGTGTTAAAAGTCGATCTGCTTGACCGTTTCCCTCTGGCTTCTCCTGTAACCACGGCTTAACCCGCTTCGCTGGAATCCACCTCAGCCCAGCCTCTGTCGAAACACAAACATAACCGTGCCCAGTCATTATCACTTCCACTGGTCCTTTCCACACACCTGTACTTAATTCTCTAAATTGGACTCACGCACCTGTAGTCTTAACACATCCTGACGCTAAAGCATTCCCATGAACAACTATTGGTGGCTCTGAACGGTTCCCAGTAAGTCGCAAAAAATTCATGGTATATACGACTTTTGCTAAACGCTCCCCTGGGGGACTAGGGGCTCCCCCTTTTTGTTTTGCAAGAAGAGATTTCAATACTGCATGTGTACGCTCTATAATAGCTTGTCCCGTAGGCGAATGCGGGATACCAGTGCTATGGCGGATACCCCAAAGAGAACAAAAGTGAGCGAAAGAGCGAGAAGTATAAGCAGGACTGTCCTGGTTTGAGCAGTAGCAGTAATTTTTTCTCCTTCTTGGTAGCTGGTGCAGTGCTGTGTTTTGACTTTCGGCTGAGAACGGTTGCTGATAGCAAGCATGTTTTGAGTTACTGCTCAAATGTTTGGTTTGTCCAAGGCCTTATCTGAGCCTCATGCTCTGCCAGGGAGGAGGGGAGGCCGGGAGGAAGGAGAGGCAGGACACCTGACCCAGGCTAGCCAAAGAGGTATTCCATACCATAGCACGTCATACCCAGGAGGTAACCGGGAGAGACCCGGAAGGGCTGGAGCTCTGGGGGGATGGAGGAGGTATCGGTTGGTGCTCAGTCGGGCAGGGTGGGGTGAGTTATGGGTCGGTGGCTGGTGAGGTGTTGTATTCTCTTCGCTTGTTATTTGCTTTATCATTATTGTTTGTACTAGTAGTAGCAGTAGTGATTTGTGTTATAACTTAGCAGTTAAACCATTCTTATCTCAACCCGTGGGGGCTACGTTCTTTGGATTATCCTTCCTAACTCTCCGGGAGTTGGGGGAGCGAGGGGGGGGAGTGAGTGAATGAGCTGTGTGTGGACTTGGTTTAAACCACGACAAGGACCATTGTCTGTCTTCAGTGACAGCGGAACTCCTAGTGCAGCAAAAGCAAGGTGAAGGTGACGAATAGCGCGTTTAGCAGATTCACCCGTCTGGGCTGAAGCCCAAACCGCCATAGAAAAGGTATCAATAGAGACGTGCACATACCGCAAACGACCAAATTCTGGAACATGGGTAACATCCATCTGCCACAATTGCAAGGCTAGGAGTCCACGCGGATTGACTCCTAGTCCTAAGCCGAAGCCTGATTTTTGGCAAGCAGGGCAGGATTGTACTATGCCTTGCGCATCAGAAACAGGCAAATTAAATTGACGGGCTAATACCCTTGCAGACTGATGGAAAAAAAATCATGAGATTTACGTGCCTGTTCAAAGAGATTTGGTGCCAGCCCCGTCCACATGGGAGCCGCAACCAAACGGTCGGCTTGTAAATTGCCCTGTGCTAAGCCTTCAGAGAATTGATGACTACAAATGTGGGTAATAAAATATGGCACAAGCCACTGATTGATTGCCTGAAGCAGCTGCAACTAAATGGATAACAAAAGAGAATTTTTAACAGACCGAATGAAGGATCGTTCTATGCATTGGACTATGCCCACAACGTAAAGAGAATCAGAAACGATATTAATGGGCTGGTCAGTCCAATGTAGAAAAGCCCATAGCACTGCTTTTAACTCCAGTGTTTGCAAAGAATCAGCTGCTTCACCATCAATCAAATGTCGCTGCCATTGATTGTCTGTATGCCATGTAACTACAGCTCGTCGAGATTTTCGCCCAGCATCAGTGAAAACAGTTAACCCTTTTACTGGCACTTCAGACCTAATCGGATACTGCTCAAAGGTCTGAGATGTTAACAAAGACAACAATCGGGATTGTGGGAAAGAGGTGCTAACTCTGCCTGGATAATCTGCAAGAGCTACCTGAATAGCGAGTGAGGTCCCTAATAAGTAGTTCAAATAACCCTGGGTTATTGGTATAGAAATAGAAGCTGGCTCCTCACCCGCAAGATCAATAACTCGAGTACGAACTCTCATAATTAACTGCGCAAATAGCTCTGGTCTGGTCACAATAGTCTTTTTGGGTTGAAACGGAAGAAAAATCCATTCTAATATACGCAGCTGACCCTCAGGTAGTTGGCCGATAACGCCAAACAGGTGGGTATTCTGAGAACTGGAATTGAGGATAAAGAACAAAATCGGTAGGTCATGGATTCTACGGGAAACCATCGCCGAGCCAATTTTGTCAATGATTTTCTGCAAAGCCTCATTCTGAATATCAGATAATTGCCGTAGGGTGTCGGCTTCTGTTGCCTGTCCTAACAATGGCATTAATGGTGCTAAGTCATCATTAGTGATTCCACAAATATTTTGAACCCATTGAATGTCTCCCATCAACTTTTGAACATCTGTTAATGTTTCAATCTTACTTGTTAAAACAACCTTTTGAGGCTTAATTGAACTGCCAGTTATCTGCCACCCCAGATAGTTCCAGGGGGCTTGTTGCTGAATTTTTTCAGGGGCAATAGTCAATCCTCTTGTTCGCAATGCTGTGGCAATGGTTGCTAAAATATCATCTGGTAGATTATTTGCTGCAAACAGGATGTCATCCATATAGTGATAAATCAGCATATCACAATACTGTCTATGCAACGGAGTTAGTGCCCACACCACATATGTCTGACAAATTGTGGGGGAATTTTTCATACCTTGTGGCAAAACGACCCAATGATATTGCTTTGCCGGCGCCTGTTTGTTAACACTAGGCACCGTAAAGACGAACTTTTCATAGTCCTCTGGATGAAGTTTTATAGTGAAAAAACAGTCTTTCAAATCGATTATCAGCAGTTCCCAGTCCTCTGGAATCATAGTTGGTGAGGGCAGCCCTGGCTGCAGCGCACCCATATCCTGCATGACTGCATTAACCGCTCTCAGATCATGTAACAGTCTCCACTTTCCCGATTTTTTAGGGATAGTGAACATTGGGGTGTTCCAGGGACTAGTGGACGGGACTATATGTCCTGCCTGCAATTGCTCGTCCACTAATTCCTGTACCTTTTGCAGCTGTTCGTCTTTAAGCGGCCACTGATCTATCCAGAATGGCCTCTCTGTTAGCCAAGTTAATTTCAGGATAGGGGGCTGCTCTTCAGTGACCGCATCTAAAAAGGTGATGTAACCAATCTTGTGTGTAATTGACTTAGCATGTCTCATCCTATTAATGCTACAGGGAGGCTCAAAACATATGGCTTTATGGTAGTGGTACCACCATCAGAGAGGGTACAGCTAATTAGGTCCCGACTAATTAACGTCTGCTGACAGCCACCAACCCCCATAATAGAGGTAGGTGCTGGATCCAAAGGCCAATTCAAGAGCCAATTATGCATCGGGATAACTGTCACATCCGCTCCAGTATCTAATATAGCGGACAGCTTGACCGATTGCCCGTTGCAGTGGCTCAAATAAACAATTTCTGTAGGTTTCCCTTTTGAAATTTCCTTGGCTAACAGAACTCCTGGCTGACCCGTGGAACTGAAACCACCTGAGCCCCGCTCTCGTTCTCCCTGACATGGTACTTTTGCCTCAAACGGTATTAGTTGCGCAATTTTTTCTCCCTTCAGAATTGTTACTGGATGGCATAGGGTATACACCATAATTTTGATATTCCCACGGAAATCTGCATCGATTAGACCTGGTACACAAAAAACCCACGGTGTGAGACAGAGGAGCGACCTATTAACAGCGCACCTAGCCCATGACCCAACGGGCCCCACAGCAATGAGTCAACCAGCCGCACCTGTGTATCGAGCAACGTGATATCTATTGCTGTTGCCAAGTCCACTCCGGCGCTACCGGCTGTGGCTGAGGCGAGACTGTCCAAGCACGAGGGCAAGCGCTCCATCTCCTGTTTCCCGGGCCCCTGCATTCGGAGGTATTATGCGTAGCTTTGTTACACTGATTGCACCACTTTCGATTTCCCAGATCGGAATGACATTGCGGTTGAGCGTGTCCCTTCCTCCCGCACTTGAAACATCTCTTATCTTTTGCCTTCTTTCCTTTCCCTTGCACAAGTGGTTGGACAGCCGCACCGAAAGCCTCAGCCATGTAGGCTGCTTGTTGCTTATGGCCCATACGTTCTACCATGTCTAATAGCTGGGCAATGGGAGTTTCTCTAGGTAATGTACTTAGTATCTGCTTAGTCTGATCATTCGCCCCATCAAAGCACATTATGTCTAGTAATTTCCCCTTCGTGTCATCACTGAAATCAGGGTGTCCCCTCAGCGCTTCATACAGCCTGTCTATAAATTGCTGATACGATTCTGTCGGCCCTTGCTTTATTGTTTGAAATCCTGGGGTTTCATTATCATCTGGCAAAGCAAACCATGCCTTAATAGCCTGCTCTTGTGAGGCAATTAGAACGGCTCTCGGCAATTCGGCTTGCCTTTGAGGATCCTGAAGTGGTCCTCTTCCCATCAAAGCATCTATTGTTATCCCAAGCAAGGGATCGCCTTGCTGCCGGGGGTTAATTAGCCACCCAGTAACAAGCAGATTCCCATCTGTTAAAAAAGCTGAGCTATTAGTCTCGTATCATACGGTGCAAGCGTATACGCTGAGAATATATGGGCAATAATTGACTGAGTATATGATGATTTTATCCCGTATATAGTTACCGCTTGCTTGGCCTCTTTCACTACTTTTATATCCAGAGCTTCCCACTCATATGTTCCCTGCAGAGTAGTAACCAAAGGGAACGTGGATGGTCTCTTAGCCATAAATTCTCCATCCACTATAGCATCCCTAATAAAACCATGACAATGATATGCCGAATTTTTCCCCCTGCCCTCCCCTTCAACCGGGGTAACACCGCCCGACCTCCCTTTCCAAACCGGACCACAGGAAGACGGCGCAAGGGCAGAGGAGTCTGCAACGTTAACGTTTCCCCCCAAAGTCAATAATTTGTCCAGCTCCTTTTGTTTTTTCTTCATCTTTAACTGCCGACGTCCAATTGTAACAAGGCGTTTTGATCCTGAGTCGGTGTCGGAGTCAGGTAACGGAGGGTAAAGATCTGGTTTCCGTTCCGAATCGATCGGTGTCAGATCCTCTTTGCCCTCAGGATCATCCTCCTTGCCCTCAGGATCATCACTGTCGGATGTCCGGTTGCCCGTCGCCTTTCTCGGCGGTGGTGGTGGCAAAGGAAGGGGGGTGCGCATCTTAATTGATTTCCCCTTCCCCTTCTGACTTCCAGAGATCTTTGACGGTGTGGACTTTGGGACAACCGGCAGCGAAAAACCATGGCTGTTGCATCATTAACCCCCGATCCGGACGGCTCCTCATTCGGCGCGGTGGCCATCAAAACCGAAGCCACTGCCGTCCATTCGGACTTTACCTCGGCCAGAGCCTCTTTCACTGACAGCCACAAAACAGCATATTTAGGGGCCTCCTTTGACCCATTACTGATTTCATCCCACAGCGCCTGTCCTATACGTTCCCATTCAAAAACTTCAAACGCTGCCTGCACAGTGAGCAGAAGACCATGGTCCTGGGACCATTTTAACAGCCTTTGTAAGGCGGCACTATTGTATTCTAGTCCTCTCTTAGAGAGGATTTGTTGGAGGAGCTTCATTACTGCCTGTTCATCTTTGGATAGCGAGTGCCCCATCTCCTCCCTGGCCGTTCACCTGATCAGGGCGAGATCCCAACTTTGCGGCTAGCTGACTTCAGCAGCGCCGGGGCAGCGCCGATTTCGGCCGGCTCCTACCCCCTCGTTCCTGATCGGACTTCAAACCCTCTGCGAAGGTTACCGATCTGAGGGTCCCTTGTTCGGGCGCCACTTGTTGACGCAGGAGTCCCGGACAACGCAGAGACCATCAATGTGATCAAGAGATTGCCAAACTCTATTAGATACAGTGCTCTTCTTATACCCTTACTCCCTTATGTAACAGCCTTGGATACTGAGCTCTAATTGGTTAGTCTAGAGGTTACTATCGTTTACAGAGCTAATGTTTACAACTTGTTATAATTGTGATTAAATACCTTACTCTAAAAATACAGTAGGAAACTACAACCTTGGCAGGGATCATTCTCTGCACAAAAACATGGAAAATTACAGAGGAATAACAAGACAACTGACCTTGTTTAGGCCTGCCAAGAATCTTCTTATTTTAGAGTAACAAGACTCAGGGTATCGGAATCGCTCACTATGTAGCCTTGGCTCTTTAAGAACCCCACAGTCTGGTAATGGCCATTAATCCTTGCTCTTTGCTTTCATGTGGGCAGACCGTACCTGGGAGATAACCCATGCAAAATCAGAGGCTGAGGTAGAAGGACTGGAGGCAGGGGGTCTGTGTGGAGAGGAGCTGCTTTCTAATTCACCCTGTTAATGAATCACATGCTTAGTCAGTTATTTTTATAGATAATCTGTGGATTACAGGCATTCACATACGGTCATTCCACTAGCAATTATTCTTATGAGATGAGGATCTCATACTGTATTTGTTGTAATACCCACATCTATTTTATATATGTCTATATCCAGGTATATCTCATAGATGGAAATTTTAGCAGTGTGTTTACAATTGTCATGCAGTAGAGAGACCAATTTGCCTGGCACTGGAGATAGAGGTCAAATAATACATCACAAAAGCACAGAATGGCTGGGGTTGGAAGGGCCTCTGGAGGTCATCTAGTCCACCACGCTGCTCAGCACAGGGTCACCTAGGGCAGGATGCTCAGGGTTATGCCTGGTTGGGATTTGGACATCACTAGGCCGTCTCTGATTATTTATTAAGAGATTACATTCATTTGTTTTGCTTGAAGGGGAAGCCCTTACACCTTGTTTCTGTCTTGACTGATGCAAGGCAGGTGAAAGGGAGAGGGTGTTTTCTATGGGATCTAGTGTGGATGGAAAATAGCTGTCATCATAGTAATTTTTCCAGCTCCCTGTCAAAGTCAAGTTGTTCCTTCTGAGTACCATCACCACAGGAAGTAACTAAGGCTGTGGTCCAAAGATGCGATAAATCTAGCTCCAGGGCTCTGAGCAGCAGATTAAATACACTACTTATGCATGATACTAATCCATTATAAACTCATTCTCCTGGTTTGAATTTGTTTGAAACAATTTGCAGTGACTTAATTCTATCCCAACAGACTTTGTATTGCATCATACTATGTCACTTGTCTGCAACATGATGGGTTTAAGGATGACAAGTTTTACCCATCCTCTGGAACTGCCTTTAAGCTGGTATGAAGAAAGGCTTAACCTTCATTTTGTGTGCTCTGGTCCATTTGATGGAAGCGTGATTAGATACCTGTTCCTGATCTGCATCAAATTTGTGCTGCTGGTGATCTGGCAGTGCACCAACTGCAATCACACTTGAAATTCAGTTCAATGCAGCTTGCTGCATGCCAGGCTGCTGGGGTTTTATGTCCTAATATGGATTCTGAAGTTTCACTGACAATTCTCATGAAAACAGGTTTCTGACCAAATCTTTCCCTTGGGTATAATGTAAGTTGTCCATTGATCTCTGCCCCAGAGGCAGCTACAGCCCAGGAATCTTTGGAGTTATATCTCATAATTAAGTATTGCTGTATAGTCTCCAGTGCTTTGTGGTGAATGGTTTTAAAAAGATGGAGTATAAAGAGGCTTTCTGATATTTTGCATAGATTAGGGATTTAACTGTATGCCACATGAGACAATGTAAGATCCAAAGGCAACATGGGGTTCAAGAAGATATGGGCTCCACTTCATGTTTGCTATGACACTCTCAGACTTGTGACTCAGTTTCTCATCACTTGAACCTGTTCACTAGATTTTTTGTTTTCTTTTACATCTTAAGGCATTTTGGACTCTATGGATAAAATGAAAGCAGTCTCAGTAGTCATGGATGGAATTAGTGCATTATGGGATTTGGGCAGCACCTCTTAATATTGCTTAATATTGCTCTGAGCTTCCTGCTGGTGCTCACAGTGCTTGAGCAAATATGATGATGATGATAATAATAATAATGGAAATAACAAGGAGAGAGAGATAAAACTAAAAGGGGAAAGGAAAATAAACCAATAAACACAAGTGATGCACAATACAATTACTCACCACCTGGTGACCAGCCTGACCCAAGTAGTGAACAGCCCCTTCCAGCTAACTCCCCCCCAATTTATATACCAGGCATGACATCCTGTGTATGGAATATCCCTTTGGCTAGTTTGTGTCAAGTGTCCTGTCTTTGCTCCCTCCTGATTTCTTGTGCCCCTCCTCAGTGGCAGAGCATGAGAGACTGAAAAGCCCTTGATCAGGATAAGTGCCACTGAGCAACAACTAAGACATCGGTGTAAACTGGAGCATAGGAGGTTCCACGTCAACATCAGGAAGAACTTCTTTACTGTAAGAGTGACAGAGCACTGGAACAGGTTGCTCAGGGGGGTTGTGGAGTCTCCTACGTTGGAGATATTCAAGGCCCGCCTGGACAAGTTCCTGTGTGATGTACTCTAGGTTACCCTGCTCTTGCAGGGGGGTTGGACTAGATGGTCTTTTGAGGTCCCTTCCAACCCTTGGGATTCTGTGATTCTGTGTTATCAGCATTGTTCTCAGGCTAAAGTTGAAAACACAGCACTGCACCAGCTATTAAGAAGGAGAAAAATAACTGTTACAACTGAACCCAGGACAGATGAAGGACAACAAATTTCACAGAATTAGGCATTATCTCTCAATTAGGGAGAAATTCATGCTTCCTCTGATAAGTACTGAGGAATCAGCCTGGAGAAGAGAAGGCTGCGTGGAGACCTCATAGCAGCCTTCCAGTATCTGAAGGGGGCCTACAGGGATGCTGGTGAGGGACTCTTCATTAGGGACTGCAGTGATAGGACAAGGGGTAACGGGTTGAAACTTAAACAGGGGATGTTTAGATTGGATATAAGGAAGAAATTCTTTACTGTTAGGGTGGTGAGGCACTGGAATGGGTTGCCCAGGGAGGTAGTGAATGCTCCATCCCTGACAGTGTTCAAGGCCAGGTTGGATGAAGCCTTGGGTGATATGGTTTAGTGTGAGGTGTCCCTGCCCATGGCAGGGGGGTTGGAACTAGATGATCTTAAGGTCCTTTCCAGCCCTAACTATTCTATGATTCTATGATCTGTGTTCTCAGCCTTGCTACAGTTGCTCAAGTGTTTCTTATCAGCTCTTCTGGGCACCTCAAACACACTTCTGGAGACAAAGACCTTCCTTTGGGTCATACTAGGTGTTTCCCATTAAGGGTACTGAATAACTTCCTTTGCTTGCCTTGAGGTAGGTGCAACTACCTAGTTGAGTAGACACCTACCTTGAGGTAGTACTGCCTCAGGCAAGTACTCATGCTTGCAAGTATTCAGATGCTAGGACTATAAAGTGATGTCCTGGTTTTGGCTGGGATAGAGTTAATTTTCTTTCTAGTAGCTGATACTACACACCAGTGTTTTAGTTGTTGCTAAGTAATGCTTACTCTGATCAAGGACTTTCTCAGTCTCATGCTCTGCCAGGGAGGAGGGGTAGCTGGGAGGAAGCAGAGACAGGCCACCATGACCCAAACTATCCAATGGGGCATTTCATACCACAGCAACTCATGCCCACTATATAAACTGGGGGGAGTCACCCAGAAGGCCTAAATTGCTGCTTGGGTTGGGCTGGGTATCGGTCTGCAGGTGGTGAGCAGTTGTATTCTCTCCCCTTGTTATTTCCTTATCATCATCATCATTATTATTATTATTATTGGTGGTAGCAGTAGTGGGTTTGTGTTATACTTTAGTTACTGTTCTTATCTCAACCCATGGGATTTACATTCTTTTGATTCTCTTCCTCATCCCTCCAGGAGTGGGGGGAGAAAGAAGGGAGGGGGAGTGAGCTGCATGGTTCTGAGTTATTGTCTGGGCTTAAACTGTGACACACCTATTACTTATTCTCCTCAAATTTAACTTGACTGCAGGAAGCCTGCAATCAGTAACACTTTCTCCAGGAGCTTAATTTGGATGGTAAAATGCCTTTGTAGTTGATTATTGACTGGGACTTGATGCTGGTAAGCCTGGGAGGCCTGGAAGGTCAGTTTGGATGAGCACTTAAAGTCTAGACATCCCCCATCTCTCAGGTGTTTAAAATAGAACTTGAGGTCTCCTGGAAAATCCATTTCCTCCCCAGATTTCTAGATCTGCACATTGCCAGCTAAGGCAGAAGAGCTGCTGGAGGAAAAAATATTCATTGCCATGCTTTCAATGTTTCTGTTTACAGGTAGTCTGGAGAGGGGAGATGAGGAGGTCTCTAAAAGAGGTTACACATTCAGAAGCCTGAAGTGAGGTTTCCTAATTAGTCAAAGCACAGTTAGCCTGCCCAAATGAGGAAGACAAGTATAATGTTCCTGCACCCAAGTCATTTAACAACCCTGGAGGAGAGTAAGGAGATACCTAAAACAATAACCCAGGTAATTCTGCCTGGCATTTGAGCACAGGGTTCTTTGTTGCTACCTGTGGGTCTTGTGACATCATCTGCAGGCTCTTAACATAACAGGTGGCCATTATTATAAAGTGAGCTTTTAAGGTGAATTTGGGATGAACTCGCCTGATAATGGTGTAATGCAATGATTTCATTAATTTCTTGCTTGTTTCTACTGACCTTAGCACATGGCTAAGCAGGGATGAATGTTTGGACATTGTGACCCAGATGTCTGGGTCTGAGATCCACAACTGGACTTTGGAGCAGAAACCTGGCTTTTTATTCACCCTTCATAAAACATTACCAAATGACTCAAAACCTGAAAGACCTTTCCCAACTCAGAGCCATGAATTTTATTTCAGCTCCCATTCAAGGTAGGGTCTCAAGTATGTTGGTTCATTATGCCAGTGGCTGTGGTCTCTTCTCTACACTCTTGGTGGCTGCTGTCTCATCCTGCTGCCCTGCTTCCTGAGCTAGATGCTGTCTGCTAGAAGCCTTCTCTTTTCTACCAACAGTGAGAGAGGTTAAAAGTCTGTGGATATGGGCCAGCACAGACTGTCCATTGTATATGCATGCATACTAGAGCAGTAATTCCCTGGAATGCTGCACCACAGAGCTTTTACCACCTAATGTTTGTGTTGGAGCCTAGGAGTGTGTACAATGCATCCTGGGTTCAGCAGGAGCAGTTCATTTTTCTCCTTCTTAATAGCTGGTGCAATTTTGTGCTTTTGATTCTCAGCCTGGGAACAGTGCTGATAAGAATGTTTTTAGTTGTTGCTCAGTAATGTTTACTCTGACCAAGGACTTTTTGAGTCTCATGCTCTGCCAGGGAGGAGGGGAAGCTGGGAGGAAAGCAGAGACAGGACACCTGACACAAACTGTGGGAATTCTTAAAGAGCCAAGGCCACATAGTGAGTGATCTCGATACCCTGAGCCTTATTACTGTAAAGTAAGAAGATTCTTGGCAGGCATAAGCAAGGTCAATTGTCTTGTTAGGCCTCAGTAATTTTCCATGTTTTTGTGCAGAGAATGATCCCTGCCAAGGTTGTAGTTTCCCACTGTATTTTTAGAGTAAGGTATTTAATCACAATTATAACAAGTGATAAACATTAGCTTTGTAAACGGTAGTAACCTCTAGACTAACCAATTACAGCTCAGTATCCAAGGCTGTTACATAAGGGTGTAAGGGTATAAGAAGAGCACTGTATCTAATAGAGTTTGGCAATCTCTTGATCACATTGATGGTCTCTGCGTTGTCCGGGACTCCTGCGTCAACAAGTGGCGCCCGAACAAGGGACCCTCAGATCGGTAACCTTCGCAGAGGGTTTGAAGTCCGATCAGGAACGAGGGGGTAGGAGCCGGCCGAAATCGGCGCTGCCCCGGCGCTGCTGAAGTCAGCTAGCTGCAAAGTTGGGATCTCGCCCTGATCAGGTGAGCGGCCAGGGAGGAGATGGGGCACTCGCTATCCAAAGATGAACAGGCAGTAATGGAGCTCCTCCAACAAATCCTCTCTAAGAGAGGACTAGAATACAATAGTGCCGCCTTACAAAGGCTGTTAAAATGGTCCCAGGACCGTGGTCTTCTGCTCACTGTGCAGGCAGCGTTTGAAGTTTCTGAATGGGAACGTATAGGACAGACGCTGTGGGACAAGATCAGTAATGGGAACGTACTCGGAGGTGGAAGCCTCGGAACGGAGCCTATGCTAAAAGGATTGTTGCTCTGGAGTAAGGAGTTAATTGTGGGAGTCGGCGAAGCTTTTAATCTCAAGACGGGAGAAAATTACTAAGGAAGAAGCCTCTGATTTGTGGATGTTTTCAGTCCTTCTTAAGGTGAAGGGAGCAACCCTTAAAGAGACAGGACTCCTGCATCGACACCAAACTATCCATAAAGGGTAGTCCATATGACAGCAAGTCATGCCCAATATATAAACTGGGTGGAGTTACCCAGAAGAGCTAGGTTGCTGCTTGGGTCAGGCTGGGTATCAGTTGGCAGGTGGTGAGCGATTGTATTCTGTTCTCTTATTTCCCTTATCATCATTATTATTATTGATGGGAACAGTAGTAGTTTTGTGTTATACCTTAGTTACTGGACTGTTCTTATCTCAACCTGTGGGAGTTACATTCTTTTGATTCTCCTCCCCATCCCTCTGGGAGCAGGGGGAGGAAGAAGGGGGGGAATGGTGGGAAGTGAGTGAGCAGCTGCATGGTTCTGAGTTACCAGCTGGGCTTAAACCATGACACTCTCCAAGGAGATTAACAATGCAAAATGGCAGATAAATAGGACATTATTTTTTTTATTTGACCAGTTGGAAGAGAAAAGTAACCCTTATTGCTATTATCTCCATAGGCACAAAGGAGAGGCAAGGCCCAAGGTCTGTCAATTAGGTGGAGCAGTTCCTTGCAACTGGGTGGCTATAATGTACTAATTGTGTTAGTAATTAGCAACTACCACATGGTGAACACTTGTGTTCGAAACTATGTAAGGACATTAATTCATCCACCCTATAATGGGTTTGGGTGAGGTAAGTTTCATCCTTGTTTTATAGGTGGTGAAATAGAAAGATTTTCTGATTACAGGGTGAGTCAAGGTAGGCATGCAGGTGATCTTGAGTCTGTTAGTTTTTCAAGGTCACCTTAAGTGAGACCAGTGGCAGCAGCTATAGGAAATGAATCTTTGTTGTCAGAAGTTGTGTAAATTAAGCATAAGTGTTTTTGAGCTACAGAAATCATCTCTAAGGCTAGATGGTAGTTCAGGCTCTATGATGGTTTCCTTCTGCCCCACCCCCCCCTTTTTTTTTCCTTTTTGTTTGTTTTGTTTCTGGTTGTGCTGTCAGCTTGTGCTATTTATGAGAACTTTATTTGAATTTGTGTCTGCTGGGGCCTGGGTGGAGGTCACCCAATGATTTCATGGAGCTTTAAGATGCTTAGGTCTTTATTAATGACCATATGTGCTGGGGTCAGGTAAGTGACTGATGGCCATACTCCAGCAGACATGTGGATATATAACTAATAAAAACTGCTTATTATTCATTCCTCTTGAATTTTAAGTTCATGCAAGGTATTTTTAAAAAGCAGCAAGAAGCCAGTGGTACAAGGTCATGTGCTTTTTTTCTTGGTAAGCTGTGCTTTAAAGTATTCTATGGTGGTAATGCTGTTGTGTTTTTCTGATAACTAGCAAGAGCATTTTTATTTCTCCTTTATGGTTTATTGTTAATAAGAATGACCTGGGAAACTCCTGGGTGTGCTCAGATCTTGCTTGGAGTTGGTCAAGGGGTGGGGCTTGGCAGTGTAGCAGAGCTAATCTAGCAGGGAGCTACTGCTGAAAGAGTGGGTTTGAATTTCCAGCACTTACTCCTGATAGTGCCTTCTTGTTTTCTTTTCTGTCTGCCAGAAGTGACACTCCTCTGACTCACCAGGGAGCTGTTTCTGCTAAAGTATCAGAAAAGATCTTTGCTTCTCTCTGAGGTACTGCTCTACTAATTTTGTAGCCTAAACTGGCTTGCCATGTGGCTATATGGGGGATTTTAGGGAGCATGTATGAAAGCACCTCAACACCTTTAAAACACACTGTTATTTTTTAACCACAGGTTTAGTATTTGGTTTTCTTTGTCTAATGACATAGAATGGTGATGCATCTTTTGCCTCAGTTGAACATTCATCAGCTTCTCCCATTAATTTTGGCTGAGACTTTGTAAGGTCCTGAATATGAATGTTTCCATCTCAAAGGGTTCAATCTGTGATCTTTTAAAGAAAGCTGACATTTGAAAGAATGAGAGCACAGTCTACTTCAGTCAGCCCTTGTCAAAGAGCAGTAGTACCCAAGGGCATGAGGAACTCTGGAAAGCACCGAGGTTTAGCTTTCTTCCATTGCTGTCAATACTCGGGTCTCTAATACACCCTGCAAGAGACCCAGGTGGAGGCTCCTGCAGTTCCAACATCCCAGGGAGCATATTGGGCTTGAAACTCTGCTGCCTGATTCATAGGGCAATATTGTGTTTTCTGTACTCTGATGACTGTGTTAATGTTTAACTTGAGGCAAGTGTCTGCCTCTATTTTTTTTTTCCTCCCCCTAAGAAACTCTGACAGCAAGCACTTTGAAGTAACAAGGAGGTTCATAGGTATAGAGAGCTTGTTGCTCCCTCATATATTTCCACAAGTCTAGAGTGGAAGGCTTTTGTGTTTATATACCATTATTTGGGTTTTTTTGATATCTATTTTTGTCAATGTAGCAATACATGTGGCTGTTGTTCATTGCTTCGTGGTACTAGATCTAGCCCTCAGAAATGCCAGCCAGCCTTGGCTCTCATTTTGCTTCAAGAAAGGCCCTTGAGATGCTGCAGGGGAAGCCCAAGTGTGCTCTGTTTTAGTCATTTCCACACTCATGTTTGATATATGTGTGCATGCTAACTTCCTTTTTTTCTTCTACTTTATTTTGACAGTGGAAATTTTGGTGTCTTCTGAGAAACTTGCAGCTTCTGAGTGATCGGGACATTGAATTTGGTGGACAGTTACCATTTGTTCCCTGGGATTGTACCTGCCCTTGCTCTCCTCATCCTCTCCCACACTCCCCTTCCCTCTGATAAAACTCCAGGGTGTTGCAGTATTGCTACGGAGCCAGGGAGACTTTGGGCAGCTCCTGGCAAAGGGGAGGTGCAGCAGACTTTCTGCCAGCCGCTGTGGTCTCTGTGAAGCCTCCACCTACCGCCAGCTGTGTGGAGGAGATGATGCTGCCTGCGGTGGGCTCGGGGAAAGGCATTCTGGTGAGCAGTGAGAGGCTGGAGCCCAAGGAAGAGGATGGTTCTGGGAGAGATATGGATTCCACTTCCAATGCAGACAGTGAGAAATGGGTGGTGGGAGATGGCCTAGAGGAGCAGGAATTTTCCATCAAGGAAGCTAACTTCACAGAGGGGAGTTTAAAACTAAAGATCCAGACCACTAAGAGAGCTAAGAAGCCCCCAAAGAACTTGGAGAATTATATTTGCCCTCCTGAGATCAAAATCACCATCAAGCAATCTGGGGAGCAGAAGCTTTCCAGAGCTGGGGAAAATAGCAAAACAGCTAAAGAGGAGGACAGATCCCACTCAAGAAAGAAGGTATGTTCTATTCTTTCCTATTCTATCCCTTTCTGCTGAAAGCAGAGGGAGAGGGTAGGATTAAACCTGCTCAGTTTGTGTCCGAGCAGAGGAGAGCAGTTGAGGCAGGAGAAGAAATGCAAAGGCTCTGTGGGCAATTAGGTACCTGCCTCAGGATGCTGCTGGCCACATGGAGGAGATCTGAGATGACAGAGGACCTTTTTTTTTTTTTTTTTTTTTTTAGCCTTTAATGTGTTAATTCTCATCATCTTTCAGATGTGGAAGTGCAAATCCCAGCTGCTGGTAATCAAATTCTTCAAGGAGCATGGTCAGGGATTTGCAACCTCTCTGCTTCCCCCCCCCCCCCCCCGTCCCCCCCCGAAATTGCAATGGATCTGGCATAAGTTATTCACCTCACCACCCCTTTCATCCTCCCTTCCCTGCCACCCCATCCTGAAGGTAAAGGGCAGCCTAGGAAAGGGCCAAAGCTTAAATGAGTGGGGCTAGCAGCATGCAAAGGGCTATGACTGAAATATTTGCTGAATGCTGACAGGCAGCAGAGAAGAGGTGGACAAGTGCCAAATTCCCGTTTTCTCCTCTGAGAAAATACTTTTAGTGGTATTCAGGCAGGTTGCAAATCAAAACTCTGAGAATGTCATCTAGCTGGGGAGGGGAAGGAGGGGAGGACTTAAGTGGAAGCTCCAATCCCACTAAACCTGTTTCCGCAAACTTTGCACCTACACTCCTGAAAATCCCTGGAGCCTGGTGCTTACATTTTGCTTGGTCATTTTTCCCATGCAATTGCCACATAAAAATATTCCCCCTTCTGAACTCAAAATGTCTCCCAAGCAGAATTTGACCCATTCCTGATGCTTTTTTGGCCACAGAAGTCTTGCTTTGCAAACATAGCTCCTTGTATGAAGGTACTATCATGTAAAATCTGGGTGTTGTGAGGATCCAGCTATCATCTGCTGGTCAGGAAGTGAATGAGCTGTTTCAGCAGATGGTGTGGATGAGATTTGGTAGTGTGTCAATAAAGTATGACAACTACTCAGCCCTCAAGTATGTGGGCTTGTAGCGTGGATAATACTCAGCATGACTGATGCAGGATGCCTGTGTGCTCAGGCAGGGCTGTTACAGTCACTGTGAAGGCAAAGGGAGAGAGTTTGTGTTTGTCTGGTGCGTCACAGGTTGCCTGCACTGTGTCCTGACTTGGCCCAGTCCTCTGGCATCCCTTGCTTGCTCTTGGATGTGGGTTGAAGGCTCCAGTGCACTTGGGAGAAGGAAATTCCAACCTGATGTGACCAAAAGCAGTTAGTTGGCCTCTCGCACCCTGTTACCTTCCTCCAAGGGATGATTTAATCCTGGATATCCCCTCTGCCTTAAGCTTTCTGCCTCCCTTTTCCCCAAATACTCCTGCAAATGTGCTGGGAAGGTTTCAATTAATATAATTTCCTTCTTACTTAGAAATCTGTTGTTAAATAAGGAGCTGAAAGAGAAGGGGAAGAAAGACATACAGAGAAGCAGTTCCTTGAGCCAAAAACCAGCATGAGGGTCAGCAGAGTTTCTTTTGCTTCCATATGCTTATAAGCCAGTCTGAGTTTTATGACATAAAATGTTTTCTGGAGAATGTCATAGCTGTGTAACCTTAAATCTTAACCTCACAATAGTGTGTGTGCCTTTAACATAGAATAAACCAAACTGTTCCAACTTACTAACATGTAGAGAGAAAGGAATGTTTGGCTGATGGGGGAAGGAACATCACAAGACTGATAACAACTAAGGAGACAGTAAATAAGACCAAGGATACCAGCCTTCAGGATAGCAGAGTGGTGCCCAACATGGAGCGAGACTGGAACAGAACAGAAGCAAAGGCATACCAACTGCTAACTCGGCACGAGTACCTTCCAAGTGTGCACAAACACTGAGGTCATTCAGTAAACACAGTGAGGAAGACTGTCGAGGACCACCAATGGCCCCCCCCTCAGCAAGAAAGCTCATGTGTAATTAGGATGCAAATATGAGAGGTTTTTTTTTCTGGAAAAGCTATGAATATGCATGCGTATGCTAAATAAATAGCCACTGTTGGCAAGTATTGGGCATGCTCACCTTTGCAAAATCATTTGTGTGTGTGTGCCCAGTGCTGTGGTAAAGAATGCCTGCTTTCTAAAACTCCAAATTGAGTCTTAGAGAGTTTCTCCAACTGACTTCTGTGGTAACAATTTGGTGCCCAAACAGGGACACTCTGCTGTGTTTCCCGCAGATCTGGGGAGTCTCTGGGACCTTCGCGCTGGCAATCGGGAGTTTCCCTGAAAGGAACCACAGCTCCCCAGACCGACTCGGGACCTCGGTAAGACCCTGATTTTATTTATTTAAAAAGGCATTCTTTCTGGTCCCTTTCCATGTAAGGCGCAGGGGATGCTCTGTGCAGTGGGTAAAAGGTTGTTTAGTTTTGGTTGACTGGACTTTGGTATTTGGTGGAGGTCGAGATCATGGGTATCACTGCCTCCAAAGGGGGGATCCTGGAAAGGTCCCCATTGCGTTGCATTTTGCAACAGTCTGGAATCTGGGTGGAGGTCAGGACCACTGCTTCCATAGGGGGTTTTGAAGAAATCCCCATTGGGTTGCATTTTGCAGCACTCTGGATACAAATCAGTGAACCCCTGAGTGGCTTGGTCACCTGGGAAATTTTCAAACAAAGTGGTGGACCCCCAGGTGGTTCAGTTACTCGGGACACTCTGGTAAAATACTGTAATCAATGGTGGTTGTTATTCTTGAGATGAAAAGGAAAGTGGAGTTAAGTAGCTTATGCGGAAATGTTTTTCACTTTGAGATATCATCTGGAATGGCAAAAGGATTGTAGTTTTAATTTTGCACCCCAGGACCTGTTAGTATTGTCCTTGGAGAATCACAGAATCCCAAGGGTTGGAAGGGACCTCAAAAGACCATCTAGTCCAACCCCACTGCAAGAGCAGGGTAACCTAGAGTACATCACACAGGAACTTGTCCAGGCGGGCCTTGAATATCTCCAATGTAGGAGACTCCACAACCCCCCTGGGCAACCTGTTCCAGTGCTCTGTCACTCTCGCAGAAAAATTTGCTTACACGCTGTTGCTCTTTGTGCAGCATAGCATCATTGTGCACTAAGCATTTGAGGAATGCAGAGGAGAATTTGGATTTGATGGTAGCCCCCTGGAGAAGGGGTATTGTGAATAATGGGGCTGAAGGTGCTGACAATGAGAGACAAGCACCAGCATAGTCACCAGAGATATTAGAGGGGGCTGAAGGATTTTGCCCTATAGCAGGGCAAACTAGGGGAAAACAAGGGGAAACTGTCATTGCACCTTTAAGACAAGTTGTGGGCAATGATGGTCTGGTCATGATAAGGATTTCCTTTACCATTATAGATTAGAATACTTGGAAACAGGTGGCTGGTAATTATGCATCATGCTTTTGAGAATGTTGACAGGAATATGATATTTTGTACAGCTTGGACAGCAGTAGCGCAACAAATAAGAGCAGGCACACCGGCAGGTATAGTAAATCTTGATGTACCTACCCACAAACCTAACTGGGACCCTAATTAGGACCAGGGCAGTGTCATGGTTTAAGCCCAACCATAACTCGGAAAACCACGCAGTTTCTCTCTCTCATTCACTCCCTTTCTGCTCCTGCAGAGGGATGGGGAGGAGAATTGAAAGAATGTAACTCCCAGAGGTTGAGATAAGAACAGTCCAGTAACTAAGGTGTAACACAAACCGCTGCTGCTAACACCAATAATAATGATAAGGGAAATAACAAGAGAAGAGAATACAACTGCTCACCACCCACCAACCGATACCCTGCCTGACCGATCAGTGATCTAGCCCTTCTGGGTAACTGCCCCCAGTTCTACATCCTGGGCATGACATGCTGTGGTATGGAATATCTCTTTGGCTAGTTTGGGTCAGGTATCCTGTCTCTGTTTCCTCCTGGCTTCCCCTCCTCTCTGGCAGAGCATGAGACTCACCAAAGTCCTTGGTCAGAGTAAACATTCCTTAGCAACAACTAAAAACATCGGTGTTATCAGCATTGTTCCCAGGCCGAAAGTCATAACCACAGCACTGCACCAGCTACTAAGAAGGAGAAAAATGACTGCTACTGCTGAACCCGGGACAGGCAGGCAGGCTTTGAAACAATATCAGAGGTGGACTTTATTCAGTATTAGGAATGCGGTCCCCAAGGCAGTGAACTGGTCTAAGCTATGAATCACCTTCTGGATTCGTGGAAAAATTATAAGAGGTGATGCATAAATATACTACTACTGATCCTGAATTGAAGGAAGGAAGGAAAGGACCAATATGAGTTGGGAAAGATAATGAATGTGGCCTGGGAGATCTGCCGCAATTGGACCACCATTGCTCTGGTACAAGTTCCCCGAAATGGTTCAAATGGTGGTGGGAAGGGGTTCGAGTCCCTGATTATTAATATATATATATAAATAATAAATATAGTACAATGTTGTGTATTGTGGGTTATAGTGTGTCAAGTTTCAACTAGGAATATCTTATTGGATATGTGGGGGCATAAAATAAGCTCCAGAGTAAAATCGGAATGTTGGGGGGGGGGGGAGAAAAAAACAAAAAGAAAAAATTGTTGGCTGTAACTCTCACCCAGGAAAGGAGGAAAGGGGAGAGGAGCCTGAGAGGAAAGTGTTGTAAAGAAGGATTACATAGAAAGGTTTGTGAACAGACTCCACTGGCTGCCCTGGAAGTGAGAATGCCTTCAGAATCAAAATAAACACCAGAGATTTATTGGAATGTCAGGACAGGCAGAGAAAATTATTACTTGAGATGAAGACTGAGGAGGACTGGGGTAAGATTAGAAACTCTCCCCAGCAGAACCCCTGACTGCAGTTAAGTTGGGAAATGATAAGATAGAATTTCTTGTAGAAACAGAACATGCTTATTCTAAGTGCTTGTAAAGGGTAATTAAGCAAACAGCTTCTGTCATTGGTGCCACAGGGTGGACAGGAACCTGTCCTTTCTTTAAAATTTTAAAATTGATGGGTCAACATCTGTTTGACAATTTCATTGCATGCCTGAGTACTCCATGCTGTTATTGGATATTGCATGCATAAGTTAGGTTTAAAGAAAGAAAATTGAGCTACATGTTCCTGATGAAAAGGCTGTGGAGGCATGAGTTTTTATGTTACAGAAACCAGCCACTGAGCCAGGTATACCGGAAGAAGTGGAGAATACATCCCGCAAGTATGGGCTTCTGGAGCACCAGGACGATCACGAAGCAAGAAAAGGACTAGAGACTCTAATAGAAAAATTTGTCAAATACTTTGGGACAAAAATGGATGAACAGCCATTCTGGAACAGAGAAGTAGTCATTGGCTTTTGCCAAGCAGGCTGTTTAAAATATCAGGCTGTGCTTTTAGAACAAGAGGATGTAGAATTGAAAGTAACTAACCTTTTGAACCCAGCAGTGGTTTTCAACAACTGATCCAGGAGCAGGAGAGCTGACTCACAACTGTTTACAGACTACTGAGCAGGTATATTCCAGTTATACTGACCTGTAAGGTACATCCCTGATGGATGTGGACTACGAACTGTTTGTGGATGGCAGCAGCTTTATGAAAATGGAAACCGGAAAGAAGGATATGCTGTGGTAACCAAACATGAGATAACAGAGGCTAAAGCCTTTCCCCCCCAACACATCAGCACAGAAAACCGAGCTGATGGTGCTACTGAGACTTCTGGAATTTTCAGAAAGTCAAAATTTGCTTTTAAGGCACATCAATTTGATATCACTCCAGTGAATATTGGTGATCATGTTGCTGACAAAGCAGCCAAAGAAGCTGTGGGTGGGGACCTTTCGTTAATATTGCCTCATAAGTATCAGTGCTTGCATAATGAAGTTCCAAGTTATCAGATGGAGGATGAGAAATTACCTAGTTTATTAGGAGCCAAGAAGAATGATGAAGGATGGTGGGTTATACCAAACAGGCAAGTAATAATTGACCAGCTTCTTATGAGAAGAAAACCACCAGGCAACTCATGGGGGAACAGAATCAATGACTGAGGCTTTAAAGCTCCAAGTTCTGAGTATGCAAATGGCTGAAACTATAAAAGTGTTATAAAGAAGTGTGAACCTTGTTTACAATGCTAAGAGGAACAACAAAGGCAGTTATCCAGAAGACCATTGGCAAGTGGACTTTACAGAATTGCCACAGCACAATGGGCTCAGATGTGTGTATATATTGGTACTAATAGATATGTTTTCTGGTTGGCCAGAGGCTTTCCCTTGTTGCACCAATATGGTTCATGAAGTAGTAAAACATTTATTGAATCAAATAATACCCTGATATGGTGTACTAGCAGGCTTGTCCTCAGAGGTCTGCATTTTGTTGCAGTAGTTAGGAAGGTGGGAGAGTGTTTGGGAATCAAATGGGATCTGCATACCCTATATAGACCTCAGGCTAGTGGGAAAGTGGAATGTATGAATTGGATACTCGAGTTACAATTAAAATATGTCAAGAAACTTCTTTAACTTGGTTATAAGCCTTACCAATTGCTTTGGTAGGATACAAATACAGCCAGGAAGGAATCACGTAAGTCCATATGAACTGACGTATGGGTGGCCTTACCAACTGCCTTTTGTTCCTGGTGGTAATTTTTTGCAGGGAAAACAGGATCTCTGACTATACCTAGTGGCACTTGGTAAAACTCTTAGTTCTGGTAATATCTTGGTAGGACATTACCCAGACTGTAGCTGAACAACGCAAATCTGGACTAAGGGACCACAAACTGTCAATTGGAATGCTCCAGAAGGGAAAGGGTGGTATTGATTGTGTAATAATACTGCTCAAAAGGCCCTTCCCCTCAGGATGGACTGGAAAATATACATTGGGTGTTGTATTCCCAGGTGCTATACAGGCATTACCGACTGAGGTATCCAGCTTATGTCAGGTAGTATTGCAAAACCATATGGCCCTTGATCTGCTATTAGCTTCCCAAGGAGGTGTTTGTACAGTTATAAATACGGGCTGCTGCACATACATAGACCAGAGTGGCAGATTTTACTAACTGGGGATTTGAAGAATTATGACATGGACTTACGTTTTGGCTACCAAATTGGATATTGTTAAAAAACTCGTTTGTGATCATTATAGTAACAATTTGTGTCTGTATCCTTGCATGACTCAATTTTGTAGTTGCTGGTCACAATGGTGTATTAGAATCAAATATGGGTAAAGGGTATAGAATGAGACTTACAGTATATATATATATATATTCTGTAAGTCTCAAAGGGGGGAAATGTAACCTTAAATCTTAAACTAGCAATAGTGTGTGTGCCTTTAACATAGAACAGTTTGGTTTATTCTACTAACTTACTAACATGTAGAGAGAAAGGAATGTTTGGCTGATGGGGGAAGGAACAGATAACAACTAAGGAGACAGTAAATAAGACCAAGGATACCAGCCTTCAAAATAGCAGAGTGGTGCCCAACATGGAGAGAGACTGAAACAGAACAGAAGCAAGTACATACCCAACTGCTAACTCGGCACTAGGACCTTCCAAGTGTGTGCAAACACTGAGGTCATTCAGTAAACACAGTGAGGAAGACTGTTGAGGACCCCCAAAAGGCCCCACTCAGCAAAAAAGCGCATGTGTACTTAGGATGCATTTTTTTTTTCTGGAAAAGCTATGAATATGCATGCGTATGCTAAATAAATAGCCACTGTTGGCAAGTATTGGGTATGCTCACCTTTGCAAAATGATTTGTGTGTGTTCCCAGTGCTTCAATAAAGAATGCCCGCTTTCTAAAACTCCAAATTGAGTCTTACAGAGTTTCTGACTGACTTTTATGGTAAGAGCTGCAGCAGAAGAAGGTTTTGGCAGGAGTATATCCTATTAGTGGCCAGCAAGTTGTGTTGCATTTGGTCCCTTTAAGTATTATGTGCTCCTTAAAGATACCTAAGAGGCAGTTGGAAGCTTTTTTTTTATATAGTCAATATGGGCTTGGTTAAATCTTCAGCATTCATCAGCAGGTTCAAAACTGTTGTTAAGAAAATGGAAAGAGAGCTTGCTTTGCTTTGTGGGTCATCTTCAAGGTGAGGTCTGACAGGGTTCCCTTCTGCTGGCCTTGCTTTGCAGCTGGCCCTGGAAAGCAGGTGAGAGGGTTGGGGCAATACTGCTCCTGGAGCAAGGCAAGGGACAACTCTTTTCTAGCTTTATGGCTATGAAGTGGCTGGTGTGTTGGTTGCTCAGCACTGCAGATTTGTGCCTTGATTCATAAGTGCTTTATTAGGATCCTTGTGATGGGAGGAGGCACCACAGTCACCACCATACAGTGGGGAAACTGAGGCACTAACATGTCTCCCTCTGCATAATGCTTTGTGTCAGTATGAGCTGAAAGTCAAGCCCCCAGCTCACTCAGCCACCAAACCATCCTCCTACCTTTAAATCACAGGTCTGTCTTGACCTTTCCTTACCCCCCTCAGTCTCTGCTTGGGTTGCACAGGTGAGAACAAAGTGACACTTGTTTGCCTCGTCCAAAGAGCTCACTTAAGCTGGTGTTGTCTTGCCTCCCTTCTTAGTGCCAAAACTAAGTGTTGAAAGTGTTGTCCTGGGATATAAAATGTCCCATATATTCTCTGGGGACTGGATTTTTGTTTTCTGAGTGCAAGTGGCACTGAAAGAAAAAAAAAAGGTAAAAACTGCAGGATAAGGGAAACAGTTCTCAGGTGCTGAAATTTGGAGACAGATGTGAGCACTTGTCTTCTGTGCTCCTTGCAGGGCAAGGAGCAAGGGAGCTTTAACTTCTCTAGCTGCAATCACTAAAGAGCTGATCATTCATTTGCAGCCCTGCCAGAAAAAAACAGCAAGAGTATGAGAAGTCAATCAAAATCACTTAAAACCTCATTATTTATTTGTCTTGAGGATGTCAAGAGGCCAGTAGTAGTAGACCAACAGGAAACTGTGTCTTACAGCAAAGATCACAGTTCTCATCCCTTTAGTGTCACTACTAGTGGTCTTGTACCTGCTGGAGGTTGAATTATCTGGATATTGATGGATGCAGTATGCCTGGATTAGTCCAATATTTGGATGGGAAAGCCTTACGTTCTGTTGGCATAAATCAAGGAGTCATGGTTGAACACTTTGGGTATGCTAGATTAGAGATGATCCTAATATTGGTTTGAAAAACTTCTCTCCAGCCCATTGGAGAAGTTCTATAATGAAAAGGTTTCTGACCCTTAAACATGGGAGGACGGAAAGAAGCACAGAGGGACTTTCCAAATGCAAAAGACTTGCAGAGGGAAAACAAATCAAGGAACCCAAAATTTCTCAGCATCACACCAAGTGTAGTCATGAGAGGACAGCATCTTCCAGCCCAACATGCAGATGCAAAGTATTTCAGAACCTTGCTATGGAAAGTGGAGATGTGAAATGGTATTTCTGGAGTGGCTTGGAGCTTAAAAGCTCAAGTCAGAGATGTGGAAGATGATATCTGCTGCTCCTTGACCTGCTGAAGATGCCATCCACCTTCAGGTGGGCATGTCAGAGGATCTGCTGGGACTTTCACCGCCAACTACAAAATGGAGAGCATCCTCATTCTCTTCAGAGGATGAATTTGTTTTTTTTTGGGGAAGCTGAGAACCTGGGGGTGTGTGCAGTGCTCAGGAGTCAGCTTGGATGCCATTAGCTCAGTGTTGGATGCTCCCAGCTCCCACATCTCAAAACAAACCCACAAAATAACCCACCTCCCATCCCCTTTCCCAGTTTTCTGTACTGCACCCCCTTCCTGTTGACTTTCTTGCAGTTCATTGTTATCCCTAACTGGGGAATTATGATTTAATGGTGCATTGGACAGACTGAGCTTGACACCATTCCCTTTTCCTTCGGTCTTATTTCCATAATGTAAGATGATGTTTAGCAAGTCCCCTTGAAGCACGGAATCAGACTCTACAACTCAGAGAGAGTTATAAAGCAGGTATGTTTATTATGGTGCCAGGTGCAAGGGGGTTCGCTCCTCCTAACTTGCACACAGAGGGGATAAGCAAGCAGATATTTATTACACACAAACATGCATATTCATTAGGTTCCCGAGAGTTCGGAGGGTATATTACAGTTCATTTAGGTACTCATTATCATAAGTCTCCTCCCTTTTGGCACTTGTGCACTGCCCTCCGATGGTCGTGGGCAGGGGTCTTCAAGATGAAGTAAGTAGTCTTCCTCATGTGGGCAGGGGTCTTCAAGATGAAGTAAGCAGTCTTCCTCACGGTGCACTTTTCACCTTTGGCACAGTTGGATGCCCCAGTAATCACAAATTAGCTGAAACCAACCGTATCTGCAAGTTTCTGATAGCTGGCAAAGATTTAGAACAGTGTGACCTTCATAAAAAATTTATTGCAAGCAGAACAGGATGGGCAGACAAGGAGTATCCTAAACTAGCAGATGTTCGGGAGTCGCTGTCTCCAAACTAACTGATAATTAGAAGGATGTTAAGAAATAATTCACTCATTAGAAGGATGGAAAGAAAAAATTTTCTCTTGTTAGTAAGACTGCTAAATTCTGTTATCACACCACAGGCTCACAACACAAACATTGTTCTCTATCTTAGACCTAAGTTAAGTTAAAAGTATTTTAACCCTATGTTTTCCAGGCACTTGCTTTCCTTATATCACCCTTTATTTAAAAGAAAATCTGGATGGAGGAATCGGGTTGTTTGCTGTCTCCGTATGCTTTTCTGTTCACTGGAACATCTTCCCATTGTAGTAGCGTCAAATATAAAGACTTGAGGAACTTGACCTGGCAGGTGCCACCTCTTGGGAATGCAAATGTTCAGCTGTAGGAAATATCTCTCTTGCAGTGATGCTGTGGAAGCAGTTAGGTAGAGGATAACGGATGGGTCACTAAGATAGGAGGGAATGACTCCACGAGGTGCATTGTGGTTAGATCATAGAATCATAGAATAGTTAGGGTTGGAAAGGACCTCAAGATCATCTAGTTCCAAACCCCCTGCCATGGGCAGGGACACCTCACACTAAACCATATCACCCAAGGCTTCATCCAACCTGGCCTTGAACACTGCCAGGGATGGAGCATTCACAACCTCCCTGGGCAACCCATTCCAGTACTTCACTACCCTAACAGTAAAGAATTTCTTCCTTATATCCAATCTAAACCTCCCCTGTTTAAGTTTTAACCTGTTACCCCTTGTCCTGTCACTGCAGTCCCTAATGAAGAGTCCCTCACCAGCATCCCTGTAGGCCCCCTTCAGATACTGGAAGGCTGCTATGAGGTCTCCACGCAGCCTTCACTTCTCCAGGCTGAACAGCCCCAACTTTCTCAGCCTGTCTTCATACGGGAAGTGCTCCAGGCCCCTTATCATCCTCATGGCCCTCCTCTGGACTTGTTCCAACAGTTCCATGCCCTTGTTATGTAGATCATAAACCACAAGAGTGGAGCATGGATGGGCTGATGATGTCAGCTGAAACCTGTGATAAACCTGCAGCAGCGTTAGTTGAAATACTGTCGTGTTTTGGTTTTAGGTGCACTTCTGGTTTGTTTCCACTGTCAGAAAGTATTTTGCGTTCACAAAACGTTTCTTCCTTTCTAAAGGCTGCAAGCAGTCTGCTTGGATGGGAAAAGAGTCATTCTGTATTACTAGGAACCACAAGCCCAACTGCTGGAAAAATTAATGCAGTCTTTGCTTTGGGACCCGTGTTGCCACTGTCTCTGCATGTTACCTACCTACGTGTGCAGATGCAGTTGTAGAAAAATGGGAAGCCTAAGACAAGCAATGCTCATTTTGCTCAGTGGTTGCAAGTAGAGGAATGATCATGCGTGAAAACATTCAACCTGCTAAATTTTGCTATGTTGTAGAGTCAGGCTGCAATGGGAAAACACAAGAGTGAATCAGAAGGTACTGTCTTCATGCCAGATTATCTCTTCTCCGTGTTTGTGAAGGACTCAGGTGTAGGCACATGGCTAATGGAAGGGCTCTTCTAATGGTCTGTGCAGCAACACCTTTCCTTTTGGGAAGCACTGGGGGCTTCTCTGTGCCTGCACGCAACCCCTGCTGCCTCAGAAAGAGGAGGTCTTCTCTTCCTTCCCTAGCTGTCTCTCCCTGCAGGAGCTTTCCCAACATGATCTCATGGACCTCTAATGGTAATTATCATTGTCTCATGGCTCAGCGGTGTCTGCCTTGAGACAAACCAACTGTAGGGCTTTTGATACCTGTCTCAGCATGAGGTGTGTGTTTTTATGCACACGCTTCTGTGCTACTCACTTTTTGAACTCTGCAGACAAACATGAGCTGAATTCTGCTCCCACTTCTTGTAGGTAAATATGTGCAAAGCTAGGTAATAGAACTGGAATGCCATTTAATTCCTTATCAGCACATACACCAGCACCTGTATGCAATGTCTCATTGAAAATTAAAAAAAGAAAAAGCAGTAAAAGGTGTTGAAAAAGCAGTTTTCTTACCCCCTTTTCATTCTGCTATATAAATGGCTTTGTAGCTCTCCTTATTAGAAAACTATTTTTCAGGTTAATCTATTTTTTTTTAATCTTGAAGATTTTGTTTCAGCTTGAAAAACAAATATAATTTTTGTTATTCCCGCAAGTCTGCTCCCAGACTTTCTCCCCACCCTGGCACAAATGCTTAGTGATGGTGAGCCATGCAGTTTCTTGAGCTACCTCTCTTTTCTTTCCTTTATTTAATTAAAACAAAAAATCTTTGAATCTTTGCACTCAGCACCCTGAAGGCCTTTTTTGTTTCCTTTCCTCTGGTTTTGCAGGATCAGGAGTTTAAAAATTAGCGTGCATCAAAACCAGGGCAGACCTCCAACTCCCCCCACACTCAGTCACATCTCTCCTTGCTCTTCTGCAAGGTGATTTGGAAAGTTAAGGAAAGCTTCAGCCCAGCAGCACAGTCATTATGCTCTGAAGAATCTGTTGGGTTTTTTTTCTCCAGCCTGGTTCAGGAGCTGAGGATCTCCTTTCGCCTCCTCTGGCTGGAGCATGGTGCACATGAGCTGATCTCTCTGAACAGGTTAAATAAACAAATAAACAGGACTGTGTTTGGGTTAATTGTCACTGGTTCTGCTGATCTCCATTACTGATCTATCTGAGAGCCTGGTCAAGGAGCAGATGCTAGAGACGGCATCATCACCTTCCTCCTCATCATTGTGTCTGGTTTTATCCTTCTTCTTCTTCTCCTCCCCCCCCCCCCCCATCTGTCGTGGTTTAAAACCAAACCACAGTCTCGTTCACTCACTCCCCCCCCCCCCCTTGCTCCCCCAACTCCCAGGGAGTTAGGAAGGAGAATCCAAAGAATGTAACCCCCACGGGTTGAGATAAGAACAGTTTAATAGCTAAGATATAACATAAATCACTACTGCTACTACTACTACAAATAATAATGATAAAGCAAATAACAAGTGAAGAGAATACAACATCTCACCAGCCACAGACCCATAACTCACCCCACCCTGCCTGACCGAGCACCGACCGATACCTCCTCCATCCCCCCAGAGTTCTCTAGCCCTTCCGGGTAACTCCCGGTTACCTCCTGGGTATGACGTGCTATGGTATGGAATACCTCTTTGGCTAGCCTGGGTCAGGTGTCCTGTCTCTGCTTCCTCCTAGCTTCCCCTCCTCCCTGGCAGAGCATGAGCTCAGAAAAGGCCTTGGACAAACCAAACATTTGAGCAGTAACTCAAAACATACTTGCTATCAGCAACCGTTCTCAGCCCAAAAGTCAAAACACAGCACTGCACCAGCTACCAAGAAGGAGAAAAAATGACTGCTACTGCTGAACCTAGGACACCATCCCATTTTTTTGGGGGGGGGGTTTGTTTTTTTTTTCTTTTGGCTGAGCAAATAGGCCAGATGGCAGTGAGGGGAATAGACAAGTGAGCCATGGCGTATGGGCAGCCTTTTTAATTTTGACTCCATTTAGGAAGCAGTTTGCTGGGAGATAAGTTACAAAAGCAGAAGTAGAGGAGGAGTGTGTGTTGGAGAGGGGCAGGAGGAAGGGGAGACCCTTTTCAGGATGAAGCAGCCCAGCCAAGGGAGTCCAGGGTGCAGGGGACCGAAGCCTTGGCTACATTCCTGACACAAAGCAGTAAATTAGCTTTCTGTGTCAGTTTGTGAAGGAAGTCTTATCAGCTGCACATGGGGAGGAAAGATGGAGATGTCGGTCTTCAAATGAGGAGGAGGATATGTCTCCGATTTTTACCTTGCCTACCCTTGCCCAGACAAGCTCCAACCAGTCTTAGGAGCTGGGATGCAGAAGAGGAATCATGTTGGCCAAGATGATTTTTATCTGTGCATATGATTATGTATATTTTGGTCATACTTTATTATGGATATCAATGTGAGATCATTCACTGTAGACACCTTTGAAGCAAAAGGCATGACTTTAAAAGTTTTGTAACAAAACTAAGTAAAAAGTTGACACAAAACATGAAAGGCAGCTTAGTAATAATGTAGCTTACAGCTATTCCCATTCCCCTTTCCCTTTCCCTTCCTTTTTAGCATTCATTTTTCTCTCAATATTCAATATGTTAGATATCAACTTCTTGCTATCTATTCACATTAGTCATGCATTTTGGACTTATCTGACTGAGACCAAAGAGGGTCTTGCCTTGAATGATTTAGAAACAAAATTAGAGTCAGTTGCTCTAAATTATATATATGAGGCTTCCTGGCTTCATTTTGATTAACTGGGACTCTGGGAGACAGTGAGGAAGGGTAGGTGCACTTTTCTTAGTTTTCATAAATGTGTTGATTTTGCATCCAAACTTCACTGAAATGAAGTTTTAAATGTCCACACAATTTAGTAACTTGAGAAGTTTTATTCCTGTTGATGCTCAATGAGATTTGGGGTTCCTTGGTATAGGCTCTTGTCTCCTTCACCCCAGAGGCATTTTTAAAAATTAGCTCTGGAAATCTCAAGCCCTGTTGTCAGGATACAGAAGATCTGGGACCATGGTTGCACTGTATGCCTGAACAAAGAACTTTTTATATGACATTAATTCCACAAAGAAGTTTTTATTCACCAGAGAGTCTATGGAGAAATGATTATGCATCACTGGCTTGGTGGAACAGAATTTTAACTTCTAGCTCAGACATTCTTCCACTGATTAGTCTTAACATGAAGTAGAAACACAAGCCTTTGATTTATTGGTGAAATATTTAAGATAGGTTGTTAAATTATTGAAATAGCAGAATTTAAAGCAGGCAAAGAAGGATAAAAGTATCTGAACCAAAGGAACAGGAAAGTGCTAATTCATCAGAACATATGCAAACTTAGGTTCCTAATGGAGAGTCTCTCAAAGACAAGCATTTCTGTCTGTCTGGGATAGTATTCAGTTCTTAGGAATTTTGGTGGAGAGAGGGTGTTGTTCAGCCTGGAGAAGAGAAGGCTGTGTGGAGACCTCATAGCAGCCTTCCAGTATCTGAAGGGAGCCTACAAGGTTGCTGGAGAGGGACTCTTCATTAGGGACTGTAGTGGTAGGACAAGGGGTAATGGGTTAGAACTTAAACAGGGGAAGGTTAGATTAGATGTAAAGAACAAGTTCTTTACTGTGAGGGTGATGAGGAACTGGAACAGGTTGTCCGAAGAAGCAGTAAATGCTTCATCACTGGCATTGTTCAAGGCCAGGTTGGACAGACAGTTGGGTGATATGGTCTAGACTGAGGTGTCCCTTCCCACGGCAAGGGGGTTGGAACTAGATGATCTTAAGGTTCTTTCCAATCCTAACTATTCTATGAAAACAACAGGGTATCCCATGCAAAATCTATGGGGATGACTGGTCATTGCTTGAAATCTGCTGAAGAGAGGAGTCTAAGGTGAAATCCCTTGATCTTCTCTCTTAAGTTTACTTTTTTATGGTGCTAAAGTCATAGTATTTATTTAGTTTATTTCTATTATAGTTAATTTTAGGTGCTTTAACTCTAGCTGTAGCTATTTCTTACCACAACAGTCATTTCATAAACCAAGCACTCCAGCAACACTGGAAATCTTTCCCATGGAAAGAAAAACAACAAAAAGCCCTAACAAAGTCAGCAGCCAGCAGTATAAATCCTTCTCAAAGGCACATTCCAGTAAGAAATGAACTCGTGATTCTCAGAAAGCTTAAAAACTGGTGGTGGTGCTGGGGGTTTTGAGGCAATTCAGGAAAATACATCTGTTGGATGAGCAGCAGTCTCATGAATGGCAAACTCCAGGACTAGGGACCCATCAGCAATCACTCTTGATTTCTTTTTTGTGCTTTGGCTGTGGAGAGCTGGGGCATTCATGTGTCAGGCACCATCCTGGCTAAAACACAAGCAATTTCACCAGTGAACTCTGAAGAGAGTGACCTGATATAACTGGTGCCAAGAACTTTTAGCTGGGCAAAGCCTTGGTACAAAGGGAGCATAGGAAGAGTGCTCATCAGACACCCATCAGGAGAAAGTGAGGTCCAGGGGGAAAAAAAGCTGGTTTCAGCCATCTTAGAGCTGGGGATGTCTGAAATGACACTTCTGCAAAGGCTGCTGGCAGCCGGGGCTGCTTCCAGCATTGCAATGTCACACTCTTGGCACGACAAACTGCTTAATAAACTGGCAGCTTCTCCCAGCATCAGTTTATCTCCAGAGCACTTTCCATCCAAGCCCTGGGTTGAGTGTGTTGGAGTCAGAAAAATAGGGCTCAGAGGGTCCAGGAGAGGTCCCCACCACCACCACCTCCACCATCTGATGTCACAGCCTACACAGCAAGTGCCAGATCTCAGAGGACAGTTTTGAAACCCCTTGTCAGGATGGTTGGCCACCAGATATGGTCTTCGCCTGTTGCAATGCTCCTCACAAGAATATGGAGAAGGGAGGAGATATTTCTCAATCATGAACTCAACAATTTCCAGCACAAATGTACACAAGATCCAGATCCAAAGAGTGATCAGATATGAGGACACATAAACTAGTTGTAGGCGTAGAAATGTGTTATTCTTACATTAAACATAGGGTGGTTATAACCTAAATTCCAGTTGTCCCCTTCCCTTGAGCTGATTCATAGTGGGCATATCATGCCCAGTATAGAAAATGGGGGGAGTTACTCAGAAGGCCCAGATTGCTGCTCAGGTTGGGCTGGATATCGGTCTGCAGATGGTGAGCAACTGTATTGTGCATCACTTGTGTTTATTGTTGAGGTTTTTTTCCTTCCCTTTTTAGTTTTATATTCTCTCCCCTTGTTATTTCCCTTATCATCATCATTATTATTATTATTATTAGTGGTGGTAATAGTAGTTTTGTATTATACTTTAGTTGCTGGACTGTTCTTATCTCAAACCATGGGGTTTACATTCTTTTAATTCTTCTCCCCATCCCGCTGGGAGTGGGGTGGGGGGAAGGGGCTGCATGATTCTGAGTTACCGGCTGGGCTTAAACTACGACATGAGGTTAAAGGAGTCCTTGGTCACCTGTTACATTATGGCTGTGCAATCTATGGTGCAGCTAACCCTATATCTCTTCCCGAGTTTTGTCTGATGCGCTTTGGGCATCATCTTTCCACACATGGACATGCCAAGGCTTTTTTGATGGGTATGAAAAGTATCCACTGCATAAAACAGAAAAGTGTTTCGCCCAGACTACTGCCAACCCATTGTGCAGCTGCACCACCAGCTCATCGCCTTTCAGGAGTAACTGATGCTGGTCACAGCAGTATTCACTGCAGGTTTAGTCAGGGATGTAGCTTCATGAGAAGCAGATAAGAACAGTGTAAGCTGCAAAGATTGACAAAGTTTGGCCTTTACATCACCCTGGGGTCTGGTTCTCCATAAGCTTTGCAAACTTTGGTTTGAATTTTAGATACTCCTTCTGGCTCATCTTTTCTCCAGGCACCTTGCATCCAATATCTAGCATTCCCTTATTTGCTCTTCCTCTTCTTTTAAAATTACTCACAGGCGCACCTGCAGTATATAAAACCACAACAAAGGAACTTAATCTAGTCTGACATTTTCACTCTGGAACTTTAGTTGTTTGTCTTGAGTGACGTACCTTGTTTCCTACACCAGTCAGTAGCTTTATACTCAACAGAGCTGGTAAGAAAACACATTTCCTGTCCAGGAAGAAACTTTTTTTTTCAAATTTGTTTTGATTCAAAATTGATCTTATAGAAAAATGTCTTTTCAGAATTTCCCATGGAATGAAAATTCTCATTAAAACCCACCACCCACCACACATTAAAAAGCCCCAAACAATGAAGGGATTTGCATAGACAAAGTTCAGACTGTACATTTATTACTGTGAAAGTAGCATGACAGCAATCCCAATACAGTTATCCGCATATGGATTTCTAATGCTCTTTGGTATGTCAAAGCATGCCTGGGGTATCTCCAGGGGCTTGAAGGATATGGCATTGTAGGCTTAAATTTTAGGTTTAAACTAACAATAGTGTGTATGTCTTTAACATAGTAGAATACAGAAAACTGTTCCAACTTGCTAACATGTAGAGAGAAAGGAATGTATGGCTGATGGGGGAAGGAACATCATGGGACTGATAACAGCTAAGGAGACAGTAAATAAAACCAAGGGTGCCAACCTTCAAGATAGAGTGGCGCACAACGTGGAGTGAGACTGGAACAAAACAGAAGCAAGGACATAGCAACTACTAACTCATCAGTAGGACCTTGTGAGCATGCGCAAACACTAAAGTCATTCAGTAAACACAGTGAGGAAGACTATTGATGACCACCAGAGACACCCATTCAGCAAGGAAGTTCATGCTTAGTTAGGATGCAAGTATAATTAGTTTGTGAGAAATCACATGAATATGTAAATAATTTCCTAGGAAAGCTGTAAATATGCATGAGTATGCTAAATATATAGCTGCTGCCAGCAAGTAATGGGTGTGCTCACCTTTGTGAAACTATTCACGTGTGCGCCCAGCACTGCAATAAAGGATGCCTGCTTTCTAAAACTCCAAATTGAGTCTTAGAGAATTTCTCCAAATGACTTTTATGATAACAGCATAGGATTTCTGCCCTTCTGAAACAGCCCATAAAAACCTTGTGGGATACTCCAGGACATCTCAGAAGCGAATGAACATCTGTGCATGGGTAAGAAAACTGAGCTCTGAAATTGTGCACACCTTGCTCGGGTCGGGCTAGGTATTGGTTGGCATGTGGTCAGCAGTTGTATTCCCTTTCCTTGTTATTTCCCTTTTCATTATTATTATTGGTCTCTTTCACGGACACCCCCTTGTTGTGCGGAAAGAGCTTGTGTGCCCTTGTGAGGTTGGGAGCTATGATGGTGGTGGCATATGCCTCCGGTAGGGTCTCCCATGCCAGACAGGTCTCAACTGAAGGGTCAGACAAAGTGTGTCCATGGGCAGGATGGGCTCACTAGCCTTCGGGCAACCATTCTAGGAGAAGGACAACTCTAACTTCAAACCTGGACAGATGGAGCTCATTTAGCTCTGTAAGGCCATACATCTAAGAGAAGGATACTCTAACCAAACCTATGACCTGAGGGCTTTGCTGTCACCATCCAAGCTCACTAAGCCCTGGCAGATAAACCTCAGGTGTAAAGGGTGGGGCCAGTTCCGCACATGCTATGCCTCACCTAAAAAATCCACTGCGCAGGCCAGAAGGGTTTACCCACACTTGCAAAGCCCTGTAGTGACAGGTGAGGGACGAAACGGCAGGTGATAAGGTGCACTGGAAGGTGCAGACCCAAACCTGCATGCAGGCGGTTCAGGACATTGGTTGCTCCATAGTGCCGTTTTCTCCTTTGAGAATTCATGCAGAATTAGTCTCGAGGAGAAAAGACAATGTAGAAAGGATCACACCCCGCCTGTACCACCCAAGGAAACCTTTCACTGTGCTTTTTGCAACCAGATTTGCTTATCCCACATTGGCCTTTTTAGTCATCAGCGTACTTGTAGTAAGCGTGGGTAAAGCCCTTCCCAAATCTTCGTTCACAAAGTCAAGCCATGATGATGATGATTATTGGTGGTAGCAGTAGTGGTTTTGTGTTATACCTTAGTTACTGTACTGTTCTTATCTCAACCTATGGGGGTTACATTCTTTTGATTCTCCTCCCCATCCCTCCTGGAGGAGAGGGAGGAAGGGGAGGGAATGAGCGAGTGGCTGTGTGGTTCTGGGTTGCTGGCTGGGCTTAAACCACAACACATGTTTATCTCTGTAATGCTGCTAACACTGTCAGCTCTTGTGTCATGCCAGAAACATTCAATTTCTGCTGCGTTTCCCAAAGCCTTGCAAAGCTTGGGCCAGACAGATATCCTCAGCTCTGGATATATACACTAGTTAAAATAGCTAGGAAAAAGCATAGGCACAAATAAAAAGAGCACAGCAGATTAAACTGTTTTACAGATGCTGGACTCACTTGTATTCAAGAGTCTAGGTCATGGCTAACAGTGTCTTGATAGTGCTCCCCTTTCCCCTTTTGATCTCTTTTAGGCCAAGCTCACCTCACACCTTGGCCTAATTACAACCAGAGGAGCAGAGGTTGGAATATAACTGTCCACATCTTGCCAAGGTGAGTAGCTCTAGAGAGGACACCTTCAACATCAGAGAGAGGGGAAACACAGAATCCATGAGCTTCAATTCTGAGCAGCAAGAGCCACCAAGGGAGCCTCAAGTCCTCAAAAAGACTTGCCCAGGAGCCAGCAGCTCAGCTGATATGAGCAGCTGACTCACACGGGGTGGCTCCAGGAATGATGGCACCAGCCCTGAGTGGGTAAAAACATGCCCCAGGGAGCACGGGGAACAGTGCGGGCAAACAGCACATGGCACAGCATTTAAGTTCGAGCAGCAATTCAGTTTGCGCAGGCAGGTGAGCAAGATGCACACGCCTCAGGGCCAGGGCCCAGTCTGGGATCTGTGCTCTGGCTGTCCCAGCAGTGGCCAGCATTGGCACCCAGACAGAGCTGATGAGAAGGGGGGCTGCAGCACCTCCCAGAAAGTTCTGCTTTTAGAACTCCCCAGAAAAGTCTTGACCCTTGGAGACCTTTATTGCTGGCCACTTCTTCCAATGTAGGTTGGCCCCCTGCATCAGAATGAGTGTGCATTTTTGTTAGCATTAAAGCCCAAGCCTCATGCTATGTGGGAGAGGCAGAATCTCATACCACCCTGTTGTGGTTTAAGCCCAGCTGGCACCCAGAACCATGCAGCCACTTGCTCACTCTCCCCCCTCCCGCCTCCCACTCCCAGAGGGATGTGGAGGAGAATACAACCGCTCACCACCCACCGACCGATACCCTGTTCAACCGATCAGTGATCTAGCCTTTCTGGGTAACTGCCCCCAGTTCTACATCCTGGGCATGACGTGCTGTGGTATGGAATATCTCTTTGTTTAGTTTGGGTGAGGTGTCCTGTCTCTGCTTCCTCTCGGCTTCCCCTTCTCCCTGGCAGAGCATTAGCCTCCAAAAGTCCTTGGTCAGAGTTAACAACTAAAAACATCAGCGTTATCAGTTTTGTTCCCAGGCTGAGAGTCAAAAACACAGCACTTCACCAGCTCCTAAGAAGGAGAAAAATGTCTGCTCCTGCTTAATCCAGGACACACCAAGTCAACATTGCCTCTGTGGGTACTCCTGCTAATGTTGACTCAGAGAGAACTCCAGGATCAAACTTGCCAAGAAAGTTTTTAAGTTGACAAGAGGGTATTCTTTATTGCAGCGCCGGGAGACATGGGGGATAGCTCCTCTAACATGTGTCCCCATATTGCTACACATACCCTCCTTATATAGCCATTGGGGATACATACATATTCATGAGGCTACCTATAGATTACATTATTTTCGAGAAAGTTTCCCACATGCATACAAAAATGTGGTGGTGGTCTTTGAGGGTCGTTTACTTCCAACAATCTTCATCACTTTTGGCAGCCTTTGAAGCAAGCCCAATAGATGTTTATACAAGCTTAATTGGTTTGTTAACACCACAGACACAACAATCATCCTGTCCTACTGTCATGGTTTGAGCATGTTTTGAGGGTGTTTTTGTTCAAGGTTTTTCCAGCCAGGTGGAGGAGGGGAGTCCGGGAGGAAGGAGAGACAGGACACCTGACCCAGGCTAGGCAATGAGGTATTCCATACCATAGCACGTGATGCCCAGGATGCATACTGGGAAAGAGAGAGCTGGAGGGGGGGAGCTCTAGAGGAAAATGGAGGAAGGAGCACGCGGTGCTCAGCCGGGCAGGGTGGAGTGAGTTATGGGTCGGTGGCTGGTGGGGTGTTGTATTCTCTTCACTTGTTGTTTGCTGTATCATTATTATTTGTAGTGGTAATGGCAGTGGTGATTCTGTGTTATGCCTTAGCTATTAAACCGTTCTTATCTCAATCCGTGGGGGCTACATTCTTTGGATTTTCCTTCCTAACTCTCCAGGAGTAGGGGGACTTGGTTTAAACCACGACACCTACTTATCAGTTAATTTAACTGCAGCCCATCCTGGACACCTGCCATTCCCAAATACTCCTTATACTTACATCCTGTTCTTCCAGCCTGTTTTTCTTACACTTATTTTCTACTAAGGTCATGGAGCCTAAAACTACGTCAACTACAATTTTTTTATCTTGTACAAAAATTCTCAGTATGTTCTGTAGCTGTACTCTATTTTTTTCTGTGTATCATGCACCTCAGTAATTTTCCATTGCTACTGTTACAAAGCCATCAAACTTAACATTACTTAGAACTAATTCTAAAGGTTTATATATTTCATTTTGTAATTTTGTGCCCCCCCTCGTCTCAGCGTTGAGCCTGCCACCTCGCACTGTGATGATGATTCACCGAGATGGTTTCCGGATCGTCTTCACTGGGTCCTTGGGGTTGGTAACATAACCAAACATCAGAAGTATCCTTTACTCTATATTTTCCTATATTAATAAACTAGTTGAGCATTCTCTATTTGTCTCTCATTTTCTCTCACCTGGAATCCTCCAACTCTGGAACACCACACGCAAAGAGTTGTGGTCAACAGTTCCATGTCCAGTTGGAAAACGGCAATGAGTGGTGTCCCTCAGGGCTCGGTGTTGGGATAAGTCTTGTTCAACATCTTTGCCAGCAACATGGACAGCGGGATTGAATGTGCCCTCAGCAAGTTTGCTGATGACACCAAGCTGTGTGGTTCGGTTGATACACTGGAGGGAAGGAATGCCATCCAGAGGGACCTTGACACACTCCTGAGGTAGGCCAATGCCAGCCTCATGAAGTTCAACAATGCAAAGTGCAAGGTCTTACACCTGGTTTGGAACAATCCCAGGTACAGCTACAGGATGAACAGAGAAGAGATTCAGAGCAGCCCTGAGGAGAAAAATTTGGGGGTGTTGGTCAGTGAGGAAATGAACATGAGCAGGCTGCAGTGTGTGCTCGCAGCCCTGAAAACCAACTGTATCATGGGCTGCATCAAAAGAAGCGTGACCCAGAGGTTGAAGGAGGTGATCCTGCCCCTCTACTCTGCTCTCGTGAGACCTCGCTTGGAGTATTGTGTACATTTCTGGTGTCCTCAACATAAAAAGGACATGAAACTGTTAGAACAAGTCCAGAGGAGGGCCACAAGGATGATAAGGAGGCTGGAGCACCTCCCATATGAAGATAGGCTGAGAAAATTGGGGCTGTTCAGCCTGGAGAAGAGAAGGCTGCATGGAGACCTCATAGCAGCCTTCCAGTATCTGAAGGGGGCCTACAAGGATGCTGCTGAGGGGCTCATTAGGGACTGTAGTGATAGGACAAGTTGTAATGCGTTAAAACTTAAACAGGGGAAGTTTAAGTTAGATGTAAGGAAGAACTTCTTTACTGTTAGGGTGGTGAGGCACTGAAATGGGTTGCCCAAGGTAGTTGTGAATACCCTATCCCTGGCAGTGTTCAAGGCCAGGTTGGACAGAGCCTTGTGTGACATGGTTTAGTGTGCAGTGTCCCTGCCCATGGCAGGGGGGTTGGAACTAGATGATCTTAAGGTCCTTTCCAACACTAACTATTCCATTATTCTATGATTCTATTATCTTTATCGTAGGTGAAAACAGGCAATCATTTCAGTTGGCTGAAGTAGGTAAGGCTGGGATTAATGAGATGGAAATTTTAGATTGAATATCAAGATGAAATTGCCCACAATGCATTCTTTCAGGCAAGGGTATGTATTAAGTTTCAAGTCGTGTCAGTATGATTTAATCACACCATAGTTGCTGACAGCATTTTGGTCCCTTGGGCTATTAAATCATCTTTCAAAGAAACTGATGTAAGGCTGAAATGGACAAACCACCAGTAACAGTAATATAAGACTGATTACATGGTGGAGCCAGAGTGGAATAAATAGATAATTTCCATGTCATTCATGAGAAGATATTGTACCAGGTTATGATATCCACCTGTGTCTGTCCAAAGATCTTTGACAGTATTTTCAAAACTGCTTAAGTGACTTAGAAGTCCTAAACCTCTTTTGAAAACCAGTATGGCAATTTAGACATCTAAAATCTGTTGTATCACACAATGAGAATGAGATTTATGAAGCTCCCTCTCTTAAAAGTGCTTCAGTTTGAATTGCCCATATAGACACAAATTCATATTTATGTGGAGTATTGCAGGCAGACACAGGCTTCCTCTGACTGTTCTCTACAGTGAAGGACTAACAGAAAGGTTGGTACAGGATAAATTAGGCTGCTATGCTTTTTTGGGGAGGGGAATGCAGCAGGGGCTTACCTGCTATTTGCAGTGCAAACAAACCCTAAACCATGATAAAACTAGGATGAAGCCTCCCCAAGTGGCATTTTGTGGGAAGTTTCTTTCTGAATGCATGTTCTGATGACACATGTACTACACAAATCGATGTATGTCATTGGAATGTAATACATGTATTTTAATGTAAAACATCTTTGATGCAGGAACATGTTAGTGGTGGATGAACATCCACCTCTGAATCTTCATGTCACTGTTACCAGCTTGAATGCTATAGACATTCAGAGCATCAAAGGTATTATTGCAATTTGCATAAGTAGAAAAATGATTAAAAGTCATCAAAGAAATCTATCACTCAGCTCCACAAGCAGATTCCATTTATGTCTTTCCAGCTCCTTCATAATAATCTCCTTAAGTTCTTCCCAAGAGCTACACTGAAGTAACCTGTCATTTACTCTGTCTTTTGCCAGTTCAGCTTGAAGAGATGCACTGGCTGTGATCACTTGGAGTCAGAACTGCTATATTGCAAAGCGTCACTACAGATGCAGGCAAACTGTACAATTTGGAGATCTGCTGAACCCAAAAGTCATGGAAAAAGCAGAACTGCACCACCTATGGCACACTACCATCATGGAAGAAGTATTGCCCTGGGAGGGGAGAGCCTTCTATGTGATGAACAGGGGCACTATGCAGGAAGGCATTCCTTGTCTGAATGGTGTTGTCTTCTCTTTTTGTGGTTTCTGCTGGCCTCTGGTGTGGAAGCAGGGAGAGAAAAAAGCTGTGGAAAACGCCACAGGTCACATGGGTCTGGAAGACAAGATTTTTTGTTGATGATGGGTAAATTTTCACCTGAATCAGTTTTCCCAATAGTCACTTCTGAGTGCCACAGGACCAATAAGGTGTTATAAAGCTCCCTCAGACAAGATGATATAATTTCCAGCCTACATGTGCTTTGGAAAGGTAGACACCAATCTTGCATCTCTTTTTCTGCCATACAAAACTAATTTTCTGAGGCTAAAAGTGAGTCCAGCTCTCCTGCTAACACTCAGGAGAGGGGGTGTCACCAAAATCTAGGAAATAAGCTCTCTAACCAGAATGATATGTTAGAAATCTCACATTATTACAGTACTGGGTTCATGGGGGATTGTTCTGCCTATAATGCACACCGAGAAGACACAGTTTACAGCTCATATAAATTCATTATATACATATTCATTACAACTCCATGAAATGCCCAGACAATTCTCATTACTCATTGCATATGGTAATTTGGGCAGATAAGGCAGTGGTACAGGCACTGTGAATTTTGAGAAGTGGTCTCTGGGGGTTATGGTGGTCAGTTTGGGAGAAATGCCCTTACTCACTTTAACCTTTATGGAAATCTGTTAGTTAAGGACATTGAATATGTTTAGTCTTTCCCATTAACTACATGTTTGTTATGGTTTAAGCCCAGCCAGTAACTCAGAACCATGCAGCCACTTGCTCACTCCCCCCCTTAATCTGCCCCAGCTCCCGGAGGTTTGGTGGGAGGAGAATCGAAAGAATTCAAATCCCACGGGTTGAGAAGGGAACAGTCCAATAAATAAAGTATACTACAAAACTATTATTACTACCACCAATAATAAAAATTATAAGGGAAATTAAAAGGGGAGAGAAGATAAAACTAAAAGGGGAAAAGAAAACAATAAACATGGCTGATGAACAATACAATTGCTCACCACCTGCCGACTGATTACCAGCCCGACACAAGCAGTGATCTTGCCCTACCAGGTAACTCCCCTGAGTTTATATACTTAAAGAGAAAAAAGAAGCTTATGAAAAATGGAAGCAAGGACAGGTGGCCTGGGAAGACTACAGGGATATTGTCCAGGAAGCTAGGGACCAGGTCAGGAAAGCTAAGACCCAGTTAGAATTAAATCTGGCAAGGGATGTAAAAGATAACAGGAAGGGATTCTATGGTTATGCAGCAAGCAAAAGACAGACTAGGGACAACGTGGGCCCCCTCTGGAAGCTATTGGAAGGAAAACTGGCTATCCTGGATTTGGAGAAGGCTGAGGTTCCTAATGAATTCTTTGCCTCATTCTTTACTGGCAAATGCTCTGAACACACCACCCAAGTCTTGGAAGGTAGATGCAGGGACTATGAGAATGAAGATGTTAGGCCCACTGTAGGAGAGGATCAGGTTCAAGACCATCTTAAGAACCTGAATGTGTACAAGTCCATGGGACCTGATGAAATCCATCCGTGGGTCCTGAAGGAGCTGGCGAATGAAGTTGCTAAGCCACTGTCCATCATATTTGAAAAGTCACTGCAGTCAGGTGAAGCTCCTGACAACTGGAAAAAGGGAAATATAACCCCCATTTTCAAGAAGGGGAAAATGGATGACCCAGGGAGCTACAGACTAGTCAGACTCACCTCTGAGCCTGGCAAAATCTTGGATCAGGTTCTCCTAGAAAGCATGCTGTCTTGGGTTCAGCAGTAGCAGTCATTTTTCTCCTTAGTAGCTGGTACAGTGCTGTGTTTTTTACTTTAGTCTGGGAACAGTGCTGATAACACCAATGTTTTTAGTTCTTGACACATAATGTTTACTCTAATTAAGAATTTTGTCAGTCTCATGCTCTGCAAGGGAGAAGGGGAAGCCAGGAAGAAGCAGAGACAGCCACCTAACCCAAACTATCCGAAGGAGTCCTTCACAACACAGCACATCATGCCCAGTATATAAACTGAGGGGGGTTATTCTGAAGGCCCAGATTGCTTTTTGAGTCAGGCTGGGTACTGGACAGCGGGTGGTGAGCAATTTTATTCTCTCCCTTGTTATTCCCCTAATTGCTATTATTATTGGTAGTAGTAGTAATAGCAGTTTTGCATTATACCTTAGTTACTGGACTGTTCTTATCACAACCAGTGGGATTTACATTCTCTGAATTCTCCTCCTCACTCCTCTGGGAGAGGGGTTTTCCTGGGTTTAGCAATAGCAGTCAGTTTTTCTCCTTTGGTGCAGCACTGTGTTTTGACTTTCAGTCTGGGAACAGAGCTCATAACACCAATGGTTTTGGTGGTTGCTAAATAATGTTTACTCTGACCAAGGACTTTGTGAGTCTCACACTCTGCCAGGGAGGAGAGGGGGCCGGGAGGAAGCAGAGACAGGACATCCGATCCAAACTAGCCAAAGAGGTATTCCATGCCACAGCATTCATGCCTGGGGAGGTAACTGGGAGTTCCCTGGAAGGGCTCGCTCTCTTCCAGGTTGGACTTGTTTCGGTGGGTGGTATCATATTCTCTTCCCTTGTTATTTCTTTTATCATTATTATTGGTGGTAGTAGTAGTGATTTGTGTTATACCTTAGTTACTGGACTTTTCTTATCTCAACCCATGGGAGTTACATTCTTTCGATTCTCCTCCCCATCCCTCCGGGACTGGGGAGGGGGGGGGAAGGAAACAAAGACTGGGGGAGGGCGGGGGGGTGTGAGAGAGAGACTGTGCATGGGTTTTAAACCACGACAGTTCTTTTTGGCACCCAACGTGGGGCACGAGGGGTTGAGGTAACGACAAATCTCACCAGATTAATAGTTACTCGGCACAATGCTGATTTATTGGCTCTCAAAGTTGATTCTCTTGATCTTACAGTTTCAGTATATCGTACCTTACTTACAGCCGGTATTTAGTGTGTTAGTGTTTTTCAAGTGTGGGGCTTGGGCTAAAGTTCTTGTCTCATTGTACTTTATGGTAATGACTTGTAATACAATAGAAGCATTGATCATGAAACTGATCTGGTTTATGTTCCCAGTGTGGTCACCACCTTTATACTTTGGGAGGTATATAATAAAAGTGCTTAGCGATTACACATCTTTTTTCTCCTTCTCGGTTGGTCAACCTGTGAAGGAGACATTCTTTTACCCTCCCAGTCCGTCCCCCCCCAGAAAGATCACAGCATCATTTGAGAGTTTTGAATTTTTTGAATGGCCTTTTAATATTGTTGAGACCTGTCTGCTGATTGTGATGGGGATCACCACAGTAGCACGCATACAGAGTGTGTTTTGCCCACAATCATTTTGTCTGATTTCAAGAGTTAAGCGTAGTCAGGTTTGGGCCTTTTTTGGTGTTAAACGATGATATAAGAGGACCAAGAGATTTTCCCAGAGGCTGGACAGCCATGAGTGGCAGGGTGTGTGGGATAGTATGGGCAAGTATCTAGGTCAGTGGGCCCCTCCAGGACTTCGGAATTTCACTTCCGAACAAGTGCAAAATCTGGAAGAATTAGTAAAACACATAAATGAGGTGTGTTGTCATTCTGGCCATACCAGAGATGGACAAAAATCATGGCAACGTGCAGGGCTTGGCCTATGTCTACAGGGCCTTGTTTAACACTATCCAGCACCTTCAAAATGAAAAAAAATGTCCCTGGGTCTGAGGGCAAAGCAAGAGCCAGTGCAGCTACTCCAGCTCCAAGCACAGCAGCTACACCACCCCCAGCAACGAGTACAGTCGCTAGTCAAACCACAGTGACAATAACTGCAGCTAAACCAGAGGACCAATTCATACCAATATTGGTTGCCTTTGTACGTAAGAGAAAAAAACAAAAAAGAGGCAAGAAGAGTGAGGCAAGATGAAGAAACAATGTACTCACCACCTGGACCAGCATTTGATCAGGAGTCATCATCACATGATGAAGAGGTCACTTCTCTACCTCGGACCTCAACCGAGCTATGGAATATGCAAAAAGATTTTACCTGTCAACCAGGGGAGCGCATCATCACCTGGTTGCTCCGATGCTGGGATAATGGGGCCGATGGTCACGACTTAGAAGGTACAGAAGCCAAGCAGCTGGGATCACTTGCTAGAGAAGAGGGAATTGACAAAGCAATTGCAAGAGAGAAAAAGTCCCTCAGTCTTTGGGGGCGGCTCTTGGCAGCTGTGAAAGAAAGATTTCCATACAAGGACGATGTTATGAGTCCTTTGCCGAAGTTGACTACTTTAGACAAAGGCATCCAGTCTCTGAGGGAATCAGCTATCGTAGAGATGATCTATCACATCAAGCTGAATAATGGGGATATACCCATAGACCCAGATGCAGTAGAATGTACATGACCCATGTGGTTAAAACTTACACGGAATGCACCTTCATCATATGCCCATTCATTGGCAACAGTAACCTGGAATGACATAGTACCACTAACAGTGAATGACATGTTTCATAAACTTCGAGAGCTCGAAGACAATCTCACCCCTTCCATCACCTCAGCTGTGGAAAAACTGTCCCACAATCTCAAACAATTGAGGGACGATCTATCTGATTTATCCAACTCCTCACGTGTGCCAACACACGTCTCAGCTATTAACAAAAGGCGTCCTATTGTTTGAGAGCGAAAATATAGAAGGTACAAACCACAGGCCACCCTATGGTTTTACCTGTGGGATCACAGAGTAGACATGACAAAATGGGATGGAAAACCTACTTCAACCTTGGTCCTGCCATGTTGTGGGAAAGCATCAGCTATGGAAGGCAGCTGTATGGAGTCCTCAGCGACAAGTTGCTGAAACTGCTGAAGGAGAGGGTGAATCAAGTCAGTTTGCTGATGTGAAAGCTGGCCCTGGACATTGCTGAGGGAGAAAGGTGGCCAGTACTTTATCTCTATACTGACTCATGGATGGTGGCAAATGCCCTGTGGGGGTGGTTGCAGCAATGGAAGCAGAGCAACTGGCAACACAGAGGTAAATCCATCTGGGCTGCTGCACTGTGGCAAGATATCGCTGCCCGGGTGCAGAAGCTGGTGGTGAAGGTATGCCATGTAGATGCCCATGTACCTAAAAGTTGGGCCACTGAGGAACACAACAACCAACAAGTGGATAAAGCTGCTAAGATTGAAGTGGCTCAGATGGACTTAGATTAGCAATATAAAGGTGCATTATTTTTGGCCCGGTGGGCCCATGACACTTCAGGCCATCAGAGCAGAGATGCAACATACAGATGGACTCATGATCGAGGGGTGGACTTAGCAATGGACACTATCGCCCAGGTTATTCATGAGTGTGAGACATGTGCTGCAATTAAACAAGGTAAACGGTTAAAGCCTCTTTGGTATGGAGGACAATGGCTGAAATATAAATATGAGGAGGCCTGGAAAATTGACTATATCACACTCCCACCAACCCGCCAAGGCAAGCGCCATGTGCTTACCATGGTGGAAGCAACCACGGGATGGCTAGAAACATACGCTGTGCCCCACACCACTGCCTGGAACACTATCCGGGGCCTTGAGAAACAAGTTTTGTGGCAACATGGCACCCCAGAGAGAATTGAGTCAGACAATGGGACTCATTTTCGGAACAACCTTATAGGCACTTGGGCCAAAGATCATGGCATTGAGTGGATATATCATATCCGCTAACATGCACCATCATCCGGGAAAATTGAACGGTACAATGGGCTGTTAAAAACTACACTGAGAGCAACGGGTGGGGGAACTTTCAAGCATTGGGATACACATTTACCAAAGGCCACCTGGTTGGTCAACACCAGAGGATCTGCTAACAGGGCTGGCCCAGCCCAGTCAGAACTTTTACATATTGTAGAGGGGGACAAAGTTCCTGTGGTGCACATGAAGAATTTGCTGGGGAAGACAGTCTGGGTTATTCCTGCATCAGGTAAAGGCAAACCCACTTGTGGGATTGCTTTTGCTCAGGGACCCGGATATACTTGGTGGGTAATGCAGGAAAATGGGGAAGTCCTATGTATACCTCAAGGGGATTTGATTTTAGGGGAAAACAGCCAATGAACTTAATTATATGCTGTTGCCTGCTGTGTAATACTTTTATAGCCCACCAACTAGATGTCTTCAGGTCACCAGTGACTGGCCCTGACTTCCCTCTAACCATCATCCCAATAGAGAATGAACTTTGATAGAACCAGACGAGTTCTGCAGTAAAGGAACAATCAGCATCAGCAGGCAACGATCCAGTACTGCACACAGACTCTCCTGCTGTGAAAGACTATTATAAGGGATGGAACCTGACATCATGGACCGAATGGACTCAATAGCATTATAGGTATTGGTCCATGTACTAAGAAATGATCTCTTTCTCTCTGTCTGTGTGTATGCAGATATATATGGATACTGTCCTGGGTTCAGCAATAGCAGTCATTTTTTCTCCTTCTTGGTAGCTGGGGCAGTGCTGTGTTTTGACTTTCAGCCTGGGAAGGGTGCTGATAGTGCTTATGTTTGTAGTTACTGCTCAAATGTTTCTCTGATCAAGGACTTTGTGAGTCTCATGCTCTGCCGGGGAAGGAGGGGAACCTGGGAGGAAGCAGAGACAGGACATCCGATCCAAACTAGCCAAGGAGGTATTCCATACCATAGCACGTCATGCCCAGGATGTAGAACTAGGGGGTAACTGGGAGTTGGCTGGAAGGGCTCTGGGCTGCCTCTCTTCCGGGTCGGGCTCGTTTCTGCGGGTGGTATCGTATTCTCTCCCCTTGTTTATTTCCTCCATCATTGTTTTTATTGGTGGTAGCAGTAGTGATTCATGTTACACCTTAGTTACTGGACTGCTCTTGTCACAACCTGTAGGAGTTGTACTACTTCGGTTCTCCTCCCCATCCCTCCGGGAGCCGGGGGGGGGGGGGGGTTGGGGGGGGGTGGTGTGTGGTGAGAGGGAGACTGTGGTTGGGTTTTAAATCACGACAGATGGCTTGAATTCACAAATGAAGATTTGGGAAGGGCTTTACCCATGCTTACTAGAAGCGCGCTGATGACTAAAAAGGCCAATGTGGGATAGGCAAATCCGGTTGCAAAAAGCACAGCGAAAGGTCTCCTAAGGTGGTATAGGTGAGGCATGATTCTTTCTACATTGTCTTTTCTCCTTGAGACTAATTCTGCGTGTGTTCTTGTCATGGGTTCAGCAGTAGCTCATGCTCTGCCAGGGAGGAGGGAGAGATAGGGCGCCTGGTCTGGGCTAGTCGGGGAGGTATTCCATAGCACAGCACGTCCTGCTCGGGGAGGGGACTGGAAGCTGGCCGGGAGGGAAGGAGTTAACACGCCGGGCTGGGCTCGGGGAGGCAACGGGAAGTGCTCTCTGGGGCTTCCGGCTGCTGGCCTCGTGGCGGCCGTTTGGCTCCCCGTGCCGCTCTCCCTGGCAGCCTCAGCTGCCGGCAGCTCCCGGGGCCGCTCCTTCCTGGCTTCATGCAGCTCCACACAGACGACGACGAGGATAAGGACAAGGACGGCGAAGAGCAGCAGGACGGTGTGAGAAACTATAGACTAGGGTATTGTTTATTTATGTTAAGTCCAATTTAAAGAACAGCCAACAGACACTGATAAGATCACGGCCAGATGCCCAGGAAATCGCTTATGCAAACAGCCACCTAACACCCTTGTGCAAGATAAGATAACCAGAGGCCCAGGAACCGACAGAAAAAAAGAAGTAAAGATGTATAAAAAGGGGCTGTTTGAACTGCTCAGTACGGCAGTTGGTGGAGCGCAGACTCCCCTGTCGTCCAGCGCTGTTTTTGCTCATATTCTACTTGCTATAATTAATAAAATTTTAATTGGATTATGATCCGTTGTGGTCTCAATTTATAACAGCAGCAGGACGGCCTGGTACAAGTCCACGGCCACGTCCATCCCCCCCTGCTGCCGGAGCCCCACCGTATTACAAGCCTCCGACACAAACACAAACACATCCAATCCATACACAAAGTACCCGGCAAAATCCCGAAACAGCGAGATCCAGAGAAAAACCTCTAAGAGCCAATAAATCAGCATTGTGACAAGAGACCATAAATCCGCTCAGATCTGTTCTTATCTCAAACCCTCGGGCCCCACGTTGGGCGCCAAAAAAGTCCTCCTACTCCCGGAGAGTTAGGAAGAAGAATCCAAAGAATGTAGCCCCCACGGATTGAGATAAAAACGGTTTAAACTAAATCTGCACAGTTCCCCCTCTGTTTCCCTTCCCCCCCCACTCACCTTCCCACTCCCGGAGGGATGGGAAGGAGAGCCGGAGGGATACAACTCCCACGGATCGAGGTAAAATCAGTCCAGCAATCAAGGTATACAGAAATAACTACCGGTACCAATAACAAATCAATGTTAGAGGAGGCAAACAGGGAGAGAGAATACGATACCACCCGCCGCCACGAGGCCAGCAGCCGGAAGCCCCAGAGAGCACTTCCCGTTGCCTCCCCGAGCCCAGCCCGGCGTGTTAACTCCTTCCCTCCCGGCCAGCTTCCAGTCCCCTCCCCGAGCAGGACGTGCTGTGCTATGGAATACCTCCCCGACTAGCCCAGACCAGGCGCCCTATCTCTCCCTCCTCCCTGGCAGAGCATGAGCTACTGCTGAACCCATGACAGTTCTCAAAGGAGACAACAACGTTATGTATAGTGTGTCTCCAAGTCTCCCAGCTGGAGTCCAAGGTGTACCACTGATGGTAGTCAATATGGCCAAGGCTAAGGTTTTGTTTCAGGGTGTCCTTATATCTCCTCTTTGGGGCACTTCTCTTGCGGCAGCCAGTGGTGAGTTGATCGTAAAACACAATCTTAGGGAGGCGGTGATCCTCCATCTTGGAGACGTGCCCTGCCCAGTGCAGCTGCAATTTCAGCTATGTGACCTTGATACTGGTGACCCCTGCCTGTTCAAGGAGAGTAGCATTTGACACATAGTCAGTCCAATGGATGTTTAGAGTTGTATGGAGGCAGTGCTGATGGAAGCGTTTGAGGAGTCGCAGGTGATGGCAGTAGATAACCCATGATTCAGACACATATAAAAGAGTAGACAGTACAATGGCTCTATAGACACTAATCTTTGTACTTCAGGTGTTTATTGCACTAGACTCTTTTATGGAGTTTTCAGAAGGCTTTATATGCCTTTGCTATTCTGTTATCTATCTCTTTGTCAATTGTGGCATCTGAGGAAATAATGCTTCCCAGGTAGCTGAACTGCTGAACTGACTTAAGCTCTGACTCGCCTATGGTAATGTGAGGATGATGGTAATCTTCTTGTGGTGCAGGTTGGTAGAAGACTACTGTCTTCTTCAAGCTGACTTCCAGCTCAAAAAGCTCAGCTGCCTCCACAATGCAAGGTGTTAAGCACTGCAGAGCTGCTTCTGTGTGGGCAACAAGGGTGGCATCCTCAGCAAAAAGCAGTTCACGGACAAAGTGATTTAGGGTCTTAGTGTGGGCCTTCAGTCACCTTATATTGAATAGGCTTCCACTGGTACGATATCGATTATAAATGATGTTTTGTTTGTCGAAGTCTACCATAGCCCTTTGGAGCATCACGCTGAAGAAGATGATTGTGAATAAAGTTGGTGCAAGAACACAACCTTGTTTCACACCACTGGTTATTGGGAAGGGCTCAGAGAGTGCATCACCATATCTGAATTGGCCTTGCTGATCCTCATGTAACAGAATAATCATTTTGAGGAACTTAGGGGGACAACCTAATTGTTCCAAGATCAGCCACAGGCCTTTTCTGCTCACAGTGCCAAAAGCTTTGGTGAGGTCAACGAAAGTTACATAGAACCCCTTATTCTGTTCTCTACACTTTTCTTGCAGTTGTCTGAGGACAAATACCATGTCTGTGGTACTTCTATTAGATCTGAAAACACATTGACTTTCAGGTAGAAGTTCTTTTGCGATAGCGGGTACTATTCTGTTCAGTAGTATTCTTGCAAGGATTTTTCCAGCAATGGAGAGCAGAGTTATACCTCGGTAGATTGAGCAGTCTGACTTTACACCTTTTTTCTTATACAGTGATGATGATTGTGCCAAGAAAATCTGATGGTAATTTACCTTCTTCCCAACAGCGCACAACTAGCTTGTGAAATTTAGCATGAAGTGCTTGACCTCCATGTTTCCAAATTTCAGGTGGGATTCCATCGACCCCAGCTGCGTTGCCAGTTTTCACATGCTGTATAGCTTTAAGAATCTCTCCCATAGTAGGGGCTATATCCAATTTGTTTTTCACCGGATGCTGTAAAATGTGCTGGATTCCTGTGCCTTGGACTACATGGTTAGCACTGAAGAGTGTTTGAAAATGTTCAGGCCAACAATTCAGGATGGAGATTTTATCTGTAAGAAGCGTTTGTCCATCTGCACTAAGTAAGGGGCTTTGAACCTGGTATGTGGGTCCATACACTGCTTTCAGAGCCTCATAGAATCCTCTGTGGTCACCCAAATCTGCACATAATTGAGTCTCTTCTGCTAGGCTGAGCCACCACTTGTTCTGGATGTCTCAAAGTTTCTGTTGGAGTTTACTGCATGCAAGATGAAAGGCTGCTTTTTGTACATGTCAAAATGGCTGACCAAGGTGTGCTTGATGGGCAGATCTCTTCTTTGTCATCAATTCCTGGACCTCCTGATTGTTGTCATCAAACCAGTCTTTGTTTTTCTTAAAGGAGAACACAAAGGATTCTTCGGAGGACTGCAGGATGTTATTTTTAATATGTTGCCAAAGCACTTCAGAAGAATCTATAAGATGGTCTTCAAGCTTAGTTTGAAGGTTAGCCCGAAAGCTGTCCCTCACTGTGGCTATTTGAAGATTATTAACTTTGAGCTTCCTCCTCGGAATGCCGCCCTCCTTATGTTTGGGCTTAAAGTGGAGGTTAAGTTTGCAACGCACAAGGCGGTGGTTTGTTTGACATTCTGCACTAGGCATCACTCAGGTGTGACAGACATATCTGCATATATTAATCCCATTTTCTTTGCCACCTCAAAAACAACATTAATTGTAACAAGGTATCATAATTCAAAGTTCCATTTTTAGGCCATTTTTCCTGATCTTCCAAACTATACAAAGGCCACCACTGTTTACAATATTTTATCGTTTTCTCATTTACCGAGCCTTAAGGTAATGTGCCAATGTGCCAAAATGCACCCTAAAGGACTCTTTTTCAAAATCTCTCCACTCTGCTGATTTCCCATTATCAATCTCACATTCACACACACACGGGATCCCAGAGACACACTCCACACAGTTAAAACACTTGAGACAGAGACAGAGACTAAAACTGTATCCAACTAACAACAATTAACAGTTCTAACAGTCCGTCACCAACACCAAAATCACAAGACCAAAATCATCACTTATAACAAGCCACAAAACCGACAGTCCAGTTACAATACTTGAAACAGAGACAACCATTAATAACACATTTATAGCAGTCTGTCACCAATACCAAAATCACAAGACCAAAATCGTAATTATAACAAGCCACAACATAATTCAAATACCAGTAAAATCCCAAACCTTTTCTACAAGACACCCACTGCGTCTTGCAGGACCCAAACCACAAGATGCCTGCGGCTTCTTGTGATTATATACTGGTAAAAACCAAAACCTTTTCTACGAGACACCCACTGCGTCTTGCAGGACCCAAACCACGAGATGCTGCTGCCTCTTGTGATTGTAAACCACGAGATGCCGCTGCCTCTTGTGTTTGTAAACCACAAGATGCCCTCTGCTTCTTGTGATTGTATACTGGTAAAAAATAAAACCTTTTTTACAAGACACCCACTGCGTCTTGCAGGACTCAAACCACAAGACACCCGCTGCATCTTGTGGGTGTATACCAAACGGACACTAGCAGCCAGGTATACGCCTTTACCCATGAGATTTCCCATCTCGATTTACAGAAGGCTTCCAAACCTTGCGTATGCTTACCAAACCAATTTACCAAACCGAGATGCCCCCTGCATCTTACAGACTATATAAAAGAAAATAATACCTTTTATGATGATGGTCCTTGTCTACTCCCGCAGTGATCCGAATGAGTTGAGGGGTCCCTCTGGGAAAAACACCCAAGGGCCCTAGGGAGCCCTGTCCTCAGCTGGTTCTCCTTGTGTCAAGATAGCTAGCCTATCTAAAATGGTATTACAAAACCAAATGGCTCTAGAAACGTTATTGGCTTCACAAGGAGGTATTTGTTCCATAATCAGTGAAAGTTGCTGTTCCTGAAACAGACCTGGAGGAAATTTGGAAATAAATTAAAGTCTTTCATAAAATGGCCAAGTATGATACCTCCTGGGGGTTTGAAGAAATACGGAAAAAGCTAACTTCATGGTTACATGATCTCCTGGTTAAGGCAACTGGTTGCATGAATATTAATATTGGTTTAATATCGATTACTTGTGATATAACAAAATTTTCTTTCTGGTATTGTAAATGATCTATGATAAGTTATGAAGATTGGAAAAAGAAATGAAATTTAAGCATCAAGTAGAAACAGGAAACTATTTCAAAAAGACTCTGGATGGTAATGGTAGTATATAAAATGTTGCAAAAGAATTTGCAAAAGGACAGAAAAAGGGGGGATTTGAGACAAGGAGGCAAAAAAGCACAAAATGTAATCAGTTCTAAACAATGCTAAGTTTGATGGCTTTGTAATGGAAAATAACTGTGGTGCCTGAAGGTACTTGACATAGTTTCAGGTCCTTAGGACCTTAGTACAAAAGGTGTGAGAAAAGCAGAATGGAAAAACAGGACCTGGGGATGGGGAGTATCTGGGACTAGCAGATGCACAGGCTTAAACTAACTGATAAGTAAGAGGACAAGATGATTGCTATGTTGGTGGTGTTAATAAACCCATTAAGGTGTTGTAAACATCTACTGGGGAGTATCCAGGACTAGCTGATGTCCAGGATGGGAGCAGTTTAACTGATAAGTAGAAGGACAGGATGATTGCAATGTCTGTAATGTTATTTGAGATGATTATGAAGACTATTGAGAAAAAATTACCCTTAAAGACCACCATCACATTTTTGTATGCATGTGGGAAACTTTCTGGAAAATGATGTAATATGCCCAGTGACCACATCAGGATGGCCTGTATAGCAATACAGGGACACACATTAGGAGGAGCTATCCCCCGTGTCTCCTGGTGCCGCAATAAAAAATACCTGCTTGTCAGCTTGAAACTCTGAAACCTGACCCAAACTAGCCAATGGGTATTTCATACCAGAGCATGTCATGCCCAGTATATAAACTGGGGGGGGGAGTCACCCAGAAGTCCCAGATCACTGCTTGAGTCAGACTGGATATTGGACTGCAGGTGGTGAGCAATTGTATTGTGCATCACTTGTGTTTATTGTTATTTTTCCTTTCCCCTTTTAGTTTTATTTTCTCTCCCTTTGTTATTTCCCTTATCATTATTATTAGCAGTGGTAGTGGTAGTTTTGTATTATACTTTAGTTTTTTGGACTGTTCTTACCTCAACCCATAGTGTTTACATTCTTTGGATTCTCCTCCCCATCCCTCTCGGAGCTGGGGGGAGGGAAGAAGGAGGAAGCCAGGAAGAAGCAGAGACAGGACACCTGACCCAAAGTAGCCAAAGGCGTATTGCAGCGAAGTATGAGACGGAGACAGAATGCGTGTGCAAGCTGAATCCACTTTACTGAGTTTCTTGCCATATTTATACAAAATCACACAAGCTATTTTTTAGACATTAACTATTCAGCTGTTATTGTGATACAATCTGTTGCCAGTTTGTTGTCTTGTTCTTGTACTAGCTAAGCTTTGACCAGTTCCAACACTATAATTTACATTATCTTTGTTTATCAGCTCATGTCCACCCATACAGGATACGTTGCATACCAATGTTTGTTATTCACATCTGTGAATGGCTGTTCTGGTTACGTCCCTCATGTCTTCGACTGCCTGATGTTATTGGCAGGTCACCTGTATTCCCACAGGGTGTTCCATACCACAACACGTCATGCTGTATAGCATTCCATACTACAGCACGTCAGCATATAAACCGGGCGGAGTTACCCAGAAAGCCCAGATCCCTGCTTGGGCCCGGCTGGGTATCGGTTGGCATGTGGTGAGTTTTGTATTGTGCATCACTTGTGTTTGATGTTTTCCTTTTCCCCATTTAGTTTCATATTCTTCCCCCTTGTTATTTCCCTTATTATTATTATTGGTGGTAGTAGTATCACTTTGTATGGTACCTTAGTTATTGGACTGTTTTCATCTCAACCTGTGGGATTTACATTCTTTTGATTCTCATCATCATCCCTCCAGGAGCAGGGGGGAGGGAAAAAGGGGGTGAGTGAGCAAGCAGCTGCATGTTTCTGATTTACCGACTGGGCTTAAACCACAACAGATGGCTTCTGTGAGAAGGCACTAGAAGCTTCCCCCATCTTTGATAAAGCCTATGCCAGCTGGCTCCAAGACAGATTCATTGCTGGTTAAGGCAGAGAGAAATAACTGTGCAGATAACAAGGTCAATGAAGAAGGAAGGGGAGGAAGTGCTCCAGGTGCTGGAGCAAAGATTCCCCTGCAGCCGTTAGTGAAGACTGTGGTGAGGCAGGCTGTCTCCTGCAGCCCATCAAGGTCCACAGTGGAGCAGATATCCACCTGCCACCCATGGAGGACCCCATGCTGGAGCAGGGGGATATCTGAAAGAGTCTGTGACCCTGTGGTAAGCCTCAGTCCCCCTCATTACCCTTCTTTCACAAAGATACTGTAGTATTTGTGTGTATGAGAGTTGAGAGATTGTCATTCATGATAAGATTTTTTTACCTCTGCCTTGGCATGTTATTCCCTCTTTCTGTGCTAAAGTGTTCCTTGGTTTATTCCTTATCCAAACAGTTACAAGTAAAAGCTTGTTATCTGCTGTGGACATTCATTATTAGTTATTTAGTTTATAGAGGTTTTCAGTAGATAGTCCAATGGCGTTCATTATTTTGTGGAGATGGTCCTTGTTGCTACTATAAGTATCCCCTACAAGCAAAGTAGAGGAGGTTGTCCTGAGAATGGCTGTTCAGTGAAAAGGAATGACCAATAAAGGATGAAAAAATTGAAGTTGATATAGCCTTGCTCAACATGATTATTCATTTTGGGTGAATGGTCAACAATATCATTAGTTACTACACGGAATATTCTTTGTAAGCATCCAAAGCTCTGTGTATAGTTTCTTCCTTCAGAGAATAACAGATACTAGGTATTCATCAACTCATCTGGTCCCTCCACCTGCCAATGCAGAATTATTCTCTGAAGTATATTTCTAAGGGATCTGGTAAGTTCCTACACAGACATGCATTCTGGACAAAACTCAGGCATAATTTTTCTTGATATGCAGTTAGTTTTACCATGTCTGGAAATTTAAAATGTCCTTACTTCCTCTGGGAGTTCAGCTCCTGATGCTTGTGTGTTACTTCAAAAATGTTAGTTTGCACTATTCAGTCTATACTTCCATCTAAGACTCTGACCTGAGTTCCTTGTAATCATACATGCAAAAAATTGTACAAGTCCACAAAATTGAAATAATAAAAATAAAAAAGTTTTAAACTTGATTTTCTATATTTTCGTAATAAACAGCCTTGCTGATTCTGGAAAAAAAAGGTAATGATGACTGGAAAAAGGGTAATAAAACCCCCATTTTCAAGAAGGGGAAAATGGATGACCCAAGGAACTACAGACCAGTCAGTCTCACCTCTGTGCCTATCAAAATGTTGGAGCAGATTCTCCAAGCTGAGAGGCTGCCTGATCTAGTAACTCATGCTGACTATTAACCACCCACTTCTAGTGGTCCATGTGGGTGTTAGCGATACAGATAGCAGCAGCCTGGAGAACATTAAGAAGGACTACAGAGCCCTGGAAGAGGTGGTTAGGGGCTCTGGAGCTCAGATAGCTTTTTCATCAATACTCTTGGTTAAAGGGGAAGGCCTTAAAAAGGCTAGGTGGATTTGGTAGGTTAATGAATGGTTAGAACAGTGGTGTGATTTGAAGAACTCACCAACAAATTTTAAGTTGGCAAGCAGGTGTTCTTTATTGCAGCGCTGAGAGACACGGGGGATATCTCCTCCTAACGTGTCTTGTCTGAGCATCAAACAGACTGTGATTATATTGTTGCTTAAGACACATATTCATTACATTACCAGTAAATGTCATACATATTCATTATATTTCTGAGAACTGCTTTACATAATTCCACGCCCATTTCCACATGCACACACTAACGTGGTAGTGGTCTTTGGGACCCCTGGTGGTGGTTTCTTCATCATCTTTGTCTTCATCGCTTCATCCTCTGGCTGAACTTTAGGTTTGGAAACTCCCATTGTCATGTCATAGAATAGTTATGTCAGCAACCACTGGTCAGGTTCTAGCTGGTTACCGTGAAACTTTTACCTAAGATAGTTGCTCACTGTCATCTATTACAAGGCCACAAACTTCCTCACTACTATTGTTACTAAAGACCTATGGTTACTTAATTCTATACACAAAACTTAATTAAATAACAGATTGGTTTCTGTTTGTACTTCCTTGTCTCAAATCCCCCCTTTTTCTGTCCTTTTGCAAATTCTCTTGCAATTTCCTTAAATTATCCCATTACCGTTTAAAGTTTTTCTTGTCCCAGGTGCCATAGTCAGGGACTTGGTTATTTAGATCATGGGACTCAGTTTGGGAGTCCCAGTCTACTGGAGGCCAGTGAAGCTGGTCTGACAAAGAAGGGGAAGAGCTGCTTTGGTAGGAGGCTTGGCAGGCTGGTCAAGGCAGCTTTAAACTAGATGTGTTGGGGGAGGGACGCATTGATCCATCCCAACACTCCCAGTCAGTTGTTAGCACCTGTAATAAATGCTTGGAGCAATGCAGAGATATTTCAGCTACTCCAGCCAATGAGTTGGCTTTATTTGGAACTTAAATCAGATACCTCTATACAAATGTCTGTAGGATGGGGAATAAACAAGAAGAATTAGAGATATGTGCATGGCTACAGGGATATGATATCATTGGCATCACAAAAATATGGAGGTTGGCTCCTATGATTGGAGTGTTGGAATGGAAGGTTACAGGCTCTTTAGAAAAGACAGGCCTAGCAGATGGGGAGATGGAGTTGCTATTTATGTCAGTGGTAGGCTGGAGAGTATAGAACTGCCTGGGGACAACAGAGAATTTGTGGCTCAGGGTCAAAGAGAGAACAGCAATGGGGGACATTACTGTGGGGATCTGTTACAGACCACAGTTCAAGAGGACTCTGTGGATGAAGCACTCTATAGACAGATAGGAGCAGCCTCACGCTTGCAGGCCTTTGTCCTCATGGGGGACTTTAAACATCTTGATATCCGTTGGAGAGATGGTATGGCCCAGCACAAGCGATCCAGGAGGTTCCTCGATTGTGTGGAAGACAACTTCCTTTTGCAAGTGAAAGAAAAGTTGACAAAGAGAGATGCCATCCTTGACCTCGTGTTCACCAGGAGAGAGGGGCTGGTGGTGAATGTGATGTGCCAAGGCAGCCTAGGCTGCAGTGATCACTAGATGATGAAGTTTGAGATCCTCAGGGCAGTGAAAAGGGCATGCAGCAAACTCACTGCCCTGGACTTCAAGAGAGCAGAACGTGGCCTCTTCAGGAACCATGGGATAAAGGTTCCATGGGATAAAGCCCTAGAGAGCAGGGGGGCCCAAGACTGCTGGGTAATATTCAAGGATCACCTGCTACAAGCTCAGGAGTGTTTCATCCCAACTAGAAGGAAATGCGTCAGGAGGGCCAGGAGATCTCCTTGGATGGATAAGGAGCTGCTGAGGAAACTTTGAGGGGAAAAAAGAGGTTTCTAAAAGGTGGAAGCAAGGACAGGCAGACTGGGAAGAATACAGGGATGTTATCTGGGAAGCTAGGGACCAGGTTAGGAAAGCTAAGGCCCAGTTAGAATTAAATTTGGCAAGGGATGTGAAAGACAACAGGAAGGGTTTCTATAGGTATGTAGCAAGCAAAAGACAGACTAGGGGCAATGTGGGCCTTCTCCGGAAGCTATCAGGAGAACTGGCTACCCTGGATTTGGAGAAGGCTGAGGTTCTTAATGACTTCTTTGCCTCAGTCTTCACTGGCAAATGCTCTGAACACACTGCCCAAGTCTTGGAAGGCAGAAGCAGAGACTGTTAGAACAAAGACCTTAGGCCCACTGTAGGAGAGGGTCGGGTTCGAGACCATCTTAAGAACCTTAATGTGTACAAGTCCATAGGACCTGACGAAATCCATCCGCGGGTCCTGAAGGAGCTGGTGAATGAAGTTGGTAAGTCACTGTCCATCATATTTGAAAAATCATGGCAGTCAGGTGAAGTTCCCGATAACTGGAAAAAGGGAAATATAATCCCCATTTTCAAGAAGGGGAAGATGGATGACCCGGGGAACTAGAGACCAGTCAGTCTCACCTCTGTGCCTGGCAAAATCTGGGAGCAGGTTCTCCTGAAAGGCATGCTAAAGCACATGAAAAACAACAAGGTGCTTGGTGACAGCCAGCATGGATTCACTAAGGGGAAATCCTGCCTGCCTAATTTAGTGGGCTTCTATGACGGAGCCATGGAACTGATGGACACAGGTAGAACAGTTGACGTCATCTACCTGGACTTACGCAAAGTGTTTGATACTGTCCCTCATGACATTCTTGTCTCTAAACTGGAGAGACAATTTGATAAATGGACCACCCGGTGGATAAAGAACTGGCTGGATGGCCGCATGCAAAGAGTTGTGGTCAACGGCTCAATGTCCGGTTGGAGACCAGTAACGAGCGGTGTCCCTCAGGGATCAGTGTTGGGGCTGATCCTGTTCAATGCCTTTGTCGGTGACATGGACAGTGGGATTGAGTGCACGCTCAGCAAATTTGATGATGACACCAAGCTGTGTGGTTCGGTTGATACGCTGGAGGGAAGGGATGCCATTCAGAGGCACATTGACACACTTGAGAGGTAGGCCAATGACAATCTCAATTAAGTTCAACCAAGCCAAGTGCAAGGTCCTACACCTGGGTTGGGGCATTGCCAGGCACAGCTACAGGTTGGGCAGAGAAGAGATTCAAAGCAGCTCTGTGGAGAAGGACTTGGGGGTGTTGGTTGATGATAAACTAAACATGAACCAGCAGTGTGTACTCACAGCCCAGAAAGCCAACCGTATCCTGGGCTGCATCAAAAGGAGCATGACCAGCAGGTCAAAGGAAGTGATCCTTTCCCTCTACTCTGCTCTCGTGAGACCTCACTTGGGGTATTGTGTACAGTTCTGGTGTCCTCAATATGAAAAGGGCATGGAACTGTTGGAACAAGTCCAGAGGAGGGCCACAAGGATGATCAGCGGGCTGGAGCACCTCCCGTATGAAGGCAGGCTGAGAAAGTTGGGACTGTTCAGCCTGGGGAAGAGAAGGCTGTGTGGAGACCTCATAGCAGCCTTCCAGTATCTGAAGGGGGCCTACAGGGATGCTGGTGAGGGACTCTTCATTAGGGACTGTAGTGATAGGACAAGGGGTAATGGGTTCAGACTTAAACAGGGAAAGTTTAGGTTAGATATAAGGAGAAGTTCTTTACTGTGAGTGTGGTGAAGCAGTGGAAGGGGTTGTTCAGGGATGTTGTGAATGCTCCATCCCTGGCAGTGTTCAAGGCCACGTTGGATGGAGTCTTCGGTGACATTGTTTAGTGCGAGGTGTCCCTGCTCATGGCAGGGGGGTTTGGAACTAGATGATCCTATGGTCCTTTCCAACCCTATACTCTTCTATGATTCTTGAGTGAAGGTCCCAAAGGTCTTTTGGACCCCTGGTGGTCATATCTTTGTTGACCTTCGGCTGAACTTCTCTCGCTGTCTTCCTTTTATGGTCTTAGATTGGCTTCTCTTCTGACTTCATGGGGGATGGTTCCCACTTCAATGAGCTGGATAGGAAAAGAATGTTTTACCTCTTGTCTTCTTCCTTCTTGACATATGTATGGTATTGGTCAGTTAAAGTTCAACTTGACAGTTTGCTTCAGCTAACAATCAGTAAAAAAGTCTTCTATCAAAAGGTGTTAATTGATCTGTTCACTGAACTCTAGAAGGTGCCTAGGAACATGCATATACCACAAATTATGATTCTACATTGTTAATCTTGAGAAGCACAAGACCATGTAATGTAAGCTTTTCTAGCAAAGCTTTTCTAACAAACTGTAAATCAGCACATAGATCTGATGGTTCAACTGGAGTAATCTTCCTGATGGGAAGCAGAAACACAAGGAAAAGAAGCCTAAACCCACAGCCATGCTCTGGCACTTTCAGAGAAAGTATTGCTGTGATTTTCTTCCTTGTCTCTTCCTTTCCTTGCATGTAGTTGTATAAACCAATTTACTTTATCCACAGATTTCTGAAGCACTCCAAAGGAAATGATGTCCCTAATTATGCTTATCTTATGTACAAGAAGACATTGGGAAATGTAAATGAAATGACACATCAAGAAATTTGATAGCAGCTAGCTATCATCTGTAAGAAAATATGTATATATTCGTAGGATATCCAGTCTGAACCTCTCTTAACAGGTTTGTGCCTGTTGCCCCTTGTCCTCCTGACACCACCAAGAAGAGCCCTAATCTTTGAATTTTCAGTAGTAATGCTTTTCAAATCACATTTTATGGAAATTTCCACATAATTCATCTGAAGGCACATTGTATTTGCAATCCTAATGTGGGATCTACCAAATACATACAAAGATATACCTAAAAATACTGTCAAGTGCCTAATCCTACAGAACATTTTCAAAGAGAATGTACAAGTCATATCACAGTTAAGATAATGGCCAAGATGAGTTGATCATTTGCTGTGGTGAGCAGCTGGAGAGAGGACGCCTGCAACACCGGAGCGGAGCGGGGAGATATCAGCGTCCAGGGGCTTCACCACAGAGCAACAAGAGCCACTGAGGAGGGAGCCCCAAGTCCTCAACAGGACTTGCCTAGGAGCCGGCAGCTCAGCCTACCCGAGGGGCTGACTCACCGGGGGGTGGAGCTAGGAGGCTTGGCACCAGCTGCGAGTGGTTAAAAGCCTACCCAGGGAACGCGGCGACCAGGAGCAAGGCGAACAGAGCGGGTCAAGGCAGTTCGCGCGGGCTGGCAAGCGGGCTGGCAAGCGGGCTGGCAAGCGGGCTGGCAAGCGGGCTAACCGCCTTGTCAACAGGACTCGCCTGGAGCTCAGGAGGGGAAGGAGTGCTTGCTTGTGTGGAGAGACGTAGACAGATCGATTGACCAGATAGGTCATGGTTACAACACGATCAAAAGCGGTAGTGAGTAATAATGTGGATATCCAGACTGAGCCTTCCTGCAGACATGCGGCCGTGCAGGTCTCTGGCTGCAGCGAATGCCTGAGCCCAGCACTTGTATTGAAGGGAGCCAGTGACACTGCTTGTGTTCGCTGTGAGCAAATAAATGATCTGCTCAGGCAGGTGGCTGAACTGAGGGAGGAGGTTGAAAGGTTGAGAGCCATCAGGGAATGTGAAAGTGAAATAGATTGGTGGAGCCACACCCTAAGGCAGGGGCAGAGGGAAGTGGTTGAACAAGTGATGGATCCCCTTCCCTCCTACCATCAGACAGAAGGAGAAAACTTAAGGGACAAGGATGTATGGAGGGAGGTCCCTCCTTGGAGAGGTAAGCGAAAACCCTCGCAATCCCTTCCTCCCTCCCTCCTAGTTGCCCTTGAATAACGGGTATGAGGTCTTGGAACTAGAGGGCCAGGTAAATGGAGATGGAGAGGTACATCTATCTAGTGAGTCACCTAGGGCTTGTCACTCACCTCCATGCCTTAGAACTTCCCCAACCAAGAAGAAAAGAAGAGTAATTGGGGTGGGTGACTCGCTTCTGAGGGAAACAGAAGGGCCCATTTGTCGACCAGATCCATCACACAGGTAAGTCTGCTGCTTACCTGGGGCTCGGATTAGAGATGTTAAAAAGAAACTCTCTGATCTGGTGCAGCCCTCTGACTACTATCCGCTGCTGGTTTTTCAGGTTGGCAGTGATGAAATTATTACAAGGAGGTCAAGGGTGTCATGGGTTCAGCAGTAGCTCATGCTCTGCCAGGGAGGAGGGAGAGATAGGGCGCCTGGTCTGGGCTAGTCGGGGAGGTATTCCATACCACAGCACGTCCTGCTCGGGGAGGGGACTGGAAGCTGGCCAGGAGGGGAGGGGTTAGCTCTCTCCTTGGGGCTGGGCTCGGAGAGGGAACTGGAAGCTGGCCAGGAGGGGGGGGGGGTGAGAGCTCGCTCTTCCAGGCTGGCCTCGTGGTGGCGGGTGGTATCGTATTCTCTCTCCCTGTTTGTCTCCTCTAACATTGATTTGTTATTGGTACCGGTAGTGATTTCTGTTATACCTTGATTGCTGGACTGATTTTACCTCAATACGTGGGAGTTGTATTCCTCTGGCTCTCCTTCCCATCCCTCCGGGAGTGGGAAGGTGGGGGGGGGGGGGGGGGGGGGGGGGGGGGGGGCGCCCAAACAAAGGGGGAACTGTGCAGATTTAGTTTAAACCACGACAGTTTTTGGCGCCCAACGTGGGGCACAAACCCACGAAATAACAACAAATCTGACGGGATTTATAGTCATTTGTCACAATGCTGTTTTGTTGACTCTCACAGTTTTTTTCTCTTGATCTCACGGTTTCAGGATTTTACCAATTACTTTTCATATATATTATCTGTGTTAGTGTTTATCAAGTATGGGGTTTGGGCTAAGGTTCTTGTCTCATTGTACTTTATGTTAATGACTTGTAATACAATAGAAGCATTGATCATGAAACTGATCTGGTTTATGCTCCCGGTATGGTCACCAACTTTATATTTTGGGAGGTATATAATAGAAGTGCTTAGCAATTTCACATCTTTTTTCTCCTTCTCTGGTGGTCAACCTGTGAAGGAGACATTCTTCTATCTTCCCAGTGTTCTCTCCAGATGGTCTACAACATCATTTGAGGATTTTGAAGTTTTTGAATGGCCTTTTAATACTGTTGAGACTTGTATGCTGATTGTGTTGGGGATCACCATAGTAGCACGCATACAGAGTGTGTTTTGCCCACAATTATTTAATCTGATTTCAAGAGTTAAGCGGAGTCAGGTCTGGTCCTGTATTGGGGTTAAACAACGGCATAGGAGGACCAGGAGATCTTCCCAGAGGCTGGAAAGCCATGAGTGGCAGGGTGTGTGGGATAGTATGGGCAAGCATCTAGGTCAGTGGGCCCCTCTAGTACTTTGGAATTTTACTCCCGAACAAGTGAAGAATCTGGAAGAATTAGTAAAACGCCTAAATGAGGTGTGTTGTCGTCCTGGCCATACCAGAGATGGACAAATTACGGCAACGTGCTGGGGCTTGGCCTATGCCTATAGGGCCTTGTTCGACACTATCCAACACCTTCAAAAGGAGAAAAATGTCCCTGGATCTGAGAGCAACACAGAAGTCAGCACAGCTGTTCCAGCTCCAAGTACAGCAGCTACACCATCCCCAGCGGCAAGTACAGTTGCTACCTGTCATGGTTTGAGCATGTTTTGAGGGTGTTTTTGTTCAAGGTTTTTCCAGCCAGGTGGAGGAGGGGAGTCCGGGAGGAAGGAGAGACAGGACACCTGACCCAGGCTAGCCAATGAGGTATTCCATACCATAGCACGTGATGCCCAGGATGCATACTGGGAAAGAGAAAGCTGGAGGGGTAGAGCTTTAGAGGAAAATGGAGGAGGGAGCACGCGGTGCTCAGCCGGGCAGGGTGGAGTGAGTTATGGGTCTGTGGCTGGTGGGGTGTTGTATTCTTTAGTAGTAAATGGCAAGTAGGGGTTTTGTGTTATGCCTTAGCTATTAAACCGTTCTTATCTCAATCCGTGGGGGCTACATTCTTTGGATTCTCCTTCCTAACTCTCCGGGAGTTGGGGGACTTGGTTTAAACCAAGACACTACCCAAACTTCAGCTGTGACAGACAGTGCAGCTACCCCAGTAACGAATACAGCGGCTATTCAACCCTCAACTGCGACAGACAGTGCAGCTATACCAGCAACAAGTACAGTTGCTACTCAAACTACAGTGATAATCACTGCAGCTGAACTAGAGGACCAATTCGTACCAATATCGGTTGCTCCTGTACACAAGAGAAAAACCAAAAAAGAGGCAAGAAGGAAGAGGCAGGATGAAGAAACTACGCATCCACTACCTGGTCTAGTATCTGATCAGGGGTCCTCGTCACATGACGAAGAAGAAGAAGAGGTGACTTCTCGATCTCAGACCTCAACTGAGCTGCGGAATATGCAAAAAGATTTCACCCGTCAACCAGGGGAGCACATCATCACCTGGTTGCTCCGATGTTGGGATAACGGGACTGATGGTCACGAACTAGCAGGTACAGAAGCCAAGCAGCTGGGATCACTTGCTAGAGAAGGGGGAATTGACAAAGCAACTGCAAGAGAGAAAAAGTCCCTCAGTCTTTGGAGGTGGCTTTTGGTGGCTGTGAAAGAAAGGTTCCCATACAAGGATGATGTTATGAATCGTTCGGCCAAGTGGACTACTATAGACAAAGGCATCCAGTCCCTGAGGGAATCAGCTATCGTAGAGATGATCTATCACACCAAGCCGAATAATGGGAATGTACCCATAGATACAGATGAAGTCGAATGCACATGACCCATGTGGTGAAAACTTACGTGGAACGCACCGTCGTCATATGCCCATCCATTGGCAACGGTAACCTGGAATGACATAGTACCACTAACAGTGGATGAAATGGTTCATAAACTCCGAGAATTTGAAGACAATCTTACCCCTTCCATCATCTCAGCTGTGGAAAAACTGTCTCAGGATCTCAAACAGGATCTCAAACAGTTGAGGGACGATCTGTCTGATTTATCCAGCTCCTCACGTGTGCCAACACGCGTTTCAGCTATTAACAAAAGGCGTCCTATTGTTCGAGAGAGAAAATATATAAGATACACACCACGGGCCACCCTATGGTTTTACCTGTGGGATCACAGAGAAGACATGACGAAGTGGGATGGAAAACGTACTTCAGCCTTGGAGGAATGTGTGGGTGAATTGAGGAGAGGAGCAAGGGCCAAGACTGATCGCCCCGTGAGAGCTGCAGCTTCAGTCTCTGGTGAACAGGTTCCCAGATGGAGCGGAAGAGCTGATTTTACTCCAGCTCCTGTGATAAAGAAGAATAATCCCTCTCAACACGAATTAGGTGTCCAAGATTGTGATGATGATGACTATTAGAGGGGCCCTGCCTCCAGGCAGGTGGAGGTAGGGGACAATCGTATTTACTGGACTGTGTGGGTCAAATGGCCTGGCACATCAGTCCCACAGAAGTATAAGGCTCTAGTTGATACTGGTGCACAGTGTACCCTGATGCCATCGAACTGTCAAGGGGTGGAACCCATCTATATTTCTGGAGTGACAGGAGGGTCCCAGGAGTTGACTGTACTGGAGGCTGAAATTAGCCTGACTGGGAGGAAATGGCAAAAGCACCCCATTGTGACTGGTCCAGAGGCTCCATGCATCCTCAGCATGGACTACCTCAGGAGAGGGTACTTCAGAGACCCAAAAGGGTACCAGTGGGCTTTTGGTATTGCTGCTTTGGAGACTGAGGAAATTGAGCAGCTGTCCACCTTGCCTGCTCTCTCAGAGGATCCTTCTGTTGTGGGGTTGCTGAAAGTCGAAGAACAACAAGTGCCAATTGCGACCACAACAGTGCACCGGTGGCAATATCGCACCAATTGAGACTCCCTGATTCCCATCCATAAGCTGATCTGTAGACTGGAAAGGCAGGGAGTGATCAGCAGGACCCGCTCACCCTTTAATAGCCCCATATGGCCAGTGTGAAAGTCTAACGGAGAGTGGAGACTAACAGTAGACTATCGTGGCCTGGATGAAGTCACACCACCATTGAGTGCTGCCGTGCCGGACATGTTAGAGCTGCAGTATGAATTAGAGTCAAAGGCAGCCAAGTGGTATGCCACGATTGATATTGCCAATGCATTTTTCTCAGTTCCTTTGGCAGCAGAGTGCAGGCCACAGTTCGCTTTTACTTGGAGGGGTGTCCAGTTCACTTGGAACTGACTGCCCCAGGGGTGGAAACAGCCCCACCATCTGCCACGGACTGATCCAGACTGCACTGGAACAGGGGCAAGCTCCAGAACACTTGCAATACATCGATGACATTATTGTGTGGGGTGATACAGCAGAAGAAGATTTTGAGAAAGGGAGGGAAATAATCCAAATCCTGCTGAAAGCTGGTTTTGCCATAAAATGGAGTAAAGTCAAGGGACCTGCACGGGAAATTCAATTTCTGGGAATAAAATGGCAAGATGGACGTAGACATATCCCTATAGAAGTAATCAATAAGATAACAGCAATGTCTCCACCAACTGATAAGAAAGAAACACAAGCTTTCTTGGGTGCTGTGGGGTTCTGGAGAATGCACATTCCAAATTACAGTTCAATCGTAAGCCCTCTCTATCATGTGACCCGGAAAAAGAATGATTTCAAATGGGGTCCTGAGCAACAACAAACCTTCGAGCAAATTAAACGCGATATAGTTCATGCAGTGGCCCTTGGACCAGTCCGGACCGGTCCAGATGTGAAAAATGTACTGTACACTGCAGCTGGGGAGAATGGTCCTACCTGGAGCCTCTGGCAGAAAACTCCAGGGGAGACTCGAGGTCGACCCCTTGGTTTTTGGAGTCAGGGATACAAAGGCTCTGAGGCCAGCTATACCCCAACGGAGAAAGAGATATTGGCAGCTTATGAAGGTGTTCGAGCTGCTTCGGAAGTGATTGGCACTGAAGCACAGCTCCTTTTGGCACCCCGCTTGCCAGTGCTGGGCTGGATGTTCAAAGGCAGGGTCTCCTCTACACATCATGCAACTGATGCTACTTGGAGTAAATGGGCTGCACTAATTACACAACGAGCTCGGATAGGAAATCCCAGTCGTCCAGGCATTCTGGAAGTCATCATGGACTGGCCAGAGGGCAAAGATTTTGGAATGTCACCAGAGGAGGAGGTGATGCGTGCCGAAGAGGCACCACCATATAATAAATTGTCAGAAAGTGAAAAGCAGTATGCCTTGTTCACTGATGGGTCCTGCCATATTGTGGGAAAGCATCGGAGATGGAAGGCAGCTGTATGGAGTCCTCAGCGACAAGTTGCTGAAACTGCTGAAGGAGAGGGTGAATCGAGTCAGTTTGCCGAGGTGAAAGCCATCCAGCTGGCCCTGGACATTGCTGAGCAAGAAAGGTGGCCAGTACTCTATCTTTATACTGACTCATGGATGGTGGCAAATGCCCTGTGGGGGTGGTTGCAGCAATGGAAGCAGAGCAACTGGCAACGCAGAGGTAAACCCATCTGGGCTGCTGCATTATGGCAAGATATCGCTGCCCGGGTGCAGAAGCTGGTGGTGAGGGTACGCCATGTAGATGCCCACATACCTAAGAGTCGGGCCACTGAGGAACACCACAATAACCAATAAGTGGATAATAAAAAAAAATAACCCAAGCAGAAACATCCAGTAAGTTGGTAGTCTGTGTCTGCACACAATAGAGTAATGATTCCACTGTATGTTCCCTTACATATGGTGCTGGAGAGGGACCCTTCCTCAGGGACTATAGGGTTAGGACAAGGAGTAAAGGTTTTAAACTTAAACAGGGGAACTTCAGATTAGATATAAGGAGAAAGTTCTTTGCTGTGAAGGTGGTGAGGCACTGGAGCAGGGTGCCCAAAGAAGTTTCAAATGCTCGATCCCTGGCAGTGCTCAAGGTGAGGTTGGACAGAGCATTGGTTGACTTGGTCTAGGGTGAGACAAGGAGGCACAAAAGCACAAAATGTAATCAATCAGTTCTAAACAATGTTAAGTTTGATGGCTTTCTAATAGAAAATAACTGCAGTGCCTGAAGGTAGTTGACATAGTTTCAGGTCCTTAGGACCTTAGTACAAAAGGCTTAAGAAAAGCAGAATGGAAAAACAGGACCTGGGGATGGGGAGTATCTGGGACTAGCAGATGCCCAGGATGGGCACACTTAAAGTAACTGATAAGTAAGAGAACAGGATGATTGCTGTTTGTGTTGATAAACCCATTAAGCTGTTGTAAACATATCCTGGGGAGTGTCCAGGACTAGCTGATGTCCAGGATGGGAGCACTTAAACTGACTGATAAGTAGAAGGACAGGATGTTAATTGCCGCAGAAAGGACTCAGTCAGAGACCAATATGATCAGACAAAAAGCCATTTATTGCAAAGCATTAACTCCTTATATACTATTGCTTGCACACACCTACAGCAATTTGGCATATCATGATTGGATACTTGTCTTGAAGACCCTTAGTGACTAACATATAATTGGTTAAGCACAGGTGTGAGAACTTGACCTGGAACGCTTGCCAACAGTCCACAGTTCTCATAACTCAGTGAATTCCAGCTTCTTCTTATCTTGCTTGCTTAGGCTTCCTCAGGCCTCCCATGGCCTTGCTGTATCCCTCGGAGTTATTCAGAGCTCATGTACCAAATATCCATTCTCCTGTGAGAACACTGTCTCCACATCTCCCCCTTTTCAGTTTTACTAAAAGTTTTTTACAATTTGGTATGTCTGCTCTATCACTGCTGGACTTGCATAACATAACAACCCACTACTCTAGGTAGCATTATTTCAGTAAGATTGGTCTGATTTGAAGTCACTTGAAGTCACCTTTATAACATGTGGCATACCAGTGAATCCTACACACCATGTAACAGGCTGGAATAATGGGGATTTCACAGATGTGCTCAGTATACTTGTTCATTACCCATGGTCAAACATAATAAAACAGATATTACAAACACTTTACAAAGATTTCTGCCATTGCTGTTTCTTTATGTGGTTGAGTTCTGCGGCTTTGTACGTTTCACTGGCAGCCAGTATGGTCCTGTTGATAGCTGTACACAGCTGGGCCTGCCCTTTTTCTCCTGGATGGCTCTCTGATCCCTCACATCAAGGTCTGGCATGGCATGTGTCTCCACCGCTCTACGCCTGCTGGGTTGCAGCCAGCAGCAGAGCTAAAGGTTCTTCTTGGTGGCAAACACAAGAGGCCAACCCAGTCTTGCCCTTGCCTGTGGTAGCAGGCACTTGGTCAATCTCAGTCCTTGCACCTTGTTGTCAATGCAGTTTCACCTGCTTCATCCAGTAACAAGTCACTACTAAAGCAAAGCACACACAGATTTACATTAGCAGAGTAACTATCACAGAGTGCATCAGCATGTTGAAGATGCTGATGGCAGTGGGTGACTAACCAAAGAAACTTCCTACCAGTGGAGTTCTCCCACCCTCTTATTTTGTTCCACTACCTGCTTTGTAACAGTACCATCATATTAGAATCTTTCTAGCTTTTGCCTTAGCATTTTCTAGCAGCTGCTGCAAATTTGCATGTTCTAACATCTCTTTTACAAGTGACAAATCCATACAATACAAGGTATAGTTTCTTATTAGCAACTAGCTAGTAAATACAGGTGGTTTTATAACCAAAATCACAACCTCTAATAATAGCTACTTTACAAGCACGCATATTCAAGCTGTTACTTTTCAGTTGCCCCCAAGTGATGTTTTACAATCATTCGTTTCTGTCTGTCTCATTCTGCTTGGGGTTTTCACGGTCAGCTTCTGTAGATGATGCATCAAGTTCTTCCACTCATCTGTCCAGCTCCTGGCAAGGCTTGAAAAACTTTGCAGGCAGCTGCTGTGGACCTCTAGGTAGGAGAACAGAAATATACCCCTTCCTCCAGGTTATCAGTTCTTGAGAAATAGACAGGTTAAAGTGACTCCTTAAAGCAGAAGCATTCTCATGCAAACGGAATGTGAAGCAGCTGCAGAAATAGACTGCACATTTTTAACAGTCAAAGGGGTTTGCTCCATCATTACACTCCCCCCCCCTTTTCTTTTTTTTGTCACACAAGCAGAATCAAAAGCAACACTTCCTAACACCTGTGGCTCAGACCACATTGTCAAATTATAAGGGGGGTTTCCTTGAACCCTTTATGTTTGATCAGCCTGTCAGTGTCCTAAGAAAGACGAGACCCTTGTGTCCGACCAGCCTGTCTGCATACTGGACAGCCCACTGAATCGGAGGGTGATTCAACTAACCTATTCAGGGACCCACGCTGACAGTGTCACTGAATCAAATCCCTTACATGCTGTTGATAGTACACTGGCTGGAAAACAAGCTTGAAGCAATACACAACAAAACTACAGTCACTACCCTTTTTTTTTTTTTTTTTTTTTAAGTCGCTCACCCTGCTTTGCACAGCTAAAACCACCGGCCTAATGGCAGCAGCCTTCTCAGCAGCAGCAACCATAAATACCTACTGCACTTTTGCATTAACCCTTTCTTGCCCGAAATGTTAAACTACTACCTGTTCAAACTTTTACATGAACCTGACAACGAAAAATATATACAGAACACCGTCTGCCCTCATCACACACACACACACGTTTGGGATCCCACAAGCACACTCCACGCAACTACAACATTTGAAACACAAAATCCAGACAATCATTGCTCCCACTACACGGTCCTACATGCAGAACGTGGCACAAGGACCTTGTGAAGACTATCAGGAAACCAGCTCCGAGAAGCATCATTGCAGTGCAAGGTGGCAGGCTCAACCTTAGCAGGTGTCCCCGCAGAGGCTCTGCTTCCCTCACATTGCATGAGGCTTGGGCTTTTATACTGACCAAAATGCACACTCATTCTGACACAGGTGGCCAGCCTATGTTGGAAGAAGTTACCAGCCATATCTATAAAGGTTTCCAAGGGTTGATAGAAACATGGACATACTTATATTTACCAACTTCTAGTACATGAGTATCACAGAGAGACTGTATCAAAGGAGTTGTATATGGGGTCCCAAGTCCATGGTCTGACACATTCTGCCCGATACCCCTGATAAGAGCATACAAGAGACCTTCCCATCTTGGGTGGGAAGCACACACACCATGGGGAACTGTGCAATACATGTGCATCCCCCACCCATCTCACTTCTCCCTTTACAGCTGCCCATTTATCACGAGGATCTGGGGGATATAAATCAGGCTTCTTTTCTGGATGAATAGGCTTCAGGTCAAAAGCACCATCCAGGTCAGCATCGTCATTATCAGGCATCAGAATCTCAGGAGCAGCGACAGCAAACTGATGAACGTGCACAGGCTCCTTCTTGGGGTCAATAGGACCTGAATCAAAGGATCATCTTCATCCTCATCTTCAGTCTTCACAGCCATGGTGACAACCAGCGGAGGTTTGGGGGGGAGGGCGGGGGGGGTGATTGCGCGCTGGTCTCCATGATCTCATGTTTTGATTTTAACGTCTCTAAAACAGTTCTCCAAATGATTAACAAACTTTTCACAGCATCATTGCCTTTCATGGCTGCATTCCACGGTTTAACTCCTGCCTCATTCCACAAAGAGATCTCAAGTCCAGTAGACTCATCAATCTCTGGGCAACATGTCTTCGACCATTTCAACATTAACTTTAAGTCTGTCTCTTTAATGGTTGCTCCCTTCACATTAAGAAGGACTTATTTGCACTGCGCAGTGTCTTCCGGGCTCACAAGGCTCCGATACAAGGATTCCCTCCTCCGAGGCTTCTGCCTCCCGATCTTGGTCCAGACAGATCGATTCCAGCCAATTTATTCGCGGCCCAGCGATTCACACCCTCTTCCATTTCAATGTGAACTTATAGATGGTCCCTGTTTGGGCGCCATTTGCCACGGAAAGGACTCAGTCAGAGATCAATATGGTCAGACAAAAAGCCATTTATTGCAAAGCATTAACTCCTTATATACTATTGCTTACACACACCTACAGCAATTTGGCATATCATGATTAGATACTTGTCTTGAAGACCCTTAGTGACTAACATATAATTGGTTAAGCACAGGTGTGAGAACTTGACGTGGAACGCTTGCCAACAGTCCACAGTTCTCATAACTCAGTGAATTCCAGCTTCTTCTTATCTTGCTTGCTTAGGCTTTCTCAGGCCTCCCACGGCCTTGCTGTATCCATCGGAGTTATTCAGAGCTCATGTACCAAATATCCATTCTCCTGTGAGAAAACTGTCTCCACAGTTAATTAAGCTGGGAAAAGTAAACGACCCTTAAAGACCACCATCACATTTTTGTATGCATGCGGGAAACTTTCTGGAAAATTATGTAATATGCCCAGTGACCACATCAGGATGACCTGTATAGCAATACAGGGACACACGTTAGGAGGAGCTATCCCCCGTGTCTCCCGGTGTCGCAATAAAGACTACCTGCTTGTGAACTTGAAACTCTGTTGGCGAGTTTGTTCCTGGAGTTTTCTCCAAATCACTGCACAGGATAAAAAGATCTGCTCGGCTGCTTTTACTCATGATTGTAATGATGGGGCTACACAAATTGGAATGTTGGCTTGAAAAGCAAACAAATGCTACATCTAATGCTCTTTCCAGTCTCCTCCTTGATGTTGATTCTGTAAAACATGCAACTTTACAAAATCAGGCTGCCATAGATTTTCTTCTCCTTGCCAGGTCATTGGTGTGAGAACTTTGAAGGCCTGTGTTGCACAAATCTTTCAGGCCATGCTTCATCAGTTCACAAAAATATACAAACCCTCAAAGAACTTACGGGAAAACTTCAGGTTGAGGATGACTGGAACCCTTTTTCATATTTATTTGCTGGGAGTGTGGGTGAAAAAAAAGGTTGCATTAGAAGATTTTGTTTTGTTTTCATTAGCTTGGTAATTTTATTCCTTTTTTAATGAAATTCATACAGTCTCTTATTTATCAAGCCCTTAAGCAGGTGTTGGTAGTGGATATAGAAGATAAAGAAGGGGGAGATGTGGGGAGTGAATGCTATAGGATTTGCATGAGAAACACTCTGGGAACAAGCTCTGAGGTGTTGATACTGAACAAATCTTGGGGCAATAAGTTGGAATGTTGAATGACAGGAAAGGTAAACAAGCAAGCCTTGGGGGGATAAGCCAGGATGTTGTTGTAACAAAGAATCTCAGTTGGAGGCCAGAGGATGTGGGGGTCATGAGAAAATCTGAAGCAAGAAGGTGAAACTGCCATGTGAACAATACTTGATCAGCATTGTGATTGGACTATTTAGCTGGGGATTTTTACATGGGCCAATGAGATTGAACATGGCATGCTTGTGCAGGTTGGGAAAGTACTGAACAAAGGGATAAAAAGGGCTTGATTGTAATAAAGTTGGATTTGGGTCTCAGTCTCAGTGCCAACAATACAAAAGTATTGTCTCTTGTAAATACCTAAGGTGCCAAGGCATTAACTACTGATGAAGAAGCAGATGCTTAGTTCTATTGACAAGGGACAAAAGCAGATGTTTGGTTCTACTGATAAGGGCACCGACCAAACCCTAAGGTCATGTGTGAAGATTAAAAGGTGAAAAGTTTAAGAAGAGGAAGACTCATTTACTTCATCTTGAGACCCCTGCCCATGACCAGAAGGGGCACTGTGCAGGCACAAAGGACCTTCTAGCTCATTATAATACAAAGAGAGTATAGATAGTAAATATGTAGAGGCGTATCAAGTAACCTAATGCATATGTATACCTTAAGAGAATAAATGTAAAGGGAAAACAACCCTGAGGTGTGCATACTTTGGAAGAGCTATCACCTCAGCACTGAATAAAAGCCTACCTATGATACACGGGTAACCAATGTACAGGGGGGTAATACAGAGAAATTGTACAAGGGAGTTAAAGGAATTCCTTTGCTTAAACAAAAGTGTTGTCTGTCCTAAGTACCTGCCATTGCCATCTTGCCAAGGCATTGATTACTGCTGGAGGGGAAGAAACAGATGCTAATTCTACTGACAAAAGCAGATGAAAGGTCCTGCTGATAGGTGGCAGGAGAGGCAGACTGGGTGACCAAGCCTTAAGACCATGACAAAAGCACAGGTGTTTGGTCCTACTGATAAGCGGCAGGAGAAGCAGACTGGGCGCCGACTAACCCTAAGTCCATGTCTGAAGATTAAAAGGTGTAAAGTTTAAGAAGAGGAAGACTCATTTACTTCATCTTGAAGATCCCTACCCACAGGAGGAAGACTCATTTACTTCATCCTGAGACCCCTGCCCATGACCAGAAGGGGCACTGCGCAAGTGCAAAGGACCTTCTGGCTCATTATAATACGAAGCGGGGATAGATAATACATATGTATAGGCGGATTGAGCAACCTCATGTCTATGTATACCTTAAGAGAATAAATGTAAAGGGACAACAACCCTGAGGTGTGCATGCTTTGCAGGAGCTATCCCCATGCACCTCAGCGCTGAATAAAAGCATACCTACTTTACAACTTTAACTAGTTGTGGAGTCTATCCGCGCATCACCTACTTTACAACTTTAACAAGTTGTGGAGTCTATCCGTGCATCACTTCCATCTCTCTGGCCACCCTGGAAAAATTAGAACATGGACAAAATCCATCTAGCATAAAGGAATTGCAGCAAGTTTTGGGAGCTTTAGGTTATCAGCATAAACATATTCCTGACTTTTCCATTATTGCCCATCCCCTTTATAGTTTGCTCAGAAAGGGTAAAGCATGGGAACAGACTGAGCAACACACCAGTGCACTGGAATTACTAATCATGTTTCTTTGCTGAACTTGAGAAAAACTGGTTTTCTGCACAGAGCTGCAATTTGTATTTTTGCTCTGGATACATGCTTATGTTCAAACAAAAAATATGAGGAGTGCACAAGGCCAGCCCTCCACTCATTTTCAAGGAGCCTTATGACCTTCTTGCTGAAGGTTTTTCTTTTTGGTTTAGGTGAAAGTAGGATATGGAGCACCACAAGGCAGCCTCACTGGAGAAATATTCACTGCTTGCATACCTGCAATAACAGAGACAACTTTACTGACCACATATAATGAGCATTGTAGCTTATTACACCCAGGAGGTTCCTAGGGGAAATACCTCTGCCCCAGGAGGAATTCCTCCACCCTCTCTTCATTCATAGGTGGCTGTTCTCATGCTGAGCTGCTGCTACTGAATCTGAACTGGAATGAGAGCACAGAAGTTTAGTTCCCCTGAAAACTGTGTGCAGTTCTGGTGTCCCCAACATAAGAAGGACATGGAGCTGTTGGAGCAAGTCCAGAGGAGGGCCATGAGGATGATAAGGGGGCTGGAGCACCTCCCGTATGAAGACGGGCTGAGAAAATTTGGGCTGTTCAGCTTGGAGAAGGCTGCATGAATACCTTTTAACAACCTTCCAGTATCTGAAGGGGGCCTACAAGGATGCCAGAGAGGGACTCTTCATCAGGGACTGTAGCAATAGGACGAGGAGTAAAGGTTTTAAACTTAAACAGGGGAAGTTCAGATTAGATATAAAGAATTTCTTTACTGTGAGGGTGGTGAGGCACTGGAACAGGTTGCCCAAATAAGTGATAAATGCTCCATCCCTGGCAGTGCTCAAGGCCAGGTTGGACAGAGCATTGGGCAACATGGTCTAGGGTGAGGTGTCCCTGCCTATGGTACGGGGGTGAAACTAGATGATCTTAAGATCCTTTCCAAACTTAACCATTCTATGATTCTATTATTCATTCTATGAAAAATGGATCATATGACAAAACCTGTATGGAAATAGGTCTACTGTTCAATAATATTCAATTCTAAGCAGACAGCTGTAAAAAGTAATTAAAGAGGTAGTATAAATCACAACAGTGCACAGATTTTTAAATAGCCTGTCTATGTGTGTTCCTGTCCCTTAGCTAAGTCATTCACAATCACTTGTTGGCTCTTTTAACTACATATTAAAACTTGCCTCTTCTACAGAGTAAGCATTTATATAAAAACAAAGATCAAATCCATTCTACCAAAATTCTTCGCTTTAAGCATTCTGAGAGGATGGGAGGAGACTGAAATTAACTGAGCTGCAACTTGATTTTGCATCCCAGCAAATCTATTGCCAGTCACTGTGTCTTCAGGATCTGCATAGATGAAGGATAATAATTTGCTGCTCTGGAAGATCAGCCTCTGAAAGAGAATCATAGAATCAATCAGGTAGGAAAAGACCTTCAATAAGTCCAGCTGTTACCCCTGGACTGCCAAGTCTAACACTAAACCATGTAACTAAGGGCCACCACTTCCTTGGGAAGCCTGTTCCAATGTGTGACTAACCCTTTGGTGAAGAAATTTTTCCTAATATCCATCCATATCTAAACCTTCCCTGGTGCAGTTTGAGGCCATTACCTCTTGTTCTATCACCTGTTATTTGGGAGAAGAGACCAGCCACCTCCTCTCTCCATCCTCCTTTCAGGTAGTTGTAGAGAACCATAAAGTACCCCCTGAGCCTTCTCTTATCCAGGCTGAACAACCCCAGTTCCCTCAGCTGTTCCTCATCAGACTTGTGCTCCCTGCCCTTCATTGACTTCCTTGCCCTTCTTTGGATCTGCTCCAGCAGTTGTAGTTGATGCATGCAACATGTAAAGCAGCAGGTTTTATCCTGAAGCCCTTAAGAGATGGCAAGCCACTTATCTAATATGATCTTTAGAAATGCAAAATCATTGGACATAAACACAATATGAGAACAAGGCAATAAGAACTAAGAACAAAATGTTACCAATCTCAGGGGGAATAATTTGCCTCAGGGGTATTATTCCTTTGGGATGAATAATTTTCAAAAGAAAATAATTACTTACATTTCTGTCACAGTTTAAGCCCAGCCGGTAACTCAGAACCACACAGCTGCTCTCACTCCCCCCCTTTCTACCTCCCCCAGCTCCTGGAGGGATGAGGAGGACAATAGAAAGAATGTAACTCCCACAGGCTGAGATAAGAGCAGTCCAGTAACTAAGGCATAATACAAAGCTACTACTACTACCACCACCAATAATAATGATGATAAGGGAAAAAAAAAAGGGGAGAGAATACAATTGCTCACCACCTGCTGACCAATACCCAGCCCAACCTGAGCAGCAATCTGGACCTTCTGGGTAACTTCCCCCAGTTTATATAATGGGCATGACATGCTGTGGGATGGAATACCCCTTTCCTTAGCTTGGGTCAAGTGTCCTGTCTCTGCTTCCTCCTGACTTCCCCTCCACCCTGGCAGAGCATGAGATTGAGAAAGACCTTGGTCAGAGTAAACATTACTTAGCAACTACTAAAAACATCCCTGTGTTATCAGCACTGTTCCTGGACTAAAGTTGAAAACAGAGCACTGCACCAACTACTAAGAAGGGGAAAAATGACTGCTACTGCTGAATCCAGGACAGTATCCACCCCTTATTCCATGCCATTCATGTCAGGCTCAGATCACACATTTTTCAATATACCATTGCTTTTGCATCATTTATATACACATATATATAAATACACACAAAAAGAGAGATATCATTCCTTAGTCCATGGACTTATCCCTATAAAGTTGCTGAATTCATCCAGTTCATGATGTCAGGCTCCCTCTCTTGTAACAGTCTTTCAGGGCAGGAGAGATGGTAGGTAGTATTTGATTGTTGCCTCCTGATGACACAGCTGAACTCGTCTGATCACTGCTGAGCTTGTCTAGTTTTGTCAAAGTTCATTCTCTGCTGGGATGATGACCAGAGGGAAGTCAAGGTTAGTTGATGGTGACCTGAGGACAGTTCTGCTGCTGCTGTCAGCTTTTACCATGCGTTTATTTTCTGCTAGTGATCATGAGAGCACATTTCTTCTCTTCAAAGCCCACAGTAGTGGAGATGGGCATATAGCTGATGGGCTATAAAAGTGTTATATAGCAGGCAATAGCATCCAGTTAAGATCATTGGCGGCTTTCCTCCAAAATTAAATCCCCTTTAGGTACACTCCGGACTTCCCCATCTTTCTGCATTACCCACCAAGTATATCCGGGTCCTTGAGCAAAAGCAATCCCACAAGTGGGTTTGCCTTTACCTGATGCAGGAATAACCCAAACTGTCTTCCCCAGCAAATTCTTCATGTGCACCACAGGAACTTTATCCCCCTCTACAGTACGTAAAAGTTCTGATTGAGCTGGGCCAGCCCTGTTGGCAGATCTCCTAGTGTTGACCAACCAGGTGGCTTTTGGTAAATATGTATCCCAATGTTTAAATGTCCCATCACCCATAGCTTTCAGTGCAGTTTTTAACAGCCCATTGTACCTTTTGATTTTCCCAGAGGCTGGTGCATGGTAGGGGATGTGATACACCCACTTCATGACATGCTCTTTGACCCAAGTGTCTATAAGGTTGTTCTGGAAATGTGTCCCATTGTCTGATTCAATTCTTTCTGAAGTGATGTGTCATCACGAGACTTGTGTCTCAAGGCCCAGGATAGTGACCTGTGCAGTGCTCTGAGGCATAGCGTATGTTTTCAGCCATCTGGTGGCTTTTTCCACCATGGTAAGCACATGGCACTTGCCTTGGTGGGTTGGTGGGAGTGTGATATAATAAATCTGCCAGGCCTCCCCATATTTGTACTTCAGCCATCATCCTCTATACCAAAGAGGCTTTAACCATTTAGCTTATTTAATTGCAGCACATGTTTCACAGTTGTGAATAACCTGGGCAATAGTGTCCATTGTTAAGTCTACCTCTTGATTGTGAGCCCATCTATATGTTCAATCTCAGCCTTGATGGCATGAGGTGCCATGGGCCCAACAGGCTAAAAATAATTCACCCTTATGTTGCCAAGCTAAGTTCATCTGAGCCACTTCAATCAGCTTTATCCACCTGTTGGTTTTTCTGGTGTTCCTCAGTGGCCCAACTCCTGGTTAAATGAACATCTACATGGCATACCTTCACCACCAGGTTCTGCATCAATGCAGTGATATCTTGCCGCAGTGCAGCAGCCCAGATGGGTTTGATGTGACAAATAGTAACAGACTAAGAAAAGAATTAGGAGTTTTTTGAAACTATGTCTTGATTGTCTTAACTTAGTATAGGGAACAGGTATGTTCTTATTCTTCCTAGTCTTGTGGTTAAACTATAACTCAGAATAGAATAGGTAACCAAAACACATTCTTTGAAATCAGGGACCCTTTTCCCTCAAGAAGATGAATGTCTGACAAGAACCTGTTTCAACTAGTCTCTATAAGACTTGCTGTTGCCAGCTGGGGAAACTGTGCCAAGGGTGAAAAGTGCATAGTGAGGAAGACCTCTTACTTCATCCAGAAGACCCAGGCCTGACACCACCAGATGGCAGTGCACAGGCGTAGAAGGGAGGGGAATAGTATTAATGAGTTCTTGGAACTAATTGTAATAACCTCCTCCTATGCTTGTGAAATCTCATGAATATGTATTTTTGTGTGTAATAAATATCTAGCTTGTTGAGCTCTCGGTGTGCAAGTTAGGGGGAGTGATCCCCCTTGCAGCTGGCACCGCAATAAACATACCTACTTTATAACTCTTTGTGAGTTATGAAGTTCTGTTCCCTTAATCAATGCTATTGTAGACTATACATTAGTGTCGTGGTTTAAGCCCAGTCAGTAACTCAGAACCATGCAGCTTCTTGCTCACTCCCCCCCTTCTCCCTCCCCCGGCTCCTGGATGGATGGGGAGGAGAATTAACAGAATATAACTCCCACGGGTTGAGATAAGAACAGTCCAGTAACTAAGGTATAATATAAAGCTACTACTACTACCACCACCAATAATAATAATGATAAGGAAAATGACAAGGGGAGAGAATACATTTGCCCACCACCCACCAACCTATACCCAGCCCCACCTGAGCAGCAATCTAGGCCTTCTGGGTAACTCCCACCAGTTTATATACTGGGCATGATGTGGTATGGAATACCCCTTTGGCTTGTTTGAACTTGGTGTCCTGTCTCTGATTCCTCCCAGCTTTCCCTCTGTCAGGGTCTGATTGGAGAAAACCCCAGTGCAACACCCTGCTTCAGTCTGTGATCCCAAGAGGGAAATTAAGACACAAACGAGGTCAAGTGCTGTAATCGGACAGTTTGTTATTACAAATTACAAAATACAGTTATTATAAAAAAGGAAAATTATTGTAATAAAGGGTATAGCGATAAGACAGATTGGAAAAAAGGCAGAAAATGAAGCAAGGATTCAGGGTGCAGAGAGAGAGTAAGGTAGTCACCACCGTGGATCTAGGTCCATTGCCATCATTGGTGGTGGTGGGAGTCCTTCAGGGTTTGTAGTCAGTATTGGAGCAGAGTGTCCCCCAGGAATCTGTCAGAGGTGGGTGTACTTGTGGAGGCATTCTTCTGGAGTCCCCTTGAAGGTACCCTGTGGAGTGTGTCTCGTGGAGTTGCCCTCATGGCAATGTCTCATGGAGGGTGTCCCTCAGGGTCCCTAGTAGTCATTGGCAGAGTGTCCTCACAGAGGTTCCCTTCTGGAGTCATCCTCATGGCAATGGCTCCCTGGCAATGTGCCTCTTGGTGATGTCTCTTGGTGATTACTTTTTCCCCTTTTGTAAAGAGTTGGGGGGAGTTCCTCTGCTTTTCATGTCACATATTACACATTCTAGGTGGACCAGTGTCGTGTTTTAAACCAAGTCCGCACAGTTTGTTCACTCACTCCCCCCCTCGCTCCCCCAACTCCCAGAGTGTTAGGAAGGAGAATCCAAAGAATGTAGCCCCCACGGGTTAAGATAAGCACAGTTTAATAGCTTAGGCACAACACAAATCACTACTGCCATTACTACTACTACAAATAATAATGATAAAGCCAATAACAAGTGAAGAGAATACAACATCTCACCAGCCACCAACCCATAACTCACCCCACCCTGCCCGACCGAGCACCGACCGATACCTCCTCCATCCCCCCAGAGCTCCCAGCTCTTCCAGGTCTCTCCCGGTTACCTCCTGGGTATGATGTGCTATGGTATGGAATACCTCTTTGGCTAGCCTGGGTCAGGTGTCCTGTCTCTCCTTCCTCCTGGCCTCCCGTCCTCTCTGGCAGAGCATGAGCTCAGAAAAAGGCCTTGGACAAACCAAACATTTGAGCAGTAACTCAAAACATACTTGCTATCAGCAACCGTTCTCAGCCCAAAAGTCAAAACACAGCATTGCACCAGCTACCAAGAAGGAGAAAAAATGACTGCTACTGCTCAAACCAGGACAACCAGTTTCCCTGGTCTTGCAGTCAGCTCTTTGACACAGCAAAGACACTGCAATTTGACAGCCAGCGCTCTGACACAGCAAAGACACTGCTTTTGGTCTGCAGCAATTCTTGGGATAATACCTCACACCAGTCCTCAAAGTAATGGATGGAAGAATCTTAGCTCTTTCCCACTCATCCCTCAGGCAACCGATGGTGGAGTCTCAGTTCAGCTCCTCCCACCCTTCTCCCAGGCAATGGATATTGGAGTCTTAACTCCCCCCACCCATCTGTGTGACAAAAGATAGGTGGATTTCTATCTCAGCTTTTCAGACCAATCTTTGAGACAATGGACAGTGGAGTCTGGTTTCAGATCAGTCACTCACACCCTCCTCCTGCTAGAGCACGAGACTGAGAAAGTCCTTGATCAGAATAAACATTACTTAGCAAGAACTAAAAACGTGTGTTAGCAGCACTGTTCCCAGACTAAGGCTGAAAACACAGCACTGGACCAGCTACTAAGAAGGAGAAAACTGACTGCTACTCCTGAACCCAGGGCAATTTCTGACCTGGACCTCCTGGAAGATGGTATAACTAGACATGTTCCTTTGACACTAGCAGAAATTGCACTGTGCCCTTCATGTTAGAAAAATAACATTGGGGATGACAAGTCAAAAATGGAGGAAATCACTTGTTTCAGATTATACGTAAGAAGTGATGCAGCTCATGAGATCCCTTGAGTAGAAGTTAGATTAGACCTTTAGCTAGGTAAGTATACATTTAACACAGAACAGTAACTATGGAAAATAAGTAAAGAGAAGTAATACAATAATGAAATAATTGTTATCTTGAGAGGTTATCACAGACACACAGCAACAAGCTTCCTGCTATCAAGGGAGTGTTAGATACCACCTCATTCTTGTGATACATATTTTCAGGAAAAAAAATCAAGATAATTTCCAGTTGCATAAGTATGCAAGGCTTGGAGGTGGGAAATCTGTCCAGTTACAAAAGAATATTAGCTATATATGAATTGGCTAAACATCTTTTGAATTCTTACATAGTACAATTCCCTTTTACCGCTAGCTGCTTAGAATTGAACAGTTTATAAACCTACTTCCATAAAGGGTTTGTCATATGATCCATTTTTCATAGAATGAATAATAGAATCATAGAATGGTTAAGGTTGGAAAGGACCTTAAGATCACCTAGTTTCAACCCCCCCCCCTCCCCACAGTCAGGGACAGCTCACCCTTGATTCGGAGAAAACTCCAGGAACAAACTCGCCAACAGAGTTTCAAGTTCACAAGCAGGTATTATTTATTGCGGCACCGGGAGACACGGGGGATAGCTCCTGCTAACGTGTGTCCCTGTATTGCTATACAGACCATCCTGATGTGGTCACTGGGCATACAACATCATTTTCCAGAAAGTTTCCCGCATGCATACAAAAATGTGATGGTGGTCTTTAGGGTTAGTTGTACTAAGGTCCTAAGGACCTGAAACTATGTCAACTACCTTCAGGCACTGCAGTTATTTTCTATTAGAAAGCCATCAAACTTAACATTGTTTAGAACTGATTGATTACATTTTGTGCTTTTGTGCCTCCTTGTCTCACCCTAGACCAAGTCAACCAATGCTCTGTCCAACCTCACCTTGAGCACTGCCAGGGATCGAGCATTTGAAACTTCTTTGGGCACCCTGCTCCAGTGCCTCACCACCTTCACAGCAAAGAACTTTCTCCTTATATCTAATCTGAAGTTCCCCTGTTTAAGTTTAAAACCTTTACTCCTTGTCCTAACCCTATAGTCCCTGAGGAAGGGTCCCTCTCCAGCACCATATGTAAGGGAACATACAGTGGAATCATTACTCTATTGTGTGCAGACACAGACTACCAACTTACTGGATGTTTCTGCTTGGGTTATTTTTTTTTATTATCCACTTATTGGTTATTGTGGTGTTCCTCAGTGGCCCGACTCTTAGGTATGTGGGCATCTACATGGCGTACCCTCACCACCAGCTTCTGCACCCGGGCAGCGATATCTTGCCATAATGCAGCAGCCCAGATGGGTTTACCTCTGCGTTGCCAGTTGCTCTGCTTCCATTGCTGCAACCACCCCCACAGGGCATTTGCCACCATCCATGAGTCAGTATAAAGATAGAGTACTGGCCACCTTTCTTGCTCAGCAATGTCCAGGGCCAGCTGGATGGCTTTCACCTCGGCAAACTGACTCGATTCACCCTCTCCTTCAGCAGTTTCAGCAACTTGTCGCTGAGGACTCCATACAGCTGCCTTCCATCTCCGATGCTTTCCACAATATGGCAGGACCCATCAGTGAACAAGGCATACTGCTTTTCACTTTCTGACAATTTATTATATGGTGGTGCCTCTTCGGCACGCATCACCTCCTCCTCTGGTGACATTCCAAAATCTTTGCCCTCTGGCCAGTCCATGATGACTTCCAGAATGCCTGGACGACTGGGATTTCCTATCCGAGCTCGTTGTGTAATTAGTGCAGCCCATTTACTCCAAGTAGCATCAGTTGCATGATGTGTAGAGGAGACCCTGCCTTTGAACATCCAGCCCAGCACTGGCAAGCGGGGTGCCAAAAGGAGCTGTGCTTCAGTGCCAATCACTTCCGAAGCAGCTCGAACACCTTCATAAGCTGCCAATATCTCTTTCTCCGTTGGGGTATAGCTGGCCTCAGAGCCTTTGTATCCCTGACTCCAAAAACCAAGGGGTCGACCTCGAGTCTCCCCTGGAGTTTTCTGCCAGAGGCTCCAGGTAGGACCATTCTCCCCAGCTGCAGTGTACAGTACATTTTTCACATCTGGACCGGTCCGGACTGGTCCAAGGGCCACTGCATGAACTATATCGCGTTTAATTTGCTCGAAGGTTTGTTGTTGCTCAGGACCCCATTTGAAATCATTCTTTTTCCGGGTCACATGATAGAGAGGGCTTACGATTGAACTGTAATTTGGAATGTGCATTCTCCAGAACCCCACAGCACCCAAGAAAGCTTGTGTTTCTTTCTTATCAGTTGGTGGAGACATTGCTGTTATCTTATTGATTACTTCTATAGGGATATGTCTACGTCCATCTTGCCATTTTATTCCCAGAAATTGAATTTCCCGTGCAGGTCCCTTGACTTTACTCCATTTTATGGCAAAAACCAGCTTTCAGCAGGATTTGGATTATTTCCCTCCCTTTCTCAAAATCTTCTTCTGCTGTATCACCCCACACAATAATGTCATCGATGTATTGCAAGTGTTCTGGAGCTTGCCCCTGTTCCAGTGCAGTCTGGATCAGTCCGTGGCAGATGGTGGGGCTGTTTCCACCCCTGGGGCAGTCAGTTCCAAGTGAACTGGACACCCCTCCAAGTAAAAGCGAACTGTGGCCTGCACTCTGCTGCCAAAGGAACTGAGAAAAATGCATTGGCAATATCAATCGTGGCATACCACTTGGCTGCCTTTGACTCTAATTCATACTGCAGCTCTAACATGTCCGGCACGGCAGCACTCAATGGTGGTGTGACTTCATCCAGGCCACGATAGTCTACTGTTAGTCTCCACTCTCCGTTAGACTTTCACACTGGCCATATGGGGCTATTAAAGGGTGAGCGGGTCCTGCTGATCACTCCCTGCCTTTCCAGTCTACAGATCAGCTTATGGATGGGAATCAGGGAGTCTCAATTGGTGCGATATTGCCACCGGTGCACTGTTGTGGTCGCAATTGGCACTTGTTGTTCTTCGACTTTCAGCAACCCCACAACAGAAGGATCCTCTGAGAGAGCAGGCAAGGTGGACAGCTGCTCAATTTCCTCAGTCTCCAAAGCAGCAATACCAAAAGCCCACTGGTACCCTTTTGGGTCTCTGAAGTACCCTCTCCTGAGGTAGTCCATGCTGAGGATGCATGGAGCCTCTGGACCAGTCACAATGGGGTGCTTTTGCCATTTCCTCCCAGTCAGGCTAATTTCAGCCTCCAGTACAGTCAACTCCTGGGACCCTCCTGTCACTCCAGAAATATAGATGGGTTCCACCCTTGACAGTTCGATGGCATCAGGGTACACTGTGCACCAGTATCAACTAGAGCCTTATACTTCTGTGGGACTGATGTGCCAGGCCATTTGACCCACACAGTCCAGTAAATACGATTGTCCCCTACCTCCACCTGCCTGGAGGCAGGGCCCCTCTAATAGTCATCATCATCACAATCTTGGACACCTAATTCGTGTTGAGAGGGATTATTCTTCTTTATCACAGGAGCTGGAGTAAAATCAGCTCTTCCGCTCCATCTGGGAACCTGTTCACCAGAGACTGAAGCTGCAGCTCTCACGGGGCGATCAGTCTTGGCCCTTGCTCCTCTCCTCAATTCACCCACACATTCCTCCAAGGCTGAAGTACGTTTTCCATCCCACTTCGTCATGTCTTCTCTGTGATCCCACAGGTAAAACCATAGGGTGGCCCGTGGTGTGTATCTTATATATTTTCTCTCTCGAACAATAGGACGCCTTTTGTTAATAGCTGAAACGCGTGTTGGCACACGTGAGGAGCTGGATAAATCAGACAGATCGTCCCTCAACTGTTTGAGATCCTGTTTGAGATCCTGAGACAGTTTTTCCACAGCTGAGATGATGGAAGGGGTAAGATTGTCTTCAAATTCTCGGAGTTTATGAACCATTTCATCCACTGTTAGTGGTACTATGTCATTCCAGGTTACCGTTGCCAATGGATGGGCATATGACGACGGTGCGTTCCACGTAAGTTTTCACCACATGGGTCATGTGCATTCGACTTCATCTGTATCTATGGGTACATTCCCATTATTCGGCTTGGTGTGATAGATCATCTCTACGATAGCTGATTCCCTCAGGGACTGGATGCCTTTGTCTATAGTAGTCCACTTGGCCGAACGATTCATAACATCATCCTTGTATGGGAACCTTTCTTTCACAGCCACCAAAAGCCACCTCCAAAGACTGAGGGACTTTTTCTCTCTTGCAGTTGCTTTGTCAATTCCCCCTTCTCTAGCAAGTGATCCCAGCTGCTTGGCTTCTGTACCTGCTAGTTCGTGACCATCAGTCCCGTTATCCCAACATCGGAGCAACCAGGTGATGATGTGCTCCCCTGGTTGACGGGTGAAATCTTTTTGCATATTCCGCAGCTCAGTTGAGGTCTGAGATCGAGAAGTCACCTCTTCTTCTTCTTCGTCATGTGACGAGGACCCCTGATCAGATACTAGACCAGGTAGTGGATGCGTAGTTTCTTCATCCTGCCTCTTCCTTCTTGCCTCTTTTTTGGTTTTTCTCTTGTGTACAGGAGCAACCGATATTGGTACGAATTGGTCCTCTAGTTCAGCTGCAGTGATTATCACTGTAGTTTGAGTAGCAACTGTACTTGTTGCTGGTATAGCTGCACTGTCTGTCGCAGTTGAGGGTTGAATAGCCGCTGTATTCGTTACTGGGGTAGCTGCACTGTCTGTCACAGCTGAAGTTTGGGTAGTGTCTTGGTTTAAACCAAGTCCCCCAACTCCCGGAGAGTTAGGAAGGAGAATCCAAAGAATGTAGCCCCCACGGATTGAGATAAGAACGGTTTAATAGCTAAGGCATAACACAAAACCCCTACTTGCCATTTACTACTAAAGAATACAACACCCCACCAGCCACAGACCCATAACTCACTCCACCCTGCCCGGCTGAGCACCGCGTGCTCCCTCCTCCATTTTCCTCTAAAGCTCTACCCCTCCAGCTTTCTCTTTCCCAGTATGCATCCTGGGCATCACGTGCTATGGTATGGAATACCTCATTGGCTAGCCTGGGTCAGGTGTCCTGTCTCTCCTTCCTCCCGGACTCCCCTCCTCCACCTGGCTGGAAAAACCTTGAACAAAAACACCCTCAAAACATGCTCAAACCATGACAGGTAGCAACTGTACTTGCCGCTGGGGATGGTGTAGCTGCTGTACTTGGAGCTGGAACAGCTGTGCTGACTTCTGTGTTGCTCTCAGATCCAGGGACATTTTTCTCCTTTTGAAGGTGTTGGATAGTGTCGAACAAGGCCCTATAGGCATAGGCCAAGCCCCAGCACGTTGCCGTAATTTGTCCATCTCTGGTATGGCCAGGACGACAACACACCTCATTTAGGCGTTTTACTAATTCTTCCAGATTCTTCACTTGTTCGGGAGTAAAATTCCAAAGTACTAGAGGGGCCCCACTGACCTAGATGCTTGCCCATACTATCCCACACACCCTGCCACTCATGGCTTTCCAGCCTCTGGGAAGATCTCCTGGTCCTCCTATGCCGTTGTTTAACCCCAATACAGGACCAGACCTGACTCCGCTTAACTCTTGAAATCAGATTAAATAATTGTGGGCAAAACACACTCTGTATGCGTGCTACTATGGTGATCCCCAACACAATCAGCATACAAGTCTCAACAGTATTAAAAGGCCATTCAAAAACTTCAAAATCCTCAAATGATGTTGTAGACCATCTGGAGAGAACACTGGGAAGATAGAAGAATGTCTCCTTCACAGGTTGACCACCAGAGAAGGAGAAAAAAGATGTGAAATTGCTAAGCACTTCTATTATATACCTCCCAAAATATAAAGTTGGTGACCATACCGGGAGCATAAACCAGATCAGTTTCATGATCAATGCTTCTATTGTATTACAAGTCATTAACATAAAGTACAATGAGACAAGAACCTTAGCCCAAACCCCATACTTGATAAACACTAACACAGATAATATATATGAAAAGTAATTGGTAAAATCCTGAAACCGTGAGATCAAGAGAAAAAAACTGTGAGAGTCAACAAAACAGCATTGTGACAAATGACTATAAATCCCGTCAGATTTGTTGTTATTTCGTGGGTTTGTGCCCACGTTGGGCGCCAAAAACTGTCGTGGTTTAAAACTAAATCTGCACAGTTCCCCCTTTGTTTCCCCTCCCCCCCCCCCCCCCCCCCCCCCCCCCCCCCCCCCCCCCCCCCCCCCCCCCCCCCCCCCCCCCACCTTCCCACTCCCGGAGGGATGGGAAGGAGAGCCAGAGGAATACAACTCCCACGTATTGAGGTAAAATCAGTCCAGCAATCAAGGTATAACAGAAATCACTACCGGTACCAATAACAAATCAATGTTAGAGGAGACAAACAGGGAGAGAGAATACGATACCACCCGCCACCACGAGGCCAGCCTGGAAGAGCGAGCTCTCACCCCCCCCCCCCCCCCCCCCCCCCCTCCTGGCCAGCTTCCAGTTCCCTCTCCGAGCCCAGCCCCAAGGAGAGAGCTAACCCCTCCCCTCCTGGCCAGCTTCCAGTCCCCTCCCCGAGCAGGACGTGCTGTGGTATGGAATACCTCCCCGACTAGCCCAGACCAGGCGCCCTATCTCTCCCTCCTCCCTGGCAGAGCATGAGCTACTGCTGAACCCATGACACCCTTGACCTCCTTGTAATAATTTCATCACTGCCAACCTGAAAAACCAGCAGCGGATAGTAGTCAGAGGGCTGCACCAGATCAGAGAGTTTCTTTTTAACATCTCTAATCCGAGCCCCAGGTAAGCAGCAGACTTACCTGTGTGATGGATCTGGTCGACAAATGGGCCCTTCTGTTTCCCTCAGAAGCGAGTCACCCACCCCAATTACTCTTCTTTTCTTCTTGGTTGGGGAAGTTCTAAGGCATGGAGGTGAGTGACAAGCCCTAGGTGACTCACTAGATAGATGTACCTCTCCATCTCCATTTACCTGGCCCTCTAGTTCCAAGACCTCATACCCGTTATTCAAGGGCAACTAGGAGGGAGGGAGGAAGGGATTGCGAGGGTTTTCGCTTACCTCTCCAAGGAGGGACCTCCCTCCATACATCCTTGTCCCTTAAGTTTTCTCCTTCTGTCTGATGGTAGGAGGGAAGGGGATCCATCACTTGTTCAACCACTTCCCTCTGCCCCTGCCTTAGGGTGTGGCTCCACCAATCTATTTCACTTTCACATTCCCTGATGGCTCTCAACCTTTCAACCTCCTCCCTCAGTTCAGCCACCTGCCTGAGCAGATCATTTATTTGCTCACAGCGAACACAAGCAGTGTCACTGGCTCCCTTCAATACAAGTGCTGGGCTCAGGCATTCGCTGCAGCCAGAGACCTGCACGGCCGCATGTCTGCAGGAAGGCTCAGTCTGGATATCCACATTATTACTCACTACCGCTTTTGATCGTGTTGTAACCATGACCTATCTGGTCAATCGATCTGTCTACGTCTCTCCACACAAGCAAGCACTCCTTCCCCTCCTGAGCTCCAGGCGAGTCCTGTTGATAAGGCGGTTAGCCCGCTTGCCAGCCCGCTTGCCAGCCCGCGCGAACTGCCTTGACCCGCTCTGTTCGCCTTGCTCCTGGTCGCCGCGTTCCCTGGGTAGGCTTTTAACCACTCGCAGCTGGTGCCAAGCCTCCTAGCTCCACCCCCCGGTGAGTCAGCCCCTCGGGTAGGCTGAGCTGCCGGCTCCTAGGCAAGTCCTGTTGAGGACTTGGGGCTCCCTCCTCAGTGGCTCTTGTTGCTCTGTGGTGAAGCCCCTGGACGCTGATATCTCCCCGCTCCGCTCCGGTGTTGCAGGCGTCCTCTCTCCAGCTGCTCACCACAGCAAATGATCAACTCATCTTGGCCATTATCTTAACTGTGATATGACTTGTACATTCTCTTTGAAAATGTTCTGTAGGATTAGGCACTTGACAGTATTTTTAGGTATATCTTTGTATGTATTTGGTAGATCCCACATTAGGATTGCAAATACAATGTGCCTTCAGATGAATTATGTGGAAATTTCCATAAAATGTGATTTGAAAAGCATTACTACTGAAAATTCAAAGATTAGGGCTCTTCTTGGTGGTGTCAGGAGGACAAGGGGCAACAGGCACAAACCTGTTAAGAGAGGTTCAGACTGGATATCCTACGAATATATACATATTTTCTTACAGATGATAGCTAGCTGCTATCAAATTTCTTGATGTGTCATTTCATTTACATTTCCCAATGTCTTCTTGTACATAAGATAAGCATAATTAGGGACATCATTTCCTTTGGAGTGCTTCAGAAATCTGTGGATAAAGTAAATTGGTTTATACAACTACATGCAAGGAAAGGAAGAGACAAGGAAGAAAATCACAGCAATACTTTCTCTGAAAGTGCCAGAGCATGGCTGTGGGTTTAGGCTTCTTTTCCTTGTGTTTCTGCTTCCCATCAGGAAGATTACTCCAGTTGAACCATCAGATCTATGTGCTGATTTACAGTTTGTTAGAAAAGCTTTGCTAGAAAAGCTTACATTACATGGTCTTGTGCTTCTCAAGATTAACAATGTAGAATCATAATTTGTGGTATATGCATGTTCCTAGGCACCTTCTAGAGTTCAGTGAACAGATCAATTAACACCTTTTGATAGAAGACTTTTTTACTGATTGTTAGCTGAAGCAAACTGTCAAGTTGAACTTTAACTGACCAATACCATACATATGTCAAGAAGGAAGAAGACAAGAGGTAAAACATTCTTTTCCTATCCAGCTCATTGAAGTGGGAACCATCCCCCATGAAGTCAGAAGAGAAGCCAATCTAAGACCATAAAAGGAAGACAGCGAGAGAAGTTCAGCCGAAGGTCAACAAAGATATGACCACCAGGGGTCCAAAAGACCTTTGGGACCTTCACTCAAGAATCATAGAAGAGTATAGGGTTGGAAAGGACCATAGGATCATCTAGTTCCAAACCCCCCTGCCATGAGCAGGGACACCTCGCACTAAACAATGTCACCGAAGACTCCATCCAACGTGGCCTTGAACACTGCCAGGGATGGAGCATTCACAACATCCCTGAACAACCCCTTCCACTGCTTCACCACACTCACAGTAAAGAACTTCTCCTTATATCTAACCTAAACTTTCCCTGTTTAAGTCTGAACCCATTACCCCTTGTCCTATCACTACAGTCCCTAATGAAGAGTCCCTCACCAGCATCCCTGTAGGCCCCCTTCAGATACTGGAAGGCTGCTATGAGGTCTCCACACAGCCTTCTCTTCCCCAGGCTGAACAGTCCCAACTTTCTCAGCCTGCCTTCATACGGGAGGTGCTCCAGCCCGCTGATCATCCTTGTGGCCCTCCTCTGGACTTGTTCCAACAGTTCCATGCCCTTTTCATATTGAGGACACCAGAACTGTACACAATACCCCAAGTGAGGTCTCACGAGAGCAGAGTAGAGGGAAAGGATCACTTCCTTTGACCTGCTGGTCATGCTCCTTTTGATGCAGCCCAGGATACGGTTGGCTTTCTGGGCTGTGAGTACACACTGCTGGTTCATGTTTAGTTTATCATCAACCAACACCCCCAAGTCCTTCTCCACAGAGCTGCTTTGAATCTCTTCTCTGCCCAACCTGTAGCTGTGCCTGGCAATGCCCCAACCCAGGTGTAGGACCTTGCACTTGGCTTGGTTGAACTTAATTGAGATTGTCATTGGCCTACCTCTCAAGTGTGTCAATGTGCCTCTGAATGGCATCCCTTCCCTCCAGCGTATCAACCGAACCACACAGCTTGGTGTCATCATCAAATTTGCTGAGCGTGCACTCAATCCCACTGTCCATGTCACCGACAAAGGCATTGAACAGGATCAGCCCCAACACTGATCCCTGAGGGACACCGCTCGTTACTGGTCTCCAACCGGACATTGAGCCGTTGACCACAACTCTTTGCATGCGGCCATCCAGCCAGTTCTTTATCCACCGGGTGGTCCATTTATCAAATTGTCTCTCCAGTTTAGAGACAAGAATGTCATGAGGGACAGTATCAAACACTTTGCGTAAGTCCAGGTAGATGACGTCAACTGTTCTACCTGTGTCCATCAGTTCCATGGCTCCGTCATAGAAGCCCACTAAATTAGGCAGGCAGGATTTCCCCTTAGTGAATCCATGCTGGCTGTCACCAAGCACCTTGTTGTTTTTCATGTGCTTTAGCATGCCTTTCAGGAGAACCTGCTCCCAGATTTTGCCAGGCACAGAGGTGAGACTGACTGGTCTCTAGTTCCCCGGGTCATCCATCTTCCCCTTCTTGAAAATGGGGATTATATTTCCCTTTTTCCAGTTATCGGGAACTTCACCTGACTGCCATGATTTTTCAAATATGATGGACAGTGACTTACCAACTTCATTCACCAGCTCCTTCAGGACCCGCGGATGGATTTCGTCAGGTCCTATGGACTTGTACACATTAAGGTTCTTAAGATGGTCTCGAACCCGACCCTCTCCTACAGTGGGCCTAAGGTCTTTGTTCTAACAGTCTCTGCTTCTGCCTTCCAAGACTTGGGCAGTGTGTTCAGAGCATTTGCCAGTGAAGACTGAGGCAAAGAAGTCATTAAGAACCTCAGCCTTCTCCAAATCCAGGGTAGCCAGTTCTCCTGATAGCTTCCGGAGAAGGCCCACATTGCCCCTAGTCTGTCTTTTGCTTGCTACATACCTATAGAAACCCTTCCTGTTGTCTTTCACATCCCTTGCCAAATTTAATTCTAACTGGGCCTTAGCTTTCCTAACCTGGTCCCTAGCTTCCCAGATAACATCCCTGTATTCTTCCCAGTCTGCCTGTCCTTGCTTCCACCTTTTAGAAACCTCTTTTTTTCCCCTCAAAGTTTCCTCAGCAGCTCCTTATCCATCCAAGGAGATCTCCTGGCCCTCCTGACGCATTTCCTTCTAGTTGGGATGAAACACTCCTGAGCTTGTAGCAGGTGATCCTTGAATATTACCCAGCAGTCTTGGGCCCCCCTGCTCTCTAGGGCTTTATCCCATGGAACCTTTATCCCATGGTTCCTGAAGAGGCCACGTTCTGCTCTCTTGAAGTCCAGGGCAGTGAGTTTGCTGCATGCCCTTTTCACTGCCCTGAGGATCTCAAACTTCATCATCTAGTGATCACTGCAGCCTAGGCTGCCTTGGCACATCACATTCACCACCAGCCCCTCTCTCCTGGTGAACACGAGGTCAAGGATGGCATCTCTCTTTGTCAACTTTTCTTTCACTTGCAAAAGGAAGTTGTCTTCCACACAATCGAGGAACCTCCTGGATCGCTTGTGCTGGGCCATACCATCTCTCCAACGGATATCAAGATGTTTAAAGTCCCCCATGAGGACAAAGGCCTGCAAGCGTGAGGCTGCTCCTATCTGTCTATAGAGTGCTTCATCCACAGAGTCCTCTTGAACTGTGGTCTGTAACAGATCCCCACAGTAATGTCCCCCATTGCTGTTCTCTCTTTGACCCTGAGCCACAAATTCTCTGTTGTCCCCAGGCAGTTCTATACTCTCCAGCCTACCACTGACATAAATAGCAACTCCATCTCCCCATCTGCTAGGCCTGTCTTTTCTAAAGAGCCTGTAACCTTCCATTCCAACACTCCAATCATAGGAGCCAACCTCCATATTTTTGTGATGCCAATGATATCATATCCCTGTAGCCATGCACATATCTCTAATTCTTCTTGTTTATTCCCCATCCTACAGACATTTGTATAGAGGTATCTGATTTAAGTTCCAAATAAAGCCAACTCATTGGCTGGAGTAGCTGAAATATCTCTGCATTGCTCCAAGCATTTATTACAGGTGCTAACAACTGACTGGGAGTGTTGGGATGGATCAATGCGTCCCTCCCCCAACACATCTAGTTTAAAGCTGCCTTGACCAGCCTGCCAAGCCTCCTACCAAAGCAGCTCTTCCCCTTCTTTGTCAGACCAGCTTCACTGGCCTCCAGTAGACTGGGACTCCCAAACTGAGTCCCATGATCTAAATAACCAAGTCCCTGACTATGGCACCTGGGACAAGAAAAACTTTAAACGGTAATGGGATAATTTAAGGAAATTGCAAGAGAATTTGCAAAAGGACAGAAAAAGGGGGGATTTGAGACAAGGAAGTACAAACAGAAACCAATCTGTTATTTAATTAAGTTTTGTGTATAGAATTAAGTAACCATAGGTCTTTAGTAACAATAGTAGTGAGGAAGTTTGTGGCCTTGTAATAGATGACAGTGAGCAACTATCTTAGGTAAAAGTTTCACGGTAACCAGCTAGAACCTGACCAGTGGTTGCTGACATAACTATTCTATGACATGACAATGGGAGTTTCCAAACCTAAAGTTCAGCCAGAGGATGAAGCGATGAAGACAAAGATGATGAAGAAACCACCACCAGGGGTCCCAAAGACCACTACCACGTTAGTGTGTGCATGTGGAAATGGGCGTGGAATTATGTAAAGCAGTTCTCAGAAATATAATGAATATGTATGACATTTACTGGTAATGTAATGAATATGTGTCTTAAGCAACAATATAATCACAGTCTGTTTGATGCTCAGACAAGACACGTTAGGAGGAGATATCCCCCGTGTCTCTCAGCGCTGCAATAAAGAACACCTGCTTGCCAACTTAAAATTTGTTGGTGAGTTCTTCAAATCACACCACTGTTCTAACCATTCATTAACCTACCAAATCCACCTAGCCTTTTTAAGGCCTTCCCCTTTAACCAAGAGTATTGATGAAAAAGCTATCTGAGCTCCAGAGCCCCTAACCACCTCTTCCAGGGCTCTGTAGTCCTTCTTAATGTTCTCCAGGCTGCTGCTATCTGTATCGCTAACACCCACATGGACCACTAGAAGTGGGTGGTTAATAGTCAGCATGAGTTACTAGATCAGGCAGCCTCTCAGCTTGGAGAATCTGCTCCAACATTTTGATAGGCACAGAGGTGAGACTGACTGGTCTGTAGTTCCTTGGGTCATCCATTTTCCCCTTCTTGAAAATGGGGGTTTTATTACCCTTTTTCCAGTCATCATTACCTTTTTTTTCCAGAATCAGCAAGGCTGTTTATTACGAAAATATAGAAAATCAAGTTTAAACTTTTTTATTTTTATTATTTCAATTTTGTGGACTTGTACAATTTTTTGCATGTATGATTACAAGGAACTCAGGTCAGAGTCTTAGATGGAAGTATAGACTGAATAGTGCAAACTAACATTTTTGAAGTAACACACAAGCATCAGGAGCTGAACTCCCAGAGGAAGTAAGGACATTTTAAATTTCCAGACATGGTAAAACTAACTGCATATCAAGAAAAATTATGCCTGAGTTTTGTCCAGAATGCATGTCTGTGTAGGAACTTACCAGATCCCTTAGAAATATACTTCAGAGAATAATTCTGCATTGGCAGGTGGAGGGACCAGATGAGTTGATGAATACCTAGTATCTGTTATTCTCTGAAGGAAGAAACTATACACAGAGCTTTGGATGCTTACAAAGAATATTCCGTGTAGTAACTAATGATATTGTTGACCATTCACCCAAAATGAATAATCATGTTGAGCAAGGCTATATCAACTTCAATTTTTTCATCCTTTATTGGTCATTCCTTTTCACTGAACAGCCATTCTCAGGACAACCTCCTCTACTTTGCTTGTAGGGGATACTTATAGTAGCAACAAGGACCATCTCCACAAAATAATGAACGCCATTGGACTATCTACTGAAAACCTCTATAAACTAAATAACTAATAATGAATGTCCACAGCAGATAACAAGCTTTTACTTGTAACTGTTTGGATAAGGAATAAACCAAGGAACACTTTAGCACAGAAAGAGGGAATAACATGCCAAGGCAGAGGTAAAAAAATCTTATCATGAATGACAATCTCTCAACTCTCATACACACAAATACTACAGTATCTTTGTGAAAGAAGGGTAATGAGGGGGACTGAGGCTTACCACAGGGTCACAGACTCTTTCAGATATCCCCCTGCTCCAGCATGGGGTCCTCCATGGGTGGCAGGTGGATATCTGCTCCACTGTGGACCTTGATGGGCTGCAGGAGACAGCCTGCCTCACCACAGTCTTCACTAACGGCTGCAGGGGAATCTTTGCTCCAGCACCTGGAGCACTTCCTCCCCTTCCTTCTTCATTGACCTTGTTATCTGCACAGTTATTTCTCTCTGCCTTAACCAGCAATGAATCTGTCTTGGAGCCAGCTGGCATAGGCTTTATCAAAGATGGGGGAAGCTTCTAGTGCCTTCTCACAGAAGCCATCTGTTGTGGTTTAAGCCCAGTCGGTAAATCAGAAACATGCAGCTGCTTGCTCACTCACCCCCTTTTTCCCTCCCCCCTGCTCCTGGAGGGATGATGATGAGAATCAAAAGAATGTAAATCCCACAGGTTGAGATGAAAACAGTCCAATAACTAAGGTACCATACAAAGTGATACTACTACCACCAATAATAATAATAAGGGAAATAACAAGGGGGAAGAATATGAAACTAAATGGGGAAAAGGAAAACATCAAACACAAGTGATGCACAATACAAAACTCACCACATGCCAACCGATACCCAGCCGGGCCCAAGCAGGGATCTGGGCTTTCTGGGTAACTCCGCCCGGTTTATATGCTGACGTGCTGTAGTATGGAATGCTATACAGCATGACGTGTTGTGGTATGGAACACCCTGTGGGAATACAGGTGACCTGCCAATAACATCAGGCAGTCGAAGACATGAGGGACGTAACCAGAACAGCCATTCACAGATGTGAATAACAAACATTGGTATGCAACGTATCCTGTATGGGTGGACATGAGCTGATAAACAAAGATAATGTAAATTATAGTGTTGGAACTGGTCAAAGCTTAGCTAGTACAAGAACAAGACAACAAACTGGCAACAGATTGTATCACAATAACAGCTGAATAGTTAATGTCTAAAAAATAGCTTGTGTGATTTTGTATAAATATGGCAAGAAACTCAGTAAAGTGGATTCAGCTTGCACACGCATTCTGTCTCCGTCTCATACTTCGCTGCAATACGCCTTTGGCTACTTTGGGTCAGGTGTCCTGTCTCTGCTTCTTCCTGGCTTCCTCCTTCTTCCCTCCCCCCAGCTCCGAGAGGGATGGGGAGGAGAATCCAAAGAATGTAAACACTATGGGTTGAGGTAAGAACAGTCCAAAAAACTAAAGTATAATACAAAACTACCACTACCACTGCTAATAATAATGATAAGGGAAATAACAAAGGGAGAGAAAATAAAACTAAAAGGGGAAAGGAAAAATAACAATAAACACAAGTGATGCACAATACAATTGCTCACCACCTGCAGTCCAATATCCAGTCTGACTCAAGCAGTGATCTGGGACTTCTGGGTGACTCCCCCCCCAGTTTATATACTGGGCATGACATGCTCTGGTATGAAATACCCATTGGCTAGTTTGGGTCATGTGTCCAGTCTCTGCTTCCTCACGGCTTCCCGTGCCCCTCCTAACTGGTAGAGCCTATGAGACTGAAAAAGTGCTTGATGGAAGCAAGCATCACTTAGCAGCAACTAAAACACTGGTGTGTTATAAGCACTGTTCTAAGACTAAAACTGAAAACACAGCACTGCACCAGCTACTAGGAAGGAGAAAAATAGCTCCTACAGCTGAACCCAGGACAGGGATGTTAATTTTCCAGAACCCCACAACACCTAAGAGATCTTGTGTTTCTTTCGTATAAAATGGTGGAGACATTACTGTTATCTTGTTGGTCACATCTGTGGGGATCTGTCTACGTCCATCCTGCCATTTTATTCCCAAATATTGAATCTTCTGTTCATGTCCCTTGACCTTGCTCTGTTTTATGGGAAAAGCAGCCTTCAGAAGGGTTTGGATTATTTTCTTCCCTTTCCCAAAAACTTCTTCCGCTGTATCACCCCACACAATAATGTCATCAACGTATTGCAGGTGTTCTGGAGCTTGCCCCTGTTCCAGTGCAGTCTGGATCAGCCCATGGTAGATGGTACAGCTGTGTTTCCACCCCTGGGGCAGTCAGTTCCAAGTTTACTGGATGCCCCTCCAACAGAAAGCTAACTGTGGCCTGCACTCTGCTGCCAAAGGGATTGAGAAAAACACATTGGCAATATCAGTTGTGGCATACCACTTGGCTACCGTTGACTGCAGCTAATATTGAAGTTCTAGCAGCAGTCAATGGTGGTGTGACTTCATTCAGGCCACGACAGTCTACTGTTTGTCTCCACTGACCATTAGACATTTGCACTGGCCATATGGGGCTATTAAAGGGTGAGCATGTCCTTCTGATAACTCCTTGGCTCTCCAGTCTACAAATCAGCTTATGGATGGAAATCAGGGAATCTTGGTAGGTGGGATATTGCCTCTGGTACACTGTTGTGGTTGCGATTGGCACTTGTTCTTCAACCTTCAGCAACTCCACAACAGAAGGACCCTCTGAGAGACCAGGCAAGGTAGACAGCTGCTTCTTTTCCTCCATCTCCAAAGCAGCTATACCAAAAGCCCAAAGACTGCTTTTGGGTCTTTGAAATACCCTCTTCTGAGGTAGTATATGCCAAGGATGCATGGAGCCTTTTGCCACTCCTTCCTAGTTAGGCTGATTTCAGCCTCCAGTACAGTCAGCTCTTGGTATCCTCCTGTCACTCCAGAAATACAAATGGGTTCTACCCCTTGATAGCTTGATGCCATCAGGATACACTGTGCACCAGTATCTACTAGAGCCTTTATACTTCTGTGGGACTGATCCACACAGTCCAGTAAACTCAATTGTCCTTCTCCATCTGGCTGGAGGCAGGGCCCCTCTGATAGTTATCATTAGATTCTCAGCTTCTTGTGCAAATTGATTAGAATTCCTTATCATAGGAATTGGAGTAAAATCAGCTCTTCCACTCCATCTGGGAAGCTGCTCACTGAAGTCTGGAACAGCAGCTTTCTAGGAGGGTTCATCCTTGGCTGTTGTTTTCCTCTTCAATTCACACACCTGTTCCTTCAGAACTGAGGTAGGTTTTCCATCCCACTTTCTCATGTCTTCTCCATGATCGTTCAGGAAAAACCATAGGGTGGTCCGTGGCGTGTGCCTCCTATATCTTTCTTCTTGGGCCACAGGGCACTTTCTGTTAATAGCTGAGATGTGGGTCTGTGGGGGAGCTGGATATGTCATCTCTCAATTGTTTGAACTCCTGGGTCAGGAGTTTTTACACAGCTGAAATGATGGACATGGTGAGATTGTCACTAAACTCCTGGAGCTGATGACCCACTTCATCCACTGTTGGTTTTGGTGATTCTGCCTTGCTCCAGGTCATTGATGCCAATGAGTGGGCATATGATGATGGTACACATCATGTAAATCTTCTGCCACATGGGTCACGTACATTCAACTTCATCTGAATCTATGGGTGCATTCCCAGCATCCGACTTATAATAGATCATCTCTAGAATGTCTGATTCCCTCAGGTACTGGAGGTCTTTATTGTGGTCCAGTTGCCTGGGCCACACATAACATTGTCCTCGTAGGGATACCTTTCCTTCAGTCCTGCCAAGAGCTGAAACCAAAGGCTGCGGACTCATTTCTCTTTTGAAATTGCTTTGCCAATTTCCCCTTTCCTAGCAAGTGATCCCAGGTGCTTGGCTTCCTTATCTTCTAGTTCATGACAGTCAGCCCCATTGTCCCAGAACTGTAGCAACCAGGTGATAATGTGCTCATTTGGAAGACGGCTGAAATCTTTTTGCATATTCCACAGCTCAGTCAAGCTCAGGGATTGAGAAGTTACCTCTTCCTCTTATTCCTGTACTAATTCCTCTCATTCAGATGTCTCCCCCTCTAGTTCGTGTGTTGAATATTCATCTTCCTTCAATGAACAAGTTGTTTTACATGCCTTTCGTTTGCTTTGTCTCTCGCTTGTAGGGGCAACTGATGTTTGCATGGATTGGTCCATTGGTTCAGCTGCAGTGTCTGTCAATCTCTGCCAAGGCTGTAGTTTCCCACTGTATTTTTAGAGTAAGGTATTTAATCGCAATTATAACAAGTTGTAAACATTAGCTCAGTAAACAATAGTAACCTCTAGACTAACCAATCAGAGCTCAGTATCCAAGGCTGTTACATAAGGGAGTAAGGGTATAAAAGGAGCACTGTATCTGAATAAACTTTGGCAATCATTTGATCACATTGATCGTCTCTGCATTGTCCGGGACTCCTGCGTCGACAAGTGGCACCCAAACAGGGACCCTCAGATCGGTAACCTTCACAGAGGGTTTGAAGTCCGATCAGGAACGAGGGGGCAGGAGCTGGCCGAAATTGGCTCTGCCCCAGGGCTGCGGAAGTCAGCTAGCTGCAAAGTTGGGATCTCACCCTGATCAGGTGAGCGGCCAGGGAGGAGATGGGGCACTCGCTATCCAAAATGAACAGGCGGTAATGAAGCTCCTCCAAAATTTTCTCTCTAAGAGAGGACTAGAATACAATAGTGCCGCCTTACAAAGGCTGTTAAAATGGTCCCGAGACCGTGGTCTTCTGCTCACTGTGCAGGCAGCGTTTGAAGTTTCTGAATGGGAATGTATAGGACAGACGCTGTGGGACAAGATCAGTAATGGGAACGTACTCGGAGGTAGAAGCCTCGGAACGGAGCCTATGCTAAAAAGATTGTTGCTCTGGAGTAAGGAGTTAACTGTGGGAGTCAGCGAAGCTTTTAATCTTGAGACTTGGGAGAAAATAACTAAGGAAGAAGCCTCTGATTTATGGAGTGCAGCAGGAGGGCCAGGAGACCACCTTGGGTGGATAAGGTGCTGCTGAGAAAAACACACAGGTAAAAAGAGGCTTATAAAAGGTGGAAGCAAGGACAGGTGGCCTGGGATGAATACAGGGATGTTGTCCGGGTAGTTAGGGACCAAGTTAGGAAAGCTAAGGCCCAGTTGGAGCTAAACTTGGCAAGGGATGTTAAAGATAACAGGAAGGGATTTTATAGGTATGTAGTGGCTAAAAAACAGACTAAGGACAATATAGGCCACCTCCAGAAACTTTCAGGAAAACTGGCTACACAGGACTTGGAAAAGGCTGAGGTTCTGAACGGCTTCTTTGCCTCGGTCTTCACTGGCAAAGGCTCTGGCCGCACCACCCAAGTCTTGGAAGGCGGACGCAGAGACTGTGAAAACCTAGACCTTGAGCCCACTATACAAGAGGATCTGGTTTGAGACCATTTTAAGAACCTGAATGTACACAAGACCATGGGACCTGATGAAATCCATCTGTGGGTCCTGAAGGAGCTGGCAAATGAAGTTGCAAAGCCACTGACCATCATATTTGAAAAATCATGGCAGACAGTTGAAGTTCCTGAAGACTGGAAAAAGGGAAATATAACCCCCATTTTCCAGAAGGGGAAAATGGATGACCCGGGGAATTACAGACCAGTCAGTCTCACCTCTGTGCCTGGCAAAAACTGGGAGCAGATTCTCTTGGAAGGCATGCTAAAGCACATGAAAAACAAGGTGTTTGGTGACAGCCAGTATGGCTTCACTAGGGGGAAATCCTGCCTGACCAATTTAGTGGTCTTCTATGACAGGGCTACAAAAGTGATGGACAGGGGTGGAGCAGTTGACGTCATCTACCTGGACTTGTGCAAAGCATTCGACACTGCCCACATGACATCCTTGTCTCTAAATTGGAGTGTCATCAATTTGGTAGGTGGACCACTCGGTGGATAAAGAACTGGCTGGATGGTCGCACTCAAAGAGTTGTGGTCAACGGTTCTGTGTCCAGCTGGGGATCAGTAACGAGTGGTGTCCCTCAGGGATCGGTGTTGGGACCGGTCTTGTTTAATATCTTTGTCGCTGACATGGACAATGGGATTGAGTGTGCCCTCAGCAAGTTTGTCGATGACACCAAGCTGTGTGGTTCAGTTGATACGCTAGAGGGAAGGAATGCCATTCAGAGGGACCTTGACATGCTTGTGAGGTGGGCTGATGCCAACCTCATGAAGTTTAACCATGCCAACTGCAAGGTCTTACACCTGGGTCGGGGCAATGCCAGGCACAGCTACAGGTTGGGCAAAAAAGGAAATTCATGGTAGTCCTGCGGAGAAGGACTTGGGGGTGTTAGTCAATGAGAAAATGAACATGAGCCAGCTGTGTGCACTCACAGCCCAGAAAGCCAACCGTATCCTGGGCTGCATCAAGAGGAGCGTGACCAGCAGGTCAAAGGAGGTGATCCTGCTCCTCTACTCTGCTCTCATGAGACCTCACTTGGAGTATTGTGTTCAGTTATGGTGTCCTCAACATAAAAAGGACATGGTGCTGTTAGAACATGTCCAGAGGAGGGCCACGAGGATGATCGGGGGACTGGAGCACCTCCCGTATGAACACAGGCTGAGAGAGTTGGGGCTGTTCAGCCTGGAGAAGAGAAGGCTGCATGGAGACTTCATAGCAGCCTTCCAGTATCTGAAGAGGGCCTACAGGGATGCTGGTGAGGGACTCTTCATTAGGGACTGTAGTGATAGGACAAGGGGTAACGGGTTGAAACTTAAACAGCAGAGGTTTAGACTGGATATAAGGATGAAATTCTTTACTGTTAGGGAGGTGTGGTACTGGAATGGGTTGCCCAGGGAGGTAGTGAATGCTCCATCCCTGGCAGTGTTCAAGACCAGGCTGGATGAAGCCTTGGGTGATATGGTTTAGTGTGAGGTGTCCCTGCCCATGGAAGGTGGGTTGGAACTAGATGATCTTAAGGTCCTTTCCAACCCTAACTATTCTATGATTCTATGTTATCAGTTCTTCTTAAGGTGAAGGGAGCAACCTTTAAAGAGACAGACTTAAAGTTAATTTTGAAATGGTCGAAGATGCGTTACCCAGAGATTGATGAGTCTACAGGATTTGAGATATCTTTGTGAAATGAGGCAGGAGTTAAACTGCAGAATGCAGCCACGAAAGGCAATGACGCTGTGAAGTTTGTTAGTCATTTGCAGAAGTCTTTTAGAGACGTTAAAGTCAAAAAGTGAGAACATGGAGACCAGCACGCCCCCTTTCCTCGTTCCTCCGCCGGTTGCGGTTGCAGCAGTGAAGACTGAGGATGGGGATGAGGACGATCCTTTCAACCTGGGTCCTATTGACCCCGACAAGGAGCCTGTGCACGTTCATCAGTTTGCTGTTGCTGCTGCCAAGATTCTGACGCCTGTTAATGCCGATGCTGACCTGGATAGTGCTTTTGACCTGGAGCATATTCGTCCAGAAAAGAAGCCTGATTTATATCCCCCAGATCCTCATGATAAATGGGCAGCTGTAAAGGGAGAAGCAAGACGGGTGGGGGATGCAGATGTATTCCACGATTTCCCATGGTGTGTGTGCTTCCCACCCGAGATGGGAAGGTCTCTTGTATGGTCTTATTAGGGGTATTGGGCAGAATGTGTCACACTGTGGACTTGGGACCCCATATACAACTCCTTTGATACAGTCTCTCTGTAATACCCATGTACTAGAATTTGTTAAATATAAGTATGCCCATGTTTCTACCAACCCTTGGAAACCTTTATAGATACTGCTGGCAACTTCTTCTGATGGAGGCTGGCCACCTGTGTTGGAACGAGTGTGTATTTTGGTCAGTATAAAAGCCCAAGCCTCATGCAATGTGGGGGAGGCATAGCCTCTGCAGGGATGCCTGTTAAGGCTGAGCCTGCCACCTTGCACTGTGATGGTGCTTCTTGGAGCTGGTTTTCTGATAGTCTTCACAAGGTCCTTGAGCCACGTTCTGCATGTGGGACCATGTAGTGGGAGTAATGACTGTCTGGATTTTGTGTTTCAGATACTGTAGTTGTGTGGAGTGTGCTTGTGGGATCCCATGCGTGTGTGTGTGTGTGATGAGGGCAGACAGTGTTCTGTATATTTTTTTGTTGTTGGATTCATGTAAAAGTTTTTAACAGGTAGCAGTTTAACATTTCAGGCAAGAAAGGGTTAATGAAAAAGTGCAGCAGGAATTTTTTGTTGCTGATGCTGAGAAGGCAGGCAGCTGTAGCTGCTGCCGAGCAGGCAGGCATTTATAGCTACTGCTGAGCCGTCTGGCGTTTGTAGCCACTTAAAGCAGGGTGAGCGACTTTTGAAAAAGGTTTGGTACCCAAGTTCAGATGAAGCTGCCCTCCAGTTTGGCTCCGAATGTTCCCCCGGAGGAATGGCCGGGATGGACACTGGAGCTGAGGAGTGGGAAAAAGAAAAGTATTGGGGCAGTTTGTAACCTGGGGGTAAATCCAAGACTTGGAGGAGCAGTTCAGTTGAAACGAGAACTGCTAGCAGAAAAAGCTGTAAAGGGTATCTGGATCACTCAAAAACAAGAAGGGGGATTTGTGGGAATTCTTAAAGAGCCAAGGCCACGTAGTGAGCGATCCCGATACCCTGAGCCTTATTACTGTAAAGTAAGAAGATTCTGGGCAGGCATAAGGTAGGTCAATTGTCTTGTTAGGCCTTTGTAATTTTCCGCTGAAAACGTGCAGAGAATGATCTCTGCCAAGGTTGTAGTTTTCCACTGTATTTTTAGAGTAATGTATTTAATCGCAATTATAACAAGTTGTAAACATTAGCTTTGTAAATGGCAGTAACCTCTAGACTAACCAATTGGAGCTCAGTATCCAAGGCGGTTACATAAGAAACCTAAGGGTATAAAAGGAGCACTGTATCTGAATAAACTTTGGCAATCATTTGATCACATTGATCATCTTCGTGTTGTCTGGGACTCCTGCATCAGCAGTGCCTGTCACTGGGGTTGGAGTGGCTGCAGTGTCTGTTGTCTGGATTTGAGTAGCTGCCGTGCTTGTCAGTGGGGATGGGGTAGCTTCTGTGCTTGGGGTTTGAGTAACTGCTCTGTCTGCTGCTTTGTCATCAGATCCAGAGGCATTTTTTTCCTTCTTGCAGTGCAGGGCTCTGTAGGCGTAGGCCAAGCCCTAGCACATAGCAGAGTTGTCCCTCTTTGGTACTGCCAGGACAACAGCCCACCTTCTCTAAATGTTCTGCTAATTTTTTCCGTATTTCACACTTCTTCAGGTATGAAGATCCCAAGCACTGGAGGGGCCCACTGGCCTAGATACTTGCCCCATACTATCCCACACACCCACACACTCATGACTGTCCAGTCTTGAGGAAAATCTCTTGGTGGTCCTCTTAGAATTTCTTCACTGAAGGGCTAGTCAGGCATTGGAACAGGCTTCCCAGGGAAGTGGTGGAATCACCATCCCTGGAAGTGTTGAAAAACCGTGTAGATGAGGCCCTTAGCGACATGGTTTAGTGGTGGACTTGGCAGTCCTAACAGTTGGACTAGATGATCTTAAATGTCTTTTCCAACCTATTTGACTTTATGGTTCTAGAATTCTATGCCATAAATATATTTATTTCTGCTTTGACAAGAGGTGATTAGCTCAACTATAAGCAGTACTCTGTTTATAAAGGAGCTGCCAGGTGATAATAGTGAGGCAGCTGGGACATGGGCAATTTACTACTACATCTTTTAAGCTATTACTCAATTTCAGGCACCTGTGCAAGAGACACTAGCTGTCTCACTGCAGATATTGATCCTGATACCAAATTAAATTAGTGTTTCACTGAATATAGAGACTTAGACATAATGTCATGGGTTCAGCAGTAGCTCATGCTCTGCCAGGGAGGAGGGAGAGATAGGGCGCCTGGTCTGGGCTAGTCGGGGAGGTATTCCATACCACAGCACGTCCTGCTCGGGGAGGGGACTGGAAGCTGGCCGGGAGGGAAGGAGTTAACACGCCGGGCTGGGCTCAGGGAGGCAACGGGAAGCTGGCTAGGAGGGGAGGGGGGAGCTCTCTTTTCCTTCCGGGGGCTGGCCTCGTGGTGGCGGGTGGTATCGTATTCTCTCTCCCTGTTTGTCTCCTCTAACACTGATTTGTTATTGGTACCGGTAGTTATTTCTGTTATACCTTGATTGCTGGACTGATTTTACCTTGATCCGTGGGAGTTGTATCCCTCCGGCTCTCCTTCCCATCCCTCCGGGAGTGGGAAGGTGAGGGGGGGGAGGGGAAACAAAGGGGGAACTGTGCAGATTTAGTTTAAACCACGACATTTTTTGGCGCGCAACGTGGCGCCAAAATATTGACACCGGTGCACAGTGTACCCTGATGCCATCAAACTGTCAAGGGGTGGAACCCATCTATATTTCTGGAGTGACAGGAGGGTCCCAAGAGTTGACTGTACTAGAGGCTGAAATTAGCCTGACTGGGAAGAAATGGCAAAAGCACCCCATTGTGACTGGTCCAGAGGCTTCATGCATCCTTGGCATGGACTACCTCAGGAGAGGGTACTTCAAAGACCCAAAAGGGTACCGATGGGCTTTTGGTATTGCTGCTTTGGAGACTGAGGAAATTGAGCAGCTGTCCACCTTGCCTGCTCTCTCAGAGGATCCTTCTGTTGTGGGGTTGCTGAAAGTCGAAGAACAACAAGTGCCAATTGCGACCACAACAGTGCACCGGTGGCAATATCGCACCAATCGAGACTCCCTGATTCCCATCCATAATCTGATCCGTAGACTGGAAAGGCAGGGAGTGATCAGCAGGACCCGCTCACCTTTTAATAGCCCCATATGGCCAGTGTGAAAGTCTAATGGAGAGTGGAGACTAACAGTAGACTATCGTGGCCTGGATGAAGTCACACCACCATTGAGTGCTGCCGTGCCGGACATGTTAGAGCTGCAGTATGAATTAGAGTCAAAGGCAGCCAAGTGGTATGCCACGATTGATATTGCCAATGCATTTTTCTCAGTTCCTTTGGCAGCAGAGTGCAGGCCACAGTTTGCTTTTACTTGGAGGGGTGTCCAGTTCACTTGGAACCGACTGCCACAGGGGTGGAAACACAGCCCCACCATATGCCACGGACTGATCCAGACTGCACTGGAACAGGGGCAAGCTCCAGAACACTTGCAATACATCGATGACATTATTGTGTGGGGTAATACAGCAGAAGAAGTTTTTGAGAAAGGGAGGGAAATAATCCAAATCCTGCTGAAAGCTGGTTTTGCCATAAAACGGAGTAAAGTCAAGGGACCTGCACGGGAAATTCAATTTCTGGGAATAAAATGGCAAGATGGACGTAGACATATCCCTATAGAAGTAATCAATAAGATAACAGCAATGTCTCCACCAACTGATAAGAAAGAAACACAAGCTTTCTTGGGTGCTGTGGGGTTCTGGAGAATGCACATTCCAAATTACAGTTCAATCGTAAGCCCTCTCTGTCATGTGACCCGGAAAAAGAATGATTTCAAATGGGGTCCTGAGCAACAACAAGCCTTCGAGCAAATTAAATGCGAGATAGTTCAGGCCGTGGCCCTTGGACCAGTCCGGACCGGTCCAGATGTGAAAAATGTACTCTACACCGCAGCTGGGGAGAATGGTCCTACCTGGAGCCTCTGGCAGAAAACTCCAGGGGAGACTCGAGGTCGACCCCTTGGTTTTTGGAGTCAGGGATACAAAGGCTCTGAGGCCATTTATACCCCAACGGAGAAAGAGATATTGGCAGCTTATGAAGGTGTTCAAGCTGCTTCGGAGGTGATTGGCACTGATGCGCAGCTCCTTTTGGCACCCCGCTTGCCAGTGCTGGGCTGGATGTTCAAAGGCAGGGTCTCCTCTACACATCATGCAACTGATGCTACTTGGAGTAAATGGGCTGCACTAATTACACAACGAGCTCGGATAGGAAATCCCAGTCGTCCAGGCATTCTGGAAGTCATCATGGACTGGCCAGAGGGCAAAGATTTTGGTATGTCACCAGAGAAGGAGGTGATGCGTGCTGAAGAGGCACCACCATATAATAAATTGTCAGAAAGTGAAAAGCAGTATGCCTTGTTCACTGATAATAGTGAGGCAGCTGGGACATGGGCAATTTACTACTACATCTTTTAAGCTATTACTCAATTTCAGGCACCTGTGCAAGAGACACTAGCTATCTCACTGCAGATATTGATCCTGATACCAAATTAAATTAGTGTTTCACTGAATATAGAGACTTAGACATAATGTCATGGGTTCAGCAGTAGCTCATGCTCTGCCAGGTAGGAGAGAGAGATAGGGCGCCTCGTCTGGTCTAGTCGGGGAGGTATTCCATACCACAGCACGTCCTGCTCGGGGAGGGGACTGGAAGCTGGCCGGGAGGGAAGGAGTTAACACGCCGGGCTGGGCTCAGGGAGGCAACGGGAAGCTGGCTAGGAGGGGAGGGGGGAAGCTCTCTCTCTTCTTCCGGGGCTGGCCTCGTGGTGGCGGGTGGTATTGTATTCTCTCTCCCTGTTTGTCTCCTCTAACATTGATTTGTTATTGGTACCGGTAGTTATTTCTGTTATACCTTGATTGCTGGACTGATTTTACCTCGATCCGTGGGAGTTGTATCCCTCCGGCTCTCCTTCCCATCCCTCCGGGAGTGGGAAGGTGAGTGGGGGGGGAGGGGAAACAAAGGGGGAACTGTGCAGATTTAGTTTAAACCACGACACATAGACAGGGCTAGAAGCATTATAAAACGAATTTTACTGTGTATAGAGGCTATAGAGACTGTGTATAGAGGATATAGATGTAAGGCAGGCATGCAACAAGAGAACCAGATGTCTTCTCTCAAACCAATGAAGGCCTTCCTCCTGTGAATAAGACCTGAGAAATAGGTAAATGGCTAGGAAAGAAACCAATTAGAGGAGCCTGTCAGGGATACAAATTAGACTAAACAAGAACATACAGTTAATTGGAAAGACTAATCACACATTCCAATGTCCTTAACTAATGGATTTCCATAAAAGGATAAAATGAGTAAGGGCATTTCTCCCCATATGACCACCATGACCCCCAGAGCCACTCCTTAAAATTCACAGCACCTGCTCCACCGCCTTATCTGCCCAAATTACCATATGTATGAGTAATGAGAATTGGGTGGACGTTTTGTGGAATTATAATGAATATGTATATAATGAAGATATATAAGCTGTAAACTGTCTCTTCCCTGTATGCACATTCTGCTCATGGCACAGGGGGTGGAACTAGATGATCTTAAGATCCTTTCCAACCCTAACCATTCTATGATTCTATGTTAGGCAGGGCGATCCCCCATGTACCTGGTACCTTAATAAATTAATGTCAGCTTTCTAAGCTATCATTCTGGTTAGAGAGTTTATTTCCTGGATTTCGGTGACAATCCCAGTCCCATCACTGCCACTGAAATCAGAAGTCCACATAGCACAAATCAGCTTTCATTCTGGTTGTTCAGGGGAATCAAACTTACCTACAGAGTCCATGGACCTATCCTATTCTGAATCAATAAAATAGCATTCATTTTCACCCATAGGCTTACGCATGTCTTCTAGCAGCCTTAAAAGATAGCTCTTAAGCAGCAACAGTTCATCCAGTCTGTCAGAGCACATAAACTCACACTCCAAACTGAAACACCTTCTTTTGTATATTACTTCAAACTATTCATATCTCCTGGTTGACAGGGCTTTGAGCAACCTGGTCTAGTGGAGGGTGTCCTTGTCAGGATCCGACTATATAAAACCCAGTGTTGGACATATTTTGTTTGCAATCCCAAGAGTGAAACTAAGACACAAAGAAGGTCAAGTACTGTAATTGATCAGTTTGCTTATTACAAAAAGACAATTATTAAAAAAGATAGTTATAATTAAAAGATAATGATAGGACAGATTGGAAAAAGGGATAGAAATTAATCCAGAATTCAGAGTGCAGATAGTCACCACCATGGATCCAGAGGCATCCCAAAGGTCCATAGTCATTGTCTTCAGTAGTGGGAATCTCCCAGGGTTCATAGTTGTCATCAGTGTTGGGTGACTGTCGTGGTTTAAACCAAATCCGCACAGCTCGTTATTCACTCCCCCCCCTTGCTCCCCCAACTACCGGAGAGTTAGGAAGGAGAATCCAAAGAATGTAGCCCCCACGGATTGAGATAAGCACAGTTTAATAGCTAAGGAATAACACAAATCACTACTGCTACTACTACTACAAATAATAATGATAAAGCCAATAACAAATGAAGAGAATACAACACCTCACCAGCCACAGACCCATAACTCACCCCACCCTGCCCGACCGAGCACCGACCAATACCTCCTCCATCCCCCCAGAGCTCCAGCCCTTCCAGGTCTTTCCCGATTACCTTCTGGGTATGACGTGCTATGGTATGGAATACCTCTTTGGCTAGCCTGGGTCAGGTGTCCTGCCTCTCCTTCCTCCCGGCTTCCCCTCCTCCCTGGCAGAGCATGAGCTCAGAAAAGGCCTTGAACAAACCAAACACCCGAGCAGTAACTCAAAACATACTTGCTATCAGCAACTGTTCTCAGCCCGAAAGTCAAAACACAGCACTGCACCAGCTACCAAGAAGGAGAAAAATGACTGCTACTGCTCAAACCAGGACAGCGACCACTATGACGATTACCTTTTTCCCTTTTTATTACGTGTTGGGGGGAGTACCTCTCTTCTTAATGTCACATACTGCACATTCCTGGTGGATCATGTGCATCCAGTTTTGCTGGTCTTGAAGTCAGCTGGAAATGTCTGTAGCAATTCCTCACACCAGCTCTTGAGATAATGGACTGAGGAGTCTTATCTTAGCTCCTTGAACCCATCTTCTAATTTAAGTTATAAATAGGTTCTCCAGCACCACTAACCAATTTGATAGGGTTACAGGTAGCCTGTCCACAATACTGTATAATTTGTTACAATGATTTATCAAAGTCTCCCAAGTGACTGAGCCACCCAGGGTTCCACCAATTTGTTTACAAATATTCACTAGATTTTCCAGAACCAATTACAACATTTTTACCTCAATCACACATGTGCTTCCCTGCTGGGTGGTGGTCTCATGGGGACTCTGGTGGTCATCAATAGTCCTCCTCACTCTGTCCACTGATTAACCTATGTGCTTGTGCATGTGCAAAAGACTCTTGTGAATTACTTAACTACTGGGCCTGTGTTTTAGGTCAATTTCTTCTGATTTCTTCCTTACTTTGAAGAACTGGCCCCATCTTGCTCTCAACAGAGTAGTCCCAATTTGCAACCTAAGATCTTAGCTTACAATTAATGGAGCAGTTTTAATTTACGACTTAGCATTTTAGCTTACAGTTCCCCCCTTTGAGAGTTACAGGATACACATATATCCTGTAAGTCTCATCTCATATTATTTTACCATATTTAATTGTAAAATACCATTGTGAACAGCAACTATAAAACTGAATCATGATGCCCGCTAAGGTACAAACACAAATTATTATTATAATTATTGCAAACAAATTCTTTAAACATGTCCAATTTGGTAGCCCTGAGGTAAGTTTGTAATGAAAAAAGGGGGACACAAAATCACAAAATGGAATATGTAAACCTTCAGAATTAGTTTTAAGCAATGTTAAGTTTGATGGCTTTGTAACAGTAGCAATGGAAAATTACTGAGGTGCATGATACATAGAAAAAAAATAAAGTACAGCTAGAGAACATACTGAGAATTCTTGTACAAGATAAATTGTTATAGTTGACATAGTTTTAAGAAAAACAGTCTAGAAGAACAGGACACAGGGATAAGGAGTATCTGGGAATGGCAGGTGTCCAGGATGGGCTACAGTTAAACTAACTGATAAGTAGGAGGATAGGAGGATTGTTATGTCTGGTATAAGCATCTCCTGCGCATGCTTCAGAGGCTGCCAGAAATGATGAAGATTGTTGGAAGAAGTAAATGACCCTCAGAGACCACCACCACATTTTTGTACGCATGCGAGGAGCTTTCTGGAAAATAACGTAATCCATACGTAGCCTCATGAATATGTATGTATGCCCAGGGACTATATAAGGATGGCTTGTGTAGCTAATAGAGAGACACACGTTCGAGGAGATATTCCCCGTTTCTCCCAGCGCCTCAATAAAGAATACCTGCTTGTCAGCTTGAAAACTTTGTTGGCAAGTTTGTTCCTGGAGTTTTCTCCGAATCAGTACCAAAACTCCTCAAAACCCCATGCAGTATCGTCTCTAGTGACTTCATGCAAGATTTTTGTCTGTTCCTACATTTTGGCCAAATCTGTAGATATTTTGCTGCTTGGATCTATGTACGTGCAGCAGCTTTTACTTATAACTGTACAAATGACTCCTTGGGAAGCTAATAGCAAGTCAGGGGCAACAGGGTTTTGCAGTGTCACCTGGGATAGGCTGCATACCTCGATCTGTAATTCCTGCATAGCATCTATAATTTTGGTTTATATATATGTACATTTTTTTTCTAATTAACTCCTTAGACAAGGAAGTTCAAAATGAAATATAATCCTTTGTATTTAATCCTTTGGAAGTAAGTAAATACAGTTCTAAGTAACGTTAAGTTTGAGGGCTTTGTAACAATAGCAATAGAAAATAACTGAGGTACATGTTTTACAAAAAAAAAAATAGAATGCAGCCAGAGAACATAATGAGAATCCTTGTATAAGATAAATAGTAGTTGGCATAGTTTTAGGTCCTAAGACCTTAATGCAAAAATAAGTGTAAGAAAAACAGGATAGAAAAACAGAAAGTGTAGATAAAGAGTATCTGAAACTAGCAGATGTCCAGGATGTGCTGCAGCTAAGCATGATTATGTCTGCAGTGTTACTGAACCAGTTAAGCTGGTGTAAGCATTACCTACTGTGCATGCTTCAAAGATTGCCAGAAGTGATGAAGATTGTTGGAAGTAATAAATTACCCCCAGAAGACCACTACCACCTTGTTGTGTGCATGCGGAAATGGGCGTGGAATTATGTAAAGCAGTTCTTGGATGGTTAATGAATATGTATGACATTTAATGAATATGCATGTGTCCTGGGTTCAGCAGTAGCAGTCATTTTTTTCTCCTTAGTAGCTGGTGCAGTGCTGTGCTTTTGAACCTCAGCCTGGGAACAATGCTGATAAGAATGTTTTTAGTTGTTGCTAAGTAATGTTTACTCTGACCAAGGACTTTTTGAGTCTCATGCTCTTCTAGGGAGGAGGGGAAGCCGGGAGGAAGCAGAGACATGACACCTGACCCAAACTAGCCAAAGAGGTATTCCATACCACAGCATGTCATGCCCAGGGTGTAAACTGAGACTTACCTGGAAGGCCTAGTTCACTGCTCAGTCAGGCTGGATGTCGGTTGGGGTGTGGCATTATATTCTCTTCCCTTGTTACTTCCCTTATCATTATTATTATTGGTGGTAGCAGTAATGGTTTGTGTTATACCTTAGTTACTGGACTGTTCTTATCTCAACCTGTGGGAATTACATTCTTTCGATTCTCCTTCCCATACCTCGGGGGGGGGGGGGGGGGGGGGGGGGAGTGAGCAAGGACTGCGTGGCTGATTTACAACTGAGCTTAAACCATGACAGCATGTTAAGCAACAGGATAACCACAGTCTGTTTGAGGTTCAGCACAAAAATGCTGGATGGAACCCCGTGTTTCCCAGCACTGCAATAAAAAATAGCTGCTTGTCAACTTAAACTTTGTTGGTGAGTTTTTAGCAAATTTTACGAATCACTCACAACCAGAGGAGAAACCATCTAATGAAACTGAAATCCTGTGGGATGATTTGCAATAGTATTGCTGAGTTCTCTAAGACGCTGTACAAAACATCTCTGCCTCTGGGGGCAGTTCTATTGTCAGACATATATAATAGGTGGAGTGATCCTCTCAGGGAGGCAACTCCCTTGTTTTCATAAAATCCACCCCTTAAGTCTCTGAGAGGTACATATGTAATGCAAAGCAAGTGAAATACAACAGGCGGGGTAGTCATCTCAGGGAGGCAACACATTAAGTTTCCTGTGTCAGAATTTTACCCCTTATGCCTCTGAGAGGTGCACATATAATACAAAGCAAGTGAGATATAAAGCACCATATCAGGTCCCACAAAACAAGTAATTTGCCTTAATTATTTTCAGCAAGCTACTGGATATATATCCACCTTCCACCCCTCCACTCACAGTCAAGGAGTGGAGTTAGTAAGTGGTGGGGGCATTGGGGCCCTCCACATTTTGTGGAGGTTTTTCCTTTTATTTAGGGCCCATGTGGTTTATTTCAGGCCGCTCTAACACTAGCTTTTCCAATTTATCAATAGGTATTCCATACATTAAATCTTTAGGAATACCAACGTCCACAACCTTTGCCTTTTATTAGGTATATTTCTACCTCCTGGGGGAGTAGGGGGTGTCAGGCGTTTCCCATTAGGCGAGGAGGGGGTTTTACCTCTGTCTCAGTCCTTTAGTGTCAGTTTTACTAGAAATATTGATGGGACCATACTTTCTCCCATAATGAATCAGCTCCTGGGCAACTTCCCTCCATGTCCATACTTTCTTTTCTGTCTTTTGATCAGGTGATAGCAGTCCTTCTGTTACAGATCATCTTAAGTTTTACTGAATCCTTCTATATTTTGTGTGTGTGAAACAGCTATAGGAACATCTTGATTTAAGAAGCTAGCCTTTATGATAGCATGGGTTGCTGTGCTACTTGTAATACAGTGCTGTGTTGCTTGAAGTCCCTGTTCTCTGTAACGTTATCCTTAGTCCTTACTCTTTAGGCCATAACCAGAGCACCTAGGGTCTATTGTATATAGGATGAGTTATTTGATAACTTGGCAAGGTAGATATCTAGCCGACCAACTTGACAACAAAATAAGATTAGGGTGTCCTTTAGATGAACTATCCTAATTATACTCTCATTATAATACTAAAAAACACACCCATAGATCAAGACCCTTGCCCAGGTGAAGACCCTTCTTCCATGCAAACATAGTAACAGAAGAGAATGACACAGCAGATATTATAATTATATGCAAATTACTAACCAATCATTGTAACTGGGAGTGTGCTACCTTGTAATTTTTGTGTATAAATGTAACAAAAAAATTGGCATAGGGTGTGCTCGATTTATGGAAATTCCACCTAGCACCCAGCACTGCAATAAAGAAGTGCCTGCTTCTTAATGCCACATTAATTGGTGTTAAGGAGTTGTTGTGGTTCAAGCTAACCCAGAACCACACAGCCACTTGTTCACTCCCCCCTCTTCCTCCCTCTGCTCCCAGAAGGATAGTGAGGAGAATAGAAAGAATGTAACTCCCATGGGTTGAGATAAGAACAGTCCAGTAACTAAGGTAGAACACAAAACCACTACTGCTACCACCAACAATAATAATGATAACGGAAATAACAAGGGAAGAGAATACAACCGCTCATCACCTGCCAATTGATACCCAGCCTGACCCAAGCAGCAATTTCTCCCTTCTGGGTAACTGCCTCCAGTTACCCAGTGTCCTGTCTCTGCTTCCTCTCAGCTTCCCCTCCTCTCTGGCAGAGCATGAGACTCAGAAAGTTCTCTGTCAGAGTAAACATTACTTAGCAACAACTAAAAACATCGGTGTTATCAGCGTTGTTCCCAGGCTGAAAGTCAAAAACACAGCACTGCACCTGTGGAGACAGTGTTCTTACAGGAGAATGAATATTTGGTACATGAGCTCTGAATAACTCCGAGGGATACAGCAAGGCCATGGGAGGCCCGAGGAAGCCTAAGCAAGCAAGATAAGAAGAAGCTGTAATTCACTGAGTTATGAGAACTGTGGACTGTTGGCAAGCGTTCCAGGTCAAGTTCTCACACCTGTGCTTAACCAATTATATGTTAGTCACTAAGGGTCTTCAAGACAAGTATCCAATCATGATATGCCAAATTGCTGTAGGTATGTGTAAGCAATAGTATATAAGGAGTTAATGCTTTGCAATAAATGGCTTTTTGTCTGATCATATTGATCTCTGACTGAGTCCGTTCCGTGGCAAATGGCGCCCGAACAGGGACCCTCTATAAGTTCACATTGAAACGGAGGAGGGTGTGAATCGCTGGGCCGTGAAGAAATCGGCTGGAATCGATATGGCTGGACCAAGATCAGGAGGCAGAAGCCTCAGAGGAGGGAATCCTCATATCGGAGCCTTGTGAGCCCGGAAGACACTGCGCAGTGCAAATAAGGTAAGCAGCCGGACGGTTGGAAGGGAGCTTAAGGATGGGAAACCAGTTAAGTAAAGAAGATGAAGCAATGCTTAAGCTCTTCCAACATATCCTCTCTGAGAGAGGGATAAAGTATGATGATGAAACTCTGAAGAGGCTTTTACTCTGGTATAAAGAGAAAAAGCTAATTGTGGAGATTGGTGAAGCTTTTAAGATTGAGACTTGGGAGAAAGTTGGGGTGTGTTTGTGGCACGATATTTCCCAAGGGTCAAAGGAGGCAAGGCCCCTTGCCACACTGTGGCGACTGTTAAAAGACACATTAACTGCTATGAAAGCTGAGAAGGAAGTAGCCATGTCTGCCTTTGCGATGTTTTCGGACTCGCCTGAGCAACAGCCGGCTGCTGCTGGCGCGCCAGTAGCAGCCAGAGTGTTGGTTTCGGACAAGGCGGCTCCAGCTCGAAAGCCCGTGCGTCAGAAAGTACGGATGTTTGAGGACCCAGTGCCCCCCTCCTACCCCGCAATATGCGATGAGGGGGCTTGGGAGAGGGAGGGTGCGCAACCACAACCACCTATGGTTAATCCTTTTCGTGATGCTACTGCCCCAGAGGCAGACAATATCTCTCCCCCGGCCCCCCACCCCCTACGGAAGGGGGAGAGAGAACCTTTTGAGGAGGATAATAAAACTCCCACTTTAAAACACCCCCCTTCGCCTTTGACACCAGCACTTGCATTGCTCCCGTCGGAGCCGCAAAATAGCCAGGAATGGCATTGCTGGTCAAAGCTGTTAGATCAAAAGCTACAAGATTTACGAGACTGTCTGGAGGAGCTGGGGCCTAAAGATAGGGAGCAAGCTCTCAAGCAATCCACAGAAGTTAACCCTTGTGAGGTGCCGCTACTGCCAACTCTGGCACTCTCTCAGCAAGCTGCTCCCAGTGCCCTGAGATGGCGTGGTCTTATTCAAGATGCGATTATAGATGGCACTGTTTTACCGATTGATGTCCCCTCTGCATTTCCAGTTATTGTGAATGTCCAAGGGTAACCTCTCTGGACTCCTATGGATTGGAAGGCTATGAAAGAACTAAAAGGAGCAATTGCTCAATATGTGTTGTCTTCCTCATATACTCAACAGATGCTAACTGCCTTATTTTCTAGTATGCTGTTGACTCCTAGTGATTGTTATCGAATAGCTGCAATTTTATTAACCCCCTCCCAGGTCTTACACTTTAAGAGTGGGTTTGAAGAGTTAGCTGCAAGAGCTGCTAATGACAACTTAGCTCGCAATCCCACTGACCCTTTACATGGTATCACATCTGACATGTTACTAGGGAGGGGCCAATTTAATCCTGATGCAGTACAGACTCATATGAGGGTTGAGGTTTTACGGCAAGCACAGCAATTGGCATTAGCTGCCTTAAAGCTGTGCCAGAGGCAGGAAAACCTAATCCCTCTTATACATCGGTAAAACAGGGAGCTACTGAGCCTTACATGCAATTTATCGATAGATTAACAGATGCTATTGGAAAAAATATTGATTTGGCATCTAATGCTAAAGAGTCTGTGCTTATGTCCTTAGCTATGGAAAATGCTAACCCGATTTGTAAGTGTATTTGACAGGCTTTGCCAAAATCTGCTGGATTACAAGAAATGATGGATGCATACTCTAAGGTGGGCACAACAGAGGAAAAGGCGGAATATATGGCACATGCCTTTGCCGCTGCTGTCAGACCTCTTCTACAACAAGGTCAGGATGATCGAGGGGGCATGAAGGGTGTAAAATGTCATAATTGTGGACGGCTGGGACATCTTAAAAAACAATGCACTGCAAAGAAATGTTGCCCCCCCCAGGGCAGCGGCTCAAGCATTTGTGCTAGATGTGACAGACGTGGTCACACAGCAGCAGCATGTCATTCTAGGTTTAAGAAAGATGGAACCCTGTTGGGAAACTTGGTGGTGAGCGCGACACCACCCCGCGCGATGACACAAAATCAGGGTGTCTGGACTGCGTCCCCTCCGCCACAGCAGGGAGTGCCGGAGTGGACGTGGCAACAGCAATAGATTTTACCATTACTGATACTTCTGTCCATTGCATTCCATCTACATTAAGTGGGCCCCTTGGTCATGGGTTATGTGCTTTGCTATTAAGACGCTCATCAACATCCAGGACAGGAGTCTTTGTATTACAAGGCGTAGTTGATGCTGATTATACTGGAAACATTGGGATCATGGTGCAGACACATGCACCCCCAGTACACATCCCCAAGGATTCTAAAATAGCTCAATTAGTTCCATTTGAAGCAAAAGTTCCCCAGATGGGGCAAAAAATCAGAGGAAATCAGGCATGGGGTTCCACAGGAATCCCACACATTTTGTTTGCGTTGGATATTGCAAAGCACAAACCCGAGGACCAGGTCTCTATATGGGGCCATAATAATCAAATAATTAAACTGCCTATGCTAATCGACACGGGGGCTGATGTTACTATCATACCATATTGTCAGTGGCCAAAAGCTTGGGCCTTACAAGCCGTTGCCACAGGAGTTGTTGGAATCGGAGGAATGCAATCGACAAAAATTAGTACAGAATTGGTGGATGTCTTTCTATCTGATGGCAGTCATACACGTATCAGACCATATGTCATGCACTCTCCAATTGCATTGCTCAGACGGGATGCTCTTAGTCAAATGGGAATGAGATTGACTACAAAAAATTTTTAATGGCGGCCATTGATGGACGGCCAACCTATAAATTGCGATGGCTTACTGAAACACCTGTATGGGTTGATCAATGGCCGTTGACAAAAGAAAAGCTGTCCCATATTCATGAATTGGTCGCTGAACAATTAGAAGCAGGCCATATTGTGCCTTCCACCAGCCCATGGAATACTCCTATATTTACCATCCCCAAGAAAAGCGGAAAATGGCGATTGTTACATGACTTGTGGGCTATAAATTCCGTCATGCAAGACATGGGTGCCTTGCAAGCTGGTTTACCTAGTCCCACTATGATACCCGAAGGATGGGATTTAATAATAATTGATTTAAAAGACTGTTTTTTCACAATTCCCCTGCATCCGAGTGATCGGGAAAAATTTGCTTCCTCTGTCCCAGCAATTAACAAAGGAGAACCAGTAAAAAGATATGAATGGGTTGTGCTGCCTCAAGGTATGAAAAATTCTCCTACTATTTGTCAGCTTTATGTTTCCTGGGCATTACAGACGATTCGTCAATACTTACAGCACTGTTTAATTTACCACTATATGGATGATATTCTGATTGCAGGGCAGGATTTAAATAAGGACCACCTACTTGGACTATTACAATCAGAGTTGGCAAAGGCAGGTTTGGTCATTGCATCTGAGGAAATCCAGCGCGAAGCCCCATGGAGATATTTGGGGTGGATTATTTCTGGAACTGAAGTCAGGCCCTGAAAGATTGAAATTACCTCAGATATAAGAACCTTATCTGATGTTCAGAAATTGATGGGTGATATTCAGTGGATCCGTCCCTTATGTGGCATTACTAATGATGATTTGGCTGAACTGATGCCCCTATTGAAGGGCAAGCCGCATGCGGAGGATAAAAGAGCTCTGTCAAAAATCCAGCAGGAGGCAATGGCCCATATCATGGCCAAGGTATATAACTCTTATGCCTCCCGATGGAATCCAGATTTGCCTATAACCTTGTTCGTTATAAACAATGAATATCGTCCATTTAGCCTGTTAGCACAATGGAACTTGCAGAAGACTGATCCCTTGTGTATATTAGAGTGGATCTTTTTACCTTATCGTTTGCGCACTACTGTCACTACACGTTTGGAAGCATTTGCCCTTGTAATCACGCGAGGCCGTGCACGTTGCCGGGAAATCCTAGGCAGTGATCCATCACAACTTTGTTTACCTCTTACCAAAATATGGTTGGATTGGGCACGGCAATCTTGCACTGCCTTTCAAATTGCCTTAATTGATTTCTTTGGCCAAATTAGTGTGCATTTTCCACCTCATAAATTGTTCACAGTACTAAAGAACAACCGATATGCGGATGCTACCTTTTATACCAGCAAGCCTGTTTCAGGTATAACTGTGTTTACAGATGCTAGCAAAAGCAATCACATGGCTGGATATGTTTGGCAAGCAGAGGATGGTTGGAAGGAACAGAAAATACCGGGCCAATCCACTGATTCACTACAAACGTTGGAACTAAGTGCCGTTGTTGCGGTGTTCCAACGATGGCCTGATACACCACTTAATATTGTCTGTGACTCCTTATATGTTGTAGGAATTGTTCAGTGTCTAGAAAGGGCAATTTTACAAGAGTTTACTAACCGCAGATTGTGGACCCTGTTGAAATCTGTTACATCTTGTAAATAGTCATAAATGTGAATATTTTATTATGCATATTTGCAGCCACTCAGGCCTTTCTGGAAGCCTTTGCAACGGGAATGATAAGGCAGATAAATTAGTTGCTCCGGCATGGGCAGGGCCACCAGTAGATATTTTTCAACAAGCCCGGACATCTCATGCCTTCTTCCACCAGTCGGCAAAAATGTTGGTTCGACAGTTCGGCCTGTCCTTGACAGATGCCCGAGGAATTGTACAGTCTTGTCCTGACTGTCAGGGCCAAGCAGTGGGCATAGGCCTTGGGGTTAATCCTCGAGGCCTTCAACCTCTTCAGCTTTGGCAAATGGATGTGACCCATGTGACTTCTTTTGGAAAATTGAAGTATGTCCATGTTACTATTGACACCTTTCCTCACTTCATGTGGGCCACTCCCCTGGCTGGCGAAACAGCACGCCATGTAATTATGCATCTACGTGGCTGCTTCGCAGCTATGGGAGTACCTTTACAGCTCAAAACAGACAATGCACCTAGCTATTCTTCTTCAACACTTTCTAAATTTTTGAGCAATTGGGGCGTTTCTCATGTTACTGGTATTCCTCATTCTCCTACAGGACAAGCTATCATTGAACGTACACATCAAACACTGAAACAGTTATTGGAAAAACAAAAAAAGGGGGAAGAAGGGCTTACTCCGGTAGTAAGAATACAGAAAGCTGTATATGTTATGAATTTCTTGTGACTAACAGGAGACTTTAATGACCCTCCTGCTGTAATACATGGCCAGGCGTTAGGCTCAGGTTATATGAATAAGACTCAGGGTATCCTGGTCCAATACAAGGACATGGAAACTGGCGTTTGGAAGGGTCCTGTGGAAGTAAAATTAAGTGGTCGAGGATATATGTGTGTAATTACAGACTCCCGCCTGCGGTGGGTGTCAGCTCGGTGGGTGAAGCCCTGGAAAGAGCCAGCAGCACCAAAGGAGAACCAGGATATCCCCCTTGTCAACAGCTGAATCAGTTAACTGGATGAACTCTGAACTTCTTTACTGTAAGAGTGACAGAGCACTGGAACAGGTTGCCCAGGGGGGTTGTGGAGTCTCCTACATTGGAGATATTCAAGGTCTGCCTGGACAAGTTCCTGTGTGACGTACTCTGGGTTATCCTGCTCTTGCAGGGGGGTTGGACTGAATCTTTCAAGGTCCCTTCCAACCCTTGGGATTCTGTGATTCTGTAATTTATCCAATACATGGGTCTTGTGAACTGTGGGTGTTGGGGGTCGAGCATGGGCGCTTGAACAGGCTTACAGCAAGCTGTGAGAAAGTGAACTTATGACCCCAGGTTAAAAGAGGAAGAAGTATCAAGATCAGCAAAACAGGAATGCAATAACAGGATGCCAGTAATTGCAAAAGCATGATGTAATGCTAAGCTGAAGTGAAGGTTTGAAACCAATCAGGAGAGGTAAAGGGGAGCGTGTATCCCTCGTGGGCAAAGCGAAGCAGCCAATCAAATAATGCATGATCGCGTGTAAGACAGTATATTAAGAGCAGCCTTGTAATCAATAAACGGAGCATTTTGTGAACCTACATCGTATCGGTGTTTTCTCCCCTCCACCTGGCCGCGGCATTCTGGTGACCCCGACGTGATACCAGGAGAGAGAGACCGCGGACGAGAGAAGGTGGAGATCCCGGCTGCCCGAGAGAGGCAGGCTGCCCGAGAGAGGCAGGAAAAGAGCTCAAATTACGTGGCCACGGCTGACCGGTGAGTCAGGCAGACTGCGGTCTGGTTCGGGATGAGTTTCGCTGTATCAGCGATAGAAAAGGCTACGATAGAAGCGTAGCGAAGAAAACAGGGTACTCGATACCCCGACAGGAACTTGTGGACTTTTTATTTTGGTGCCGACGAAGGGGGTTGTTAGAAGAAGCCTCTGATTTATGGATGTTTTCAGTCCTTCTTAAGGTGAAGGGAGCAACCTTTAAAGAGACAGACTTAAAGTTAATGCTGAAATAGTTGACCCAGAGATTGATGAGTCTACCGGACTTGAGATCTCTTTGTGGAATGAGGCAGGAGTTAAACCGTGGAATGCGGCCATGAAAGGCAATGATGCTATGAAAAGTTTGTTAGTCATTTGGAGAAATGTTTTAGAGACCTTAAAGTCAAAAAATGAGATCATGGAGACCAGCGTGCTCCCCCCCACCCCCCCCGAACCTCCGACAGTTGCCGCTATGGCTGTGAAGATTGATGTTGGGGATGAAGATGATCCTTTCGACTCAGACCCTATTGACCCCTAGAAGGAGCCTGTGCACGTTCATCAGTTTGCTGTTGCTGCTCCTGAGATCCTCATGCCTGATAATGCCGATGCTGACCTGGATGGTGCTTTTGACCTGGAGCCTATTCATCCGGAAAAGAAGCCTGATTTATATCCCCCATATCCTCATGATAAATGGGTAGCTGTACAGGGAGAAGTGAGATGGGTGGGGGATGTGGATGTATTGCAGTTTCCTGTGGTGTGTATGTTTCTATCGACCCTTGCAGACCTTTATAGATATTGCTGGCAACTTCTTCCAACATAGGCTGGCCACCTGTGTCGGAATGAGTGTGCATTTTGGTCAGTATAAAAGCCCAAGCCTCATGCGATGTGAGGGAGGCAGAGCCTCTGTGGGGACGCTTGCTAAAGTTGAGCCTGCCACCTCACACTGCAATGGTGCTCCTCGGAGCTGGTTTCCTGATAGTTTTCACAGGGTCCTTGTGCCACGTCCTGTATGTGGGACTGTGCAGTGGGAGCAATGATTGTCTGGATTTTGTGTTTCAAATGTTGTAGTTGTGTGGAGTGTGCTTGTGGGATCCCATGCGTGTGTGTGTGTGATGAGGGCAGACAGTGTTCTGTATATTTTTTGTTGTCAGGTTCATGTAAGAGTTTTTAATGGGTAGAAGTTTAACATTTTGGGCAAGAAAGGGTTAATGCAAAAGCGCAGTTGCTGGCAGGTATTTGTTGCTGCCCCCGAGCAGGCCCCGTGTTTGTAGCTGTGCGAAGCAGGGTGAGCGACTCTGAGAAGAAAAAAAAAAAAAAAAAAAGAGAAAGAAGGGAGAAGTTCATTGGAACTTCTGAGATCAGCTAACGGGCTGAACCTGCCTTCTCCCCATAGGGACACCTATTGGGTAATAATTTTATGCATGCTAAATAATTAACTCATTCTAGCTGTTATTAATGACTATAGTTTTGATGTATTTTGCTTCAAGCTTGTTTTCCAGACAATATGGTCTGAGCCATAGGGGTTAGATAGTATTGCTTTTGATTCTGCATGCATGATCAAAAAAAAAAAAAAAAGAGGGTAATGCTACAGCAAACCCCTTTGACTGTTAAAAATGTGCAGTCTGTTTCTGCAGCTGGTTCACATTCTGTTTGCATCAGAATGCTTCTGCTTTAAGGAATCACTTTAACGTGTCTATTTCTCAAGAACTGATAACCCGGAGGAAGGGGTATATTTGTGTCCTCCTACCTACGGGTCCATGGCAGCTGCCTGCAAAGTTTGTCAAGCCTTGCCATGAGCTGGACAGATGAGTGGAAGAACTCGATGCATCAGCTACAGAAGCTGACTGTGAAAACCCCAAGCAGAATGAGATAGAGAGAAACAAATGATTGTAAAACATCACTTGGGGGCAACTGAAAAGTAACACCTTGAATATGTGTGCTTGTAAAGTAGCTATTATTAGAGGTTGTGATTTTGCATATAAAACCACCTGTATTTACTAGCCAGTTGCTAATAAGAAACTACACCTTGTATTGTATGGATTTGTCACTTGTAAAAGAGATGTTAAAGAATGCAAATTTGCAGCAGCTGCTAGAAAATGCTAAGGCAAAAGCTAGAAAGATTCTAATATGATGGTACTGTTACAAAGCAGGAACAAATTAAGAGGGTGGGAGAACTCCACTGGTAGGAAGTTTCTTTGGTTAGTCACTCGCTGTCATCAGCATCTTCAACATGCTGATGCACTCTGTAATAGTTACTCTGCTAATGTAAATCTGTGTGTGCTTTGCTGTAGTAGTGACTTGTTACTGGGTGAAGCAGGTGAAATTCTGCATTGACAACAAGGTGCAAGGACTGAGATTGACCAAGTGCCTGCTACCACAGGCAAGGGCAAGACTGGGTTGGCCTCTGTGTCTGCCACCAAGAAGAACCTTTAGCTCCACTGCTGGCTGCAACCCAGCAGGCGTAGAGCGGTGGAGACACATGCCATGCCAGACCTTGATGTGAGGGATGGCCTCCACTGTTATCAGAGAGCTATGCAGGAGAAAAGGGTAGGCTCAGCTGTGTACAGCTATCAACAGGACCATACTGACTGCCAGCGAAATATACAAAGCCCCAAAACTCAACAACATAAAGAAACAGCAATGACAGAAATCTTTGTAATATCTGTTCTATTATTTGTGACCATGGGTAATGGACAAGTATACTGAGCACATCTGTTAAATCCCCATTAATCCATCCTGTTACATGGTGTGTAGGATTCACTGGTATGCCACATGTTATAAAGGTGACTTCAAGTGACTTCAAATCAGACCAATCTTACTGAAATAATGCTACCTAGAGTAGTGGGTTGTTATGTTACACAAGTCAAGCAGTGATAGAGCAGACCCAACAAATTGTCAAAAACTTTTAGTAAAACTAAAAAGGGGGAGATGTGGAGACAGTGTTCTCACAGGAGAATGAATATTTGGTACATGAGCTCTGAATAACTCCGAGGGATACAGCAAGGCCATGGGAGGCCCGAGGAAGCCTAAGCAAGCAAGATAAGAAGAAGCTGTAATTCACTGAGTTATGAGAACTGTGGACTGTTGGCAAGCGTTCCAGGTCAAGTTCTCACACCTGTGCTTAACCAATTATATGTTAGTCACTAAGGGTCCTCAAGACAAGTATCCAATCATGATATGCCAAATTGCTGTAGGTGTGTGTAAGCAATAGTATATAAGGAGTTAATGCTTTGCAATGAATGGCTTTTTGTCTGATCATATTGGTCTCTGACTGAGTCCGTTCCGCGGCATGCACCAGCTACTAAGAAAGAGAAAAATGACTGCTACTGCTGAACCCAGGACAGGTGTTTTATTCTCCCAACTTTCAGTGACACTTCCAGGGCAGCAATGGCCCTTTCACTTTGGGATGTTGCTTGTATCTTTCCCTGCAATTGGATCCCTATGGCTTTCATGGAGTTGGGAAGACCCCGAATGAGGAGAGTCATATGTTCGAGATTGACCAATATCATCATTGGAAACTCTTCTTTAAGTCTAAGCACCTGATTGTATGTCATTTGCAGAAATGCCACTTTCTGTACATTTTCTATCAACTGCCTGACTGTCCTTGTGATGGTGAGGGGATCTCCCCTTTCCAAATGGAAATAATGGACAGAGGAGTCTTATCTTAGCTCCTCTCACCCATCTCTCAGGCAATGGAGGGTGGAGCTCCACCTCAGCTTCTCATACCAATCTTTGAGACAATGGCTTGTGGAGTCTGATTTTAGTCCAGTCTCTCACAGTCCCTGCCCATGGCAGGGGGTTTTTAACTAGATGATCTTAAGGTCTTTTCCAATCCTTACCATTCCATGATTTTGTGATTACATTTATATTTATTTACTTTAACACAGTTAGAAGACACCCATTTACATAGGCTTTGGATAATAAGAGTATTAGTCTGTGCATTTTTCTTGCACACGTGCAGTCTCCAAAAGCCTTGTGAGTGGTGTAAGTGAAGGTGTTGTGATGCTGGGTGCATGCAGAAAATCTCAGACATGGTATGGGGATCTTATACCTCAAACAGCACACGCAAAAGGCAGAGAGGTGTTACTTCCAAGGCAATAACATGTGACAGTGAGCAAATGAAATCAAAATTGATATTGCTTCACATGGATCTAAAAAAATTATAAGAGTACTTTTTCCCAGTGAAACTGGAAAGAAGTAAACCACAAGTTGTCCTGTATTCTTTGTTATTCTGGAAAGCATTGGCAGCAGATAAGAGAGACTGAAGGAAATGAGCAGCTCCCCTGACTGCCAAAATGGAGGTCACTATTGGTGTTCATAGGGCTTGTAGGAAAAGAAAAAAAACCTTCATGTCTAGAGATGTAAAAGCTAAAAGCTGAAAGCCTGGCTCAGCTAAAATTACAGCGTGTTTTGTTACTCACTAGAGAGACAGAATTTTTCCCACCTTTCATATAGTTGACCACTATTTTTTCTTGGTGGACTTGAAACATCATTCCAAAGGTTGATTTGTAAAGGACCAGACATCCTGGAAATCAGTCTGATGTCAGCTCAGCATTGTCCAGTTACACATGTGTGTATTAGACAGTATAAGATTGTGCATAAGTTACCACTCAGTTCATTCTTCATGTTACATGTTCAGCTAGTAAGTGCTGCAATTTCCATGATTAAAGGCTTTTCCTTCATCCAGTATTAAATGTAAAATCTTTTAAGACTGTTCTCATGCACCCAATTAAAGTGAAATTGTCTATAAAATGAGCTGATGAACTCAGCTGAGATTGCAGTCCTGAGGTGTTCATATTGTAGCACTTCAGTTTCACCATAATGACCATCCTTATTAGCAGCTCTCTTATCTAACCAGAGATGGATTCATGCCACCTTCACAAAAGTTAGCAAAGCATGGAGTGGAAGGAGAAAGGGAATGAAGTAGTTCTGTGCCACTGGGATTACTCCTTAAAATAGGGTTGGTCCAGAGAAAAAAAATCACCATTGACAAACTCCTCCAGCCTGAATGCAATTCAGCATAGCTACTAGCTTATAACTCCAGTAAAGTAAAACAGTTGTGTTTATTAACAGTTTTTATCCTCAGACTTGCTATTTTTCAGTTCTAATTAGGCAGTATAAATGGGTGCCTACCTAAAGACAGACACAGTGCAGGTGGGGACCCCAGACTCCACAGTGTTTGAGACATTCAGCTGTTGGTAATACAACTCCCATGAAGCACAGCACTGCTTGGACAGATGAAAGCTAACATTAAAACTACCAGGAATTAATAATTTCACTTCCTATATAATTTTAAGAGGCTTTCATCTCATGAAATATTTTAAGATTTTAACTGTTTATTCAGTTCAGGATGAAAACATGTGAAAGCACAGCAATTCTGGTCTCCTTCACTTTGTTTGTGAGACAAATGCACCTTGCAGACATTTCTTGTAAGATTGGAGGAATTGGAGGAATTAATATTGACTCTGGTGGACTTTCTCCAGATTTCAACTGATATAAATGAAAGCAAGTTTTGGCCCAATGGCTGGGAGTCTGACTCATCTATCAGCAATTAAATATACTTAACATGAAAAAACACAGATCACTATTGGTAGTGACTGACACTATTTACTTTTGACATGAAAGATCTCTCATCAGGGATGGCCAAAACCAGCAAAGGAAATCTTTCCAACCCTTAAGACTGAAACAATCCTCCTTCTTCACTATACAGGCAGTTCCTGTGATCTCTCCTGTGTGAAGTCTTAAAGAGCCAAGGCCATGTAGTGAGCGATCTCGATACCCTGAGCCTTATTACTGTAAAGTAAGAAGATTTTTGGCAGGCATGAGCAAGGTCAATTGTCTTATTAGGCCTCTGTAATTTTCCACTGAAAATGTGCAGAGAATGATCTCTGCCAAGGTTGTAGTTTCCCACTGTATTTTTAGAGTAAGGTATTTAATCACAATTATAACAAGTTGTAAACATTAGCTCTGTAAGCGATAGTAACCTCTAGACTAACCAATTAGAGCTCAGTATCCAAGGCTGTTACATAAGGGAGTAAGGGTATAAGAAGAGCACTGTATCTAATGAAGTTTGGCAATCGTTTGATCATATTGATCATCTCTGCGTTGTCCGGGACTCCTGCGTCGACAAGTGGCACCCAAACAAGGGACCCTCAGATCGGTAACCTTCACAGAGGGTTTGAAGTCCGATCAGGAACGAGGGGGCAGGAGCCGGCTGAAATCGGTGCTGCCCTGGCGCTGCTGAAGTCAGCTAGCCGCAAAGTTGGGATCTCACCCTGATCAGGTGAGCGGCCAGGGAGGAGATGGGGCACTCGCTATCCAAAGATGAACAGGCAGTAATGGAGCTCCTCCAACATTTTCTCTCTAAGAGAGGACTAGAATACAATAGTGCCGCCTTACAAAGGCTGTTAAAATGGTCCCGAGACCATGGTCTTCTGCTCACTGTGCAGGCAGTGTTTGAAGTTTCTGAATGGGAACGTATAGAACAGATGCTGTGGGACAAGATCAGTAATGGGAACATACTCAGAGGTGGAAGCCTCGGAACAGAGCCTATGCCAAAAAGATTGTTGCTCTGGAGTAAGGAGTTAATTGTGGGATTCGGCGAAGCTTTTAATCTCGAGGCTTGGGAGAAAATTACTAAGGAAGAAGCCTCTGATTTGTGGATGTTTTCAGTCCTTCTTAAGGTGAAGGGAGCAGCCTTTAAAGAGACAGACTTAAAGTTAATGTTGAAATGGTTGAAGACGCGTTACCCAGAGATTGATGAGTCTACCGGATTTGAGATATCTTTGTGGAATGAGGCAGGAGTTAAACTGCGGAATGCAGCCACGAAAGGTTGTAGTTTCCCACTGTATTTTTAGAGTAAGGTATTTAATCACAATTATAACAAGTTGTAAACATTAGCTCTGTAAGCAATAGTAACCTCTAGACTAACCAATTAGAGCTCAGTATCCAAGGCTGTTACATAAGGGTGTAAGGGTATAAGAAGAGCACTGTACCTAATGAAGTTTGGCAATTGTTTGATCATATTGATCGTCTCTGCGTTGTCCGGGACTCCTGCGTCTACACTCTCACTTTGCCCCCACAACATAACATGAACTCCTTCAGTGAGTCTAGTATTAGATATTTTTCAGAGCTCACAAATTATTTCATCTTTCCCAAGGGCTGCCATGTCCTGTACTACATCTTCTTTCGTAGTGAACAAAGCAAGGCCAGTCCTCAGGAGCTTTCCTCCTGCATTTTCCTGTCCCCTCATTCTGGCAGTGAGGTGTCTCCCCTGTGCCAGTGCCTATTGTATTGCAGCTGAATTGAGCTACATTTTCAGTCCCTGGAGTAAAAAGTTAAATTAAATGGTTTGAATATTTTTTTAGGTGTTAGATTTTACATTTCAGAACTACAAGACAAACCTCACTGGGTGATGGCATTTTTGTGCAAAGCTGTGGAAGAATGTCTTCAGGTCAATGGCAACTACAAGTTACAGAAATTTTGGTTTACATGAAGAACTTCCAAAGAGGTTTATTGCCTTGAAGAAACAACTGCTATAAAATTAAAACATCCAGTTTTCTCCTAGAAGAGTAATTTGTTTAAATTGCTTATGGCTGAATGGAACGTGCTGTTAACTGTCAGGACACAGCAAGAGTAGGATTGTCCTGTGATGAGGGAGAAGTTGAGAGCAGAAGGTAACCCAGTGCAGGCAGTGCCCTCACTGACAGGGGAGTTTCATGGGGTCCCATCATGGCAAGCAGAACTGCAGACCAGACACAGGGTCCATCAACATCCCTAGACATGGCAAGGAGATGAACCATGTTAAGGGTTCAGCCAGGGAGTCCCAACAGGAGCAAAGAAGAAAGGGCTGGACCCAGGGCTAGAGGCAAGCCACAGTGTATGTCTGAGGGTGAGCTAACTACAGTGCAGGTCTGAGGTCTAGAGGAAGAAGGGTTGGAGGCTGGGGTAACTCCTCAGGGAAACTGGTCAGAACAATTAAGGCCTATTAGTGTCCTTCCTGACAGCTTATAACCAAAAGTGGTCATAAAACGACAGGATTTGTTTTCCTGGTATTTGTGGAGCACAGACCCACTGCTGATTTTGTGTAAGCCCAACCAAGAATCATCACATTTGTTAAGCAACCCACCATTCCTAGGTTATCACACTCAAAAGAGTTCAGCAGCACACACTAACAATGCCTATCATTAAAGAAACAGTATCTCATTTATGTATTTTTCAAATGCATGAAGGGAGCTGTCAAAGAATATGGAGTGAAGAGGAAAACTCTTCTGCAGGTCCAAAGTGCCATGTTAGTTATCAGAATTCAATAAAGGTTTTTACTCAGTATATTTGCCAGCTTGACTGAGAAGTCATGTTTCAATATTTGGAAGAGACAAAAGAACAGATATGAACAATGCAAGGAACATAGAACAAGTAGGGAATTTATAGTAAGAAAGATCTGAAGTCATAAATCTGAGGAAGCCATGGAATACTTTGCCCAGGTGACAGATGACTCAGCTCTTATAAATAATTTTAACCCTGTTGACTTGAAATATTCAGGCAGATATGCAGGCAAAATAACAAAGCATCACTGCATTGTACTCAATACAGCCGTTCTAATTTAGATTAGTCTGCCCACAGACTACAGCTACACTGATCAATTTACAGCTGAGTATATGGGCTATAAAATGTTGGTGAACAAAATCTAAGCAGGACCAAAGACATCAAAGATTTCTCTTAGAAGATGTAAATTAAAACAAAAGAAAAGCCAGGTTTTCTGAAGAGCTGAGCACTCTTTTCAGAAAAGATAGAACATTGAACTGTATGAAATGGAAGAAATTGCAAAGTTAGGTGAAGGAAATAGGCCAGGTCAAGAGACAAGTCATTTACCATTGAAAGGCAGGAAAAAGTCTGCTCAGAAACATGGAAGAAATTACTATAATATGTCTAAATAGTCTTGTTGACTTCTACAAAGAATTGTGTTTATCTGATGAAGGCACCAAATCTCTACAGATTTGTCACTTGGTGCCACCAGTTCTCAAGTTGGTTCTTGCATATGTGACTCACCATCCTAATTTAAGAGTTTCAAAATATGTTTTGAATGGTAGAGTGTCCTGGGTTCAGCAGTAGCAGTCATTTTTCTCCTTCTTAGTAACTGGTGCAGTGCTCTGTTTTCGACTTTAGCCTGGGAACAGTGCTGATAACACCAATGTTTTTAATTCTTGATAAATAATGTTTAGTCCGATCAAGGACTTCCTCAGTCTCATGCACTGCAAGGGAAGAGGGTCACGGGAAGCCAGGAGGAAGCAGACAGGATACCTGATCCAAACTAGCCAAAGGGGTATTCCATACCACAGCATATCATGCCCAATATATAGCCTAGAGGGAGTTACTGGGAAGGCCCATATCGCTGCTCGGGTCGGGCTGGAAATTGTTTGGTAGGTGGTGAGCAATTGCATTCTATCCCCTTGTTATTTTCCTATATCATCGAATCATAGAATCATAGAATAGTTAGGGTTGGAAAGGACCTCACCCACAGCTTCTTCGGCTGCTTTGTCAGCAATGTGATTACCAGTATTCACTGGAGTGTTATCAAATTGATGTGCCTTAAAAGCAAATTTTGACTTTCTGACAATTCCAGAAGTCTCAGTAGCACCATCAGCTTGGTTTTCTGTGCAGATGGGGTGGGGTGGGGGTAGGGAGTGGGTGGGATGCAGAGCTTTAGCCTCTGTTATTTTATGCTTGCTTACCTGTCATGGTTTAAAACCAAACTGCACAGCTCGTCAACTCACTCCCCCCCCTCCTTGCTCTCCCAACTCCCGGAGAGTTAGGAAGGAGAATCCAAAGAATGTAGCCCCAACGGGTTGAGATAAGAATGGTTTAATTGCTAAGGTATAACACAAATCACTGCTGCAACTACTACTACAAATAATAATGGTAAAGCAAAAAACAAGAGAAGAGAATACAACATCTCACCAGCCACCAACCCATAACTCACCCCACCCTGCCCGACCGAGCACCGACCGATACCTCCTCCACCCCCCCAGAGCCCCAGCCCTTCCAAGTCTCTCCCAGTTACATCTTGGGTATGACGTGCTATGGTATGGAATACCTCTTTGGCTAGCCTGGGTCAGGTGTCCTGCCTCTCCTTCCTCCCGGCCTCCCTCCTTCCCCTGCAGAGCATGAGGCTCAGAAAAGGCCTTGGACAAACCAAACATTTGAGCAGTAACTCAAAACATACTTGCTATCAGCAACCGTTCTCAGCCCGAAAGTCAAAACACAGCACTGCACCAGCTACCAAGAAGGAGAAAAAATGACTGCTACTGCTTAAACCAGGACATTACCACAGCGTATCCTGCTTTCTGGTTTCCATTTTCTGCTGCTACCATCCACAAAGAGTTTGTAGACCACATTCTTCAGGGATGTATCTTGCAGGTATTCCAATATGACTGGAATACACCTGCTCAATAGTCTGTTAACAGTTGTGAGTCAGCTCTCCTGCTTCTGGATCAGTTGTCAAAAACACTGCTAGATTAGAAAGGTTAGTAATTTTCAATTCTACGCCTTCTAGTTCTAAAATCACAACCTGATATTTTAACAGCCTGCTTGGGGAAAGCCAATTAATGCTTTTCTGTTTGCTGTGGTTTAAACCAAGTCCACACACAGCTCGTTCACTCACTCCCCCCCCCTCGCTCCCCCAACTCCCGGAGAGTTAGGAAGGAGAATCCAAAGAATGTAGCCCCTACGGGTTGAGATAAGCACAGTTTAATAGCTAAGGCATAACACAATCACTACTGCTACTACTACAACAAATAATAATGATAAAGCCAATAACAAGTGAAGAGAATACAACACCTCACCAGCCACAGACCCATAACTCACCCCACCCTGCCTGACTGAGCACCGACCGATACATCCTCCATTTCCCCCAGAGCTCCCTGCTCTTCCAGGTCTCTCCCGGTCACATCTTGGGTATGACGTGCTATGGTATGGAATACCTCTTTGGCTAGCCTGGGTCAGGTGTCCTGTCTCTTCTTCCTCCCGGCCTCCCCTCCTCCCTGGCAGAGCATGAGCTCAGAAAAGGCCTTGGACAAACCAAACACCAGAGCAGTAACTCAAAACATACTTGCTATCAGCAACCGTTCTCAGCCCGAAAGTCAAAACACAGCACTGCACCAGCTACCAAGAAGGAGAAAAATGACTGCTACTGCTCAAACCAGGACATTATCCAGGATGTGATACTTCCTGGACACTGTGATACATTCTGGACGTACATTCTGGATGTGATACATTCTGGACACTGTTCCAGAATGGTTATTACTATGTGAAGTACAAATACAGTCCATTTTTCCCTAAAGTATTTGACAAATTTTTCTATTAGAGGCTCGAGTCCTTTTCTTGCTTCCAGTTTTATAGGATCTTATTTCTCTCTTACCAGTCTGATGTTTGGTTTCAGATTAATAATTACTGCTTCTGCATTTCGTGATCATCCCGGATGCTCCAGCATCCCATACTTGCAGGGTGTATTCTCCACTTCCTCTTGTATATCCAGCTCAGTGGCTGGTTTCTGTAACATAAAAACATGGGCATCCATAGCCTTTTCATCAGGAACATGTATCTGAATTTTCTTTCTTTAAACCTTATTTATGCATGTAATTTACTCAGTATATCTCTATCCAGTAACAGCACAGGGCACTCACGCATGTAATGAAATTGATGGGTTAACATTTGTTTGCCAATTTTTAAAATTTAAAGAAAGGACATGTTCCTGTCCACCCTGTGGCACCAATGCCTGAAGCTGTTTGCTTAATTACCCTTTACAAGTATTTATAACAGAATAAATAGCTTCTGTTTCTACAAGAAATTTTATATTATCATTCCACAACCTAACTGTAGCCAGGAGTTCTGCTGGGGAGGGTTCCAAATCTTCCCCCAGTCCTCCTCAGCTCTTACCTAGAGTAATAATTTTCTCTGATTGTCCTGGCATTCCACTAAATCTCCGGTGTTTATTTTGATTCTGAGGGCATTCTCTCTTCCAGTGCAATGTGTGGAGTCTGTTCACAAACTTTTCCATGATATCCTGCTTTCCTGCCCTCCTAGGCTGCCCTACCCTTTCCTGGTTTCTTGTGTGACAGCTACAGCCAACAGTTATTTTTTTCTCCTGCAGATTCTGATTTTACTCTGGAGCTTGTTTTATGCCCCCACATATCCAATAAGATATTACTAGTTGAAACCTGACACACTATAACCCACAATACACAACGTTGTATTATATTCATAATTATATTAATTATAGTAATCATAGAATCATATAAGAGTTAGGGTTGGAAAGGACCTTAAGATCATCTAGTTCCAACCCCCTTGCCATGGGCAGGGACACCTCATGCTAAACCATATCACCCAAGGCTTCATCCAACCTGGTCTTGAACACTGTCAGGGATGGAGCATTCACTACCTCCCTGGGCAACCCATTCCAGTACCTCACCACCCTCACAGTAAAGAATTTCTTCCTTATATCCAGTCTAAACATCCCCTATTTAAGTTTCAACCCATTACCCCTTGTCCTATCACTACAGTCCCTAACGAATAGTCCCTCACCAGCATCCCTGTAGGCCCCCTTCAGATACTGGAAGGCTGCTATGAGGTCTCCATGCAGCCTTCTCTTCTCCAGGCTGAACAGCCCCAACTCTCTCAGCCTGTCTTCATACGGGAGGTGCTCCAGTTCCCTGATCATCCTCGTGGCCCTCCTCTGGACTTGTTCCACCAGTTCCATGTCCTTTTTATGTTGAGGGCACCAGAGCTGCACACAATACTCCAAGTGAGGTCTCACGAGAGCAGAGTAGAGGGGCAGGATCACCTCCTTCGACCTGCTGGTCACGCTTCTTTTGATGCAGCCCAGGGTACGGTTGGCTTTCTGGGCTGTAAGTGCACACTGCTGGCTCATGTTCATTTTCTCATTGACTAACACCCCCAAGTCCTTCTCCGCAGGACTACCAAGAATTTCCTTTTTGCCCAACCTGTAGCTGTGCCTGGGATTGCTCCAACCCAGGTGTAGGACCTTGGAGTTGGCATGGTTAAACTTCATGAGGCTGGCATCAGCCCACCTCACAAGCATGTCAAGGTCCCTCTGGATGGCATTCCTTCCCTCTAGCGTATCAACAGAACCACACAGCTTGGTGTCATCAGCAAACATGCTGTGGGCACACTCAATCCCATTGTCCATGTCAGCGACAAAGATATTAAACAAGACCGGTCCCAACACCGATCCCTGAGGGACAGCACTTGTTACTGATCTCCAGCTGGACATTGAACCGTTGACCACAACTCTTTGAGTGCGACCATCCAGCCAGTTCTTTATCCACCAAGTGGTGCATCTATCAAATTGATGACACTCCAATTTAGAGACAAGAATGTCATGTGGGACAGTTTCACTGGGGACTTGAACCCCTTCCCACCACTATTTGAACCATTTCAAGGAACTTGCACCAGAGTAATGGTCATTGCGATAGATCTCCCAGGCCATATTCATTATCTTTCCCAAATCATATTGGTCCTTTCCCTCCTTCCTCTGATTCAGGATCAATAGTAGTATACATATGCATCGCCTCTTTTAATCTTTCCAGAAATCCAGAAGGTGATTCATTTATATCTTGGTTTATTTAATATAACTTAGAGCAGCTCACTGCCTTGGGGACTGCATTCCTAATATCAAATAAAATTCGCCTCCAATACTGTTCCAAAGTTTGCCTGTCCTGGTCCCGATCAGGGTCCCAGTTAGGCTCGGGAGTAGGTACGTGGAGATTCACTATACCTTCCCCTGTAAGCATGATGCATAATTACCAACCACTTGTTTCCAAATATGTTAATCTATAATGGTAAAGGGAATCTTTATCATTGCCCACAGCTTGTCTTAATGGTGCAATGACATTTTCCACTTGTTTTTTCCCTAGTTCACCCTGCTGTAGGGCAAAATCCATCAGCCCCCCTCTAACATCTCCCTTTCCCGTGCCTGTGCTGGTGCTTGTGCTTGATTCTCATTGTCAGCAACTTCAGCCCCATTATTCACAATACCCCTTCTCGAGGGGGCTACCATCAAATCCAAATCCTCCTCTGCATTACTCAAATGTTTAGTGCATAACCATCCTATGCTGCACAAAGAGCAACAGTGTTTAAGCAAATTTTATTACCTTTCTCCAAGGACAATACTAAAAGGTCCTGGGGTGCAAAATTAAAATTACAATCCTTTTGCCATTCAGAGGGACCTTGACATGCTTGTGAGGTGGGCTGATGCCAGCCTCATGAAGTTTAACCATGCCAAGTGCAAGGTCCTACACCTGGGTTGGAGCAATCCCAGGCACAGCTACAGGTTGGGCAAAAAGGAAATTCAGTGCAGCCCTGCGGAGAAGGACTTGGGGGTGTTAGTCAATGAGAAAATGAACATGAGCCAGCAGTGTGCACTCACAGCCCAGAAAGCCAAACATATTCTGGGCTGCATCAAAAGAAGCATTACCAGCAGGTCAAAGGAGGTGATCCTGCCCCTCTACTCTGCTCTCGTGACACCTCACTTGGAGTATTGTGTGCAGTTCTGGTGTCCTCAACATAAAAAGGACATGGAACTGTTAGAACAAGTCCAGAGGAGGGCCACGAGGATGATCAGGGAACTGGAGCACCTTCCGTATGAAGACAGGCTGAGAGAGTTGGGGCTGTTCAGCCTGGAGAAGAGAAGGCTGCGTGGAGACCTCATAGCAGCCTTCCAGTATCTGAAGGGGGCCTACAGGGATGCTGGTGAGGGACTACTCATTAGGGACTGTAGTGATAGGACAAGGGGTAATGGGTTGAAACTTAAATAGGGGATGTTTAGACTGGATATAAGGAAGAAATTCTTTACTGTGAGGGTGGTGAGGTACTGGAATGGGTTGCCCAGGGAGGTGGTGAATGCTCCATCCCTGGCAGTGTTCAAGACCAGGTTGGATGAAGCCTTGGGTGATATGGTTTAGTGTGAGGTGTCCCTGCCCATGGCAGGGGGGTTGGAACTAGATGACCTTAAGGTCCTTTCCAACCCTAACTATTCTATGATTCTATGAATCTATGTTTTTGTGTGTTAGTGTTTATCAAGTGTGGGGCTTCGGCTAAGATTCTTGTCTCACTGTACTTTATGGTAATGACTTGTAATACAACAGAAGCATTGATCATAAAACTGATCTGGTTTATATTCCCAGTGTGGTCACCACCTTTATACTTTGGGAGGTATATAATAGAAGTGCTTAGCAATTACACCTTTTTTCTCCTTCTCGGGTGGTCAACCTGTGAAGGAGATATTCTTCTATCCTCCCAGTGTTCTCTCCAGATGGTCTACAACATCATTTGAGGTTTTTGAAGTTTCTGAATGGCCTTTTAATATTGTTGAGACTTGTATGCTGATTGTGATGGGGATCACTGTGTTGGAATGCATACAGAGTGTGTTTTGCCCACAATCATTTCGTCTGATTTCAAAGTTAAGCAGAGTCAGGTTTGGGCCTTTTCTGGGGTTAAACTACAATATAGGAGGACCAACGGATTTTCCCTGAGGCTGGACAGCCATGAGTGGCAGGGTGTGTGGGATAGTATGGGCAAGTATCTAGGTCAGTGGGCCCCTCCACTACTTTGGAATTTCACTTCCAAACAAGTGCAAAATCCAGAAGAATTAGTAAAATACTTAAATGGTGTGTGTTGTCATTCTGGCCATACTAGAGATGGACAAATCATGGCAACGTGTTGGGGCTTGGCATATGCTTACAGGGCCTTGTTCAACACTATCCAGCACTTTTCAAAAGGTTAAAAATGTCCCTGGATCTGAGGGCAATGCAGGAATCAGCACAGCTGCTCCAGCTCCAAGCACAGCAGCTACACCACCCCCAGCGACAAGTACAGTCTCTACCCAAACTTCAGCTGCAATGGATAGTGCAGCTACCCCAGTGACAAGTACAGCAGCTATTCAAGCCTCAACTGCAACAGACAGCGCAGCTACTCCACGTACAAGCAAAGCAGGTACATCATCCTCAGCAACAAGTACAGTCGCTACACAGACCACAGAGATAATCACTGCAGCTGAACCAGAGGACCAATTCATACCAATATCGGTTGCTCCTGTACACAAGAGAAAAAAACAAAAGAGAGGCAAGAAGGAGGAGGCAAGATGAAGAAACAATGTATTCACCACCTGGTCTAGCATTTGATCAGGAGTCATCATCACATGACGAAGAAGAAGAAGAGGTGACTTCTCTACCTTGGACCTCAACTGAGCTGCGGAATATGCGAAAAGATTTCACCCATCAACGAGGGGAGCACATCATCATCACCTGGTTGCTCCGATGTTGGGATAATGGGGCCGATGGTCATGAACTAGAAGGTACAGAAGCCAAGCAGCTGGGATCACTTGCTAGAGAAGGGGGAATTGACAAAGCAATTGCAAGAAAGAAAAAGTCCCTCAGTCTTTGAAGGCGGCTCCTGGCAGCTGTGAAAGAAAGATTTCCATACACAGACAATGTTAAGAGTCATTCTGCCAAGTGGCCTACTTTAGACAAAGGCATCCAGTCTCTGAGGGAATCAGCTGTTCTAGAGATGATCTATCACATCAAGCCAAATAATGGGGATACACCCATAGACCCAGATGAAGTCGAATGTACATGACCCATGTGGTTAAAACTTACATGGAATGTACCTTCATCATATGCCCATCCATTGGCAACAGTAACCTGGAATGACATAGTACCACTAACAGTGGATGACATAATTCATAAACTCTGAGAATTCGAAGACAATCTCACCCCTTCCATCATCTCAGCTGTGGAAAAACTGTCCCAGGATCGCAAACAATTGAGGGACGATCTATCTGATTTATCCAACTCCTCACGTGTGCCAACACATGTCTCAGCTATTAACAATAGGCGTCCTATTGTTTGAGAGAGAAAATACAGAAGGTACACACCATGGGCCACCCTATGGTTTTACCTGCAGGATCACAGAGAAGACATGATGAAGTGGGATGGAAAACCTACTTCAGCCTTGGAGGAATTTGTGGGTGAATTGAAGAAGGGAGCAAGGGCCAAGACTGATCATCCAATGAGATCTGAGGCTTCAGTCTCTGGCGAGCAGGTTCCCCGATGGAGCAGAAGAGCTGATTTTACTCCAGCTCCTGTGATAAAGAAGAATAATGCCTCTCAACACGACTTAAGTGTCCAAAGTTGTGATAACTATTAGAGGGGTCCTGCCTCCAACCAGGTGGAGTTAGGGGACAATCGTATTTACTGGACTGTGTGGACCAGATGGCCTGGCACATCAGTCCCACAGAAGTATAAGGCTCTAGTTGATACTGATGCACAGCGTACCCTGATGCCATCGAGCTGTCAAGGGGTGGAACCCATCTGTATTTCTGGAGTGACAGGAGGATCCCAGGAGTTGACTGTACTGGAGGCTGAAATCAGCCTGATTGGGAGGAAATGGCAAAAGCACCCCATTCTGACTGGTCCAGAGGCTCCATGTATCCTCGGCATAGACTACCTCAGGAGAGGGTACTTCAAAGACCCAAAAGGGTACCGGTGGGCTTTTGGTATTGCTGCTTTGGAGACTGAGGAAATTCAGCAGTTGTACACCTTGCCTGGTCTCTCAGAGGATCCTTCTGTTGTGGGGTTGCTGAAAGTCAAAGAACAAGTGCCAATCACGACCACAACAGTGCACCGGTGGCAATATCGCACCAACCGAGACTCCCTAATTCCCATCCATAAGCTGATCCGTAGACTGGAGAGTCAGGGAGTGGTCAGGATCTGCTCACCCTTTAATAGTCCTATATGGCCAGTGCCATATGTGTGTCTAATGTAGTGTGACACTAACTTAGTGTCTAATGGAGAGTGGAGAGTAACAGTAGACTATCATGGCCTGAATGAAGTCACACCACCATTGAGTGCTGCAGTGCAGGACATGCTAGAACTTCAATGTGAACTAGAGTCAAAGGCAGCCAAGTGGTATGCCACGATTGATTTTGCCAATACATTTTTCTCAATTCCTTTGTCAGCAGAGTACAGGCCACAGTTCACTTTTACTTGGAGGGGAGTCCAGTACACTTGGAACTGACTGCTCCAGGAGTGGAAACACAGCCCTACCATCTGCTATGGACTGATCCAGACTGCACTGGAACAGGGTCAAGCTCCAAAACACTTGCAGTACATCGATTACATTATTGTGTGACGCGATACAGCAGAAGTCTTTGAGAAAGGGAGGGAAATATTGCAAATCCTGCTGAAAGCCGGTTTTGCCATAAAACGGAGTAAGTTCAAGGGACCTGCATGGGAGATTCAATTTTTGGGAATAAAATGGCAAGATGGACGTAGACAGATCCCCACAGATGTGATCAACAACATAACAGCAATGTCTCCACCAACTGATAAGAAAGAAACTCAAACTTTTTTTGATGTTGTGGGGTTCTAGACAATGTTCATTTGTAAGCCCTCTCTTTCATGAGACCCAGAAAAAGAATGATTCCAAATGGGGTCCTGAGCAACAACAAGCCCTTGAGCAAACTAAATGGGAGATAGCTCATGCAGTGTTCCTTGGACCAGTCCAGACTGGCCCAGATGTAAAAAATTTACTGTACACCACAGCTGGGGAGAATGGTCCTATCTGGAGCCTCTGGCAGAAAACTCCAGGGGAGACTTGAGGTCGACCCCTCGGCTTTTGGAGCCGGGGATACAAAGGATCTGAGGGCAGCTATACCCCAATGGAGAAAGAGATACTGGCAGCCTATGAAGGGGTTCAACCTGCTTTGGAAGTGATTGGCACTGAAGCACAGCTCCTCCTGGCACCCCGCTTGCCCGTGCTGGGCTGGATGTTCAAAGGCAGGGTCTCCTCTACACATCATGCAACTGATGCTACTTGGAGTAAATGGGCTGCACTAATTACACAACGAGCTCGAATAGGAAATCCCAGTCATCCAGGCATTCTAGAAGTCATCATGGACTGGCCAGAGGGCAAAGATTTTGGAATGTCACCAGAGGAGGAGGTGATGCGTGCCGTAGAGACACCACCATATAATAAATTGTCAGAAAGTGAAAAGCAGTATGCCTTGTTTACTGATTCGTCCTGTCCTATTGTAGAAAAGCATCAGAGATGGAAGGCAGCCTTATGGATGTAGATCCCCATGTACCTAGGAGTCGGGCCACTGAGGAGCTTCAGAGCAACCAACAAGTGGATAAAGCTGCTAAGATTGAAGTGGCTCAGATGGACTTAGATTGGCAACACAAGGGTGAATTATTTTTGGCCCGGTGGGACCATGACACTTCAGGCCATCAGGGCAGAGATGCAACATACAGATGGGTTCGTGATCGAGGGGTGGACTTAACAATGGACACTATTGCCCAGGTTGTTCATGGGTGTGAGACGTGCTGCAATTAAACAAGCCAAACTGTTAAAGCCTCTTTGGTTTGGAGGCCCAAGACAAAAAGGTGGCATTTCACGACACAGACTCAAGTTGATGCAGAGACTCAAAGCCTTGTTTATTATCACCAAGCCCTTTTTATCCCCTTGTACGGTACTTTCCCAACCTGCACATACATACAATATTCAATCTCATTGGCCACTGTGAAACTCTCCAGGTCAATAGTCCAATCACAATGTTGCAGACCCTCTCAGAACCCCCACATCTTCTGGCCTCCAACTGAGATTCCCACCACAACTACATCCTGGCCCATCCTGCCAAGGCTTGCTTGTTGACCTTTCCTGTCCTTCAGTGTTCCAACTCATTGCCCCAGGGCTTGTCAAGCACCAAGGCCTCAGAGCTCATTCCCAAACACTTTTTCATGCAAATCTTATCACCTTCACTCCCCACAGTATTTTTGTATATACCTGGAAAAAAATACACTCAGCAGTGGATACTATTCAACGCAGTCAATTAAAAATATATATATGCAAAGAAAATCACTCCAGCTTGGAAGTTGGATGTGGCAGACAATTATGTCCAGTTGTTTTCATTTGCTATTTGCTTGGATGTGAGGGTGATCTGGCTGCGACATCTGTCACCCCATTGATTGCCAAGGTTGATTTGGCTGATCTGGCTGGCTAGGCAGGTGTCCCCTTGCTCCCTCACTGCTCCACGTGCTTCCCTCCCGAAGATGCATGCTCTGTCAATAAGGATGACCTTCCCCAAAACAGGCGGTACCATTCATCGGTCATGGGTATATGGTAGCGGCACACCCCTGCTAGAATCTCCAAACAAGCTCAAGGTCCAGTTGTAGGCGAATGTAGGGTAGTCAAGCTTCCAAGACTACAGACACATCCAAGTGAGGTGCTGCACGTGGCAGTCTGCCATTCTTTTTTTTGCGTGGAGACCTCATAGCAGCCTTCCAGTATCTGAAGGGAGCTTATAAGGATGCTGGGGAGGGACTCCTCATTAGGGACTGTAGTGACAGGACAAGGGGTAACAGGTTAAAACTTAAACAGCGGAAGTTTAGATTGGATATAAGGGGGAAGTTCTTTACTATAAGGGTGGTAAGGCACTGGAACGGGTTCCACAGGGAAGGTGTGAATGCTCCACCCCTGGAGGTGTTCACTGCCAGGTTGGATAGAGCCTTGGGTGACATGGTTTAGTGTGAGGTGTCCCTGTCCATGGCAGGGGGGTTGGAACTTGATGATCTTAAGGTCCTTTCCAACCCTAATCATTCTATGATTCTATGATTCTATTTTTACAGAGTACGTTGTAACTTCCATTGTTTATAATGTTCATTAATTCTTAGCTGAAGTAAATTATTGCAATATGTCCAGTTCTCTCCAGCTTTTTAGGTAATTCCAGTTTGATCAGAATTTAAGAAACTGTGAGATCACCAAACTCCCTGTGCATGCTTACCACACAATTTGCACTGCAGTTTGCTGTTTTGATTTTTACCTTTCAGGACGCTTCATGGTCTGACCCATGTTATACAAAGAGTTGTGGTCAGTACTTCACAACCTCTTTCTTCAGGTACCAGATTACATAATAACCTAAGAAAGACCAGAACCCACCTCATCCCCTCTTACTCCAAGTGTAAAAATTTCTTCTTGGATCTGAGATTTCCTCTGCTCAGAAAAGTTACATGAAAATGGACATACTTTTATGAAACATAAATTAACAAAAATCCCACCATAGTAGGCACATGGCTTGGCAGGTCAGTGGCAGTGCGATATAGTAAGCCTGCCAGGCCTTCCCATATTTGTAATTCAGACATTATCCTCTATAACAAAGAGACTTTAAATGTTTGGCTTACTTAATTGCAGCACATATTTCATAGTCATGAATAACCTGGGCAATAGTGTCCATTGTTAAGTCTACCCCTTGATCATGAGCCCATCTATATATTGCATCTCTGCCTTCATGGCCTGATGTGCCATGGTCCCACCGGGCCAAAAATAATTCACCCTTGTGTTGCCAATCTAAGTCCATCTGAGCCACTTCAATCTTAGCAGCTTTATCCACTTGTTGGTTGTTCTGAAGTTCCTCAATGGCCCGACTCCTAGGTACATGGGCATCTACATCCATACCTTCACCACCAGTTTCTGCACCCGGGCAGCGATATCTTGCCACAGTGCCCAGATGGGTTTACCTCTGCCTTGCCAGTTGCTCTACTTCCATTGCTGCAACCACCCCCACAGGGCATTTGCCACCATCCATGAGTCAGTATAGAGAAAAAGTACTGGCCACTTTTCTCATTCAGCAATGTCCAAGGCCAGCTGGGTGGCTTTCACCTTGGCAAACTGACTGTGTAAATGAGACCCTGCTTTTGAACATCTAGCCCAGCATGGGCAACCGTGTTGCCAGGAGGAGCTATGTCTCAGTGCCAATCACTTCTGAAGCAGCTCTAACCCCTTCATAGACTGCCAGCACCTCTTTTTCAAAGAGAATATAGCTGGCCTTGGATTCTCTGTATCCACAACTCCATTACCTGAGTTGTCAACTTTGAGTGTCCCCTGAAGCTCTCTGCCAGAGGCTCCAGGTATGGCTATTCTCCCTGGCTGTGGTGTAGTGCAGATTTTTTAACATCTTTCCCAGTCTGGAGTGGCCCATGGGCTACTGAGAAAACTCTCTCATTTAATTTGTTCAAAGGCTTGTTGCTGCTCAGGGCCCCATTTGAGAACATTCTACTTCCAGGTACCATGATACAGAGGGTTTATAATCACACTGCCATTTGGGATATGCATTCTCCAGAACCCCACAACACCAAAAAAAGTTTGCGTTTCTTTCTTATCAGTTGGTGGAGACATTGCTGTTATGTTGTTGATCACATCTGTGGGGATCTGTCTATGTCCATCTTGCCATTTTATTCCCAAAAATTGAATCTCCCATGCAGGTCCCTTGAACTTACTCCGTTTTATGGCAAAACCGGCTTTCAGCAGGATTTGCAATATTTCCCTCCCTTTCTCAAAGACTTCTGCTGTATCGCGTCACACAATAATGTAATCGATGTACTGCAAGTGTTTTGGAGCTTGACCCTGTTCCAGTGCAGTCTGGATCAGTCCATAGCAGATGGTAGGGCTGTGTTTCCACTCCTGGAGCAGTCAGTTCCAAGTGTACTGGACACCCCTTCAAGTAAAAGTGAACTGTGGCTTGTACTCTGCTGACAAAGGAATTGAGAAAAATGTATTGGCAATATCAATCGTGGCATACCACTTGGCTGCCTTTGACTTCATACTGAAGTTCAAGCATGTCTGGTATAGCAGCACTCAATTGTGGTGTGACTTCATTCAGGCCATGATAATCTACTGTTACTCTCCACTCTCCTTTAGACTTTCGCACTGGCCATATGGAGGTTTTAAAGGGTGAGTGGGTACTGCTGATCACTCCTTGGCTCTAGAGTCTACAGATAAGCTAATGGATGGGAATCAGGGAGTCTTTGTTGGTGTGATGTTGCCACCGACACACTGTTGTGGTCATGATTGGCACTTGTTTTTCTTCAGCAACCACACAGCAGAAGGATCCTTTGAGAGACTAGCCAAGGTAGGCAGCTGCTTAATTTCCTCTGTCTCCAAGGCATCGGTACTGTTTTGGGTCTTTGAAGCACACTCTCCTGAGATAATCTATGCCAAGGATGCATGGAGTCTCTGGACCAGTCACAATAGGGTGCTTTTGCCACTTCTTCCCAGTCAGGCTGATTTCAGCCTCCAGTACAATCAGTTCTTGGGATTGTCCTGTCACTCCAGAAATACAAATGTGTTCTACCCCTTGATAGCTTGATGGCTTGATGGCATCAGGATACACTGTGCACCAGTATCTGCTAGAGCCCTATACTCCTGTAGGACTGATGTGCCAGGCCATCTGATCCTCACAGTCCAGTAAACCCATCTGTCCCTCTCCTCCACCTGGCTGGAGGCAGGGCCCTTCTAATAGTGACAGTAAGATTCTCCATTTTTGTCTTGTAAGCTGAAATAATGGAAGGGGTGTGATTGCCTTCAAACTCTTGGAGTTAAGGACTCACTTCACTGTTGGTGATGCCTCCTCACTCCAGGTCATTGGTGCCAATGAGTGGGCATAAGATGATGGCGCACTCGGCATAAGTTTCTGCCACAAGGGTCATGTACATTCAACTTCATCTGTATCTACAGTGAAGAAAGATGAAGACTCAATGCACTTGCTACAGGGGACATCATCTGAACAGGAGTAATTAATAGAGGAATTATAGGAAGAGGAAAAAGAAGAGGTGACTTCTCAAGCCTGGTTCACAACTGAACTGTGGAGTATGTGAAAAGATTTCACCTGTCTTGCAGGGGAGCATATTGTCACCTTGTTGCTCCTCTGGTGGGACAATGGGGCTGATGGTCATGAACTAGAAGGTAGAGAAGCCAAGCAGCTGGGATCACTTGCTAGGGAAGGAGGAAATGGCAAAGAGAAAAAATTGCAAAAGAGAAATGAGCCCTGAGCCTTTGGAGGAGGCTCTTGGCTGTGAAGGAAAGGTTTCCCTACAAGGACAATGTTATGTGTCACCCAGCCAAATGCACCACAATAGAGAGAGGCACCCCGTCACTGAGGGGATCAGCCATTCTAGAGGTGATCTATTGTAGGCTGGATGCCGGGAATGCACCCATAGATCCAGATGAAGTCGAATATACACCAGCCTTATGGCAAAAACTTGCATGGAATGCGTCACCATCATATGCCCACTCTCTGTAACATCAGCATACACATGGCCAGCGTGTGAACAGATATTTAATGGTACAAGACTCCCCTGTGCTAACAGCGGTGTTAACTCTCCTATTTTCAAGGTTATGTTCCCAGAACCAGTGCCAAACAGTACTTTTCCATTGTTGTGTGTTTCTATTGTCTCTGACACATGCTACCCTGTGGTCTGTAGTTGGAACACACTGATATTCTAAAATCTGTACTACAGTTTTATAAAATATGCTATCTATAAGGGAATGGATTAGAGCTAAAAGACAAGGAATACAATATAAAATACATAAAAACCCAATACCTACTACTAATAATAATATAACAGATTTTTGCAGCCAGTCCCACTCCCATATCCATCCCAAAAGGGTTCCAGCCAGTGTTTTCTGCTAGTTGGCTAGTGAGGGTCTTTAACTTTTGTATTTGTGAATGTATTGAACTGGAGTGGTCACTTAAATTCATGCAACATAACCCATCAAAGTCTTCACACCCATGCTTATGTACTAAAAGCAAAAAAAATCAATCGCTGCCCTATTTTGTTTTTCATGATCAAGGCTGAAAGCACTTAGGCTTAATTTCTTCACAAATTTGTAAGAAGTCTCCAGATGACATGGAGGAAAAGCAAAGCAAAGCAGTGATGTCATAGAATCACAGAATCATAGAATAGTTAGGGTTGGAAAGGACCTTAAGATCATCTAGTTCCAACCCCCCTGCCATGGGCAGGGACACCTCATGCTAAACCATATCACCCAAGGCTTCATCCAACCTGGTCTTGAACACTGCCAGGGATGGAGCATTCACAACCTCCCTGGGCAACCCATTCCAGTACCTCACCACCCTCACAGTAAAGAATTTCTTCCTTACATCCAATCTAAACCTCTGCTGTTTAAGTTTCAACCCATTACCCCTTGTCCTATCACTACAGCCCCTAATGAATAGTCCCTCTCCAGCATCCCTGTAGGCCCCCTTCAGATACTGGAAGGCTGCTATGAAGTCTCCATGCAGCCTTCTCTTCTCCAGGCTGAACAGCCCCAACTTTCTCAGCCTGTCTGCATATGGGAGGTGCTCCAGTCCCCTGATCATCCTCGTGGCCCTCCTCTGGACTTGTTCTAACAGTTCCATGTCCTTTTTATGTTGAGGACACCAGAACTGCACACAATACTCCAAGTGAGGTCTCATGAGAGCATTTGACCTGCTGGTCACGCTTCATTTGATGTAGCCCAGAATATGTTTGGCTTTCTGGGCTGTAATCGCACACTGCTGGCTCATGTTCATTTTCTCATTGACTAACACCCCCAAGTCCTTCTCTGCAGGACTACCATGAATTTCCTTTTTGCCCAACCTGTAGCTGTGCCTGGGATTGCTCCCACCCAGGTGTAGGACCTTGAACTTGGCATGGTTAAACTTCATGACGTTGGCATCAGCCCACCTCACAAGCATATCAAGGTCCCTCTGGATGGCATTCCTTCTCTCCAGTGTATCAAGCAAACCACACAGCTTGGTGTCACTGGCAAACTTGCTGAGGGCACACTCAATCCATAGTCAAGATCTCACCAATGCGCTGGCCATGCATACTGGGATTCTTGGGAACCTGAAGATAGATGCTGTTACTTCCAAAGACACAGTCCTTGTCTTTCCTTATACCCTTCTCTGCTTAAGGAGTCTTAAATCACACAAGAGCAGTTTCTTGACATTAGCATTTAAAGATAGAAAGTTCAAATACAAGTCTTATTATATTATTATTACTTATAATAGTTACTTAAGCTAACTTTTGCTTTTTTACTGTGAGGGTGATAAAACCTGCTTTAGGTGACCCTGCTTGTGCAGGGGATTTGGACTAAATCATCTCTCGTGCCAACCGCAGGCTGCTTAGCCTGCCCTTCCCTCCTGGATGGCCCTCTTATAACAGAGGAGGCCATCCCTCACATCAAGGTCTGCCATGGCATGTATCCCCACTGCTAGATGCCTACTGGGTTGCAGCCACCAGTGAAGCTAAAGGTTCTTGTTGGCAAATGCAGAGGCCAACCCAGTCTTGCCCTTGACTATAGTAGGAGGCATTTGGCCAACCTTAGTCCTTGCACCTAGTTATCAATGCAGAGTTTCACCTGCCTCATCCTGTGACATCATGAGTGACATCACGAGTGACTACCATGACAAAGCACACACAGATTTACATTAGCAGTATAACCACTACAGGGTGTAGCAGCACACTGAAAATGCTGGTGGCAGTGGGGGACCAGCCAAAAAAAATTTCCCACCAGTGATCTCCCACCCTCTTAATGCGTTCCATTACCTGCTTCATAACACTACCATCATATTAGAATCTTTCTAGTTTCTGCCTTAGCATTTTTGATCAGCTACTGCAAATTTGCATGCAAACATTACAAGTGACAAATCTATGGGATACAAGGTATAGTTTCTTATTAACAACTGGCTAGTAAATACAGGTGGTTTATACAAAAAATCACAGCCTCTAATAGAATCATAGAATCATAGAATAGTTGCAAGCACACATACCAGTTCGTTAAACACAGTCTGGTTATAGACTTCATTGATTTGCATGTCTTTCTTTACAGCAGAATTAGCTGCTATAATTGATAAGCCAGAAAGTATTGATTGGAGAGGGCTCCATGCCTAGAGCACTCATCATAGTACTTGCATTTTGATGTAGACTTTTCAGTTGCCCCCAAGTGATGTTTTGCAAATTATTCCTTTTTCTCTTCCTCTATCTCATTCTGCTTGGGGTCTTCAAGGTTAGCTCCTGCAGCTGAGGCATCAGGTTCTTCAACTGGTCTGTCCAGCTCATGGTACGGCTTGACAAACTTTGTAGGCAGCCACCATGGACCTGTAGGTAGGAAGACACAAGCATACCCCCTCCCCCAGGTTGTGAGTTCCACAGGCCCTTCCCATTTCTGCAGGCCCAAAGGATCATGACACCACACCATAGCACATTCTGAAGGTCAACTATCAGAGCCAAAATGTTGTTGTACTGCAGTGACAGGAGTAACATCACGGGCCTTCTCTCCTTTATGGGCAGAAGCTGAAATCATATGTGAAAATATGTCAACAGACACATGAACATATTTAAAGGCACCAATGGAAGCAAATGAGGACTGAGCTGTTGACTGACAGTCGGGGAAAGACCTGACAAATTATTTTGATTTAGAAGAAGACAGGTTAAACTGTTTCTTTAAAGCAGAGGCATTCTGATGGAAAAAGGAATGTGAAGCAGCTGCAGAAGTAAACTGCAGAGTGTTAACAGTCAAGGAGTCTGCTATGGCATTCCAGTTAAAGGGCCAGGCAGGTTGGAATGCGTTCTAATATGCCCAATAAAAACAGAATAATTCCTAGTTTCCAAACAATGTTTTAGCTTCAGCAAAATGTCAAAAAGTGCACGGTTATCTATTTCTTTAAACACGCTAAAAGGAAGATGTGGTAACAATCAAATAACATATTCTGAGCCAAACAATATTTAAGAATTCTACAGGAAACAACTGTAACCCATGTAAGACTGCATCAATTCCAACAAGCTAAGTAGAGACATCCTCGTGTAAATTTGCACTGTCTGTGGTTCACGGGCAACTTGCTGGAATGCCAGAGGGTTTAGATCTGAACTATGAAGCCAAACAGAAACCACATCAATCACAGTGACAGTCTTCAAGTCACTATAAATTCAATTCTATAAACAATCACTCCTCAGGCTGTTTCCCAGCCTGACCTTGCACCCATGCACACAAACACCCCCTGGCCTCCTCAAGACCCAGGTGTACTATCAGCAATTATTCTTTTTCTGTAATTATCCATATAGCAGGAAGAGAACAGCTTGCAGTTCCCGTATCTCCCCCTTTCCTACTCTCCTCTGGCCCTGAGCCACTTCATCCAAGCCCAGTTCCAGTAAATCCCCTAATTGGCTTACCTTTTCTATCTCTTGTTCAGTGGGGTTTCCTTGTTCTGATAGTAGTATGAGTCTTTTCACGTTCAAACATTCTAGCAATACAGTATCTGCCTCTTCCTCTGTGAGGTGAACTAGCCAGTTCTGTGGTTTCTCCCCTGGTCTCTGCTTGTATTTGTCCAATAAATTCTTAATCTCATCGAGACTATAGTCTGTCAATTTGTATATTCCCACTTGTCCATTTACCCTGGCAATCATCTTACGTTTAAACACAGGAGCTGTGAGGGCTCCTTCCTTTCTCATGTCTGCCTCACTGTCGGTATTTGATTCTGACTCACTGCTACCCCAAATATCTCTATCCCATGTCTCCAGGTCCCAATCGGGATCAGACACAAGGGCACAGACTTGTGGCCCCACTGTCTTTGTGTCTTTGCATATTTTTCTGCTAGGGTGGCACATTTTTTCCCAAGTCACTCACAGAATCACACAGAATCCCAAGGGTTGGAAGTGACCTCAAAAGATCATCTAGTCCACCCCCCCTGCAAGAGCAGGGTAACCTAGAGTACATCACCCAGGAACTGTGCAGCAGCTGTAAATGCCTGCTTCTGCAACAGAAGCTTTAACACTTTCTAACTCTGAATGTAAATCTGCTACTTATTGCTCCAACTGTGTGTTCTTATCTATCATGCCTTTGTAGGCAAACAGCAGTCTGTCATGCGTCCAGCATGACCCAGTTGCTCCTTTCAAAAGGTGTAGGGAGTTTGTACAAACTTACCCCAATACTTTAACACTCCCATGTGGTCCTTGGCTCCCCATGGTTCAGGTCCCACATTAGTGCGAGTTTCTATTTTATCCCACAATGTACTCCACATTTCCTGCATCCACCTTGGTCGTTCCACAGGAGGAGCCACAGCCTGAGGTTTTTTTCTTACAGAACATAGCCATTGTATATTACACAAAAACTTCAACGTGACCCCAACAATAAAAATACACACAGAACAGAATCTCTTGGTGCAGCTACGTGCCGCACTGACCAAGCCCTGTCCTCAAACAACAGTGTTTGTACTACAAGAATCCCACCCTCATCGACAGTTATGTTCCAGGCTGGTAGGATTCCCATGTACAAAGAATGGACACCAAGCACAATATAAACAATCAGATGCTCTAGTCTATTGCGTTACTAATGCGAAGCAAATGTACACTAATGTGAAGCAGGTTACATATATACCAACCCCTGCTTGCACAGGATACCGCTGAGCAGGAGAAGGAGATGGAACATGTTGCCCAGTCAGAGGGGTTGAGACAAGGAAGTACAAAATGAGACGTAATCCTTTGCATTTAATCCTTTGCAAGTAAGTAAATTAAGTTCTATGTAACATTAAGTTTGATGGCTTTGTAACAGTAACAATGGAAAATAAGTGAGGTACATGTTTCACAGAAAAAAAATAGTCAGAGTGCAGGTAGGGAATATAATGAGAATTCTTGTAGAGAAATCATAGTTGGCGTAGTTTTAGGTCCTTATGACCTTAGTACAAAAATAAGTGTAAAAAAAAAAAGGATAGAAAAACAGAATGTGTAGATAAAGAATATCCGAAATTAGCAGTTGTACATGATAGGCTGCAGCTAAGCTAGCTGATAAGTAGAGTGATGGGATGATTATGTCTGCAGCATTACCGAACCAATTAAGCTGGTGTAAGCTTAGTCTCCTGATCATGAATCCAAAACAATGAATGCTTATCACAAATGATTAGACACACTCTGCTCAGATCTGATGTTATCTGTTATTGTAGATTATACATTAGTGTCGTTGTTTAAGCCCAGCCAGTAACTGAGAACTATGCAGCTGCTTGCTCACTCCCCCCACTACTTCCTCCCCCTGCTCCCAGACAGATGGGGAGGAGAATCAAAAGAATGTAACTAACTCCCATGGGTTGAGATAAGAACAGTCCAGTAACTAAGGTATAATAGAAAACTACTACTGATACCACTAATAATAATAACGATAAGGGAAATAACAAGTGCAAAGAGCTCAGCTACAGCGAGGAGCTGACTCACCGGGGGCGGAGACAGGAGGAGTGGCACCAACTGTGAGTGGTTAAAAATCTACCCAGGGAGCACAGCGTACAGAGCAGGCAAATAGAGCAGGTCGAGGCAGTTTGGGCGGCAGTTCGCGCGGGCAGGTGAGCGGGATGGTGAGCACTCGCCATATGACCAGGGTTCGGTCTGGGAGCTCTGCCCCAGCCGCCCCGGTGGTGGCCAGCATAGGCACCCAGACAGAGCTGGTAAGTGGGGAGGTTGTGGTGCAGAGCTTGGAGTGTAGAGAATGCCTGCACTGGTCTTGTGAGGGAAAGGTGCAGAATGGGCAGGGCTGTGCTCCCTGCTCCCTGATGGAGGTCCTCCTCCAGCAGGTGGCTGAGCTATGGGATGCTGTCAGTAAGCTGCAAGACGTCAGGGAAGCTGAGAGGAAGCAGGACTGCTTATTCCAGGCCCAAACAGCACAGGAGCCTCATGCTTTCCCTCTAAGTCATGGAGGAAAGAAGGAGGCTGTTGATCAGGGAAGCTAGGAGTTAGTAACAAAAAAACCAACAAAAGGAGTAAGAGAGCAGTTAAAAGCAAGGGGCTTCCTCCTAAATCTACTCTATCCACCCAGAACCACTTTGCTGTCCTGCAAGGGGCTGATGAGAAAATGCACTTGCACCAGAAACAGCCGGCTTGTGGACTTGTACAGAAGATCTCTACTGGTGCCGCCAGGAAAAAGCGTCGGGTTGTAGTAGTAGGGGACTCTGCCTTGAAAGGGACAGAAGCGCTCATCTGTCACCCTGACCTGGTCACAAGGGAGGTGTGTTGCCTACCTGGGGCACGGATCAGGGATGTTGCGGAGAGGCTGCCTGCTCTAGTAAGTCCCACGGACTATTACCCGCTTCTAGTGATACATGTGGGTGCTAGGGTATAGGTAGGCTGAGGAGTATAAAGAAGGACTACAGAGCTCTGGGAGAGGTGGTCAGGGGTTCTGGAGCTCAGATAGTCTTTTCGACAATTCTCCAAGACACAGGGGAGGACCCTACAAAGGCAAGGAGAATTGGACAGGTTAATAAATGGTTAAAAGGGTGGTGTCATAGTCAAGGGTTTGGGTGTCTTGGACATGGGGCCAACATTTGTAGGCCAGGCCTACTGGGGGCTGGTGGAACTGCTCTGATAAAGAAAGGGAAGAGTGGCTTTGTTGGGAGGCTTGCCAGACTTGTCAAGGATGCTTTAAACTAGATGTGTTGGGGGAGGGGAGCATCATTCCATCCCAACACACCCAGTCAGTTGCCAGCACCTATGATAAATACTCTGAGCAATTTAGTAATATTCTAGCCGCTCCAGACACTCAGCTGGCTTCATTTGGAGCTCGGATCAGATGCCTCTATACAAATGGCCGTAGCATGGGGAATAAACAAGAGGAATTAGAGATGTGGGTACATCTACGGGGCTATGATATAATAGGCATCACCGAAACATGGTGGGATGGCTCTTTTGACTGGAGTGTTGGAATGGAGGGTTACAGGCTTTTTAGAAAAGACAGGCCCGGTAGGAGGGGAGGGGGAGTTGCCCTTTATGTTAGGGATAGGCTAGAGAGTATGGAACTCTGTCTGGGGACAGGTGATCAGTTAACAGAGAGTTTGTGGGTTATGGTTGTCATGGGTTCAGCAGTAGCTCATGCTCTGCCAGGGAGGAGGGAGAGATAGGGTGCCTGGTCTGGGCTAGTCGGGGAGGTATTCCATACCACAGCACGTCCTGCTCGGGGAGGGGACTGGAAGCTGGTCGGAAGGGAAGGGGTTAACACTCCGGGCTGGGCTTGGAGAGGCAACTGTAAGCTGGCCAGGAGGGGAGGGGTGAGGTCTCTTCCGGGCTGGGCTCGTTTTGGCGGGCGGTATCATATTCTCTCTCCCTGTTTATTTCCTCTAACATTGATTTATTAGTGGTAGCAGTAGTGATTTGTGTTATACCTTAATTACTGGATTGGTTTTTATCTCAATCCGTGGGAGTTGTATTCCTCCAGCTCTCCTTCCCATCCCTCCGGGAGTGGGAAGGTGGGGGGGGAGGGGAAACAAAGGAGTGTATGATACTGCAGGAGACTGAGGTGGAGTTTTACACCTCGACAGGGTTAAGGGGAAATCGGTGACGGGACGCATTACTGTGGGGATATGTTACAGACCGCCTGATCAAGAGGAACCTGTGGATGAAGAACTCTACAGACAAATAGGAAAAGCTTCACGCTCAGAGGCCCTTGTTCTCATGGGGGACTTCAACCTCCCTGACATCTTTTGGGGCAATGGTACGGCCCGGCACAAGCAATCCAGGAGGCTTCTCGATTGTGTGGAAGACAACTTCCTTCTGCAAGCAATAAAGGAGCCTGTCATGGGTTCAGCAGTAGCTCATGCTCTGCCAGGGAGGAGGGAGAGATAGGGCGCCTGGTCTGGGCTAGTCGGGGAGGTATTCCATACCACAGCATGTCCTGCTTGGAGAGGGGACTGGAAGCTGGCCAGGAGGGAAGGGGTTAACACGCCGGGCTGGGCTCGGAGAGGGAACTGGAAGCTGGCCAGGAGGGGAGAGGGGAAGCTCTCTCTCTCTTCCGGGCTGGCCTCGTGGTGGCGGGTGGTATCGTATTCTCTCTCCCTGTTTGTCTCCTCTAACACTGATTTGTTATTGGTATTGGTAGTTATTTCTGTTATACCTTGATTGCTGGACTGATTTTACCTCGATCCGTGGGAGTTGTATTCCTCTGGCTCTCCTTCCCATCCCCCCGGGAGTGGGAAGGTGAGGGGGGGAGGGGAAACTGTGCAGATTTAGTTTAAACCACAACAGAGCTGAGGAGGAGAGATGCCCTGCTTGACCTCGTGCTCACCAGCAGGGAAGGACTCGTTGGAAATGTGACTCTTCAGGGAAGTCTTGGATGCAGTGATCATGAGAAGGTCGAATTTGAGGTCCTCAAGACACTGAAAAGAGCGTGCAGTAAGCTCTCTGCCCTGGACTTCAGGAGAGCAGACTTTGGGCTCTTCAGGAACCTGCTTAGCAAGGTTCCATGGGATATAGCCCTAGAGGGCAAGGGGGCCCAAGACTCTTGGTTAATATTCAAGGATCACCTGCTACAAGCTCAGGAGAGTTGCATCCTGACCAGAAGGAAGCGCAGCAGGAGGGCCAGGAGACCTCCTTGGATGGATAATGAGCTGCTGAGAAAAATTCACAATAAAAAAGAGGCTTATAAAAGGTGGAAACAAGGACAGGTGGCCTGGGATGAATACAGGGATGTTGTCAGGGTTGTTAGGTACCAAGTTAGGAAAGCTAAGGCCCAGTTGGAGCTAAACTTGGCTAGGGATGTTAAAGATAATAAGAAGGGATTTTATAGGTATATAGTGGCTAAAAAACAGACTAAGGACAATGTAGGCCCCCTCTGGAAACATTCAGGAGAACTGGCTACACAGGATGTGGAGAAGGCTGAGGTTCTGAATGGCTTCTTTGCCTCGGTCTTCACTGGCAAAGGCTCTGACCGCAGCACCTAAGTTTTGGAAGGCGGACGCAGGGACTGTGAAAACCTAGACCTTGAGCCCCTGTAGGAGAGAATCTGGTTCGAAACCATCTTAAGAACCTGAATGTACACAAGTCCATGGGACCTGATGAAATCCATCTGTGGGTCCTGAAGGAGCTGGCGAATGAAGTTGCAAAGCCACTGGCCATCATATTTGAAAAATCATGGCAGACAGCTGAAATTCCTGATTACTGGAAAAAGGGAAATATAACCCCCATTTTCCAGAAGGGGAAAATGGATGACGTGGGGAATTACAGACCAGTAAGTCTCACCTCTGTGCCTGGCAAAATCTGGGAGCAGATTCTTCTGGAAGGCATGCTAGGGCACATGAAAAAGAGAAATGTGCTTGGTGACAGCCAGTATGGCTTTACTAGGGGAAAATTCTGCCTGACCAATTTGGTGGCCTTCTATGACAGGGCTACAAAAATGATGGACAGGGGTGGAGCAGTTGACGTCATCTACCTGGACTTGTGCAAAGCGTTCAACACTGTCCCACATGACATCCTTGTCTCTAAATTGGAGTGTCATCAATTTGATAGGTGGACCACTCGGTGGATAAAGAACTGGCTGGATGGCAGCACGCAAAGTGTTGTGGTCAATGGCTCAATGTCCGGCTGGAGACCAGTAATCAGTGGTGTCCCTCAGGGATCAGTGTTGGGACCACTCTTGTTTAACATATTTGTCGGTGGCATGGACAGTGGGATTGAATGCGCCCTCAGCAAGTTTGCCGATGACACCAAGCTGTGTGGTTCGTGTGATATGCTGGAGGGAAGGAATGCCAAGTGCAAGGTCCTATACCTGTGTGGGAGCAATCCCAGGCACAGCTGCGGAGAAGGACTTGGGGTTGTTAGTCAATGAGAAAATGAACATGAGCCAGCAGTGTGCACTTACAGCCCAGAAAGCCAACTGTATCCTGGGCTGCATCAAAAGGAGCGTGACCAGCAGGTCAAAGGAAGTGATCCTGCCCCTCTACTCTGCTCTCGTGACACCTCACTTGGAGTATTGTGTGCAGTTCTGGTGTCCTCATCATAAGAAGGACATGGAACTGTTAGAACAAGTCCAGAGGAGGGCCAGGCTGAGAAAGTTGGGGCTGTTCAGCCTGGAGAAGAGAAGGCTGCGTGGAGACCTCATAGCAGCCTTCCAGTATCTGAAGGGGGCCTACAGGGATGCTGGAGAGGGACTCTTCATTAGGGACTGTAGTGATAGGACAAGGGGTAAAGGGTTGAAACTTAAATAGGGGTTGTTTAGATTGGATATAAGCAAGAAATTATTTACTGTGAGGGTGGTGAGGTACTGGAATGGGTTGCCCAGGGAGGTTGTGAATGCTCCATCCCTGGCAGTGTTCAAGGCCAGGTTGGATGAAGCCTTGGGTGATATGGTTTAGCACGAGGTGTCCCTGCCCATGGCAGGGGGGTTGGAACTAGATGATGCTGAGGTCCTTTCCAATCCTAACTATTCTATGATTCTAAGTGAATATAATTGCTCACCACCCACTGTTGCGTTAAAAGGCAAGACAATTTGGCAGAAAATAAACCCCCTTGCATTCCAAATGGTCCTCAGATATTTAGAGGGGCTGGGTGTCGGTAGGCTCAGATTCTGAGTGATACCCAATTTACCACTATCAGTCCAGTCACATTCGATATATTTCACAATCACGATTCTGGATGCACTAATAGTGCACTGCACCTTCAGTCTAATTGTGCTCATGAACTAACATGGACACACTGAAGGATTTGGTTGCATTCAGTGAGAAAATTATTTTCATTAGCCACTTAAACTGCAGTTTATTAAAGCAACAGATGCAGGTTCTTATGGATTGCTAGTGAAAAATACACTGTCTGCAAAAGCATGTGCGAATAATAGGTTATACAAATGCACAATAAAGTTATGAATAATACAGCCTAGCTTAAACATGTAAAAGTAAAAAGTGAAAAGTAACTCTATATAGAGATTCCCCAATATTCCCCCTTTGTTGGGCCATTTTTCACCTTCAAGGTGGAGCTTGAGTGACTCTAGTCATACATACCTCTCGCTTTGTTTTTAAAGGTATATAGCACAAAGAATTCAAAGAGCATGCTCAAAGAAGTGTGATCTCACTTTGGAGGCAGGTAGCATTAGAGATGGAGGTGCGGCTTTTTATTATAATGAAGCAAAGTTCACACAAAAGACAGCATTTTGTCAAAAGATGACAGACTTTTGGCTCAGGGTAGCAATTATGCAGCTTATAAGTTTCTAGTACCACCTAGTTCCCATCTCTGCTGGTGTTAGGACAGAGTATGGTCGCAGAATCTCCACTCTGCTCCATCCTCCATCAGTGTTGCCACAAGAACCGCTGTGGAGTGTACATTCCTGGCATATCAGGTGTAGCTGCATCTTCCACTGAAAGTCCATTTTTCCTTTATGCATGAACAATGCTACATTTTAAATATAATTTTAATTTCTAATTATTCCACACCCACCAACAGATACCCAGCTGTAATGGATGAGAATCTAGCTGGGAGTTGATTCCCTCTCATGACTGAGAAACATAACAAAAGATGTTGTTTACCACAGTGTATTCAACAGAGTATATATGTTTGTGTTAATTGTGACTGTTTGTCAGAAAGAGGCAGGAAAACAGAGGTGTGCAGCTGTTCTATGACCTTCATACTTGGCCACACTGGGGTGCCTGGCCAACGCTCTCAGAGTGGACAACGGTGAGATCATGAGAAACTGCATGGTCCCATGCGTTAACAATTAGAGATCTGTCATAAAGCCAGTTGTTTTAATAAGGGTATAAAAGCGGGACCCTCTTGTGGCCATGAAAGAAGCCTCACCTATGGGTGGACACACCACATAGGAATTTTCCCAACTACCCAAGACTCCTGGCATCAGCTGCAATGGGGCTTTCCAGCTGGAAGTGTGGGCCTGGATTATGATTCAGTGGTAATTGGTGATGTATTTCTTCTTCATCTCTATTCTCTATACAGTAATGAACTAATGCATTGCTAACTTTCTTTGGTACTTTACTTATTGTCCTGGGTTCAGCAGTAGCAGTCCTTCTTAGTTTTCTCCTTCTTAGTAGCTGGTGCAGTGCTGTGTTTTTGACTTTCAGCCTGGAAACAATGCTGATAACACCAATTTTTTTAGTTGTTGCTCAGTAATGTTTACTCTGACCAAGGACTTTTCTGAGTCTCACGCTCTGCCAGGGAGGAGGGGAAGCCAGAAGGAAGCAGAGACAAGACACCTGACCCAAACTAGCCAAAGAGGTATTCCATACCACAGCACATCATGCCCGGTATATAAACTGGGGGCAGTTACCTGGAAGGGCTAGATCACTGCTTGAGTTGGGCTGGATATCAGTCGGCAGGTGGTAAGCTGTTGTATTCTCTTCCCTTGTTATTTCCCTTATCATTATTATTATTGGTGGAAGCAGTAGTGGTTTTGTGTTATACCTTAGTTACTAGACTGTTCTTATATCAACCTGTGGGAGTTACATTCTTTCGATTCTCCTCCCCATCCCTCCGGGAACTGGGGGAGAAATGGGGGGAGTGAGTGAGCGGCTGCATGGTTCTGGGTTGCCCGCTGAGCTTAAACCACGACACTTACATACCTATATCTCTGATTTACCTTATTGTACTTATTCACTATATATAGAGATATTTACCTAATTCACATTAGTGTGCTTGCTTTTAGTGTGCTTGCTTAATAAACTCTGCAAATTATACAGCTACTGTGTGGTCACTTTGTGGCGTACCCTGTCTGTTTGGAGAACACCAGCCTGACCCGAGCAGTGATCTACTGTTGACGCAGGAGTCATGGACAACGCGGAGACGATCAACGTGATCAAGCGATTGCCAAAGTTTATTCAGATACAGTGCTCCTTTTATACCCTTACACCCTTAGGTTTCTTATGTAACAGCGTTGGATACTGAGCTGTAATTGGTTAGTCTAGAGGTTACTACCGTTTACAAAGCTAATGTTTATAACTTGTTATAATTGTGATTAAATACCTTACTCTAAAAATACAGTGGGAAACTACAACCTTGGCAGAGATCATTCTCTGCACGTTTTCAGTGGAAAATTACAGAGGCCTAACAAGACAACTGACCTTGCTTATGCCTGCCAAGAATCTTCTTACTTTACAGTAATAAGGCTCAGGGTATCAGGATCACTCACTACGTGGCCTTGGCTCTTTAAGAATTCCCACAATCTACCCTTCCAGGTAACTCCCCACAGTTCATATATTGGGCATTACGTGCTGTGATATGGAATACCCCTTTGGCTATTTTGGGTCACATGTCCTGTCTCTGCTTCTCCCAGCTTCCCCTCCTCCCTGGTAGGGCATGAGACTGAGAAAGTCCTTGATCAGAGTAAACATTACTTAGCAACAACTTAAAACACTGGTGTTATCAGCACTGTTTCCAGACTAAAGTCCAATAGGCAGCACTGCAGCAGCTACTAAGGAGAAAAATTACTGCTACTGCTGAACTCAGAACAGGGTGGTTGCAGCAATGGAAGCAACGAAATTGTCAATGCAGATGTAAACCCATCTGGGATGCTGCACTGTGGCAAGATATTGCTGCCTGGGTGCAAAACCTGATGGTGAATGTATGCCATGTAGATGCTCATATACCCAAGACTTGAGCCACTGAGGTAAATCAGAACAACCAACAGGTGCATCAGGCTTCTTAGATTGTTGCCCTTGACATCCTTGGCCAGATTTAGGTCTGTCAGGTCTTCAGCTTTCCTAACTTGGCTGCTCTCTCCATTTCTCTAGATTCCTTCCAGGTTACCTATCCTTGCTTCTACTCTCTGTAGGCCTCCTTTTTATGCTGCGGTTTGTTCAGGAGCTCCTTGTTCATCCACGCAGGCCTCCTGATGTTCTTGCCTGACTTCCTCTTTGTCAGTATACATTACTCCTTAACTTGGAGGAGGTGATCCTTGAATATTAACCAGCTTTCTTGGACTCCTCTTCCCCCCAAGTCTTTATCCCATGCCACCCCACCAAGCAGATCCCTCAGGAGACCAAAGTCCACTCTCCTGAAGTCCAGTGTAGCAAGCTTGCTGTGTACCCTCCTTGCCACCCTAAGAATCTCAAACTCCACCATTTTGTGATCACTGCAGCCAAAGCTGCCCTCAGCCTCACATTCCCCACCAGCCCCTCCCTGCTGGTGACGAAAAGGTCCAGCATAGCTCCCCTCTTCATTGGCTCTTCTATCACTTGGAGAAGGAAATCCAGAAATCTCCCAGACTGCTTGTGCCCTGCTGTGTTGTCCCTCCAACAGATATCAGGATAGGTGAAGTCCCCTATGACGACTACAAATTTTAAATTTGAGGCCACACCTACCTGTTTATCAAGAGCCTCATCCTCTCTGTCTTCCTGGTCAGGTGACCTGTAGCAGACCCCCACTGTAGTGCCCCTGTCCCTGCCCTCCCTCTAATCCTGACCCATAAAGTCCTAGTCAGCTACTCATCTATCCCCAGGTGGAGCTCTGTGCACTCTAGCTGGTCATTGATGTAGAGGGTGACAACCCCTCCTTTTCTCCACTGCCTATCCTTCCTGAAGAGCCTGTATCCTTTCAATCCAGCACTCCAGTTGTAGGAGATGTCCTGCCATGTCTTTGTGATACCAATGAGGTCATAGCCCTTCAGGCGTGTGCATACCTCTTTTTGCTTCTTTCCCATGCTACATGCATTGGCATAGAAGCATTTCAGTTTGGGCCCTGATGATGCTGGGTTATTGCCTGGAGCAGTTGGAAGTAATTTCTGCTGCTCATCAGGTACTCCATTGCTGACCTGGCTTTGAACACTGCCAGGGATGGAGCATTCACAACCTCCCTGGGCAACCCATTCCAGTACCTCACCACCCTCACAGTAAAGAATTTCTTCCTTACATCCAATCTAAACCTCTGCTGTTTAAGTTTCAACCCATTACCCCTTGTCCTATCACTACAGCCCCTAATGAATAGTCCCTCTCCAGCATCCCTGTAGGCCCCCTTCAGATACTGGAAGGCTGCTATGAGGTCTCCACGCAGCCTTCTCTTCTCCAGGCTGAACAGCCCCAACTTTCTCAGCCTGTCTTCATATGGGAGGTGCTCCAGTCCCCTGATCATCCTCGTGGCCCTCCTCTGGACTTGTTCTAACAGTACCATGTCCTTTTTATGTTGAGGACACCAGAACTGCACACAATACTCCAAGTGAGGTGTCACGAGAGCAGAGTAGAGGGGCAGGATCACCTCCTTTGACCTGCTGGTAATGCTTCTTTTGATGTAGCCCAGAATATGGTTGGCTTTCTGGGCTGTGAGTGCACACTGCTGGCTCATGTTCATTTTCTCATTGACTAACACCCCCAAGTCCTTCTCCGCAGGACTACCATGAATTTCCTTTTTCCCCAACCTGTAGCTGTGCCTGGGACTGCGCCGACCCAGGTGTAGGACCTTACACTTGTCATGGTTAAACTTCATGAGGTTGGCATCAGCCCACCTCAGAAGCATGTCAAGATCCCTCTGGATGGCATTCCTTCCCTCCAGCATATCAAGCGAACCAGACAGCTTGGTGTCATCGGCAAACTTGCTGAGGGCACATTCAATTCCACTGTCCATGCCACTGACAAATATGTTAAACAAGAGTGGTCCCAACACTGATCCCTGAGGGACACCACTCGTTACTGGTCTCCAGCTGGACACTGAGCCATTGACCACAACTCTTTGCATGCCGCCATCCAGCCAGTTCTTTATCCACCGAGTGGTCCACCTATCAAATTGATGACACTCCAATTTAGAGACAGGGATATCATGTGGGACAGTGTCGAACGCTTTGCACAAGTCCAAGTAGATTATGTCAACTGCTCCACCCCTGTCCATCATTTTTGTAGCCCCGTCATAGAAGGCCACCGAATTGGTCAGGCAGGTTTTCCCCCTAGTTAAGCCATGTTGGGTGTCACCAAGCACCTTGTTGTTTTTCATGTGCTTTATCATGCCTTTCAGGAGAATCTGCTCCCAGATTTTGCCAGGCACAGAGGTGAGACTTACTGGTCTGTAATTCCCCACGTCCTCCATTTTCCCCTTCTGGAAAATGGGGTTATATTTCCATTTTTCCAGTCGTCGGGAACTTCACCTGTCTGCCATGATTTTTCAAATATGATGGCCAGTGGCTTTGCAACTTCATTCGCCAGCTCCTTCAGGACCCGCGGATGGATTTCATCAGGTCCCATGGATTTGTGTGTGTTCAGGTTCTTAAGATGGTCTCGAACCAGATCCTCATATATAGTGGGCCCAAGGTCTAGGTTTTCACAGTCCCTGCGTCCGCCTTCCAAAACTTGGGTGCTGCGGTCAGAGCCTTTGCAAGTGAAGACCGAGGCAAAGAAGCCATTCAGAATCTCAGTCTTCTCCATATCCTGTGTAGCCAGTTCTCCTGGAAGCTTCCGGAGGGGGCCTACGTTGTCCCCAGTCTGTTTTTTAGCCGCTACATACCTATAAAATCCCTTCTTATTATCTTTAACATCCCTAGCCAAGTTTAGCTCCAACTGGGCCTTAGCTTTCCTAACTTGGTACCTAACAACCCGGACAACATCCCTGTATTCATCTCAGGCCTTCTGTCCTTGCTTCCACCCTTTATTAGCCTCTTTTTTCCTGTGAATTTTTCTCAGCAGCTCCTTCTCCATCCAAGGGGGTCTCCTGGCCCTCCTGCTGCTCTTGGTTCTAGTTGGGATGCAACACTCCTGAGCTTGTAGCAGGTGATCCTTGAATATTAACCAAGAGTCGTGGCCCCCCTTGCTTTCTAGGGCTATTTCCCATGGAACCTTGCTAATCAGGTTCCTGAAGAGCCCAAAGTCTGCTCTCTTGAAGTCCAGGGCAGTGAGCTTGCTTCACACTCTTCTCACTGTCCTGAGGACCTCGAATTCAACCATCTTGTGATCACTGCATCCAAGCCTTCCCTGGAGCATCACATTTCCAACGAGCCCTTCCCTGTTGGTGAGCACAAGATCAAGCATGGCACCTCTTCCTGTTGGCTCCTCTATTGCTTGCAGAAGGAAGTTGTCTTCCACACAATCAAGAAGCCTCCTGGTGAGGCTTTTCCTATTTGTCTGTAGAGTTCTTCATCCACAGGTTCCTCTTGATCAGGTGGTCTGTAACATATCCCCACAGTAATGTGTCCCATCACCGATTTCCCCTTAACCCTGACCCACAAACTTTCTGTTAACTGATCACCTGTCCCCAGACAGAGTTCCATAATCTCCAGCCTATCTCTAACATAAAGGGCAACTCCCCCTCCCCTCCTACTGGGCCTTTCTTTTCTAAAAAGCCTGTAACCTTCCATTCCAACACTCCAGTCAAAGGAGCCATCCCACCATGTTTCTGTGATGCCTATTATATCTTAGCCCTGTCAGGTTACATATTGTTTCAGCAGTATTTCATCCTCATGTAGTTCATAAATTGTTACAGAGTGTCCCAGAATGAGAAGTTAGCTTCATTCCAATATTGTTTCTGCTGCTGCTGATGCCATTGATTTAATACAGCCTAGTTCTCCTGCAACAACCAGATCTAGCTGCACGGAGTAGTATGTAACTTGTCACTGTTACTGTTGTCACTTGGCTATTCCTTTTCATTCCTGCATGTATGAATTGAAAGCCTTGGTATAATCTGGGAGGCCAAGTGTAGGAGCTGATGCCAAGGCTCTCTTTATTGCTTTAAAAGCTTGTTCTCTCTGGACCCTATGCTCTTCATCTTTTGTCACTTCTATAAGAAATTTCATCAATTCTCCTAATCCAGGAATGCACGGCTGAGAGATTTCTACAACTCCAAGAAATCCTTGTAACTGTTCCTCTGTGACCAGGCACAGAAGCTTTATTATAGCTTCTATTCTTTCTGGATCTCCTACTTGCTGTCCTTCCCTTCAGATGAACCCTTGGATGGAGGTACACGATAGCCTTTCTTCACTAAGACAGTACTTAGATGCATAGTATAATTTCTACAAGCATTTTCATCCTTGCTTGACAATAGCAAATCATCTACATATTGTAAAAGAGCAATTTACCCAGTAATTCTACAGCCTTACAAACACTTGCCAACATTCATGAAAAAATTGAAGGAGAACCGGTGAATCCCTGTGGGAGACATATGAAGGTAAATCGTTGTCCCTTCCACTTCAAGGCAAATGGAAGTTTGGTGCCTTGGTTTAATGGGATACTAAAAAAGCAGCAGTTAGATTGATCACAGTAAAATATTTTACCCAGTGTGCTATTTGTAGAAGTATGATACAGGGATCAGGTACCTCTGGGTGTGCAGTTTCTAGCTGCTGGCTGGTCAACAACAAATCTTGCACAAAGCAGTATTCTGGATCCCCATCCTCACCTAATCTGTTCTTTTGTGGGGGGGTGGGGGGGAGAAAGTATAAGAGTATTATACAGTGACATACATACTTTCAAAATTCCCTGTATCAAAATTCACTATGTCAGAAATCAGTCTATTTAGGTTTGGATGCCTTTTATTTTTTATTTTTTCAGATTCCTGGGGAATGAGACGGGGGGGGGGGGGGCACAAAATTACAAAATAGAATATATAAAACTTTAGAAGTAATGTTACGATTCATGGCTTTGTAACAATAGCAGTGGAAAATTACTGAGATGCATGATACATAAAAAAAAAAAAGAGTACAGCTAGAGAACATACTGAGAATTCTTGTCCAAGATAAATCATTATAGTTGACATAGTTCTAAGAAAAACAGTCTAGAAGAACGGGACGCAGGGATAAGGAGTATCTGGGAATGCAGGTGTCCAGGATGGGCTACAGTTAAACTAACTGATAAGTAGGAGAACAGGAGGATTATTATGCCTGTGGTGCTAACGAACCAATTAAGCTGGTATTAGCATCTACTGTGTGTGCTTCAAAGGCTGACAGAAATTATGAAGATTGTTGGAAGAAGTAAACGACCCTCAGAGACCACCACCACAATTTTGTATGCATGCGGGGAACTTTCTGAAAAATAACGTAATCCATAGGTAACCTCATGACTCTATGCCCAGTGACTATATAAGGACAGTTTGTGTAGTAATAGGGGAGACACACATTAGGAGGAGCTATCCCCCATGTCTCCTGGCACTGCAATAAAGAATACCTGCTTGTCAGCTTGAAAATTTGTTGGCAAGTTTGTTCCTGGAGTTTTCTCTGAATCAATTTGAGGACCCAGGTGGGACCCTCTCTGCTTGGCTGCAGGACCCGCTGAGGACAGGGCTTCCTAGGGCCCTCGGGAATTTTTTCCGGAGGGACCCCTCGACTCATTCGGATCTCTGCAGGAGCAGAGAAGGATCATCTTCATAAAAGGTATTCTTTTCTTTTGTATAGTCTGTAAGGTGCAGGGGGCATCTTGCATAAATACTACATTGGTAATTGGGTTGGTTTGGAAGCCTTCTGTGAATCGAGATAAGAAATCTCGTAGGTAAAGGCATATACCTGGCTGCTAGCATCCATCTGGTATACACCCACAAGAAGCAGGGGGCATCTTGTGGTTTGGGTCCTGCAAGATGCAGGGAGTGTCTTGGGGAAATGGTTTTGGATCTTGTTGGTATTTTATTTATTTTGTGGCTTGTTACATTAAGGATTTTGGCCTTCTGATTTTGGTATCGGTGGCAGACTGTTATAACTGTGTTATTAACTGTGGTTTGTTCGATAGAATTTTAGTCTCTGTCTGTGTTTCAAGTGTTGTAATTGTGTGGAGTGTGTCTGCGGGATCCCTAGTGTGTGTGAGCGAGAGATTGATAATGGAAAATCAGCAGAGTGAAGTGATCATGAAAAAGAGTCCTTTAGGGTGCATTTTGGCACACTGGAAAGAATTTGGAGGGTCTCCTGGGGGCTCGGTAAATAAGAAAACATTGGTAAAATATTGTAACCGATGGTGGATTTTGTATACTTTGGAAGATCAGGAAAAATGGCCTAAAAATGGAACTCTGAACTATAATAATTGTTACAATTAATGTTGTTTTGAGGCTGCAAGGAAAATGGCATGAAGTAATGTATTCAGATGTTTTTCACTTTAAGAAACCATGCAGAGTGATAGACTGAATGGAAAATTAATATAGCTCCTCCAGATCCCTGAATTTTGGATTTGGAAAAGGACAGGGAAAAACTGAAAGTTAAGATGGAGAGATGTTTTTCAGCCTGTGATACTGGGGAAATATGTTTAAAGTTAAAAAACAGTAATCAGGATTATAGGCTGGAAAATTATCTATCACAGGTACCTCCGAGAGGAGCACCCTCTGCATCTGTCCTATCTGATATTCATAAGGAGCAAGAGATCACTGGCACCAAGCGGCAGATGCACATTCTGAGTTAAGAAAGGGTTAAACCAGAAGTGCTGTTACAGAGGCATCTGCAGCCCCTGCAGAGCAGGGTGAGCAACTGTGAGGAAAAAAAAAAGGAAAACCAAGGGGGAAAGGAGGGGAGCTCGTGCAACTCCTGTGTTGGAGCATGGGACGGGTGCTGGTGCAGGCAAACAAGTGGGAACAGACATGTTCACGGACGGGACTGAGGGGTTGTTGAATAAATGTGAACAGGAGGAAGCATGGAGAGCATATAGGAATCGGGAAAAGGTAGAAAAGAAAAAGCTGGGTCGTGCTATAGCCACGACTTAGGTGGTTGCTTTGAAACTGGGGGGAGAGTTTGGACGCTGGAAGTGAGACTGCCCTGGGGGGAGTAGTGCCATGTTGTGGTTCCTGTGACCGAATTGGAACTAGACTGACAGGGACCTGGGGAATCTACCCTAGCAGATCCACTGGTTAAATTAAAACTAGGGACTAGAGGAAATAAAGTGGAATTTTAGTGGATAGAGGAGCAACGTATTCGGTGTCAAATCTGAGGGAAAAGAATTTGTTACAGATGTGGGAGCTACTGGCCACCAAGAAAAAGAGAAAAAAAAAACCAAACAACCTGAGGCATTCTTTCTGAAACCCTTAGAGTACAAACTGGGAAAACAAATAGGAATGTATAAATTTTTATGCATGCCAAATTCTCTAAAATCGTTATTAGGGCGAAAAGCAACATTTAAAGAAGTCAAAATTGAATTAAGAGTTAAAAACAATCAGTTAATTGCAGTTTTGAGTTTATCTCTAATTCAACAGAAAAGCAAACAGGAGGACCTCCCTGAAATAGAAGAAATCCTTAATCAGGTATATCTGGGAGTATGGGCATCTGAAGTTCCAGGTAAGGCGAAAAATGCTTTGCCTTTTAAAGTGGAAATAAAAAGGGGGGGCTGCCCAATTAGAATAAAACAATATCCCTTAAAATTAAAAGATCAAAGGAAATAAAAAAAAAGTCATTGATAAATTTAAAATATATTTATTAATTGAATGTGAGTTGGAATATAATATTCTGGACAGTATCTGGACAGTAAAGAAATACGATATGCAGCCCAACCAGAGCAGCAATCTGGGCCTTCCAGGTAACTCCCCCCATTTTATATACTGGGTATGACGTCCTGTGATATGGAATACCCTTTTGGTCAGTCTGAGTCAGGTGTTCATTCTCTGCTTCCTCCCGGCTTCTTCTCCTCCCTGGCAGAGCAGAAAACTGAGGATGTCCTTAGTCAGAGTAAACATTATTTAGCAACAATTAATAACATCAGTGTTATCAGCATTGTTCCCAGGCTGAAAGTCAAAAACACAGTACTGCAGCAGCTACTAAGAGGGAGAAAAATAACTGCTATAGTTGAACCCAGAACAGCATACACTCATTCCATACCATTCACATCATGCTCAGATCCAACATTTTTCAATATACCATCGCTTTTGTCATATTTATATGTATGCATCCACCCACATACAAAGAAGGAGATATTATTCCTTGGTCCATGGACCAATCCCTATAAAGCTGCTGAATTCATCCAGTCCATGATGTCGGACTCCATCTCTTGTAGCAGTCTTTCAGAGCAGGAGAGATGGTATGTAGTGTTGGACCGTTGCCTGCTGGTGACACTGCTGAACTTGTCTGGTCCCTGCTGAGTTAATTTGGTTTCATCAGAGTTCATTTTTTGTTGGGATTATGATTGGAGGGAAGCCAAGGTCAGGCGATGGTGACCTGAAGACATCTAGTTGGTGGTGCTATAAAAGTGCTATATAGCAGGCAACAACATACAATTAGAGTTCATTGGCTGGTTTCCCTGAAAATCGAATCCCCTTGAGGTACACATCAGACTTCCCCATCTTCCCGCATTACCCACCAAGTATATCTGGGTCCTTGAGCAAAGGCAATCCCACTAGTGGGTTTGCCTTTACCTGAAGAAAGAATAACCCAGACTGTCTTCCCCAGCAAATTCTTTATGTAAACCATAGGAACTTTATCTCCCTCTACAGTACATAAAAGTTCTGACTGGGGTGGGCCAGCCCTGTTCACAAATTCCCTTGTGTTGACTAACCAGGTGGCCTTTGGTTAATATGTATTAACAGTGTTTGAAAGTTCCCCCACCCATTGCTCTCAGTGTAGTTTTTAACAGCCCATTGTACCATTGGATTTTCCCAGAGGCTGGTGCATGGTAGGGGATATGATATACCCACTCAATGCCATGCTCTTTGGCCCAAGTGCCTATAAGGTTGTTCCGGAAGTGAGTCCCAATGTCTGACTCAGTTATCTCTGGGTTGCCTTGTCATCACCACATTTGATTCTTAACGTTCAGGAAAGGGTTCTGGGAAGTGGTGTAGGGCACGTGGTATATTTCCAGCCATCTGGTGGTTTCCTCCACCATGGTAAGCACATGGCATTTTCCTTGGCAGGTTGGTGGGTGTATGATATAGCCAATCTGCCAGGCCTCCCCATATTTGTACATCAGCCATCGTCCTCCATACCAGAGAGTCTTTAACCGCTTGGCTTGCTTAATTGCAGCATGTATTTCACACTCATGAATAACCTGGGAAATAGTGTCCATTGTTAAGTCCATTCCTTGATCATGAGCCTATCTGTATGTTGCATCTCTGCCTTAATGGCCTGAGGTGTCATGGGCCCAACGGGTTAAAAATAATTCACCCTTATACTGCCAATCTAAGTCCATCTGAGCCACTTAAATCTTAGCAGCTTGATCTACTTGTTAGTTGTTCTGATGTTGCTCCGCGACCCGACTCTTGGGTACATGAGCATCTACATGGCATACCTTCACCACCAGCTTCTGCACTTGGGCAGCGGTATCTTGTCACAGTGCAGCAGCCCAGATGGGTTTACCTCTGTGTTGACAGTTGCCCTGCTTCCATTGCTGCAACCACAGGGCATTTGCCACCATCCATGTGTCAGGTTAAAGTACTGGCCACTTTTCTCATTCTAGCAGTGTCCAAGGCCAGCTGGATGGCTTCCATCTCTGCAAACTGACTTGATGCACCCTCTCCCTCAGCAGTTTCTGCAACTTGTCATAGGGGACTCCCTGCAGCTGCTTCCATCTCTGATGCTTTTCCACAACATGACAGGACCCATCAGTAAACAAGGCATATTGCTTTTCACCTTCTGACAGTGTATTATATGGTTGGGACTCTTCAGCACTCATCACCTCTTCCCGACATTCCAAAATCTGGACATGCCATGACAGGTATGTCTACCATGATAGAGAAGTCTTACAGTCAGAATGTAATTTGGGATGTGCATTCTCCAGAATCCCACACCTAAGAAAGCTTGTGTTTCTTTCTTATTAGCTGGTGGAGACATTGCTGTTAACTTGTTGATCTCATCTTTGGGGATGTGGTGCCATCCATCTTGCCATTTAATTCCCAAAAATTGAATCGCTTCTGCAGGTCCCTTGACCTTTCTCTATTTTATGGCAAAATTGCCCTCAGAAGGATTTGGATTATTTTCCTCCCTTTCTCAAAATCTTCCTCTGCTGTATCGTCCCACACAATAATGTCATCAATGTATTGCAAGTGTTCTGGAGCTTGCCCCTGTTCCAGTGTGTTGTGGATCAGTCCACTGCAGATGGTAGGGCCGTTTCCACACCTGGGGCAGTCGGTTCCAAGTGTACTGGACACCCCTCCAAGTAAAAGTGAACTGTGGCCTGTACTCTGCTGCCAAAGGGACTGAGAAAAATACATTGGCAATATCAGTTGTGGCATCCCACTTGGCTGCCTTTGACTCCAGTTCATATTGAATTTCTAGCATGTTTGGTACAGCAGCACTCAATGGTGGTGAGACATCATTCAGAACACACAGTACTGTTAGTCTCAACTCTCCATTAGACTTTCACAATGGCCATATGGGGGTTTAAAAGGGTGAGCTGGTCCTGTTGATCACTCCTTGGCTCTCCAGTCTACAAATCAGCTTATGGATAGGAATCAGGGAGTCTCATTTGGTGCAATATTGCCGTCAGTGCACTGTTGTGGTCGCGATTGGCACATGTTGTCCTTTGAACATCAGCAACCCCACAACAGAAGGATCCTCTGAGAGACCAGGCAAGGTGGACAGCTGCTTAATTTCTTCCATCTCCAAGGCAGCTAAACCAAAAGCCTACTGGCACCCTTTTGGGTCTTTGAAGCATCCTCTCCTAAGGTAATCTATGCCTAGGTTGCATAGAGTTTCTGGACTAGTAACGATACAGTGCTTTTGCCACTTCCTCCCAGTCAGGCTAATTTCAGCCTTCAGTACAGTCAACTCTTGGGATCCTCCTGTCACTCCAGAAATACAAATGGGTTTCACCCCTTGATAGCTTGATTGCATCAGGGTACACTGTGCATCAGCATCTACTAGAGCATTATACTCCTGTGGGACTGATATGCCAGGCCATCTGATCCACACAGTCCATTAAACCTGATTGTCCCTCTCCTACACCTGGATGGAGGTAGGGCCCCTGTAATAGTGATCATAAGATTCTCCACTTTTTTCTTATAAGCTGAAATAATGGAAGAGGTGTGATTGTCTTCAAACTCTTGGAGTTGATGACTCACTTCATCAGCTGTTGGTTGTGCTGCCTGTCCTGGGTTCAGCAGTAGCAGTCATTTTTCTCCTTAGTAGCTGGTGCAATGCTGTGTTTTTGACTTTCAGTCTGGGAACAACTCTGTTAACACCAATGTTGTTAGCTGTTGCTAAGTAATATTCAGTCTGACCAAGGACTTTCTGAGTCTCATGCTCTGTCAGGGAGGAGGGGAAGTTGGGAGGAAGCAGAGACAAGACACCTGACCCAAACTAGCCAATAGGGTATTCCATATCACAGCATGTCATGCCCAGTATATAAACTAGGGGGAGTTAACCAGGAGGGCTAGATAGCTGATCAGGTCGGGCAGGGTATTGTTTTGCAGGTGGTGAGTGGTTGTATTCTCTTCCCTTGTTATTTTCCTTATCATTATTATTATTGGTGGTAGCAGTAGTGGTTTTGTGTTATACCTTAGTTACTGGACTGTTCTTATTTCAACCCATGGGAGTTACATTCTTTCGATTCTCCTCCCTGTTCCTCTAGGAGTGGTGGGAGGAAGAATGGTGGGGAGTGAGCTAGTGGCTGCGTGGTTCAGAGCTACAGACTGGGTTTAAGCCATTACAGTTCTTTGTGACACCGAGCGTATGGCACGAAGGGTTGAGAGAATGACAGGTTTGACCAGAGTGTGTCTAATCATATTTTTGATAAGCATTTATTGTTTAGGATTAATAATCACTCTTCACAATGCTGATTTATTGGCTCTCAAAGTTGTTGCTCTTGTTCTCACAGTTTCAGCCTGTCATACCTTACTTACAGCCAATATTTGCTATTTTAGTGTTTATCAACTGGGGGGCTTGTGCTAAGGTTCTTGTTTCGCTGCGCTTTATGGTAATGACATGTAGTACAGTAGAATCATTGATCATGAAGCTGTTCTGTAATGCATTGTCAGTGTGATCACCACCTCTATACTTTGGGAGGTATATAAGTGTTTAGCAATTGCACATCTTTTTTTTTTTTCTCCTCGGGTGATCAGCCTATGAAGGGGACATTCCCTTAAACTCCCAGCTCCCCCACAAGACTATTTACAGCATCATTTGAGAGTTCTAAAGGTTTTGAATGGCCTTTGAGTATCCTTGAGTCCTGCGTGCTGATTGTGATGGGGATCATCATGTTGGCACACATACAGAGTGTGTTTTACCCATGACCATTTTGTCTGATCTTGAAAGTTAAGCAGAGTCGGGTTTGGTTCTTGTTGAGAGTTAGATGATGATATAGGAGGGCCAAGAGTTTTTCCCCAGGGCTGGAAAGTCATGAGTGGCAGGGTGTGTGGCACAGTATGGTCAAGTATCTAGGCCAGTGGGCCCCTCCAGTGCTTTGGAACTTCACCACTGAACAAGTGCAAAATTCAGAAAAACTAGTTGTGAAGAAAATGACTTTTGATTTGTGTCAGTTATTTAGGGGTAAAAGATTAATATGTGCTTATGCAAGATCATAATCACAAGTATGTATATATAGGTATATGCAAACTGAGCCTTATGCTAACCGCAGATGTGAAACTAAGTCTTATGCTAACCACAGATATCCGGCAATGTAGACAATGCCTGTGCAAGCTTAGCTCTGCTGCAAGGATGTGGTTCATTGCTTAAAAGTCATGGAATGAGGAAGAAGATTGAGGAGCCTTCAAGAAGGCAGAATAAGACCCCTAGCAACAGGATGGCACAGACTCAAACGATACCATGAAAGGATGCGTATACAGGATGTGGACCGGATATAAGAGTGTATAAAAGGATGGAAACCAGGAGAACATTAATGCGTCATTGTTGGAGCGGAGACTCCCCTGCGCACCCAGCGCTGCTTTGCTTATTGTCTCTCAAATTATTAATCACTTGTAAATAAAGTTAATTTGGATAAAGCCCTGTTTATGGGAAATTTTTATAACATAGTAAAACACTTAGACAAGGTGTGCTGTCATCCTAGCAACACCAGAGAGTGACAAATCATGGGAATGTGCTGGGCCTTGGTCTATGCCTATAGAGCAATGCTCAATACTATCCAGCACCTTCAAAGGGAAAAATATGTCTCTAGATCTGATGGCAAAGCAACAGACACCTCAGCTACTCCAACTCCAAGTACAGCAACTACACCAACCCCAGCGACAAGTACAGCAGCTACTCAAACCCCAAAAGCAACACAGCACAGCTGCTGGTGCTACTCTACCCCTAAGCACAGCAGCTGCACCAACCCCAAAAACAGGTACTGCAGCCACTGCAATCACAGTAATAGATACTGCAGCTAAACCAAAGGACCATTTAGTGCCAATATTGGTTGCACCTATACACAAGATGAAAAGCAAAAAGGAAGCAGAAAAAGCAACCCCTACATTGAAGAAAGATGAAGAACCAGTGTACTTGCTATATGGGACAGCATCTGAGCAATAGTTATTATGATATGGATCAGAGGAAGAGGAGGAAAAAGAAGAGGTGATTTCTTGTCCCCGGACCTTGAGTGAGCTACGGAATATGCAAAAAGATTTCACGTGTCTTTCAGGGGAGCACATCATCACCTGATTGCTCCGATGCTGGGACAATGGGGCCAACAGTCACAAACTAGAAGGTAGGGAAGCCAAGCAGTTAGGATCACTTGCTAGGGAAGGGGGGAATGACAAAGCGAGTCCAAAAGAGAAAAGAGCCTCTGGAGGAAGCTCTTGGCAGCTGCTAAGGAAAGTTTTCCCTGCAAGGATGATGTTATGTGCTGCCCGAGCAATTGGACCACGATGGAGAAATGCCTTCAGTACCTGAGGGAATTAACCATCCTAGAAATGATCTATCGTAGCCCAGAAGCTGGGAATGCACCCATAAATCCAGATGAAGTCGAATGTACATGACCCATGTGACGGAAAATTACACGGCATGCACCATCATCATATGCCCACTCATTGGCAGCAATAACCTGTCATGACGTAGTACCACCAACAGTGGGTGAAGTGATTCATCTTCTCCAAGAGTTCGAAGACCATCTCACCCCTTCCATCATTTTAGCTGTGGAAAAACTGTCCCAGGAGTTGAAACAATTGAGAGACGATCTATCCAATCTATTCAGTTCCCCATGTGTGCCAACCCACATCTTAGCTATTAACAAAAGGTGTCCTACTGCTCAAGAGAGAAGATGTAGGAGGTATATGCTATGGACCACTCTATGGTTTTACCTGTGGGATCATGGAGAAGATATGAGAAAGTGGGATGGAAAATCTACCTCATTTCTGGAGGAATGGGTACGTGAATTGAAGAGGAGAACAAAGGGCAAGGATTATTATCCCATGAAAGCTGCAGCTTCAGTCTCTGGTGAACAGGTTCCCAGATGGAGTGGAAGAGCCTATTTTCCTCCAGCTCCTGTGATAAAGAAGACTAATTCCTGTCTACCGTACTTAAGTGATCAATATTGTGACCATTATTAGACAGGCCCTGCCTCCAGCCAGGTGGAGGTAGGGGACAATCAGATTTACTGGACTGTGTGGCCTGGCACATCAGTCCCACAGAAGTATAAAGCTCTAGTAGATACCGGTGCACAATGTACCCTGATGCCATCAAGCTGTCAAGGGGTGGAACCCATTTATATTTCTGGAGTGACAGAAGGATCCCAAAAGTTGACTGTACTGGAGGCTGAAATTAGCCTGACTAGGAGGAAGTGACAAAAGCACCCCATTATGACTGGTCCAGATGCTCCATGCATCCTTGGCATAGATTATCTGTTCTTATCTCAACCCATGGGAGCTATATTCTTTTGATTCTCCTCCCCATCCCTCCAGGAGTGGGGGAGGGGGGGGGGGTGAGCGAGCAGCTGTATGGTTCTGAGTTACAGGCAGGGCTTAAACCATGACACTGTCTCACTCCAGGTTATTGATGCCAGTGAGTGGGTATATGGTGACGGTGAACTTGGCATAAACTTCCGCCACATGGGTCATGTACATTCGACTTCATCTGGATTTATGGGTGCATTACCAGCATCTGGGCTACGATAGATCATTTCTAGGATGGCTAATTCCCTCAGGTACTGAAGGCATTTCTGCATCATGGGCCAATTGCTTGGGCAGCATATAGCATCATCCTTGCAGGGAAAACTTTCCTTAGCAGCTGCCAAGAGCTTCCTCCAGAGGCTGAAGACTTTTTTATCTCTCAGACTCACTTTGTTGATCCCCCCTTCCCTAGCAATTGATCCCAGGTGCTTGGTGCCCTTACCTTCTAGTTCGTGACTGTCGGCCCCATTGTTCCAGCACTGGGGCAACGGGGTGATGATGTGCTCAACTGGAAGACAAGCTGAAATTTTTTTGAATATTCTGCAGCTCAGTCAAGGTCAGAGATCGAGAAGTTACCTCTTTCTCTTTTACCTCAGTTATCAAGTTAACTCTGATTCCTGTAGTAACTCCTCTCATTCAGATGCCTCCCCTCTAGTTCACACGCTGAGTCTTCATCTTCCTTCACTGCACATGTTGGTTTTCACACCTTTCATTTACTTTTCTTCTTGCTTATAGGGGAGACTGATATGGATTGATTTTTTTGGTTCAGCTGCAATGTCTTTTACTGGAGATGGAATTGCTGCTGTTTCTTTCATTGGGATTGGAGTGGCTGCAGTGTCTGTTGTTGAAGTTTGAGTAGCTACTGTACTTGTCACTAGAGTTGGGGTAGCTGCTGTGCTTGGAGTAGCTGTGTTATCTGTTGCTGTCAGGGTTTGATTAAACAGAATCACAGAATCAAAGAATCCCAAGGGTTGGAAGGGACCTCAAAAGATCATCTAGTCCAACCCCGCTGCAAGAGCAGGGAAACCTAGAGTACATCGCACAGGAACTTGTCCAGGCAGGCCTTAAATATCTCCAATGTAGAAGACTCCACAACCCCCCTGGGCAACCTGTTCCAGTGCTCTGTCACTCTCACAGTAAAGATGTTCTTCCTGATGTTCACAAGGAACCTCCTATGCTCCAGTTTACACCCACTGCCCTTCTCCTATCACTGGATATCATTGAAAAAAACCTAGCTCCATCAGGAGTGGCTTTGCTGGGAGGCTTGCCAGACTTGTCAAGGATGCTTTAAACTACTTGTGTCGGGGGAGGGGAGCATCATTCCATCCCAACACACCCAGTCAGCTGCCAGCACCGATGATAAATACTCTGAGCAATGTAGTAATATTCTAGCCACTCCAGACACTGAACTGGCTTCATTTGGAGCTCGGATCAGACGCCTCTATACAAATGCCCGTAGCATGGGGAATAAACAAGAGGAATTAGAGATGTGGGCACATCTACGGGGCTATGATATAATAGGCATCACCCCACATGGTGGGATGGCTCCTTTGACTGGAGTGTTGGAATGGAAGGTTACAGGCTTTTTAGAAAACACAGGCCCGGTAGGAGGGGAGGGGGAGTTGCCCTTTATGTTAGGGATAGGGTGGAGAGTATGGAACTCTGTCTGGGGACAGGTGATCAGTTAACAGAAAGTTTGTGGGTCAGGGTTAAGGGGAAATCAGTGATGGGACACATTACTGTGGGGATATGTTATAGACCGCCTGATCTGTGGATGAAGAACTCTACAGACATATAGGAAAAGCCTCACACTCGCAGGCCCTTGTTCTCATGGGGGAATTCAACCACCCTGATATCTGTTGGGGCGACGATACGGCCTGGCACAAGCAATCCAGGAGGTTTCTCAATTGTGTGGAAGACAACTTCCTTCTGAAAGCAATAAAGAGCCGACGAGGAGAGGTGCCCTGCTTGACCTCGTGCTCACCAACAGGGAAATGATCGTTGGAAATGTGATGCTCCAGGGAAGGCTTGGATGCAGTGACCACGAGATGGTCTAATTTGAGGTCCTCAGGACAGTGAGAATAGTGTGCAGTAAGCTCACTGCCCTGGACTTCAAGAGAGCAGACTTTGGCCTCTTCAGGAACCTGCTTAGCAAGGTTCCATGGGATATAGCCCTAGAAAGCAAGGGGGCCCAAGACTCTTGGTTAATATTCAAGGATCACCTGCTACAAGCTCAGGAGTGTTGCATCCCAACTAGAAGGAAGCGCAGCAGGAGGGCCAGGAGACCTCCTTGGATGCATAAGGAGCTGCTGAGAAAAATTCACAGGAAAAAAGAGGCTAATAAAGGGTGGAAGCAAGGACAGGTGGCCTGGGATGAATACAGGAATGTTGTCCAGGAAGTTAGGGACTGGATTAGGAAAGCTAAGGCCCAGTTGGAGCTAAACTTGGCAAGAGATGTGAAGGATAATAGGAAGGGATTTTATAGGTATGTAGCGGCTAAAAAACAGACTAAGGACAATGTAGGCCACCTCCAGAAGCTACCAGGAGAACTGGCTACACAAGACTTGGAGAAGGCTGAGGTTCTGAATGGCTTCTTTGCCTCAGTCTTCACTGGCAAAGGCTCTGACCGCAGCACCCGAGTCTTGGAAGGCGGACGTAGGGACTGTGAAAATCTAGACCTTGGACCCTCTGTAGGAGAGAATCTGGTTCGAGACCATCTTAAGAACCTGAATGTACACAAGTCCATGGGACCTGATGAAATCCATCTGTGGGTCCTAAAGGAGCTGGCGAATGAAGTTGCAAAGCCACTGGCCATCATATTTGAAAAATCATGGCAGACAGGTGAAGTTCCCGACGTCTGGAAAAAGGGAAACATAACCCCCATTTTCAAGAAGGGGAAAATGGAGGACGTGGGGAATTACAGACCAGTAAGTCTCACCTCTGTGCCTGGCAAAATCTGGGAGCAGATTCTCTTGGAAGGCATGATAAAGCACATGAAAAACAACAAGGGGGTTGGTGACAGCCAGTATGGCTTTACTAGTAGAAAATCCTGCCTGACCAATTTGGTGGCCTTCTATGACGGGGCTACAAAAATGATGGACAGGGGTGGAGCAGTTGACGTCATCTACCTGGACTTGTGCAAAGCATTTGACACTGTCCCACATAACATCCTTGTCTCTAAATTGGAGTGTCATCAATTTAATAGGTGGACCACTCGGTGGATAAAGAACTGGCTGGATGGTCGCACTCAAAGAGTTGTGGTCAACAGCTCAATGTCCAGCTGGACACCAGTAACGAGTGTTGTCCCTCAGGGATCAGTGTCGAGACCGGTCTTGTTTAATATCTTTGTCGCTGACATGGACAGTGGAATTGAGTGCGCCCTCAGCAAGTTTGTCGATGACACCAAGCTGTGTGGTTCAGTTGATACGCTAGAGGGAAGGAATGCCATTCAAAGGGACCTTGACATGCTTGTGAGGTGGGCTGATGCCAACCTCATGAAGTTTAACCATGACAAGTGCAAGGTCCTACACCTGGGTCGGAGCTATCCCAGGCACAGCTACAGGTTGGGCAAAAAGGAAATTCAGGGCAGTCCTGCGGAGAAGGACTTGGGGGTGTTGGTCAATGAGAAAATGAACATGAGCCAGCTGTGTGCACTCACAGCCCAGAGGGCCAACCGTATCCTGGGCTGCATCAAAAGGAGCGTGACCAACAGGTAGAAGGAGGTGATCCTGCCCCTCTACTCTGCTCTCGTGACACCTCACTTGGAGTATTGTGTGCAGTTTTCGTGTCCTCAACATAAAATGGACATGGAATTGTTAGAACAAGTCCAGAGGAGGGCCACGAGGATGATCAGGGGACTGGAGCACCTCCCATATGAAGACAGGCTGAGAAAGGTGGGGCTGTTCAGCCTGGAGAAGAGAAGGCTGCGTGGAGACCTCATAGCAGCCTTCCAGTATCTGAAGGGGGCCTACAGGGATGCTGGAGAGGGACTATTCATTAGGGACTGTAGTGACAGGACAAGGGGTAATGGGTTGAAACTTAAACAGCAGAGGTTTCGACTGGGTGTAAGGAAGAAATTCTTTATTGTTAGGGTGGTGAGGTACTGGAATGGGTTGCCCAGGGAGGTAGTGAATGCTCCATCCCTGGCAGTGTTCAAGACCATGTTGGATGAGGCCTTGGGTGATATGGTTTAGTGTGAGGTGTCCCTGCCCATGGCAGGGGGGTTGGAACTAGATGATCTTGAGGTCCTTTCCAATTCTAACTATTCGATGATTCTATGAATATGACACTCACCCTTTACGTATTTGTAAACACTGATGAGGTCACCCCTCAGTCTCCTCTTCTCCAAGCTAAAGAGACCTAGCTCCTTCAGCGTCTCCTCATAAGGGAGGTGTTCCAGTGCCTTAATCATCTTTGTGGCTCTGCGTTGGACTCTTTCAAGCAATTCCCTGTCCTTCTTGAACTGAGGGGCCCAGAACTGGACGCAATATTTCAGATGCAGCCTCATCAAGGCAGAGTAGAGGGGGAGGAGAACCTCTCGTGCCCTACTAACCACACCCTTTCTAATGCACCGTACAATGCCATTGGCCTTCTTGGCCACAAGGGCACATTGCTGGCTCATGGTCATCCTCTTATCCACCAGGACCCCCAGGTCCCTTTCCCCTTCACTCCTTTCCAGCAGGTCAACCCCCAGCCTGTACTGGTACATGGGGTTGTTCCTCCCCAGATGCAAGACTCTACACTTGCCCTTGTTGAATTTCATCAAGTTTCTCCCCGCCCAACTCTCCAGCCTGTCCAGGTCTCGCTGAATGGCAACACAGCCTTCAGGTGTGTCAGCCACTCCTCTTAATTTAGTGTCATCAGTGAACTTGCTGAGGGTACACTCAGTTCCCTCATCCAGGTCGTTGATGAAAATATTGAACAGCACTGGTCCCAGCACCGACCCCTGAGGGACTCCACTAGTCACAGATCTCCAGCGAGATTCTGCCCCATTGACTACAACTCTCTGCCTTCTTCCTTTCAACCAGTTCTTGATGCACCTCACTACCTGATCGTCAAGCCCACACTTCCTTAGCTTATCTCTGAGGATGCTGTGGGAGACAGTATAAAATGCCTTACTGAAATCAAGAAAAACCACATCTACTGCTCTACCATCATCCCTCCACCTAGTCACTTCCTCATAGAAGGCTATAAGATTGGTCAAACATGACTTCCCCCTCATAAAACCATGTAGGCTGTTCTTAACGACCCCCTCATCCTTAATATGCTTAGAGATGGAGTCAAGAATAAGTTGTTCCATCACCTTTCAAGGGACGTAGATAAGACTGACCAGTCTATAATTACCTAGGTCCTCCTTCTTGCCCTTCTTATAGACTGGCGTGACATTTGCCATCCTCCAGTCCTCAGGCACCTCTCCTGTTTCCCACGACTTACCAAAGATGATGGAGAATAGCCCAGCAATGACCTCCACCAGCTCCCTCAGCACCCGTGGATGTATTCCATCCGGACCCATCGGCTTCTAGATGTCCAGATTGCATAGCTGATCCCTAACCCAATCCTCATCTACCAAAGCAAACTCCTCCTTTGTCCTCACTCCTTCTGGGGCTATAGGAATCTGGGGCCCCCAGGAAGAGTCTGCAGGAGTAAAGACAGTGGCAAACATGGCATTCAGCGCCTCTGCCTTCTTTATATCCTCTGTCTCCAGGGCACCCCATCTCGTTCAGCAGTGGGTCTATATTGCCCCTTGTGTTAGTTTTATTGGCTATATATTTGAAGAAGCCCTTTCTATTGTCCTTAACCTGACTAGCAAGATTAAGTTCCAAGGAGGCCTTAGCTGTCCTAATTGCCTCCCTACATCCTCTAACAACTGTCTTATATTCCTCCCAGGTGGCCAGCCCCTCCTTCCATAATCCGTAGATTCTTTTTCCAGTTTGCCCAGCAGTTCCTTGTTTAACCACGCTGGTCTCCTAGATCCCTTATTTGATTTCCTACCCACTGGGACGCTCTGATCCTGAGCTTGGAAGAAGTGGTCCTTGAATGCTGACCAACTATCTTGAGCCCCTTTACCACCTAGTACCCTTTCCCATGAGACTTCCCTTAGCAATTGACTGAAGAGGCCAATGTTGGCCCTTCAGAAATCCAGAACTGTGGCCTTGCTAGGTATCCTATTCCTCCCACACAGGATTAGATGCTGTGTTTGTTGCTGGGGTTGCTGTAGCTGCTGTTCTTGGAGTTGGTGTAGCCGCATTGTCTGTTGCTTTTGGGGTTTGATTAGCTGCTGTGCTTGTCTCTGGAGTTCAGGGAGATGATGTGCTTGGGGTTTGAGTAGCTGTATTGTCTGTTGCTTTGCTATCAGATCCAGGGACATCTTTTTCCTGCTCCTTACAGAAGGGATGTCTGGAGGTGTAAGCCAAACCCCAGCACATTGCAGCAAGCTGTTCCTTTCTGGTATTGTCAGAACAACTGCAGACCTTGTCTAAGTGTTCCACTAATTTTTCCAGATTCTGCATTTGTTCAGGAGTGAAATTCCAAAGCACTGGAGGGACTAACTGGCCTAGGAGCTTGCCCATATGATGCCATACACCCTGCCACTCATGACTCTCCAGCCTCGGGGAAGATCTCTTGGTGGTGTTCTTAAATCGTCATTTAACCTTAGACAAGACCTTTAATATCCAGTGAAGATATTAAATAACACTGGCCCTAACACCAAGCTCTGAGAGACACCACTAGTGACTGGCTACCAACTAGATGTGATGCCATTTACCACTGCTTTTTGGGCTCAACTTTCCAATTTAAGCCCAGATGGAAACTAAGTATCATGTAGTCGCTCACTCACTCCCCCCCTGCCCCCACCCAACTGGGATGGGGAGGATAATTGGAATAAGGTAAAACCCATGGGTTGAGATAAGAACAGTTTAATAATGGAAATTAAGTAAGATATAATCATAATAAAAACAATAAGAACCAGAACAATATTGATAATAATAACAGGAAAAAAATAAAAAATTCAGAAAAAACAAGTGATGCAAAATCCAATTGCTCACCACCTGCTGAATAATGCCCAGGTGGTCCTCAGCTAATTTCCCCATCCTGTCTACATTCCTGTATTTTAGTTCAATTTACTCTTATCAAAAGCTCTAAACACATTTATCAGATCTTCAACCATTATTTGGCAATTATCTCTGATTATTATACCCCAAGTACAATCAACCTGAGGCCAGGCAATCTGACTTCACCCTGTCTGTAGAGTTAATTCCACATTTTTTTCAATTATCTTATTCTGCTAAACTGGATGGAACAACTCTCTCAATAACAGGTTAACATTGGCCCAGAAAGAATCATATACCAAATAAAGAATAATAATTAAAAAAAAGAGAGGTGCACATCAACCTGCATCTTGGTTGATGCCCATCTTCCCTTACTCAGGATGTAAATCTCATGGGTTGAGATAAGAACAGTCCAGTAACTAAGGTATAACACAAAACCACTAATATCACCACCAATAATAATAATGATAACAGAAATAACAAGGGGAGAGAATAAAATTTCTCACCACCCACTGACAGATACCCAGCCTGACCCGAGCACTGATCTGGGCCTTCTGGGTAACTCCCCCAAGTTTAAATAGTGGGCATGATGTGCTGTAGTATGGAATACCCCTTTGGCTAGTTTGGGACAGTTGTCCTGTCTCTGCTTCCTCCCAGCTTCCTGTGCCATTCCTCACTAACAGAGCATGAGACTGAGAAGTCCTTGACCTGAGTAAGCATTACTTACCAACAACTAAAACCATTGGTGTGTTGCCAGCATTGTTCTCAGGCTAAAGTCCAAAACACAGCACTGCACTAGTGTCCTGGGATCAGCAGTAGCATTTTTCTCCCTCTTAGTAGCTGGTGCAGTGCTGTGTTTTTGACTCTCAGGCTGGGAACAACACTGATAACACCAATTTTTTTAGTTGTTTACTCTGACCAAGGACTTTCTGAGTCTCATGCTCTGCCAGGGAGGAGAGGAAGTCAGGAGGAAGCAGAGACGGGACACCTGACCCAAACTAACCAAGGAGGTATTCCATACCACATCATGTCATGCCCAGTATATAAACTGGGGGCAGTGACCCAGAAGGGCTAGATCACTGCTCATGTTGGGCTGGGTCAGCAGGTGGTGAGTGGTTGTATTCTCTTCCCTTATCATTATTATTATTGGTGGTAGCAGTAGTGGTTTGTTACCTTAATTACTGGACTGTTCTTATCTCAACCCATGAGAGTTAAATCCTTTCGCTTCTCCTCCTCATCTCTCTAGGAGTGGGTGGAGGAAAGGGGGAAGGGAGTGAGTGAGCAGCTGCATGGTTCTGAGTTACCGACTGGGCTTAAACCATGATAAGTAGCTACTAAGGAGAAAAATGACTTTTACAGTTGAACCCAGGGCAAACCCTTGCTTGATGGCATCAGGGTACACTGCACCGGCATCTACTAGAGCCTTATACTCCTGTGGGACTGATGTGCCAGGCCATCTGATAAACACAGTCCAATAAATCCAATTGTCCCTCTCCTCCACCTGGCTGGAGGCTGGGCCCCTCTAATAGTGAATATAAGATTCTCCACTTTCATCTTGTAAGATGAAATAATGGAAGGGGTGAGATTTGTCTTTGAAGTCTCAGAGTTGACAAGTCACTTCATCCACTGCTGGTGATATTGCCTCACTCCAGGTCATTGATGCCCGTGAGTGGGCACATGATGATGATGAACTCGGTGTAAACTTCTGCCACATGGGTCATGTACATTCAACTTTATCTGGACCTACGGGTGCATTCCCAGCATCTGGCCTCTGATAGATCATCTCTAGAATGGCTGATTCCCTCAGGGACTGGATGCTTCTCTCTATCATGGTCTAGTTGGCTGAGCAACGCATAATATCAACCTTGTAGGGAAACCTTTCCTTCACAGTTGCCAAGAGCTGTCCCTAAAGGCTGAGGGCTCGTTTTTCTTTTAAAATTGCTTTGTTGATTCCCCCTTCCCTAGCAAGTGATCCCAGCTGCAGTGTCTATCACTGTGGTCGTAGTGGTTGCAGTGTCTGTCACAGGGGTTGGAGTGGCTCCAGTGTATGCTGTCAGGGTTGGTGTAGCTGCTGTGCATGGAGTTGGAGCACCTGCACTGTCTGTTGCTTTGCCATCAGATCTAGAGACATATTTTTCCCTTTGAAGGTGCTGGATAGTGTTGAGCATTGCTCTATAGGCATAGACCAAGGCCCAGCACATTCCCATGATTTGTCACTCTCTGGTGTTGCTAGGATGACAGCACACCTTGTCTAAGTGTTTTACTAGTTTTTCCAGATTTTGCACTTGTTCAGTGGTGAAGTTCCATAGCACTGGAGTGTGGAGACAGTGTTCTCACAGGAGGACGGATATTTGGTACATGAGCTCTGAATAACTCCGAGGGATACAGCAAGGCTGTGGGAGGCCCGAGGAAGCCTAAGCAAGCAAGATAAGAAGAAGCTGGAATTCACTGAGTGATGAAAACTGTGGACTGTTGGCAAGCGTTCAAGGTCAAGTTCTCACACCTGTGCTTAACCAATTACATGTTAGTCACTAAGGGTCTTCAAGACAAGTATCCAATCATGATATGCCAAATTGCTGTAGGTGTGTGTAAGCAATAGTATATAAGGAGTTAATGCTTTGCAATAAATGGCTTTTTGTCTGATCATATTGATCTCTGACTGAGTCCGTTCCATGGCACTGGAGGGGCCCAATGGCCTAGATACTTGCCCATACTATCCCACACACCTTGCCTCTCATGACTGTCCGGCCTAAATGAAAATATCTTGGTGATCCTCTTAGATCATCATCTAACCCTCAAGAAGACCCAAGCCAGACTCTGCCAAACTTTGAAGATCAAATAAATTAGGGCATTCTCAAGGTGGGACAGCCATGGGTAAAACACATGCAGTATTTTTGGCAACATGCTGATCCCGAGAAAAAGCAGCAGGCAGGTTTCAAGGCCATTCAAAGGCCAACCAAAACCTTCAGAATTTTCAAATGCTGCTGTAAACAGCCCAGTGGGGGAGTGGAGGATGTGAGGGAATGTCCCATTCATAGGCTGACCCTCCAAGGAAGAAAAAAAAGATGTGTAGTTGCTAAACGCTTCTATTATATAACTCTCAAAGTATAGAGGTGATGACAATGCTGAGAACGCATGACAGAACAGCATCATGAGCAATGATTCTATTTTACTACATGTCATTACCATAAAGCACAGCAAAACAAGAATCTTAGCCCAGGCCCCAAAGCTGATAAACACTAAAACAGCAAATGCTGGCTTCAGGTATGATATGACATGTTGAAACTCTAAGACCAAGTACAACAACTCTGAGAGCAAATAAATCAACGCTGAGATGAGTGACTATTAGTCTGAAGCAATGAATGCTTATCGGAAATTTGGTTAGACACACTCCAGTCAAATCTGTCATTATCTCAACCCTTCCTGCCCCATGCTATGTGCCAAAAAGAACTGTTGTGGTTTAAGACCAGCCAGTGACTCAAAACCACACAGCCATTCGCTCACTCTCCCCCCGCAACTTCATCACCCTCTGCTCCCGTACATTTGGGAAGGAGAATTGAAAGAATGCAAATCCCATGTGTTGAGATAAGAATAGTCCAATAACAAAGGCATAATAAAAACCACTACTACTACCACCAATAATACTAATGACAAGGAAAATAACAAGGGGAGAGAATATAAAACTAAAAGGGGAAAGGGAAAGGAAAAGAAAAGAATAAACACAAGTGATTGTCGTGGTTTAAACCCTGATTCAGTTCAATATTAGCAGCTTTATCAACTTGTTGGTTGTTCTGGTGTTCCTCAGTAACCCTATCCTTGGGTACATGAGCATCTCCATGGCATACCTTCACCAGCAGGTTCTGCACCCAGGCAGCAATATCTTGCCACAGTGCAGCAGCCCAGATGGGTTTACCTTTGAGTTGCCAGTTGCTGCTTCCATTGCTGCAACCACCCCCACAAGGCATTTGCCACTATCAGTAAAAAGTACTGTACACTTTTCTCATTCAGCAATGTCCAGGGCCAGGTGGATAGCTTTCACATCAGCAAACTGACTTATTTAATACTCTCCTTCAGCAGTTTCTGCAACTTGTCATTGAGAACTCCATAAGGCTGCCTTCCATCTCTGGTGCTTTCCCACAATATGACAGGACCCATCAGTAAACAAGGCATACTGCTTTTCACTTTCTGACAATTTATTATATGATGGGGCCTCTTCAGCACGCATCAGCTCCTCCTCTGGTAACATTCCAAAATCTTTGCCCTCTGGCCAGTCCATGATGATTTCTAGAATGCCTGGATGACTGGGATTTCCTATTCGAGCTCGTTGTGTAATTAGTGCAGCCCATTTACTCCATGGAGCATAAGTTGCATGATGTGTAGAGGAGACCCTGCCTTTGAACAACCAGCCCAGCATGGGCAAGCGGGGTGCCAGGAAGAGCTGTGCTTCAGTGCCAATCACTTCTGAAGCAGCTCGAATCCCTTCATAGGCTGCCAGTATCTCTTTCTCCATTGGGGTATAGCTGGCCTCAGAGCCTTTGTATCCCCGACTCCAAAAGCCAAAAGGTTAATCTCAAGTCTCCCCTGGAGCTTTCTGTCAGAGGCTTCAGGTAGGACCATTCTCCCCAGCTGCGGTGTACAGTACATTCTTTACTGGATCCTGCTGATCCCTCCCTGACTCTCCAGTCTATGGATTAGCTTATGGATGGGAATCAGAGAGTCTTGGTTGGCGCCTTATTGCCGCTGGTGTACTGTTGTGGTCACGATTGTCACTTGTTGTTCTTCGACCTTCAGCAACCCCACAACAGAAGGATCCTCTGAGAGACCATGCAAAGTGGACAGCTGCTTAATTTCCTCAGTCTCCAAAGCAGCAATACCGAAAACCCATCGGTACCCTTTTGGGTCTTTGAAGTACCCTCTCCTGAGGTAGTCTATGCCAAGGATGCATGGAGCCTCTGGACCAATCACAATGGGGTGCTTTTGCCATTTCCTCCCAGTCAGGTTGATTTCAGCCTCCAGTACAGTCAACTCTTGGGATCCTCCTGTCACTCCAGAAATAGATGGGTTCCACCCCTTGACAGCTCGATGGCATCAGGGTACACTGTGCACTGGTATCTACTAGAAACTTATACTTCTGTGGGACTGATGTGCCAGGCCATTTGATCCACACAGTCCAGTAAATACGATTGTCCCCTACCTCCACCTGGCTGGAGGCAGGGCCCCTATAATAGTCATCAACAGTTGGACACTTAAGTCTTGTAGAAAGGAATTATTCTTTTTGTCACAGGAACTGGAGTAAAATCAGCTATTCAACTCCATTGGGGAGCCTGCTCGCCAGAGACTGAAAACGCAGCTCTCATGGGATGATCAGCCTTGACCCTTGCTCCCCTCTTCAATTCACGCACCCATTCCTCCAAAGCTGAAGAAGGTTTTCCATGCCACTTCATCATGTCTTCTCCGTATTCCTCTCTCTTGAACAATAGGATGCCTTTTGTTAATAGCTGAGATGTGTTTTGGCACATCTGAGGAGCTGGATAGATCGAATAGATCGTCCCTCAGTTGTTTGAGATCCTGGGACAGTTTTTCCACAGCTGAGATCATAGAATCATAGAATAGTTAGGATTGGAAAGGACCTCAAGATCATCTAGTTCCAACCCCCCTGCCATGGGCAGGGACACCTCACACTAAACCATGCCACCCAAGGCTTCATCCAACCTGGTCTTGAACACTGCCAGGGATGGAGCATTCACTACCTCCCTGGGCAACCCATTGCAGTACCTCACCACCCTCACAGTAAAGAATTTCTTCCTTATATCCAGTCTAAACCTCTGCTGTTTAAGTTTCAACCCGTTACCCGTTGTCCTGTCACTACAGTCCTTAATGAATAGTCCCTCACCAGCAACACTGTAGGCCCCCTTCAGATACTGGAAGGCTGCTATGAGGTCTCCACGCAGCCTTCTCTTCTCCAGGCTGAACAGCCCCAACTTTCTCAGCCTGTCTTCATATGGGAGGTGCTCCAGTCCCCTGATCATCCTCGTGGCCCTCCTCTGGACTTGTTCTAACAGTTCCATGTCCTTTTTGTGTTGAGGGCACCAGAACTGCACACAATACTCCAAGTGACGTCTCATGTGAAACAAGGGGAACACAAAATCACAAAATGGAATATATAAACCTTTAGAATTAGTTTTAAGCAATGTTAAGTTCAATGGCTTTGTAACAGTAGCAGTGGAAAATTACTGAGGTGCATACAATACATAGAAAAAAAATAGAGTACAGCTAGAGAACATACTGGCACAAGATAAATCGTTATAGTTGATGCAGTCTTAAGAAAAACAGTCTAGAAAAACAGGACGCAGGGATAAGGAGTATCTGGGAATAGCAGGTGTCCAGGATGGGCTACAGGTAAACTAACTTATAAGTAGGAGGATAGGAGGGTTATTATGTCTCTGGTGCTAACGAAACAAACTGGTACAAGCATCTACTGTGCGTGCTTCAAAGGCTGCCAGAAGTGATGAGGATTGTTGGAAGAAGTAAACGACCCTCAGAGACCACCAGCACAATTCTGTAGGCATGCGGGGAGCTTTCTGGAAAGTGATGTAATCCATATGTAACCTCATGAATATGTATGTATGCCCAGGGACTATATAAGGATGACTTGTGCAGCACTAGGGAGACACACGTTAGGAGGAGTTATCCCCCGTGTCTCCCCGCACTGCAATAAAGAATACCTACTTGTCAGCTGGAAAACTTTGTTGGCAAGTTTGTTCCTGGAGTTTTCTCCGAATCACATGAGAGCAGAGTAGAGGGGCATGATCACCTCCTTTGAGCTGCTGATCAAACTCCTTTTGATGCAGCCCAGGATACGGCTGGCTTTCTGGGCTGCAAGCACACACTGCTGGCTCATGTTCGTTTACTCATCAACCAGCACCCCTAAGTCCTTCTCCGCAGGGCTGCCCTGAATTTCCTTTTTGCCCAACCTGTAGCTGTGCCTGGGATTGCTCCAACCCAGGTGTAGGACCTTGCACTTGGCATGGTCAAACTTCATGAGGCTGGCATCAGCCCACCTCACAAGTGTGTCAAGGTCCCTCTGGATGGCATTACTTCCCTCCAGCGTATTAACCGAACCACAAAGCTTGGTGTCACTGGCAAATTTGCTGAGGGCACACTAAATCCCATTGTCCATGTCAGCGACAAAGATATTAAACAAGATCGGTCCCAACACCGATCCCTGAGGGACACCATTCATTACTGGTTTCCAGCCGGACATTGAACCGTTGACCACAACTCTTTGAGCGCGACCATCCAGCCAGTTCTTTATCCACCGAGTGGTCCACCTATCAAATTGATGACACTCCAATTTAGAGAAAAGAATGTCATGTGGGACAGTGTGAAACGCTTTGCACAAGTCCAGGTAGATGACGTCAACTGCTCCACCCCTGTCCATCACTTTTGTAGCCCCATCATAGAAGGCCACCAAATTGGTCAGGCAGGATTTTCCACTAGTAAAGCCATGCTGGCTGTCACCAACCCCCTTGTTGTTTTTCATGTGCTTTATCATGCCTTCCAAGAGAATCTGCTCCCAGATTTTGCCAGGCACAGAGGTGAGACTGACTGGTCTGTAACTGCCTGGGTCATCCATTTTCCCCTTCTGGAAAATGGGGGTTATGTTTCCCTTTTTCCAGTCATCAGGAACTTCACCTGTCTGCCATGATTTTTCAAATATGATGGCCAGTGGCTTTGCAACCTCATTCGCCAGCTCCTTCAGGACCCACAGATGGATTTCATCAGGTCCCATGGACTTGTGTACATTCAGGTTCTTAAGATGGTCTCGAACCAGATTCTTTCCTACAGGGGCTCAAGGTCTAGATTTTCACAGTCCCTACGTCCGCCTTCCAAGACTCGGGTGCTGCGGTCAGAGCCTTTGCCAGTGAAGACCGAGGCAAAGAAGCCATTCAGAACCTCAGCCTTCTCCAAGTCTTGTGTAGCCAGTTCTCCTGGTAGCTTCTGGAGGCGGCCTACATTGTCCTTAGTCTGTTTTTTAGCCGCTACATACCTATAAAATCCCTTCCTATTATCCTTCACATCTCTTGCCAAGTTTAGCTCCAACTGGGCCTTAGCTTTCCTAATCCAGTCCCTAACTTCCTGGACAACATTCCTGTATTCATCCCAGGCCACCTGTCCTTGCTTCCACCCTTTATTAGCCTCCTTTTTCCTGTGAATTTTTCTCAGCAGCTCCTTCTCCATCCAAGGAGGTCTCCTGGCCCTCCTACTGCACTTCCTTCTAGCTGGGATGCAACACTCCTTTGCTTGTAGCAAGTGATCCTTGAATATTAACCAAGAGTCTTGGGCCCCCTTGCTTTCTAGGGCTCTATCCCATGGAACCTTGCTAAGCAGGTTCCTGAAGAGCCCAAAGTGTGCTCTCTTGAAATCCAGGGCAGTGAGCTTGCTTCAAGCTGTTCTCACTGTCCTGAGGACCTCGAATTCGACCATCTTGTGATCATTGCATCCAAGCCTTCCCTGGAGCATCACATTTCCAACGAGCCTTTCCCTGTTGGTGAGCACAAGATCAAGCATGGCACCTCTCCTTGTCGGCTCCTCTATTGCTTGCAGAAGGTAGTTTTCTTCCACACAATTGAGAAACCTCCTGGATTGCATGTGCCAGGCCGTACTGTCACTCCAACAGACGTCAGGGTGGTTGAAGTCCCCCATGAGAACAAGGGCCTGTGAGCGTGAGGCTTTTCCTATTTGTCTGTAGAGTTCTTCATCCACAGGTTCCTCTTGATCAGGTGGTCTGTAACATATCCCCACAGTAATGTGTCCCATCACCGATTTCCCCTTAACCCTGACCCACAAACTTTCTGTTAACTGATCACCTGTCCCCAGACAGCGTTCCATATTCTCCAGCCTATCCCTAACATAAAGGGCAACTCCCCCTCCCCTCCTACCGGGCCTGTCTTTTCCAAAAAGCTTGTAACCTTCCATTCCAACACTCCAGTCAAAGGAGCCATCCCACCATGTTTCTGTGATGCCTATTATATCATAGCCCCATAGATGTGCCCTCATCTCTAATTCCTCTTGTTTATTCCCCATGCTACGGGCATTTGTATAGAGGCATCTGAGCCGAGCTCCAAATGAAGCTAGGTCATTGGCTGGAGCAGCTGGAATATCACTACATTGCTCCAAGCATTTATTATAGGTGCTGGCAACTTACTGGGTGTGTTGGGATGGAACGATGTCCCCCTCCCTCAACGCATCTAGTTTAAAGCATCCTTGACACGTCTGGCAAGTCTCCCAGCAAAACCACTCTTCCCTTTCTTTATCAGAGCAGCTGCACCAGCCCCCAGTAGGCCTGGCCTACAAATGTTGGCCCCATGTCCAAGACACCCAAACCCTTGACTATGACACCACCCTTTTAACCATTTATTAACCTGTCCAATTCTCCTTGCCTTTGTAGGGTCCTCCCCTGTGTCTTGGAGAATTGTCGAAAAGACTATCTGAGCTCCAGAACCCCTGACCACCTCTCCCAGAGCTCTGTAGTCCTTCTTTATACTCCTCAGCCTACCTATACCCTAGCACCCACATGTATCACTAGAAGCGGGTAATAGTCCGTGGGACTTACTAGAGCAGGCAGCCTCTCCGCAACATCCCTGATCCGTGCCCCAGGTAGGCAACACACCTCCCTTGTGACCAGGTCAGGGTGACAGATGAGCGCTTCTGTCCCTTTCAAGGCAGAGTCCCCTACTACTACAACCTGCCGCTTTTTCCTGGCGGCACCAGTAGAGATCTTCTGTACCAGTCCACAAGCCGGCTGTTTCTGGTGCAAGTGCATTTTCTCATCAGCCCCTTGCAGGACAGCAAAGTGGTTCTGGGTGGATAGAGTAGATTTAGGAGGAAGCCCCTTGCTTTTAATTGCTCTCTTACTCCTTTTGTTGTTTTTTTTTTTTTACTAATTTCCGTCTTCCTGGGTTAACAGCCTCCTTCTTTCCTCCATGAGTTAGAGGGGAAGCTTGAGGCCCCTGTGCTGGTTGGGCCTGGAATAAGCAGTCCTGCTTCCTCAGCTTCCCTGACATCTTGCAGCTTATTGATAGCATCCTGCAGCTCAGCCACCTGCTGGAGTGCTGTGTTGAAGTGAATAAATTAGAACTAGCTGTGAAAGCAGGGTGTGTGTGTGTGTGTTTAGCCTTCTTCCTTTACAGATGCTGCACCCCTTGATCATGAGCCCATCTATATGTTGCATCTCCACCTTGATGGCCTGACATGTCATGGGCCCACTGAGCTAAAAATAATTCACCCTTGTGTTGCCAATCTAAGTCCATCTGAGCCACTTCAATCTTAGCAGCTTTATCCACTTGTTGGTTGTTCTGATGTTTCTCAGTGGCCTGACTCTTGGGTACATGAGCATCTACATGGCGTACCTTCACAACCAGCTTCTGTACCTGGGCAGTGATATCTTACCACAGTGCAGCAGCCCAGATGGGTTTACCTCTGCGTTGACAGTTTCTCTGCTTCCGTTGCTGCAACCACCCCCACAGGGCGTTTGAAAGCATCCATGAGTCAATATAAAGTACTGGACATTTTTCTCATTCAGCAATATCTAAGACCAGGTGAATGGCTTTCACATCAGCAAACTGACTCAATTCACCCTCTCCTTCAACAGGTTGGGCAATGTGTTGTAGGGGAATCAATACAGCTGTCTTCCATCTCTGAGGCTTTCCTACAAAATGGCAGGACTCAACAGTAAGCTAAGCATATTGCTTCTCACTTTCTGACAGTTTATTATGTGATAGGGTCTCTTCAGCAAGCATCACCTCCTCCCCTGGTGACATTCCAAAATCTTTGCCCTCTGGCCAGTCCATGATGACTTCTAGGTTTCTTGGACAGGTGGGTGTGGGAATTCTTAAAGAGCCAAGGCCACGTAGTGAGCGATCCTGATACCCTGAGCCTTATTACTGTAAAGTAAAAAGACTCTTGACAGGCATAAGCAAGGTCAATTGTCTTGTTAGGCCTTTGTAATTTTCCACTGAAAACGTGCAGAGAATGATCTCTGCCAAGGTTGTAGTTTCCCACTGTATTTTTAGAGTAAGGTATTTAATTGCAATTTTAACAAGTTATAAACATTAGCTTTGTAAACGGTAGTAACCTCTAGACTAACCAATTACAGCTCAGTATCCAAGGCTGTTACATAAGAAACCTAAGGGTGTAAGGGTATAAAAGGAGCACTGTATCTTAATAAACTTTGGCAATCGCTTGATCATATTGATCGTCTGCATTGTCCATGACTCCTGCGTCAACCAGTGGGATTTCTTATTCAAGCTTATTGTGTAATTAGTGCAGACCACTTACTCCATGTAGAATCAGATTCATGACGTGTAGAGAAGTCTCTGCCTTTGAACATACAGCCCAGCATGGGCAACTGTTGTGCCAGGAGGAGCTGTGCTTCAGCGTCAACCATTTCTGAAGCAGCTTGAACCCCTTCATAGGCTGCCACTATCTCCTTTTCATTTGGAGTATAGCTTGCCTTGGATCCCTGTATCCCTGACTCCAAAAGACGAGGGATCAACCTCGTGTGTCCCCTGGATCTTTCTGCCAGAGGCCTCAGGTTTTCTCGGCTGCGGTGTAAAGCATATTTTTCACATGTGGCCTAGTCCGGACTGGTCCAAGGGCTACTGCATGAACTATCTCTCGTTTAATTTGTTCAAAGGCTTGTTGTTGCTCAGGGCCCCATTTGAAATTATTCTTTTTCCATGTCATGTAATAGAGAGGGCTTACAAATAGACTGCAATTTGGGATGTGCATTCTCCAGAAAACCACAACACCTAAGAAAGCTTGTATTTCTTAGTAGTTGGTGGAGACATTGCTGTTAACTTGTTGATCTCATCAACATGGACAGTCCTTAATAATAATAATAACAATAATAATAATAACAATATCTGCAATAATATCAATTATAATTTCAGTAATAAAAACATTAATAATAATGATTAAATAGTAATAATAGTAATAATAATACTTTATTTCAGTTATTAAACTGTTCTTATCTCAACCCAACCCACAGGTTTTACCTTTTTTTGATTCTCCTCCACATCCCACTGGGCGCATGGGAGTGAGCAAGCAGCTGTGTGGTACTTAGTTGCCAGCCAGGGTTAAGCCATGACATCTTATTAAATCTTTTCTTAACTATCAGGTTGTGTAATCTCACTCTCTATCCTGTGTCTGTGTGTGCTGCAAGGACTAAGTACCAGCTACCAGTTAGACCTCTGTGTGTGTGTGAATGGAATTTGGTGCCAGCTACTGGAGTCAGACTGGGGATGTAGGGGCCCTGCAACCTGTGGTATCACATACTGGAGCGAGTGGGGATCCTAGTATCAGCAGTTGGAGGGGCCATAGCTTTCCGGATCTAGGGAGGGTCCTTCAGAATTTAAGCCCAGAGTGCCAGCTACTGGGGTGACTGGGGTGAGTGAATTTGGTGACAGTTACTTGAGTCAGACTGGGAGTGTAAACACCCCTAGCATGTAGTGCCAGCTGCTTGAGTTTAAAGACCTCCAGCCACTGGGATGGGAACAGTGTGTGCCCTGAAAACCAGCTACTGGGGGGACTGGAATGACTGCAGCCATGTGTGTGTGTTTACATGTGTGTGTGATCTGAAAGGACTAGGTGGTAGCTACTGGGTGGACCAGCATGACTGGATTTGGTGACTGGAGTCAAACTGGGGGTATAGGAGACCCTGGCCTGTGGTGTCAGTGACTGAAGTAAGTGGCAGGGGTCTCACTGCCAACTACTGGTGAGATGTGTGTGTGTGAGAGTGAAATTTGGTGCTGGCTACTAGAGTCAGACTGAGGGTATAGGCACCCCACAGCCTGTAGTATTAACTACTGGAGTGGGGAAGGTTCAGCATCAGTTACTGGAGTGAAGGGGGACCTTTTACCACCAGCCACTGGGGTGGGAACAGTGTGTGTCCTGAGAACCAGCTACTGGGGTGAGTAGTAAAAAAACAGCTACCAGCATGAGTGAGATGAGTGAGAGGCTTCAACGCCAGTGGCTGGAGCAGGACTGCAGGTCACAGTTTGTGTGCCTGATACTGGCTGTTGGTGGGGAGTCAAGTATCTGTATCTTCCCCAAACCTGGTGTGTGGGTGTGGGTGCGCATGTGTATTCACTAGAAAACTTCAAGCTGTACTTGTCAGCAAGTAGCAGGGGAACGCTTGGGTCCAAGCAGGTAAGTCAAGTTAATGGTGGTATGACCAGGGGGACTTGCAAATGTGGAGCGCCTGCAGGATGAGCTTGTGAGTGCATGCATGCTTGCTGTAGAGCATCAAGCTGAACTAGCTGGTGAATAGGGCACCCATGAAGAGGGTAAGAAAAACTGGGATCTGTGCAGGGGTACCGGGTGCACAGAGGGTCCATGCCAGTACTTGAGGGATCCTCGAATATGTGTGTGCTTTCACTAGTGGCTTTCCATCTCTACCAGCCAAAGAGGAGGAAGGGGACTTGATAGTATATTTTCATGTTTTATGTGGGTCCTGTATGCTAGGTGCTGTTGAAGGCAGCACCTTGTCTGTGACCAATAATGAGTGGTTTCCCTCAGGGATCCGTGCTGGGACTGGTCTTTTTTAACATCTTTGTTGGTGACATGGACAGTGGGATTGAGTGCGCCCTCAGCAAGTTTGCTGATGACACCAAGCTGTGTGGTTTGGTTGATATGCTGGAGGGAAGGAATGCCATCCAGAGGGACCTTGACACCCTTATTAGGTGGGCTGATGCCAACCTCATGAAGTTTAACCATGTCAAGTGCAAGGTCCTACACCTGGGTCAGAGCAATCCCAGGCAAAGCTACAGGCTGGGCAAAAAGAGATTCAGAGCAGCTCTTCAGAGAAGGACTTGGGGGTGTTGGTTGATGAGAAAATGAACATGAGCCGGAAGTGTGTGCTTGCAGCCCAGAGGGCCAACCATATCCTGGGCTGCATCAAAAGGAGTGTCACTAGCAGGTCGAAGGAGGTGATCCTGCCCCTCTACTCTGCTCTCGTCAGACCTCACTTGGAGTATGATTCAGAGAAAAATCCAGGAACAAACTTGCCAACAAAGTTTTCAAGCTGACAAGCAGGTATTCTTCATTGCGGCGCCGGGAGACACGGGGGATAGCTCCTCCTAACGTGTGTCTCTCTATTGCTACACAAGCCATCCTCATATAGTCCCTGGGCACACATACATATTCATGAGGTTACGTATGGATTACATCACTTTCCAGAAAGCTCCCCGCATGCCTACAGAATTGTGCTGGTGGTCTCTGAGGGTCATTTACTTCTTCCAACAATCTTCATCACTTCTGGCAGCCTCTGAAGCATGCGCAGTAGATGCTTATACCAGTTTAACTGGTTTGTTGGCACCACAGACATAATAACCCTCCTATTCTCCTACTTATAAGTTAATTTAACTGTAGCCTATCCTGGACACCTGCTATTCCCAGATACTCCTTATCCCTGTGTCCTGTTCTTCTAGACTGTTTTTCTTAAGATCACATCAACTATAACAATTTATCTTGTATAAGAATTCTCAGTATGTTCTCTAGCTGTACTCTGTATTTTTTTCTATGTATCATGCACCCCAGTAATTTTCCATTGCTACTGTTACGAAGCCATCAAATTTAACATTGCTTAAAACTAATTCTGAAGGTTTATATATTCCATTTTGTGATTTTGTGTCCCCCTTGTTTCAAGTACTGTGTGCAGTTCTGTTGTCCTCAACATAAGAAGGACATGGAACAGTTGGAACAAGTCCAGAGGAGGCCACGAGGATGATCAGGGGACTGGAGCACCTCCCATATGAAGACAGGCTGAGAAAGGTGGGGCTGTTTAGCCTGGAGAAGAGAAGGCTGCTTGGAGACCTCATAGCAGCCTTCCAGTATTTGAAGGGGGCCTGCAGGGATGCTGGGGAGGGACTATTCATTAAGGACTGTACTGACAGGACAAGGGGTAACAGGTTGAAACATAAACAGCAGAGGTTTAGATGGGATATAAGGAAGAAATTCTTTACTATGAGGGTGGTGAGGTACTGGAATGGGTTGCCCAGGGAGGTTGTGAATGCTCCATCCCTGGCAGTGTCAAGACCAGGTTGGATGAAGCCTTGGGTTATATGGTTTAGTGTGAGGTGTCCCTTCCCATGGCAGGGGGGTTGGAACTAGATGATCCTAAGGTCCTTTCCAACCCTAACTATTCTATGATTCTATGACTCTATGACAGTCTGTGTAACCAGCTGTGTTAGTGTCCTTTGTGTGTGTGCTCAGCTTTGCTACTGGTTGAACCTGCGAACATATAAGTGGCAGCTCCGTCCCTCAGCCTGGGCAGAGACTCCAGGGGTGATGGTACTGGGCTGGGCTCAAGCTGCTGGACAGGAGATAGTCCTTGGCTGGTGTGGCTGGAGGAGGTGCCACACTCTTAACATCCCTTAACAGTATATGCAAATTAAGTTTCTCATCAAGCTTTTACATTTCAAAGGCCATCATATTTGAAAAATCATGGCAGTCAGGTGAAGTTCCTGATGACTGGAAAAAGGGAAATATAACCCCCATTTTCCAGAAGGGGAAAATGGATGACCCAGGCAATTACAGACCAGTCAGTCTCACCTCTGTGCCTGGCAAAATCTGGGAGCAGATTCTCCTGGAAGGCATGATAAAGCACATGAAAAACAACAAGGTGCTTGGTGACAGCCAGCATGGCTTCACTAGGGGGAAATCCTGCCTGACCAATTTGGTGGCCTTCTATGATGGGGCTACAAAAGTGATGGACAGGGGTGGAGCAGTTGACGTCATCTACCTGGACTTGTGCAAAGCATTCGACACTGTCCCACATGACATCCTTGTCTCTAAATTGGAGTGTCATCAATTTGATAGATGCACCACTCGGTGGATAAAGAACTGGCTGGATGGTCGCACTCATAGAGTTGTGGTCAACAGCTCCATGTCCAGCTGGACACCAGTAACGAGTGGTGTCCCTCAGGGATCGGTGTTGAGGCTGGTCTTGTTTAATATCTTTGTCGGTGACATGGACAATGGGATTGAGTGTGGCCTCCACAAGTTTGCCGATGACACCAAGCTGTGGGGTTCGGTTGATATGCTGGAGGGAAGGAATGCCATCCAGAGGGACCTTGACATGCTTCTGAGGTGGGCTGATGCCAGCCTCATGAAGTTTAACCATGCCAAGTTCAAGGTCCTACACCTGGATCGGAGCTATCCCAGGCACAGCTACAGGTTGGGCTAAAAGGAAATTCAGGGCAGCTCTGCAGAGGACTTTGGGGTGTTAGTCAATGAGAAAATGAACATGAGCCAGCAGTGTGCGCTTACAGCCCAGAAAGCCAACCGTATCCTGGGCTGCATCAAAAGAAGTGTGACCAGCAGGTCACAGGAGGTGATCTTGCCCCTCTGCTCTCGTGACACCTCACTTGGAGTATTGTGTGCAGTTCTGGTGTCCTCATCATAAGAAGGACATGGAACTGTTAGAACAAGTCCAGAGGAGGGCCACGAGGATGATCAGGGGACTGGAGCACCTCCCATATGCAGACAGGGTGAGAGAGTTGGGGCTGTTCAGCCTGGAGAAGAGAAGGCTGCGTGGAGACCCCATAGCAGCCTTCCAGTATCTGAAGGGGGCCTACAGGGATGCTGGAGAGGGACTATTCATTAGCGACTGTAGTGATAGGACAAGGGGTAATGGGTTGAAACTTAAACAGCAGAGGTTTAGATGGGATATAAGGAAGAAATTCTTTACTGTGAGGGTGGTGAGGTACTGGAATGGGTTGCCCAGGGAGGTTGTGAATGCTCCATCCCTGGCAGTGTTCAAGACCAGGTTGGATGAAGCCTTGGGTGGCATGGTTTAGTGTGAGGTGTCCCTGCCCATGGCAGGGGGTTTGGAACTAGATGATCTTAAGGTCCTTTCCAACCCTAACTATTCTAGGATTCTATGATTCTATAATGATTATAAAGAGGAATTAAGAGGTACATTTTGGACTTCTTTGACTATCAGATATCTTCTCTATCTACGTGGAAATTATCTAAGGGAAAAAATTCTATACTCAGGCTTGAGTATAAATGCTATATTTTGCATTTATACTCAAGCCTGAGGAGTACTGTATGTAAGGGAGAAATGAAGATACAAGCTGTAATGGATGGGAATCCAGATGAGAAAATTGGAAAAAAAATCCCTGAGAATAAATGTTATTTGAATTATATTATTACATGGTAGTTTTGTGTTTTACAGAAACTACAGATCCCAGATGTCCTGGTAATTAAATGTCATACATATTTATTAACCATCCAAGAACTGCTTTATATAATCCCACACCCATTTCCTCATGCGCACAACAATGTGGTAGTGGTCTTTTGGGGGTCGTTTACAACCTTTATCTCTTTCTGGCAATCCTTGAAGCATGCCCAATAGATAAATGCGTAAACCATCTTAATTGGTTCAGTAGCACTGCAGACATGATCATCCCATCCTACTTACCAGTTAGCTTAGCTGCAGCACATCCTGGACATCTGCTAGTTTCAGATACTCTTTTCCTGTTTTTCTATCCTGTTTTTCTTACAATTATTTTTGTACTAAGGTCATAAGGACCTAAAACTACGCCAACTACAACAATTTATCTTATACAAGGATTTTCATAATGTTCTCTGCCTGCATTCTTTTTTTTTGTGAAACATTTACCTCAGTTATTTTCCATTGCTATTGTTACAAAACCCTCAAACTTAATGTTACTTAGAACTGAATTTACTTACTTAAAAAGGATTATATTTCATTTTGTACTTCCTTGTCTCAATATTGAAACTGGGGAGGGGGAGGCACTAATATTTTCCCATATAGGCCGAATCTTGAGGAGTAAATTTTGACCTTTATGTTATATATTTTTACAGCAAATCCACCAGCTCTCTAGTATAAGTTACTTTTTTAAAACCTTTTTACTGAGTTGAATTCATCTAGTCCAGTAAACTGGAGGTTGAACTCATCCAGAACTCTTAAATCTCAGTTTGTTTTCAGATTTTGCTCAATTTGAAATGCTGACTTTATTTTTAAAAAAATTTTTTTAAATATTTTCAATATTTTCCAATTCTAAATAAAGCTGATTTGTTATAAGACTGTTCCTAGAAGTTAAATATGTTGTTCAGAAGTCTCTGCTGGCAGAAGGAAGTAATATCTGATACAGATGAGTTTTAATTTAGTAGTAATTGGAGCATTTCTCTTAAAAGCTGAGCTTTATACACCACTTCCTGTAGTATGCAAGAATTTGCTTAAAGAAAGCAAATTTTCATGAAGTGGTCACACAGTTTGACTAGATGCTCGTTGTAGGCCCCTTCCAACTGGAAAGAGCTATTCTCTTTATTTAATTTACATCACCTGAATTTGAAATGTATTGCTATTTTATTCAAGTTGCTAAAAGATAAATGGTTGGTTCCTGCTGGCATATTACATTCCATCAATGTTGTAACCATGTCAGAAATCAAACACATTGGAAGGAGGCCTCTGTTTCTGTTGACTTTAAATAATTCCTGTGATAGCTTTATAGTAGCTTGCTTAGAAAAGACAAATTAGTCAGGTAGCAAGATAGTTATTTCAAATAGATAACTACTCCTTTAAGGTTAAATTAAAGCAAAGGATCAGATTGATCACAGCATTTAAAGACATTAATTGAAGATCAAGCTCAGAAGCAAGATATTCCTCCTTCAAGTTCAGAGCAAGCAAAGATCTGGCCAATTGAATTCCAAGGGTTCTTGATTCTACCATAAAATCAAGAGAGCCATGCTTTTTTGGTTTTTTTTTTGTTTGGTTTTTGTTTTTTTTTTTTCCCAGTAGTTAAGGTTGATTCTCTTTTGGCTGGGAGGATGTTAAGAAAGCAAAATTTTCTGGGATCAGAGCAAAACAGGTTCTCACCCAAAGCTACTCAATAGCATTCAAAGCTTTTGGAAAAGTAAAGCCAATCTATTCCTGTGACTAGTATTCTTTTGTGTATTTTGAATCTAGATTATGATTGTTATATTGATACAGCAAGCCAAGTATAAAGATTTGACACAAATTGCAGAGGTGATTAGAAACATAAAACTAAGCTGTGCTATAAAATCCTGTGCTATGCCACTTATAAAATTGTGCTGCGCTGATTCTGCTTACTACAAATCTTGTGCTACTCTGATCATAAGATTCTATGCTATGCTAATCATCAAATTCTGTATAAAAATGAAGCTTTAATTGAAATTGCAGCTTAGTGTTGTCGTCATTCTGCCAGGGATTCCTAAAAGAACCTATCTGCCCTTGTAGCGTCAGGTGACAACAGCATTTAGGTTAAGTTGCATTTTGGTTTCACAATGTGGTGGCCTTCAATCAAATTCTTCTTGACTCAAATAAGCAATTCTTCATGGCTTCATACATTGAAGTTTCTTTGTCTTATGATATTGCAACAGAAAAAGTTCATGTTGTATCATGTTATGCTATAACTGCCAAGGTCTAATTAAAAAAAAAACCATTAGATATGTTAAGGCAGACTGTGCCTCAGCTGTTCACCTGGTTTAATTTTTGAAACAATTACTTGATTTGGCAGAGAAGAACATAATCTTACTGATGTTTTCCATTTTGTTCTTTGTCAATCTAAAGCTATGAACAGCTCAAAGTGATATCCTTGAATAATGTGAAGAAAAAGTGATAAGACTATGATTTGGTGACAGCATATCTTATTATTATTTTGTCTAAATCTGTATTTTCATTTTTAGTGTGATAAAAATTATTGAGACCACACAGTCATTAGGATCTAAGAACATTATTAGCATATAATTGCTGCATCATCTGGAGACCTAAGACCCCTGCTAAGGACAAATGAACAACTAAGATGATATTTTGCGAGAACAGAGGTTTCCTTAACTGAAGGATCCATATCTAAGAGAAACACTAATTACTGATGCCTAATAACTTTGAAGAAGTTGATGACAGAAACATGGTGAATGGTGTCACAACTACTTGGCAACCAATCACTAGTGGGTCCCCAAGGGCTCAGTATTTGGGCCATGTGGTGGTACATTCCCACCTCTCTCTTGGACCCCTCTGCTTCTCCAAGAATTCCTGTTAGGCCCCAGCCTTTGCACAGATGCAAAGTGTTGGACAGCTGGGTGCTCCCTGGATGTACCATGAACTCTAATTACCTAGCAAAGACGGGAAGGGGCACTCAGATACTCCCTGAACATAATAGGAGTTTTTTTTAAGATGATGAATCATTCCCTGACAACCTGAAACATCCAACATGGAACTGAGGCCAGGATGAAAATTCACTACTGACTACAGCCAATCATCTTACAACCCTATAAACAGTGGACCCAAGAGAGAGACCCTTTGAGCTCTCCTGGACTGCAGTGAGCTGAAATCAGTTATCTCTCTCTGAGTGAAACAACTCTCAGAGTCTGTAAACTCTTAAGTTTAAGAAATAGGGGAACCATTTGACTGTGCTGTTACTGTTGCTCACTGAAACTCAGACTTTCAACTGGTGAGGAGTGCTGAGAAAGCTGACATATTGTACTATTACTTTTCACTATCCCTGAGGGAAATTAGAATCATAGAATCATAGAATAGTTAGGGTTGGAAAGGACCTTAAGATCATCTAGTTCCAACCCCCCTGCCATAGGCAGGGACACCTCACACTAAACCATGTCACCCAAGGCTTCATCCAACCTGGTCTTGAACACTGCCAGGGATGGAGCATTCACAACCTCCCTGGGCAACCCATTCCAGTACCTCACCACCCTCACAGTAAAGAATTTCTTCCTTATATCCAGTCTAAACCTCTGCTGCTTAAGTTTCAACCTGTTACCCCTTGTCCTATCACTACAGTCCCTAATGAATAGTCCCTCTAAAGCATCCCTGCAGGCCCCCTTCAGATACTGGAAGGCTGCTATGAAGTCTCTATGCAGCCTTCTCTTCTCCAGGCTAAACAGCCCCACCTTTCTCAGCCTGTCTTCATATGGGAGGTGCTCCAGTCCTGATCATCCTCGTGGCCTCCTCTGGACTTGTTCCAACAGTTCCATGTCCTTCTTATGTTGAGGACACCAGAACTGCACACAATATTCCAAGTGGAGTGATATGGTTTCTTTGGTGATATGGTTTAGTGTGAGGTGTCCCTGCCCACGGCAGGGGGGTTGGAAATAGATGATCTTAAGGTCCTTTCCAACCCTAACTATTCTATGATTCTGTGATTCTATGGGGTCTCACAAGAGCAGAGTAGAGGGGAAGCAGCATCTCCTTCAACCTGCTGGTGACACTCCTTTTGATGCAGCCCAGGATATGGTTGGCTTTCTGGGCTGCAAGCACACACTGCCGGCTCATGTTCATTTTCTCATCAACCAACACCCCCAAGTCCTTTTCTGAAGAGCTGCTCTGAATCTCTTCTCCGCCCAACCTGTAGCTGTGCCTGAGATTGCTCCAACCCAGGTGTAGGACCTTGCACTTGGCATGGTTAAACTTCATGAGGCTGGCATCAGCCCACCTCAGAAGCATGTCAAGGTCCCTCTGGATGGCATTCCTTCCCTCCAGTGTATCAACCGAACCACACAGCTTGGTGTCATCGGCAAACTTGCTGAGGGCACACTCAATCCCACTGTCCATGTCAGCGACAAAGATGTTGAACAAGACCAATCCCAACACCGATCCCTGAGGGACACCACTCGTTACTGGTCTCCAGCTGAACATTGAGCTGTTGTCCGCAACTCTTTGCGTGTGACCATCCAGCCAGTTCTTTATCCACCGAGTGGTCCACCTACCAAATTGATGTCTCTCCAATTTAGAGACAAGGATTTCATGTGGGACAGTGTTGAATGCTTTGCACAAGTCCAGGTAGATGACATCGGCTGCTCTATCCCAGTCCAACAGTTCCATAGGCCCATCATAGAAGGCCACCAAGTTGGTCAGGCAGAATTTTCCCTTAGTGAAGCCATGCTGGCTGTCACCAAACACCTTGTTGTTTTTCATGTGCCTTAGCATGCCTTTCAGGAGAATCTGCTCCCAGATTTTGCCGGGCACAGAGGTGAGACTGATTGGTCTGTAATTCCCTGGGTCATACATTTTCCCCCTCTTGAAAATGGGGGTTATATTTCCTTTTTTCCAGTTGTCGGAAACTTCGCCTCACTGCCATTATTTTTCAAATATGATGGCTAGTGGCTTTTGAACTTCATTTGCCAGCTCCTTCAGGACCCGCAGATGGATTTCACCAGGTCCCATGGACTTGTGTATGTTCAGGTTTTTAAGATAGTCTTGAACCAGATCCTCTCCTACAGTGTGCCCAAGGTCTTCATTGTCACAGTCCCTGCGTCTGCCTTCCAAGACTTGGGTGCTGCGGTCAGAGCCTTTGCCATTGAAGACCTAGGCAAAGAAGTCATTTAGAACCTCAACCTTCTCCAAATCCTATGTAGCCAGTTCTCCCAATAGCTTCTGGAGGGGGCCTATGTTGTCCCTAGTCTGTTTTTTATTTGCTAAGTACCTATAGAATCCCTTCCTGTTATCCTTAACTGTTACCCTTAACATCCCTAGCCAATTTTTAACATACGTATGTGTATATATGTACGTACATCTATGTATCCATATATCTTCATCTTAATGTCGTGTCAGTTTAGATACTTAATTTTAAAGTTCATGTATATTAGCTTTAATAATCAAGAAGTCCTGTGATTCACTTTAAAAAATACAAAATGCTGCTAAATTACATTTGTAATCCTTTAGATGAATATCATTGACCAGGTCTAAGAATAAGTCTAGATTCAGCTGCACCTAGACTCTTCTCTGAGAGGAAGCTTAGAAAGCAAGGGGATCCATTCTGAACCTCATGACTCAACAGGAGGATTTCCCTTATCATTTTCACCTTTAATCCCTCTAAGTCGATTTCCTTTTAAATTCCATTTGATGTAAGCTATTGTCCATGTCTGAGACTAGGACTAGATCCAGCCACAACTAGGCTCTGTCAAGAGTTTAGAAAGCAAGGATGGTCTAGCCTGAACCTCATGACTGAACAGAAAGGTTTCCTTTATTCTTTTGCATTTTTGGTTTCTATACACATTATTTCAATTCAATTCTGTATAAATCACTTTAACACAATCTTGTACAAGAATTTTCCAGTTGTGACAGAATCTTCTTTTGTATGTAATAGAGAGGTCTTGATATAAGGAAAGCAAGTGCCTGGAAAACATAGGGTTAAGATACTTTTAACTTATGTCTAAGATACAGAACTATGTTTGTGTTGTAAGTCTGTGGTGTGATAACAGAATTTAGTAGTCTTACTAACAATAGCAATTTATTTCGTTCCATCCTTCTAATGAGTGACTATCCTTCTAATTGTCAGTTGGTTTGAAGATAGTGACTCCAGAACATCTGCTAGCTTAGGATACTCCTTGTCTGCCCTATCCTGTTACGAAGGTCACACTGTTCTAAATCTTTGCCAGCTATCAGAAACTTGCAGATATGGTTGGTTTCAGCTAATTTGTGATTACTGGGCATCCAACTGTGCCAAAGGTGAAAAGTGCACCCTGAGGAAGACTACTTACTTCATCTTGAAGACCCCTGCCCACGACCATTGGAGGGCAGTGCGCAAGCGCCAAAAGGGAGAAGACCTATGATAATGGGTACCTAAACTAATTGTAATATACCCTCCAAACTCTCAGGAACCTAATGAATATGCATGTTTGTGTGTAATAAATATCTGCTTGCTTTACCCCTCGGGGTGCAAGTTAGGAGGAGGAGCAATCCCCCTTGCACCCGGCGCTGTAATAAACATACCTGCTTTATAACTCTGAGTTGTAGAGTTTGATTCTGTGCTTCAACCTTGCCATCAAACTCTGCTGAATTACACATTCATAAATTTCTATTAAAATTACTTTTGCTAATAACTCTGACAGTGATTCTTTTAGCCACCCTAAAGACTCTGTTTCATGACAGACCAGTCTTATTTAGTACTTTTATTGACAATCTGGATGAGGGGATCGAGTGCACCCTCAGTAAATTAGCATTGTATGTCAGTGTGTGTACCGAGAGGGAAAAAGTGGACAGGAGGGGAAAAGCAGACGTTCACTACCCCAGGGCCTAATGGCTTGCTTTTGGACTACGGCCAACAGTCAGCCATCTGCGGACGACCCTACACCACCCTCCGTTACAACCACCTACGGAACACCGGGAGGCGCCCGTGGAGGAGGAGTGGCAACAACTACGAGCGCGCTTGCGCACTACCGAATAGCGGTGGATTGGGTGGAGGATCGTTTCCTGCGCTCTTGTCGCAGTTCGGAAGTTGCAGTGCGCCTGCGCGTTTGTGTAGGGGAGGAGGGCGATGTCCGGCTCTGTGTTTTGAACGTCTCGATGCGGTAAGCTCACTATTTGGCAGGAAGGTGAGAAGGCTTCTATCCTGGTGGTGGAGCTCGTGTACGGAGAGGAAGGTCTAAATATGGCAGAGGCGAACGGGAGTCAGCAGTAGTGACGGCGAAGTAGGACAAACGAGACGAGCAGCTGTACCTACTGCTGCCGCAGAGAATCTGAGTGGCCTACTGAGACGAGAGGACTGTTGCAGCTGTATCTCTAACGCTCCTAGACCATTCTCGTGGTACTCCCAAGCGCCCATCCCCCCAGCAGGTGAGTAGCGAATGCGGGCGGGAGGGGGGAGGGAAGCGCAGTCTGTCGCACCGCCTTTGGCTTGGCTTAGCCTAGTACCGGGTAGAGTCGGAGGGAGGCGCTGTGGAATGAGCTTGAAGCTGCTGCTCTTGGCTTTCCTTTCCCTCCCCCAAGGCTGACGTTATTTATATGCTTGCAGCGTTTTGTCTCAGTTACCTTTTCTTCATTGCCTACCTCAGGGGACCGTCCGCAAAGTGGGAGAGGCGGATGAGAGTGGGAACCTTTGGGCTTGTGTTGCTGTTTCTATTTTCCCTTCCCGCAAAGCGTCCTGGCTCCTTAGTAACTCCCATTCTGCCGGGTTCCGGGGTACTGCTGTCTGCCTTTGGCACGGTCCCTCTCGGTATCTGCCCCACCTCCATATAGTCCCTTGCTGGAGGGGAGGGATCGCAGCTGTACTTCTGCTTCTCTCTGTGGAGCTATTGTACTATGGGTTGGGGCCCGCCGAGGGGCTCCCAGCAGAAAAGCCTTTCGATAATGTACGTTGGGAGAAGTGGAGATATGCCCCTGCCCTGTCATCCGTTCCTTCCCCTCCCGAGAAAATGGGGTGAAGAGGATGTGAGAGCGGTGGCGGGGCTCGACCGCACCGCAGTAGCCAAAGGCTGGAGCTGGGAGAGTTGTTAACGCACTGGGCTGCCAGCGCTGCGGTTACGCACGGTGTTGCTGCTGTCTGGGGTACTCGGACTGCGTGTGTATATGCGCGCGCTTTGCTGGGTTCCTTTGTCTGCTGCTGCTTTCCCCTCCTCCCTCCATTTCCTCTATTCCCTCTCTCCCCTCCCTCCTTTCCCCTTTTTCCCAGACTCAAAACGCTGCTGCGACTGCAGATTTGTAAATACTGGACCAACACAAACAGCATGGCTGACGCTCGCACTGTTCCTTCACTAGGCTCTCCTCTTTCTCCTTCTGTCTCTGCCGCTTAGCCTCTCCTCCATTTTAGGCTTTTGTTTCTTCCCCTTTCTCCTATTTAAAAAACCCCAACAAACAAAAAAATACCTTTCACCTTTATTGTGCGCATGGCGGGATTTCAAGGGTAAGGATCCTCTCTTTGGAGGCTTTCACCTTTGGTTTTGCTGTTTACAACAAAATGAAACCTAAAATCAGAGGGAGTTTGGGAACCTAGCAAGGTTTGGAAGGAGGGATGGAGGGGGAGAACTGATTGAGCCCTGCTGGGAGAGGCTTGATTGGAATGCGTGTATCTCCTTGGGGGAGGGGGCTGGGTGCACCGAAGTGCTGGCAGAGAGAAATACTGTATTATGCTTGTGAAATGATCTAGTGCCTTTTCTTTCATTTTAGGATGTAGTTCAGTATAAGGTATCAACTCGGCACAGTCTTA